>NC_091287.1:413064265-413756765 GCF_032444005.1 Ranitomeya imitator
TTTAGTATGAAGGAGAGGTTGAAGAAAATGTTGCCAATGTAGAAATATTACGTATGCAGGCGTTTGACGGAGATGAGGAATTCACCGATAATTGGCTTGCTGACTTTACTATAGTGTCAGGAAATGAGGACCACTATTTTGAAATTGTAACAGATCCTCAAACCAATGAAGGCGTGTTGATGCTGGTGAAGGTAATCTAAAGTAACTAAGCATGGAGCAATGCAGTTCTTGATATTGTAAATTTATCATATACATACTACATAGCAAACCATGGCTACTAGTACTGTCGTTCTTTTAGACGTTTAATGGAAGCAAATGGCCGTGGTGATTTTTTTTTTTGTGTCTTGGCAAATCTTTACTAGTTAGATGGAAATATAGTCATATTCATCTTGTTTTATTCTTTCCTTTTGATGAATGAAATATACAAGATCTGAAAGGGGGGTGGTTGTAACTTATGTAAAGAAAGGCTGGTTGTATCCAGTCTAAGTAATCATCTAGCCTTCAAATTGGAAAAACTTACCTAGTGGATATATTATTTTGTCATCCTGCTGGTATTACTACTAGGCCTGTATGTCTTTCAGCCCATGGAAGATAAAAATAAATGTTATATTTAATTGACTGCAAAGATCCGTCTTGTAATTCAGGATTCCTGTTAAATGATCATCATGGCTTTTGTTTTGTTTTTTATATATACATTAGGAAGCCGATTACGAAGTTATGCATTCTGTGGAACTGAATGTCGTCGTTGCAAACAAGGCCGAATATCACAGCTCAATAAAGCATCTAGTCGTTGCGGGAGGAGGAGGAGGAGGAGGAGGAGGAGGTGGCGGCGGTGGTGGTGGAGGAGGAGGAGGTGGAGCTGGTGGCGGAGCTGGTGGAAAAGGCGTTCCCATAAAAGTGAGAGTAAAAAATGTTCGTGAGGGTCCGGTTTTCAAGCCCAAGAAGAAAATTCTTTCAATTCCTGAAGGGAAAACTATAGTAAACAAAGTTGTTGGATCCTATCAAGCTTATGATGCAGATACCGGAAAGGTTGCTAATAATGTCAAGTAAGTAGCCCAGACAAGCCATGAATTCTGCTACCCAACTCTGACATTCGAGGCATCCAAAAGTGTAGTAGAGCTCCCATGTTACCTCAATGAGCCTTATAAGGCACATCTCCATGCAAAACAGATCCAAGATAAGTCCATAAGCACAAACAGTTAAACGCATAGACATGACATATGAATTTTCATACACATTATGTAACATTATATGGGAATCTCTATCTTGTTCAGTAGTTTAAGGGCTTGTCGCGTACTGTAATATTGATCATCTATCCTGATGTATAATTTGCACAATGATTTTTAGACTTGCTGTTTATGTCCATTTCTATATTATTTTGCAACAGGTATGCAAAAGAATATGATCCAGACAATTGGTTTATGATTGATCCAACTACAGCTGATATTAAGCTTATAAAAGTACCTGATAGGGAGTCTGTGTATGTAGTCAATGGCACTTATGTGGCAAAAATCTTGGCCATTAGTGAAGGTAAGTGTCCATATCCAAACATTTTTTTTTTTTTTTTTTTTATTTCTTCCAAACCTCAAAGAATATATTTAGTCGTAATGTCAATAAGAGTGTACAGATATAAATGTTATAAGTTGTCAGATTGGTGCACACATAATGATACATTTGGTGCAGCTCCCAAGATATTTCACACTATTTTTTTTTTTTTTTTTTGGAACCACTTTGGGATTACAAGACCAATATTTTGTTCAAATAATAAAGTGGAAAAAATGTTTGTGTCATCTTAGATCCTTTTGCTCACTTCTTAAAACTGTGTAAGAAGGTGCAAATAGCGTATAAAAAAAAAAAACAAACACATCTCCAATATAGAACAACTTTTGGCAGAATTTGTGGCTGAATTCTGCTAATTAGTAATGTTCTCTAATGTGTGTTGCTGTTTTACATCTTGTTTTTCCATCAAATTCGATGATTACATCGGTAAAGCTCTCTGCACACTCCGTGTACAGTATGTCTTTTGGCCATGTAAGTCATACATCAGCGTGTTTTTACTGTATTGAAAAGTGTAGTCTGCTTTGCATTGCTACATGGGTTTGACAGTAAAAATCATAGAACAGCTGGTAAGTTTTTCTCCAATCTCCCAACATATGCTCCAAGACAAAAGCAAAAAATGATATATGACCACAGCCATATTATAGCTCTAACTTGGTCATGTTTGGAAATATTTATGAATGTCATATTAACGTATCATCTACTTAATGATAACTGATCCTTCTTATTCAATCAGATAATTTTTTTATTGTGAAAAATATCAAGATATATTCACGTTTTCATTTTGTTTTTAGAAACAATCAAAACTAAATAAAACAAACACAGAAATAAAAAAAACAAGTAATTGTGAACCAAATTTAAAAAAAAAAGTTCATATTAACATTCATCGTAGATATACTCATTCACTTACTACTGTTTACATACATGAATACAAATATAAATGAATACCACTTGACTGTGTATTGCATTAAAATATAGAGAAATATAGCATTCACATATAAATATCTAGGACCCTTTTGTTTCCCAGAACTAAAATCTAACACTTTGGGTATGTGAGTTTGGCACTTGAAAGGAGTTTAGATTTTACAGGTTTACAGCCGGTCTGTCATAGTGTTTCTGAGAAAGCTTTCCGATGCAATCCCCGGAGTAGTTAACCATTGTTTCTATAGCTTTATAGTGTTTTTTTTTTGTTTTTTTTTTTTTTTAGGGCTTTTCTCTTAATATGTTCCCCTTTCCATACGTTTTACATTATTTAGTTTGGATTTCAAGTCTTCTATCTTTGGTGGGGGGGATTTTTCTATTCAGAGTAGTGCTAATTGTTTTCTAGCTTGAAAGAGCACTTGGGAGATGGCTATAGCTGTAGGAGAATCCGAGTCCAGCCCCCCACCTTCAAGTCAACTGCCCCCTTCCAATAGTTTCCAATGTTTACACACTCCCACTCTGATCCTTTTTTTTCATACAAAGAATGTATGTTTACACCATTATTTTCTAATATATTTTTTTTCTTCCAGATATTCCAGGAAAAACTGCTACTGGAACTATAGCTATAGAGGTGGAAGACGAGAACGACAACTGCCCTATTCTACTAAATCCAGAGCAAACCGTTTGTAACAATGCACCATTCATCAACTTGACAGCAACTGATCCAGACGGCTTTCCCAATGGAGCTCCACTGAAATTCATGGTTGTAGATGAACCTCCTGGTAATGCTAAGCTGTGGTCAATTGGAAAAACTGATGGTAAGTAAGAGGTTTCTGGACCTTTTAGTCTTGTTTCCCTATGACAATATTTAAAGGTATTCTAGTTCTGTAATGTTTAGAAATTGCAAATTTATTACTGGTCAGCAAACACTATTGTTGCCAATACCTCAATCATTCCTTGGTCTTATTTGCTTACCATTTATATCTAAAAAGATTCTTTAATTGTATACCATATCTAGAAGGCTCATCTATCATTAGACAAAAACAGCTAAACCACTTATTAATAAGCATGCAGGTTACTTTTTCTTAAAGGGTTTGTCCACTACTAGGACAACCCCTCCTTATACGAAATGTTCAGCCCCGATAAAATAATAAAGCCTATACTCTCCTCCCATGCTGGCTCCGTTCCTGCGGTGTCAGCAATCGCTGTCCTATGGCTGTGAGGTGGTGGGATGACACGTGATGCCCAGCGCCCAATCAGTGTTGACATCACTGTCTCCACCTTCGGACATACTGAACAAGAAGAGCTGAAGCAGAATGAGCTGAAGCTCTGGCTTCCTCCTCATGTTCAGTTTGCGGAAACAGTGACGCCAACGCTGATTGGGCGCCGGCATCATGTGTCACGACACTGCATCACAGCCCCTGGGAGAGTAAGTGCCAACTCCATGGGATCGGCACCAGCATGGAAGGTGAGTATAAGCTTTATTATTCTATCGGGGACAAACATTTTGTTTAAGAAGGGGTTGTCCTAGTAGTGGACAACCCCTTTAATACCTCTTCCTTTTTTTCTTTTTTTTTTTTTTCTTTTTTTTGTAAATTGTACTGTCAGGCAGCGGCATATGTAAAAATCAGCAGCTGTAGAAAATCTGATCCATTCGACATCATGGAAATAGTGGTGACGTGATGTGAAGCATTGGTCCATAGATCCACGATTGGGCATGAAAACCGGTATATCCATAATTTCACTTCAAACAACTCAAATAGTCGGCCCTAGTCCACTGTTCCTCATGGCACAATTGTACAAAACTTCAATAGGACAATGGTGGACACAGCAGTGATGCTCAGTGTTCCAAAGGAGATACCATGATCAGTTCCAGCAATATAGAATAATCCACGGCACTCGCCCATCTGCTTTTAATCTTTGAAAATCCTGTCTATGGATTTCTGGCTTGCAGATTTATTATCAGGACTTGTGAACCTCTCATAGGCTTTTTGCCAAATTGTCAGAGGCTTGATACCACCAGAATACTGTCTGATTAGCTTATCCATATTGATAGATCACTAGTGTGTGGCCAACTTTCTACCGATATCCATCACCAGTTGTGTTCAGGGTTAGGCTCCTTCTTGGGAATGGTAGTGATCCAAATTGCTAAACTGCATTTACTTTTTGACTTGTCTGACTTGTCTTTAACCTCTTTTTGTAACGACCCCTTTAAGTGACAATATTTATGTGCGATGTATGTAAAGTATATCTGCTCTGTATGTACATGTTGTGATCCCTTCTCTGAAATGTAGTTTTTGTTTTTTTTTCCTGTAGCTGTTAGTGCACAACTGATTCCAAAAAATCTATATGAGGGTCCACATCAAGTTAAAGTTATAATAACTGACAACCAAGGATTAAGTTGCCCAGAAAAACAAGTTCTGACGCTGACAGTGTGCACTTGTAGTGACTCCGGTTTTGCATGCAGTGAAAGGATGACGGACAGCTCTGTAGGCCTAGGAGGTGGAGCGATTGCGCTCATGATACTCGGTTGTCTGCTCTTACTATGTAAGTATACGTTGTGGGTCTCTTTTGGTGCTTCATTAAGCATGTAAAGAATTTGAAGCTAAATGTTACCTAGAGAATTATAGTTGGTTGCGCTGTGCTATCATTTTGTTTAGCAAGACTAATAATTTTTGGTAATCTGAATACCCCTTTTAGATAGTGTTTCCATCATTCACCCACTGGATTGCTGATCATTTTTTATCCCATTTCTGTATCTTTCCTGTCTGTACTACTATGTTTGGGAAAGGTTGAATGGAGCAATCAGTCATCATAGCATTTAATCACTTATTATTCTAATTCACAATGAATGGCAGCAGGGCACTTGCATGACTGGCTCCTACATTCACCAAATCCTGGCCGCAATTGTGCAGCCAGGGGAAGATTTATATTCCTTCATTCTGGAGATTAGAATTTATAGCATATCCTGTACTTGTCATGCATTCTATGTGTGGATCCCACCACTGGGAAATGAATGAAATTTGCAATTTACGTATTATTAAAATCCTCTCTTCTCAAGAATGGGGGTATTAATTCTACAGGTTCCTGCTTATTCCTCTTACCTACCATATTCTTTTTCCTAGGGAAGGCACGTGCGCTTACAAGCTGTTTGCTATATGTAGGTTTGTAGGTGCCGCTGTCAGTTTGACCAGATTGCTGGTGCTCCGGTGCTTCTCCCATGCCATAGAGGCAAAGCTGTCACCATTAGCAGCATGGGAAAGCACACAGTTTGGACCAGTGGTGCAACCATGCCACTAGCCTGACCTGCAATCTTGCTCTCCTGCAAGCAGTCTTTACATGCGCTGCCTTTTTCTCATGAATTCTGTTTAAATTTCATTGGAAAATTAATTTCTTAATATTTGTTTATATTTTACCAGTGGTACCACTCTTGTTGCTTTTATGCTCCTGTGGCTCCTCAGGAGGGAAGGGATTTCTGGCTGTTGATGGGCCTGAGCAGTCCATGCTTATACATAACAAAGAAGGTCCTGAACCTGTAGATACTGTGAGTATTATTTCATTTCACCATTTACAAGGGCATATATACCATGTACGGAAGCCATGAAGCTGCTGTGGTACACAGTCCTGGTTGGTTCCTACCAATTGTGCTACTATGTTGCGACAACCTGTGCACAACTTCACTCTACAGAGAAATGACATTATTCCCAAAAAGGGGTGAAGACTGTACCCAAGTCTTACATAACAGTCACAGACATGGACACTGATATCAACCTTTCTGTTGCGAGCGGCTAAACTCTGCACCATTATGGGGATGCATCTTGATCTATGCTGAGGGATCCTCTATTTTCCACCTATGCTAATGTCCATGTGCACTAATAATAATAGCTTAGAGAAAACAACACTTGATACCTCTGATTCTTAAATCTAGACTTGAATGGCCAATAGCAAATTATTCTGTTATGCAGCAATGTCAGGCTCTGCTTGCGGGGTAGAATGTGGCTAGCCATCTTTACCGATGCATAAGTTGCCTTTTCCATTTCTTTATTCTTACCATAATGGGCAGTAATAGAACCTAAATATAAAAAATATAAGACTTGGTAAGTTATGCTGACATTTGTATTATTACCTTAGGCTGCTATTCCAACTATGATTGGAGTAGTTGGTGCTACAGCAGTTGGTGCTGGTGTTGGGGCTGGCATGAGAGAAGCCTATGGCATGCAGTCAATGGAAGGTTATACCAAGGATATTTACCAATCCAGTATGGCAATGGATGGACATTACGAAGAGAACCAGGTTCTTATGAATGGAGAGATGATGGCTGCAGGTGGTGGCATGAAAATGATCAGTGGTTACGGCTCTGCGGCTGGAGCTGCAGCTGGTTATGGTTATGGTGCCGGGAGTCAGGCAGCTCTGAATGAAGAATTCATTAAAGGATATTTCTATGACGTAAGTGACCCAACTCTATATTAATTTCTAGAATTAAATTATGCAAAAAAATGTTGATGGTGACAGCCACAAATGGGGAGAAAATGTGTGTTTATTTTTTTGTTTAGCCTCATTATGCCACAAGAGGTCAGCTCCGTTTCACTTCTCCTGGACACCCAAGCTATTTTGATAATATACTTTTACTCACTACTATATGTAGTATTATACTGTCATGTTTGTAATTTAAAACTTTTAATTAAGCCTTAGACCAAATGTCTAAAAAAAAAAAAAAAAAAAAAAAAGCTAACATGTAAATAGGTTTTGACCGCCCCAATTTACATGTACTGCAAGTACATGTGCAAGTACAAGTCTGTCATATCTTAGTTTCTTTGAGAGTCGTTGGTTTTAAAGAAGTCAGTGACTTTCACTTGTCAGTGCAGCTTTCCTCACAAACTGACTTGTACTTCTGTTCATACAATAGCTGCTAATGGAGGAGCAGTGAGCAAAACCTGTGCATGAGCCTCCTCCAATAGAAAAGCAGCTTTTCGATGTGAGGGTGTTTTACAATTGGCTTATAGACTGGTCTGGTCCCATGTTTCTCCATCCGCAGCCATTTTAGGGACTAAAGTACTAGACCTGTGTTAGTGGAGCTTTCCTAATAGGAGAAAGTGGCCAAACCCTTTAAATTGATATAAATCCTTCAATAACTATTGAAGGAGTGAGGGGCCCCATTTGGTAGCTGTAACTGATGAACAGAGAGGAGAGGTGGTCTGGGGAGCGTTCATTGCAGTGACCCCAGAATACTTCACATTAAGCCAATGCCACCTAGACTCTTGCAATTGCAGCTCAAAGAGGACTAAAATGTTTTTTTTTCCTTGGTCATGTAACCATCATGAGTGACCATCGAGCATGATATGTTTACTCCTTAACTGCTGACTGTGCTAGATATCTTTGTCCCCTCAGAATTATTTCTCTTTCCTATAAACCTCTTATGCATTTTATTGCATATGCTAGGATTTAACCATAACATTATGGAGTTGGGAGTTCAACCTTTAGGACACAAGATCCATAACTATTTGGTCTTTTATAGTGATGAGCAAGTATACTCGTTGCTCGGGTTTTCACGAGCACGCTCGGGTGACCTCCGAGTATTTGTTAGTGTTCGGAGATTAAGTTTTCATTGCCTCAGCTGAATGATTTACAGCTATTAGCCAGGCTGAGTACATGTGGGGGTTGCCTGGTTGCAAGGGAATTCCCACATGTAATCAAGCTGGCTAATAGCTGTAAATCATGCAGCTGCCGCAATGGAAACTAAATCTCCGAACACTAACAAATACTCGGAGACCACCTAAGCGTCCTCGGGAAAACCCGAACAACGAGTACACTCGCTCATCACTAGTCTTTTCCCTAGACACAGACTCCGCTCTCCACAGGTAAAATTGTGACGTGGTTGATAAACCACTACCAGTATGGATTTATACACCTTTAGGCTATGTTAACACACAACCTTTTTAACCCTTTTTGTAGGGCTTTTTTTTTCTGCAGTCAAAACCTGCTCTCTAGGCCGTGAAAAATCTGCATGCAAAACCTGTATCTCATGTCCCCTTGGTAAAGGCCATAAAAATCAGTGCTAAGTAGAAAATCCCTTATCTATGGAACCATAGGGTGGATTAAAAAAATCACAAACAGAATACTCAGGGGGTGTTATGGGAGTAAAATATGAGCAAAAATTGTACACTTTTGACTGAATGATACATCATCTTTAATGCTGTTATACAGGGCATATTTCTTTTCCATGATCTTAAATCCGCCATACATTGTTACTATAGTTAACCATCCTTTGCTCTTTATCCTTTTATAGAAAGTATTGGGGTGTGCTGATGAAGACTTTGCCCAGACAGCAAAGGATAGTATTCTGATCTACTCACAGGAAGGAACTGGCTCAATTTCTGGGTCAGTCGGCTGCTGCAGTTTAATTGAAAGTGAATTTGAAGATAACTACCTGGATGACTTGGGAATGAAGTTCAAAGTCCTGGCTGACATTTGTCAAGGTGTGCAGATTTCACAGTATGAATCCTACGAGGCGTATAACCAAGGTGCCATCGATTCTGAAATCATCACAGATATCCGTGCGACCCAGAACGAAGAGACTGTAGAACACCACCAAGCTATGGACAGTTCTTATGTATCAGAAGGCCTTGTTTCTAGGTTAGAACCTGAAAGCGTAGCTAGGGAGAATGTGTTGATTGAGGAGTCTCGTATGTCTTCTAGATATGTACAAGAGCCAGTTATGCGAGGTAATATACTTGTGACGGAAAAATCATACACTACTGCCCCCGCAATAATTCTAGAGCCGATACGTCAACAAAATGTATTGGTGACTGAGAGGATCATTCGTCCTACCACCAGTATTCATAACTTAGTAGACACTTCAGAGGGAGAAAATGTGATGGTAACAGAGAGGATGATCAAGTCTGACAAAGGCTTTTCTGGCTACATGACTGAGCCACACGATTCCCAGTACATGCTAGTAACAGAGCGGCGTCTTGCCCCTAGCTCTAATTTAAATGCCTCCTTAACCATCCCAGATGTGTCCATGGGGAAAAATGTAGTAGTGACTGAGAGGCATTTTGCTCCTATAACCTCTATTAATGGGAGCGCGATGATTCCAGTAGAAGTGTCAGGGGTGAAAAACCTAGCAAATGAAAGTGTCTCCATTCTAAATGGTGGGTTGCAGGAACAAACACACTTTAAACAAGGAGGTTATATGGTGGAGGAGATACACCCAGCCGGTAATAATGTAGAGCAGTCATCAAGCAGGATGACAAAATACAGCACTGTACAGTATTCACGTTCTTAATTAGAAGTTGTTTATTTCCTCCTGTGACATTAATTTTATTGTAAAGGACTAAATGTTTATCAATAATTTTAAACCTTAAAATAGTCAAAGACTTAAGGAAATTAAAATCCATCCTTGCATTTTAAAGGCGATTTCAAAACATATCTGAAGAAGGAGCTGAAGTGAAGAGTTAAAATAAAATCTAGACTTGCTTAAGTTTTTCACAAACATAAAATTTAGAAGAAAGTTGGTACCAAAAATGGTGATAATGTTGTGATGTCCTTCCGGTTTGTGAAAATTTATGAAAAACTTTTATTCTTTTTGTGTTAAATATCCACCTTTGACTGTTTGCACACATTGCTGACCTACCAGAAATGCGTTCAATAATTTATCCTTGACTTTTATTCTAAATATTTTCCTCCACTACAACAAACATATTTTAGATTTGCATCAAAAATCGCTGTGAAATGGTTTATAACGCTTTTTTTTATTTTTTATTACATGCCTTGTTATATGGCGTGATGTATAAAGCAGCTGATTTGTAAATATGATTTTTTTTTTCAATTATATTACATCAACTGATTTATGTAGATATTACATTAAACTGAACAATTTTTTTTTTTTTGGGGGGGGGGTAGTCATCATCCCCGGTGTTTCACCTTGCAAATAAAATGTTTTGGTTTCTACTTATGATGGTTTGACAAAACTATAGAGTGTCCCATGTTTCTATCATTTTTGTTTAGACCAAGAGCTGCCAAAATTACAATTGCCATAATTTTACTAGCACTAAAAGATAAAATAAAGATGGATTTAGATCAGATTTTTATTAGGTGCTTAGTAAGTAAATGTTTTTTAAGCTAGTTTTCTGTTGACTTGAGTTTTCTTCGGAATTACGTAAGCGTTATATTTTAAAGGGGGGTAGTGTTTTTTTATTTTTTTTATAATATAGCCTATTTATGTCAAGGGTAATTATAGTTTTACCTTTTTCAGAAATGGCTTTATGTATATAATGTACATATGTTACCTGAACTGTCATTCACTGGAAACTATTTTTTGGTTGTTTGAGTTTAGACTTTAGTGCTAACATCTCTGATCTTTTGGAAATGTTTTTAGTTATAAATTTCTAACTAAATTTTATAAATTTTGTAAAAAGAAAGATGGGAGGGAGGGATAACACATTATGTTAATAGCTATGTGTGCGTTTTGTAAATGTTTGTTAGAATACCAGTACTGCATTGTCAAAAAAACTCCCATTTCAAAAACTTGCTTTAGAACTGACCACAAACTTTTAGTCTGTCAGATTAGTTTGGTTTGTTCAGTAGATCACGCCACAAACTATGCTGAGTGGGTTGTAATGCTGTACAAGTGTTAGCCTCCCTCAGAGAATGGGCTTTTCCTTTGACCATAGGCTTGTCAGAGTGGCCTCATCTGTATATATTATTGCACTCCATTCTAGTAGATCATTAAGCAGATACTTAAAAGGAATCGGTCATGATGATTAACCACCCGAACAAACCTCTTTGGTCATTTAGCTCTTTGGCTTATTATTCAATCTATACCTTTTTTTTTTTTTTATTTATAAAATCCGCTTCTACATGACTGAAAAATCCATGTATTAATCTAAATGCAAAAGCGGCTCAGGGCATGATCGGAGCACTTCCTGAACCTCTTCCTCCCTGCTTCTATCTCCTGCCAAGTACCACCTGCTTGCTGCTTGACTGACAGCTCACTGAATATTGTGGGGGTGGGGGGTGGGGGGGGGGGGGTTGGAGTGGTGGATTTTATAAATAATGGGATATATTGACTTCTTTCTATGATCTAGGTGACTATATAAACTGTTTTCGGGGTTAATCATCATGACAGATTCAATTTAAATCTGCCCATACCTCCAGAGTTTAGTTGATCCTGATAATACTGCCATTTGACATACCGTATATACTAGAGTATAAGCCGACCCGAATATAAGTTGAGGCCCCTAATTTTGCAACATTAAACTGGGAAAACTTATTGACTCGAGTATAAGCCTAGGGTGGGAAATGCAGCAGCTACTAGTAAATTTAAAAAAAATAAGATACCAATAAAAGTAAAATTGAGACATATTTATATTAAATATTTTTTAATATCCATATTGAATCAGGAGCCCCATACAATGCTCCATACAGTTCATGATAGGCCCCATAAGATGCTCCATACAAAATACGCCCCATATAATGCTGGACAAAGGTTAACAATGGCCACATAAGATGCTCCATATTAAAATATGCCCCATATAATGCTGCACAAAAGGTTAATAATGGCCCCATATGATGCTTCATAAAATTATATGCCCCATATAATGCTCCATAAAGGTTGATGGCCCCATAAGATGCTCCATAGAATAATATGCCCCATATGCTGCTGCGATAAAAAATTACATACTCTCCTCTCTCTGCTGCTGGCTCAGGCCACCGGCACTTGCGATATTCACGTGTCCCCATTCCACCACCGCGTGCCGCTGTGTCTTCTGTCTCTCTGCAGTGACTGTTTAGGCAGAGGGCACGCACTAAACACGTCATGGCGCCCTCTGTCCTGAATGTCACAACCCGAGGACACGGAAGACACAGCCTGCGGTGGAGCGGGGACAGGTAACTATTGCATGGCTCACCCTTCCCCTGTCATACTCACCCTCCTGGCGCGGTCTCTGCACTTCCCTGCTTCTCCGTTGTCCCAGGACAGCAGTTCCTTGCAGTGCTGAGCGGTCACAAGGTACCGCTCATTAAAGTAATGATTATTCGCTCCACGCCTATGGGAGTGGAGTCGCGAGCATATTCATTACTTTAATGAACGGTACCAAGTGACCGCTGAACACAGGAAGAGCTGCCTGTATCGGAGACCATCTGAGAAGCAGGGTAGTGCAGAGACCGCGCCAGGAGGGGGGTGCGTATGATGTGACAGCTGCCGACTACTGCCGCTCTCCCTCCCCCACCGACCCCCTGGGACAATAACCCTAGTATAAGCCGAGAGGGGCACCGCCAGCCTAAAAAAATGGACTGAAAATCTCGGCTTACACTCGAGTATATCTGGTATCTATTTGGCTTAGCCAAGTGCTTGGTAACATCTAAGGCAGTGTTCCCCAACTCCGGTCCTAGAGAGCCACCAACAGGTCAAGTTTTCAGTATTTCCTTAGTATTGCACAGGTGATAATTGCAGAACCTGCACAGGCAATAATTCCATTACATGTGCAATACAAAGGAAATCCTGAAAACAAGACCTGTCGGTGGCTCTTGAGGACTGGACTTGGGGAACACTGATCTAAGGACACAGAGAGTGGATGTTTGCTTATCAACTCTGATATCTTAACTGAAAACCAATATGGTGTCACATATCCTACATGTTATATCATTGCCAGACACAATTGATGTGCAAATATAACTCTCTTCAGTGCCTTCTGGTCTAGTTGTCAGGTTTACTTCTTTAAAGATTCATATTAAAGTTGGTTTTGCAGTTTAGAAGTTTAAATTGCAAACTACATAATAGAAAAAAAATCTAAATATAAATCTTTTTTAGTCATCATTTCCTCTTTCTAAACTTGAACCGCACTTTTATTTGTTCCAAGTTATGTTTTCCTCGATCTTACATTTGTGTATAATGCTAAAAACAAATTTTTTGTAAGATTTTTACATTTGTCCAATGAGTATTTTTTTGGTTATGTAGTGTAGTAAATTCAATTGACTTTCACTTTTAAAACTTTTTTTTTTCTTTGAAAACTTATACACTTGTGTTTTGCTAGATAGTACATTGCTAAACTTTGAGCCTTAGTGTTTATAAGTAATCTTTTTAACAGCTTTAAGCTATGCTTTTATTACAGAGGATTTTAAAATGGCTGCATTTTTATGCTTGTATAAATTACAATGTTTTGCACTGGTTTTACATTATTCTCTATTTTTGGTTAACAAATAAACTTTATTAAAAAAAAAAGTTGTGTATATATTACTGATGCATGTAGAAAAGCCGCGGAGACACCATCACGTGTTTCTCAACGCAAGCAATAAATAGCCAGATCTTTCTCCGGGAAGGAACAACCAAGGGAAGGGCAGCATCTCTCTCTCTCGTGATTAGACTAATATTAAAAAAAAAAATCACAGCTTGCTACTAGTGGATGCAAATTTAGGATTGCAATCACCAATGCAAGTCAGTGGGTGCGAGACAAAAATTGCACGACACATGGACCATTTCATAGGTTATCCGACAGACACTTCATCACCCAAGTACAGTAAATTCACAGCGAAATCCATCAAAATAGACTATACATAAAAATAAAAATGCCATTGGGTCCCCCTTAATTTTCTTAGCCAGCTGAGGAAAAGCCGACCGTTGTTGGCTGATGCTTATATCTTGGAAGGGGGTAATGAACATGAAGCTTTCCAGACAGCAATTAATATCAGCCCACAGCGGTCTGCGTAGCCTTTTCTGGTTATTAACAAGGGGTGATTCCCCCCCAGCATAAAAAAGACGTGAGGTCCTCCCTATTATTAAAAACCAGCAAAGGCTACGCAGACAGCTGTGGGCTGATATTAATAGCCTAGAAAGGTGCAATGGATATTGGCCCCCTCCCAGACTAAGAACATGAGCCCTCAGCCACCCCAGGAATGGTGCATCCATTAGATGCGCCAATTTTGGCGCTTAGTTAACACTCTTCCCACTTGCCCTGGTGCGGTGGCAATTGGGGCAATAGTATAAGACACCCCCATTACTAACCCCATAGTCAAATGTAATAAGGACAAACAATACGTGCACAAAAATGACACACGGGCAACAAACGATTGACGCTCATGTAAACACGGGCAGGGATAACACCGGTACTGATTTTACCAGAAATATCAGGACATGTGAACAAGGCCTTAATGAGTCAGAACAGTTTTTGTTTGATTAAGATGATTTCCATCTTAACTTGATGTTTATTTTAATAGGAAACATTATTATTTTAAATCTGGTGTTTACTAGATTTTGTGGGAAAGATTTTGACCTGCATAAACTAAAAAAAAATTACTATTCTATCACTACTTCCCAATATTGCACAAGTCTGTATAGAACTATGGACCCATGTCTGTGAGTTCATGAACTGGCCTATGTGTCTATTTGGCCACCCCCTCGTCACATCAGACTTTAGTAACCAAAAGGACTGTGTACATCTGATAATTCTTTGTTTGAATAACAACTAAGTTATCATGAAGATCATAAACTTCAATGGCAATGTCGTGCAATAAGTGACTTTTTACATTAGTTATGTAATTACCCAGGCGGTGGATGCAGCTCGGGGAGGACGCAGTTAAAGAGTTTGCATAACTAGGACAGTCTCTTTGTGCTATGATCAGTAGAGTAACCCTGAGCCAAGTGATCAACTACACAGGAGAAACAAAGCCTTATGTTTTGTCCATATAAGTTGGTAGTTTGTCCATATAATGCACTGAGAACTATAGTTTTTCTGCGCAAGGGACGTATGCATCTAATCTGTTGAAAAGATGAGGATCAGAAAGAGGTAAAGAAGTATTCCCATCTGCAAGATCCTATTCCAATATATAGTAGATGTAATAAAAATAATATTAACAAATATCTCCAATTAGAAATGTATTAGTTTTTCACTATGTCTCTTTCATCATGTGCAGGCATTGCAGGACCTTAGGTATCTATAGTTATGACCACTTGCAACCAGCTAACTGTCCCTATATCAGTAGTCATAACCACGGATACCTAAGGTCCTGCAATGTCTGCATATGAGGAAAGAGACCTAACGAATCAGAAAAACTATACTACATTTCTAGTTGGAGGTATTTGTTAATATTATTATTATGACACCTAAGACATATTGGGATAAAATCTTGGAGATGGGAATACCCCTTTAAGCTCTCTCCACAAGCTCAGAACGCTGTCGCCCTATTGATACTTTTGCCACTTTATAAAAATGTCAAATATCTGAGATATAGGGGGCATTTATTAAGACAGGCGCACTTTAGGCCAAAAAAGCTTGATGGTGGAAAATGAACCAGGTTTACGAGGTGATACTGTGCACACTGTTATGATCTGGTGGTTTAGGAACAACATGAGACAAGCTCTGAAGGAGGTGGTATCTGTACTGACCGCAGACCCTGAACCTAGCAGCGCAACTAGAAATAGCCGTGGGGGGTACCTGACGCTCCCTAGACCCCTCGGCACAGCCTAAGATCTAACTTCCCCTAAAGATGGAAACAGGAAACCTATCTTGCCTCAGAGAAAATCCCCAAAGGAAAGATAGCCCCCCACAAATATTGACGGTGAGAGGAGGGGAAAATAACATACGCAGAGATGAAATCAGATTTTAGCATAGGAGGCCAGTCTAGCTTGATAGGACAGGAAAGGATACTGTGCGGTCAGTATAAAAACTACAAAACAATCCACACAGAGTTTACAAAATCTCCACACCTGACTAAAGGTGTGGAGGGTAAATCTGCTTCCCAGAGCTTCCAGCTAACAGAAAAAATCCATAATGACAAGCTGGACAAAAATAGAATGCACAGAACAATAAGTCCACAACATGTGGACTGAAAAAGAGCAAAGCCAGAACGTATCTTTGCAGAACTGGTCAGGAAACCAGGAGAATCCAAGCAGAGATGTGAATCCAGCCAGAGAACATTGACAAGTGGCATAGGCTGAAGACTAGAGCCAGGTAAAATAGCAGAGCCAGGAGAGACGATTAGTGAAAGCAGCTGCTAAAGCTAAACCCAAGGAGCGGCAGTTCCACTCAAAACCACCAGAGGGAGCCCAAGGGCAGAATTCAAAAAAGTGCCATTTACAACCACCGGAGGGAGCCCAAGAACAGAATTCACAACAGCACACCACTTACTAAGTCTGGTACGTCCCTTATTGCCCAGGCGCCAAAACAAATCAAGTGAAAAAAAAAAAAAAAAAAGATATACCACTTACTGGCGTAGCTCACAGGAAATATGTCCTTGCATGTAGAAAAGCCGCGGAGACACCATCACGTGTTTCTCAACGCAAGCAATAAATAGACAGGTCTTTCACCAGGAAGGAACAATCACGGCAAGGGCAGCATCCAAAAAGGAAAACCACCTATGCCAAAACATGGTGTCCAGCCACAGACAGCTGTTTCGGGGTATTTGCCCCTCATCAGTGTGGAGTAGGAAACTGGCTATTAGGAGCAGTGCCTTGTAAAAGGACTATAAACCTAAGGGTGAATGACCTCCGGGAGATTCAAACATCCAACACCGCGGAGACACCATCATGTGTTTCTCAACGCAGTGATCCAGAACACTGACCCCATCCCTTATGGGAAATATGCAAATGCATGTAGAAAAGCCGTGAAGACACCATCACGTGTTTCTCAACGCAAGCAATAAATAGCCAGGTCTTTCACCGGGAAGGAACAACCACGGGAAGGGCAGCATCCAAAAAGGAAAACGTGGAAATATGTCCTGTCATGCTTGGTCCCACCCCTTCCATAAAGCTCCACCCATATTTTAGAAAAGTGGCATGAGCAGGGTTGAAAGTTTAAAAAGTTAGAAATTCTGCCACATAGATGGTGTGTACCATAGTTTTCAACTTTTTATGCCAGAAAGCAGGGCAGATGTAATAATAAATGTCTCCCAGCATTATTAATATGTGGTACATGTGCTCTACAAAATAGTACATTTTTGCCTTAGTAGAATATGCCAGAGCTGCACCTAACGAGCTACTGCATATAAGCTGCAATTATTTTCCAAAAATAGCGCAAGCATCCTGTGAATTAAAAGATGGTTAAAATTAAGAAACAGGCCTCAAGCCTCCATTTCCCTTTTCTGTACTCATCTTATTGGTAATTCTGCCTTAAATTTCAAACTGTAAAAAAAAATTGAACCATCAAATCCCACATCAGATTGCAATGAATGAAATATTCAAGTTGAAATTCCTTACTGGTATAAATTGAGTAAATCATTGAAAGCAAAATGACATATCAATGATGAAGTTGAGCAAAAAAATACCTTGGTTCAGCAGCCACGTTGGTAGTCTGTGGTTCATAAACAGGAGCACTGTGAACTATTTATTATCTAAGCCTTACCTGGTACCTTATTGGTTTTTATAGACTCCTGTAGCACCATACGTGTACTGTGCTGCTATAAGGGTGGAGGACTGTGCTGTCGCATTCCTACCCCTGAAAACCAATCACATGATGTGTTGTATTATAATGTAAATAATGTCTTGCGTCTTTTGTGAATATCGTGTCCTGTGAATAGTAAGTGTGATAAGTATTGTTAGTAAAATGTATAGTAATGCATTGCATAGTGCATGGTATAGTGTTATAAGATGGGTATAGGGATGTAGATAGTTGACTATAGGATAAGGCAGACTTAATGTTTGGGACTAGACCATAGGGGGAGTGGTTAGTGTTAGTGGTAGTGACTGCTTCCTGCCAGGAAGAGGAGATTGGATTTGAAGTGCTCCAACTAAAGGGTGACCCAGAGTGAGAGGAGACCGAAGAACGAAGGGACAGCATGATCCTAAGGTAAAGCGACCGATGAGACAGAGTGGCCTTCCAGAGAGGTGTCATAAGAGATGACACCTAGCCACGAGACCAAGAGCTTGAAACGCAGAAGGTAATGGGCCTAGCAGGACTGAAAAACCGTGGCTAATGAAGGGTACCAAGCAGTAGATCCAGGGTGCCAGTAGTAGAAGAAATAGGACATGAAAGCGCTGAGCAAGTAGAGTAGACTTGTGAATCAGGACCAAAGCATTAAAGCTGGGTTGTGGTGAAGTAGGGAGAAACAGTGTGCCTTGAAAGCCCTGGATTATACTACAGTGGAAGGATTCTGTATAGAATAATGCTTCATACTTTTCGAACTTCCATAAGACTTTGTCCCCACTATACCTTGTACAATATAATCCTGATCATGTTGCCGTTCACTAAAGAGTTTATTTTGGAATGGAGTTCTCCCTCATTGAACTGTCAAACATCCGGTCTTGGCAAGATCACAACTCTGGCTACATGCAGCCTGCATAGGCATAAGGCCCTCACAGCATGAGTTCACCCACCCAGCCAGGACCCACACTTTCATGTAACATGATGGGGTGCTGAAGATGAGTGCCTTCCCCACAGCTACCTCCCTGCGACACGTTATACTGCAACATAATAGGGACCTGCTAATCAAAAGAGGGCACCAGGGATGCTGCAAGAAGTAGGAGGCTCAACAAGCTCTTGTCCGGCAGCCGTGGACTACAGACATAGCCACTGGACAAGGATGCTAAGAATCATTTTGCTCAATGGAAACCAAAATCATCAACCAACTGAAGGTTAGTTTCCAAGTCACACCAGTAAAGTAAAGAGCTAGGATCACAGGTATATCCTATTTGCTAGAAACTGTTCAAAGCAACTCATAATGTGACTCAGTACTGCGTAAGGCTCCCATGTGCCTGTATTCCCTCCAACAATGTCTGGGCATGCTCAAAATAAGACTACGTATAGTATCCTCCTAGACTTGGATGAAGGCACCAGTGAGTTCCAGGTCAGTCTATGGGGCTACTATATGGTCTTGGATGCACTGTTTTATAATATCCCAGACTTTCTTAAATGGATTCAGGTCTGGGGAATGGGAGGGCCAGTCAATGGATTCATTCCTTCAGCACACAAGAACTGCCTGCATACTGGCCATATGTGAATGGGCATTGTCTTGCATCAGGAGCAAAAGGCACACTACACTAGTGTATGCTCTAACAATGGCTCTGAGGGTTTACCCCAGTACCTAGCAGCAATCTGGATTTCATTGACTATCACATAGAGGTTTGTGTGATCTTTCAAGGATTTGACTCACCAAACCATAACTGATGTCACGAGGTTATCGCAAAAGCGTGGAGCCAGAATAACACAGGGTCTGATTGCTCCTACTCCGGTGCTGAGAAGAAGCAATTCTCCTTTATTTTAAATATGTTTATTCCTTCTGGCAGAACAGGGATTAATCGGCCAAGTTGGAAATCCCTGTGCTCACAGCTGAGCATGGTAGCCACTCCTTTCCCCTTTATAATGTGGGTTTTGTTACAAATCCTTGTCAGAGCTAGCATTTGCTGCATGACTAACGGAGGCAGAAGAGTTCATATGAGGAGAGTTGGAGGGGTTATCAGTGACTGTTGTTTGGTTTGCATGTGTGGTAATTTTCCTATCCATTTCTATTTTGTTTCATTCCCCTACCTCCACACCCCGATGCATTCCTCTGTTATACGTGAGTGAATATTTTGTATGCCTGGAGTTTTCTGTTAAGCCCTTGTTTGTGTTGCCTTGTTTGTTGGGTTGGTGTACTATGGTGCACAGGAGCACCTCTCTTCCTTGGGTGGGGGAAGAGAACAAACGGAGGGTTAACTCAGGAGATAAGGCAAGAGTGGAGGCCCTGGCATCTTCACCTTCAGAAGTATCCTGGGGAGTAGGCCAAGCTAGGGCACCCAAAGTGTTAGGGACAGGAAAGAACCCCTGGTCCTGGGCTACCTGACAGCTGTGTCGTGACATTAGCTCTGACCGTAACATTTTTTTCTGATCCATTATGGATCCAATTGCTGCTTTGACAGTGCAACTGCGGCAGCTCAGTCTGGAGGTAGCAGATTTACACATGGTGGTTTTGCAGAACCCTAATACATCTGGTGTGAGACTCTCATCTCCCCAGAAAACCATAGTGGAGCCCAAGATCACTTTGCCTGACAGGTTCTCTGGGGGCATGACAAGTTTGCTGTGTTCCGGGAGGCCTGTAAACTGTACTTCAGGTTACGTCCAGTTTTCTCAGGTACAAAGTAGCAACGTGTGGGGATAGTAATCTCGCTCCTCCAGGAGGACCCCCAAGCATGGGCATTTTTTCTTCCATCTGACTCTCAGCCACTTCAGATAGTGAGGGTATTTTCTGGCACTGGGCCTTATATATGATGACACCGATCGCTGAGTCCACACTGCACCAACTTCAACAAGGAGAGCAGCCGGCTGAGGAATATTCCTCTGAGTTCCGGAGCTCAGGTGAAATTACCCCACACTCCTTAGTCAGTTCTGTGAGGGGCTCACAGTAAGGGTGAATGATGCTTTAGCTCTGTACGAGACTCCTGACTCCCTTGAGGCAGCCATGTCTCTGGCAATCCGGGTTCATTGCCGTCTTCACCAGAGACCTATGGAAGGAGTCACCACTGTATGCAGGAGGTCCGGGGTCAAGGGAGGTCAGCATTGAGCCTACTGAGGAACCCATGCAGCTGGGTGCGGCATCTCACTCTGGTAAGCTACCTTTTCTCCGGCGTAAGGGGCGAGTGTGTTTCAATTGTGGTAAAAAGGGCCATTGCGTGGGCACGTGTCCCTCCTGATCACATATTAAACAACTGCCAGGAAAATTAGGTGGCTTGAGTTGCAGAGAGGTTAGCAACTCGGGTGTCCTCATCACCTCTAAAAGTAGGACACAATTTTTCCTACCAATTGAAGTCCCCCTGGGTGGGTTTAAGGTAGATGTGTCTGCATTTCTGGACAATGCGGCGGGGTTTAACTTGATCGATGCTAGGTTCATCCAGGTCCAAGGCCTCATCGCACAAACTCTGTCCAGACACATACAAATTCCATTGACTCCATCCCCTTGAGACTGTCGTCCAAGACTTGCAGCTTCAGTGCTTCAGGTGGGGGCCATGCACACTGAGGTGTAAGACTGTTATGTGTTAAGGTACCTTCACACTCAGCGACGCTGCAGCGATACCGACAACGATGTCGATCGCTGCAGCATCGCTGTTTGGTCGCTGGAGAGCTATCACACAGACAGCTCTCCAGCGACCAACGATCCCGAGGTCCCCGGGTAACCAGGGTAAACATCGGGTTACTAAGCGAAGGGCCGCGCTTAGTAACCCGATGTTTACCCTGGTTACCAGCGTAAAAGTAAAAAATCAAACACTACATACTTACCTACCGCTGTCTGTCCCCGGCGCTCAGCTTCTCTGCACTCCTCCTGCACTGACTGTGAGCACAGCGGCCGGAAAGCAGAGCGGTGACGTCACCGCTGTGCTTTCCGGCTGACCGACGCTCACAGCCAGTGCAGGAGGAGTGCAGAGAAGCTGAGCGCCGGGGACAGACAGCGGTAGGTAAGTATGTAGTGTTTGTTTTTTTTACTTTTACGCTGGTAACCAGGGTAAACATCGGGTTACTAAGCGCGGCCCTGCGCTTAGTAACCCGATGTTTACCCTGGTTACCAGTGAAGACATCGCTGGATCGGTGTCACACACGCCGATCCAGCGATGTCTGCAGGGAGTCCAGCGACGAAATAAAGTTCTGGACTTTCCTCAGCGACCAACGATCTCCCAGCAGGGGCCTGATCGTTGGTCGCTGTCACACAGAACGATTTCCTTAACGATATCGTTGCTACGTCACAAAAAGCAACGATATCATTAACGATATCGTTATGTGTGAAGGTACCTTAAGAGATGGAGGAAAAAAGGTTGTAACATCCTGTGGAGAGCTGAGATAAGGGATAAATGTAGGGACAGCAATCTGGTTATCAAATCTCCACCTTTTTTTAAAAAATAAGCCTTTATTAACCCTTCAATCTCCACAACACGTTTTGATAGCATAACAAAATCTTCATCAGGTGGTGCAAAGGAAATAAACAAGGAAATTACATCTTTATTCCCTCCATTTATTCCCTTTGTACCACCTGATGAAGATAGTGTTATGCTATCGAAACGCGTTGTGGAGATCAAAGGGTTAATAAAGGTTTGTTATTTAAAATAAAAAAATTGGAGATCTCCGTTTTCCACAGACCGCTATAACCTTTTTCCTCCATCTTTTCATATCCCTCCTCCGGAAAGTTGGCGGCAGTAGCAGCTAGGGGCACAGTCAATTCCATTGAGAAACTTCAGGACCTGCGGTGTGCGGGCAATACTGGATTCACACTTGCCAGCTTGAGGACTGAGGTGATGCGTATCCTGCTCCCTGATCACGTGACCAGAACCTGCAAGTGCTGGCCAGTAGTGGCGGTGCACGACAGTCTCCAATGGTCCTTAGGGATCATCCCTTCAAGTGCAAACTGGAATTGCGCAGGGGTGCACAACCCCATTAGGTGAGTGGCTACTTGGCCCTTGTTTGATAATTCACTAAATCACCAGATTTACACATTTTGCGCTCCTTGTTTTTGTTCTCATTTCATGTTATGTGCTAGAGGGCCTGCCCTCATCTGTGGTACTGGGACTTCCTTGTCTCGCTCTGCACAATACTGTAGTAGATTGGCAGACTCAGGAAGTAGGAAAATGGAGTGGATATTGTCAAGGACACTGCTTTGGTACCCGGTTTGCTAGGGTGGATACCCAGTCTGTGCCTAGTTACCTGTCCGATTTTGGGGATATGTTCTTCGAGCAGTGGTGCAAAGAACTCCCTCCCTATCATCCTTATGATTGCACCATTAATCTCGTGCCCAAGAGCAGACTATTGGTCTCTCTGGTCCAGAGAGACAGGCCAGGAAGGACTACATACCAGAAAGCCTGGCTAAAGGTCATATCAGACCATGCTCAGCCCCCATTACCTTTGAGTTCTTTTTTTGTAAAGAAAAAAGATGAGGGTTACGCCCTTGCCTGGATTTCCGTGAACACAATACGATCACTGTCCGTGACCTTATCTGATCCCTTTCATTCCAAATCTCTTTAATCAAATTGTAGGGGCAAAATGGTTCTCTAAGATGGACCTCAAGGGGGCGTATAATCTCATCCGCATTAAAGAGGAGGATGAGTAGAAAACAGCGCTCAATACGCCTGAGGGACACTATAAGAATCTGGTGATGCCTTTTGGGATGACGAATGCGCCCGCCGTCTTTCCAAAACTTTATAAATTACATCTTTCCACTTTTCACCCGCAGTCTAATGGGAAGACTGAAAGGGTTAACCAGAATCTAGAGACGTACATCAGGTGTTTTGTATCTGAAAATCAGGAGGGTTGGTTTACCGATTTACCGTTAGCCGAATTCGTTGTATATAATCGTTGTCAGGAATCGACTGGTAAGACCCCTTTTTTTCGGAGCATATGGGTTCCAGCCTCAATTTAGTTCTTTTAATAGCAATCGCCGATTACCAGAAGAAGAATGGTTTTCATCTTCTATTACTACCATATGGCAGGGGGTTACGAATAATTTGAGGAAGATTGGATCCAAATATAATAGTGTGGCTGATCGGAGATGTTTGGTGGGTAAGGACCTGTGTGTTGCTGACTTGGTGTGGCTATCCTCCAGGAAATTAAGCTGAAAGTCCTGTCTTGGAAACCGGTTCCCAGGTTTATTGTCCTTATAAAGATCATAGCCATCATCAATCCCATAGCATTTCGACTTGCTTTACTGCCTATCTTTAGGATCCATAATGTTTTCCATCGATCTCTCCACAAAAAATATGTTGCATCTTCAGTACCATCTCTTCTACCATGATCTACTGTCACTGTCCGGAGCTCCTGGACCCGGGTCACCTGACAGCTGTGTCATGACAACTGACCTACCACCAAACCAGTCATGGTGGATGATTTTGCAGGCTGCATAACCACATTTGGCACAGGTACACACTGTAAAAAAAAGTATGCATCTGTGGTGTAAAAGTGGTACAAATGCAGGCCTGCTAATTTCCTGTTAATTTTCTTCCTGCTAATCTCAGGACACTGAGGTCTCATGCCACAGAGTCTGTTTTGGCCAGTTTCCCCCTTTTTGGGCTAGGCATCTTGTCTATATAGCTTTCCACGGACAAGTGCAAAACATTCAAGTCTTGATCCAGCTCTGTCCCCCAACTATTTGATGTTTGCTGACATATAGCGAGGTGAACTTCAAAAGTTAGGGTCCATCCTGATTGGGTACACTTTGTTGTGGTGGGATTTCATTTAAGCTTTTTTCTCTTTTGATCAAAATAGTGTGAACTATTATAAGTACCCTTCATTATTTACACATACTATTACTATTTATTTATTGCAGGGTATTTGCTTATTTTGTTTCTATCCTAGTCTTTGTCTGTTTGGTGGACACAATGCTAATGTACACATACATATTGCACTTTTACTAACATGTGTTCAGGGTCATTTCATAGGCCTCTTGCAGTGCTCCTCCTTTTTCCTTCTTGCACAGAGCGGTAGATTATCATGAACAACTGGTGCACACAGGGCCCGACTAGCCATCTGGCAATTCTGGCAAATGCCAGAAGGGCCTGTCTGGTCGTGGGCTGCCCTGCCTGCTATGTTGTTAGCAGAATCTGTGCTCTCAAGACACTCATACTGTTAAGAATTTTGACGGAGCACAAAGTCGCTGACTCCGTCACTTACCCCAGCAGGCCATGGGTATCATTAGAAATATTGGTCTTGTAGTAAATCTTGCTTTCCTCAATCCAGGGTAATATTAGTAATATATCCCATCTAGTGCTTGGGGAAGGGAACAGCGTGGGCCTGTGTGATTTCAAATGTCAGGGCTGAATTTCAGCTCCAGTCCATACCTGGGTGCACACGTCAACTATTAAATGCTGTTTTATATGTCTAATAGTGTATATCTTAGAAACAATAATAAGACATCCTATAAGACAGGAATATAATTAGCATGGTGCATTCCTATGAAGATGATCATTTCAGCTGATGTCTTTTTTGAGCTCAAGAGCCAGCAGAGATGCTAAAGTTATTAACATGCAGCTAAGGTGTAGTGACATTTTTGGATCAGTCCCCTTTCACAAGCTTTAAGCAGTGCAGAGCTTGAGATGTCAACCTCGTGCAAGTTGTCACCACCTATTAAAAGGGAAAAGTGAACGGACCGTTATTAGGGTGCATATAGGAAAAAGTACTCGAGTCTTAATGCACAGAAGGCAAGTTTTCTCATCCTGTTTTGGGTAAAGCAAAACAGAAAAATGTTCTTCTTCATTGACAACAGGGTCTCTCTATATATTAGCAAAAAGGGAATGGGAATAAAGTCCTAGAGCAACAAGACCCTTGTATTACAAGTGACTGAAGAGAAACTGCCCTATTATGACGCTGGAGCATTTATTTTAGGGGGTTCTCGGCTTTGACATATTTATACTTGTTAGGAGTGTCTTTTGAAAATAAGTAGATCACAAAGTCTATTCTTGCTAAGACCACCAGTGATTAGCCGTACTATCCATGAAAACCTGAGCTATACAATTTCCCTGCACTGCCCCCACGGGAGATGGTAAGCATTACATAGGACTGCGTAATACAGGTCTGGACAACTTGTATTATATGGAGGATGCTCTTTGTAACCATTCTCCACTATGTAAATTTTAAGTTAACAGAGGGGATCCCCTATTGGTTATTCTCATCTTTTGGTCAAATAGGTTTTATGAAATTAGATTCTCAAAAATAGACAAACCCTTTGACTACCAAAAGTTAGTCCCATTTTATTTCCTTGATAGGACTAGAATTATAGTTCATTGCCTATTGGTTCTGGAATCTTACAATCAGAAATGAAGTCTAAAACGAAGAACTGGATTGGTATCACAGTGCAAAAAAGTTTCCCCATATAGCTTTACATCTCTTCAAACATGAGCCTTGTGCGGGTTACTTATTTTCCTCTTGTTTACTAAGTCAATATCTGAATCAGCAGGTTAGCTTGTATATAGGCTATTCTGGATTTCACCGCACAGTCACCATCCTGGTTTACGTTGATATCTGAGAAGATGACTTGTTTTAAAGTCCTTGCTGTATTGACTGCTGCTCTTGTTTTTTGTGATACAGTCAAATGGGTAAGTGAATCACATTTGTATGTTACATAGTTATGTAGGTTGAAAAAAGACCTCGGTCCAACAAGTTCAGCCTTTCTTCGCCAATTGTGCATTTTGTCACTAACTTAAACTACAACCCGCAATGTTATGTGTATTGAGGAAATCATCCAGCTCTTTTTTAAAAGCTCATATAGTGTCTGCCATTACTACCTCTTGTGGTTGTGCATTCCACATACTCTAACTGCAAAGAACCCTTTCCTATTTATCTGACGGAATTGTCTTTCTTTCACCCGTAATGAGTGCCTCCTGGTCCTCAGTATGGTCTTTAGAAGGGATAAGTCGTGTGCCAGTGTTTTGTACTGGCCACACATATATTTATACATGTAAATGAGATCTCATCTGAGGCGTTTTGTTTCTAAGCTAAACAAGTCCAACTTTTTCAACCTGTCATCATATGAGAGGCCTTAAATCCCCTGAAATAATCTAGTTGCCGCCTTTGAACTGACTTTAACTTCTATATATACTTTATAAAATTTGGAGACCAAAACTGGATCCCATATTGTAGATGTGGCATCACAAATGATTTATAAAGGGGTGACAATACATTGGGATTGCGAGATTTTATCTCTTTTTATACACCCTAAAATTTTGTTTGCTTTTGAGGTTGCTGCTTGACATTGAGTACTGCTGCTCAGCTTACTTGTAATGACTCTAATGAGTCCTTCTCCAGTTCCGTAGTCCCAGGTATGCGTCCATTTAATGTATATGCAGCAATAGGATTACTCCGTCCTAGGTGCATTACTCTACATTTATCTACATTAAATTTGCCAAGTGTTTGCCCATTCAGACATCTGTACTATCAAGGTCAGATTTTCTTATCCTACATAGTTTGTCATCAACAAAGACTGACATTTTACTCCCAATCCCATCCACAAGGTCAGTAACAAAGAGGTTAAAAAGAGTTGGTCCTAGCACAGATCCCTGCGGTCACCACTGCTGACTTTATACCAGTTAGAGAGAGTCCCATTTTTAACGATTGTCATTTAACCAATTCCTTACCCATCTGCAAATAGTTTCCCCCTGTCCTTGTTTCTGTAGCTTAAGTATATATGTTTGGACTTATATGTTGAGGACCATACACTTGAATCCACAGTAATTTTAGAATTTTAAGTTCTATAATATCAGAAAACATTGAGAAAGATTTAGCAATTTTTGCCACAGAAAATATCATATTTGCAAAAACAAGGTACTAAAATGTCTTCAGATATAAAAAAAAAAAAAAAAAAATCAAGAAGGTTCTCAAGACACTCACTTTACCTTATGAATAGTCAGAACTAGACTGTTATATGCAAGCAAGAAACTTGGCCCTCAAATTGCAGTGAAGGAAACAATTTAATGTTAGAAATTCTGTTCTTGATATGAATAATATACAGAAAAATTCTGTTTTTCAAAATGAAGAACTTGTTAGTTCAGGTGACAATTTTGTATGATACGTAAATATATATGTATATGGTCCTCACATATTAGTGTAAATTTTACACAGTTCTGATAAAGGTCCAGTTTTAAGGCAGAAACGTTGACAGCTGTTTTGATTGCTTGTTTGACAATGGGTTGGAAGTAGGGAGTGCCATATACTTCTACAGTAGACTGGTATATGTTATCTTCATTTAACACTTCGTATTCTGAATGCAACACATGAGCACCACATAGATCTTATGGCGCCCAAAAAAGGAGAAAAAAAGTCACGGCGGTCTGGATATTATATTCAGAATGTGGACAGTTAATAATAGGCACAATTACGCCCATGTGAATGAAGCCTAATGCTGAATCTCGTGTGTTTGGTACATATTAATATGTGAATTTTAGGACTTGATTTTGATTCATTTGTTTAAAACATGCGAGTGCACTAGTCTGTAGAGCATTGCTATAGAGCGGGCATCTATTAATTATATTCTACGTTTTTGATTGTTTACTGCGCCATTTATTATTCTCACTCTATCATTCTTTGGGATGAATGCGGCACATTTAACACAAAAAAATTTTATGAGTTTAAGGCTATGTTCATACATTGTTTTCTGCTACTTTTCTTTTCTACAGCCAAATCCTGATCTCTTGGCAATAAAAGTTGAGTTTTTTTCAAAGTTTTTTTCCAAAGTTCAGCTTTGCTTCCACCATGCAAGCATGAGCAATGCAAAGTGGTAGGCCACTAAATGCAAGACTTATATGACGCTATAAAACATTTTTGAAAAAGATGGCAATTTCAGCAAATTAGTGGAAAAAGATTTTTATGTCTAAAAAAACGGACTATTCTGAGAAAAAAGTTCATATGAGTTCATAAAAAATACACAATTACAAATGTAACAACAGCACAGGGAGTTGAATTGGTCTGGAATAGTTTACTTAAGACATTAGCAGAGCATTTTGTTTACTTTCACACATTGGTCAGGTCCATTGAGTTGGTCAGGTATTGTTCTAGTTCAGAAATTGGACAGGCAATGTTTACTTTTGCACATTGTATGGATATTGATTAGCTCAGGCTTAGTTTACCGTAGCACATTATTAAATTCAGAACTCCACAACATTTTTGATAAACTTGAGAAAATAACAAAAATAAATGGGAATCACATCCTGCTGTACCTGCGTTTTTCACTAAAAAACTGATGGCAATTTTTTTTTTGCACTTACTCATTGCTTTCCATGGGTAAAAAAAAATGCTGCAAAATCGCTGAAAGAAGTGACATGCTGCAGTTTTAGAAAAAGCAGCTGTTTTCCAGTTCAGTTAAGAAAAAACTGGGTTCATCATATTTCTTAAATCTCATAGCTTTTGCTGGTACTGTAAAAACCAAACTTTAATTTGCAAAAAAAAGCAGCAAAAAAGCAATGTGTGAACATAGCCTTACTATTCCCTTCTGAAGCTGTTTAACTAATTTTTTTGTATACAAAAAGTACATTGTTTATGAGATTGTATACAAATACAATGTGACACTTTTATAGTCAACGGTGTAATTGTTCTGTCATTTACTTGACATACAGTGGGTACAAAAATATTCAGACCCCTTTAAATTTTTCACTCTTTGTTTCATTGCAGCCATTTGGTAAATTCAAAAAGTTCTTTTTTTTCTCATTAATGTACACTCTGCACCCCATCTTGACTGAAAAAAACAGAAATGTAGAAATTTTTGCAAAGTTATTGAAAAAGAAACACTGAAATTTCACATGGTCATAAGTATTCAGACCCTTTTGCTCAGTATTGAGTAGAAGCACCCTTTTGAGCTAGTACAGCCATGAGTCTTCTTGGGAATGATGCAACAAGTTTTTTACACCTGGATTTGAGGATCCTCTGCCATTCTTCCTTGTAGATCCTCTCCAGTTCCGTCAGGTTGGATGGTGAATGTTGGTGGACAGCCATTTTCAGGTCTTCAGCGATGCTCAATTGGGTTTAGGTCAGGGCTCTGGCTGGGCCACTCAAGAATGGTCACCGAGTTGTTCTGAAGCCTCTCCTTTGTTATTTTAGCTGTGTGCTTAGGGTCATTGTCTTGTTGGAAAATGAACCTTCGGCCAAGTCTGAGGTTCAGAGCACTCTGGAAGAGGATTTTATCCAGGATATCTCTGTACTTGGCCACATTCATGTTTCCTTCATTGGCAACTAGTTGTCCTGTCCCTGCAGCTGAAAAACACCCCCATAGCATGATGCTGCCACCACCATGTTTCACTGTTGGGATTGTATTGGGCAGGTGATGAGCAGTGCCTGGTTTTCTCCACACATACCGCTTAGAATTATCACCAAAAAGGTTTATCTTCATCTCATCAGACCAGAGAGGATCACAAGAAAATGGACAGCATGTGACTTAAATACGAGTGTCTGAGCAAAGGGTCTAAATACTTATGACCATGTGATATTTCAGTTTTTCCTTTTTAATTCATTTGCAAAAAATTCTACATTTCTGTTTTGTTTTTTCAGTTTAGATGTGGTGCAGATTGTACACTAATGAGAAAAAAATGAACTTTTTTGAATTTACCAAATGGCTGCAATGAAACAAAGAGTGAAAAATTTAAAGGGTTTTGTATACTGTGCACAGGTTCCATTCAGAAAGCTAATAAAAGTCTCCCATTTTCTTTGTGTACTTTTATGTCTCAGGATATCATTCCAGTTTATTGCACTAAGATCATCTCTCAACCGTTGGAAATTTACGCTCCTGAAGTTTAGTGTCCTTCTAACCCCTCTATTACACATCTTATTAAAGGATACATGAAAACTTAATATTTTGTGATCACCATTACTCAAGTGACCCCCAACCCATATATTTGATATGCGGTCTGGCCTGTTGGTTAATATTAGGTCTAGCAGTGCCTCCCCCCCCTTGCCTTCTTGTTGGGTCCTGAACCAGTTGTGAAAGGTAATTGTCTCTCATAGTTGTCAAAAACCGCGTACCTTTGCTGGAACGGCAGGTTTCCGCTCCCCAATGTATTTCAGGATAGTTGAAGTCCCCCATAATAATGACTTCTTCTTGAGTCGCAGCTTCATCTATTTGCTTTATGAGGATATTCTCCGTTGCTTCCATTATTTTAGGAGACTTATCACAAACCCCTACCAGTAATTTATAATTTTTTCCCCCTCCCCTTATCTCCACCCACAGGTACTCTACATTTTCATTAGAATCACATATATTATCACGCAGGATGGTATTTAAGGATGATTTTACATGTAAACAGCCCTCCCCCCTCGCTTATCTGTACGGTCGTTTCTGAACATACTATAGCCCTGTAAATCAACAGCCCAGTCATGACTCTCATCCAGCCATGTTTCAGATTTCCCCACCATGTCATAATTATGTTCCAACACAATTAATTCTAATTCCTCCATTTTGTTGGTGAGGCTTCTGGCATTAGTATACATGCATTTTACGTATCTCTCTGTACCTCTATTCTTTCTTAAATTATAAACTGTTCTAACCCCACCCCCATGGCACCCCCAATTCCTTTATTTGTGCCCAGGTCACTATCTGCTCTATCTTCCCCTCCTATAAAATGTATACCCTCCCCCCATCCCTAGTTTAAACACTACTCCAACCTTCTAGCCATTTTCTCCCCCAGCACAACTGCACCCTCCCCATTGAGGTGCAGCCCGTCCCTAGCGTAGAACCTGTAGCCAACTGAGAAGTCGGCCCAGTTCTGCAGGAACCCAAACCCCTCCTTCCTACACCTATTCTTGAGCCACTTATTAACCTCCCTAATCTCCCGTTACCTCTCTGGCGTGGCACATGGTACAGGCAATATTTTGGAAAATACTACGTTGGAGGTCCTTGCTTTCAGCTTGCAGCCTAATTCCCTAAAATAGTTTTTAAGGACCTTCCACCTACCTCTAACTTCTTCATTTGTGCCAATGTGCACCATGACCGCTGCGGCCTCACCAGCCCCTCCCAGTAATCTGTCAACCCGATCAGCGATGTCGGACTCGAGCACCAGGTAGGCAGCACACTGTTTGACGATCCCTGTTGTGAATTCTGTGGCAGAGCTCCCTCCTGTGGTCACAAGTGGTACTTCGGCTGATTCTCTCTATGAGCTTCCGTTGGTGGAGGAAAGTGGTACTGCGGCTTCTGAGTTTCCTTCCTCAGGTGATGTGGTGAAGTCGTTAGGTGCTGCTCTATTTAACTCCACCTAGTGCTTTGATCCTGGCCTCCAGTCAATGTTCTAGTATTGGACTAGCTTCCTCCTGGATCGTTCCTGTGGCCTGCTGCTCTGCATAGCTAAGTTGCTCTTGTGTTATTTTTTGTTTGCTGTTTTTTCTGTCCAGCTTGTTTATTTGGTTTTTCTTGCTTGCTGGAGGCTCTGGGACGCAGAGGGTGTACCTCCGTGCCGTTAGTCGGTACTGAGGGTCTTTTTGCCCCCTTTGCGTGGTTGTTTGTAGGGTTTTGTGTTGACCGCAAAGTTACCTTTCCTATCCTCGCTCTGTTCAGAAAGTCGGGCCTCACTTTGCTAAATCTATTTCATCTCTACGTTTGTCTTTTCATCTTAACTCACAGTCATTATATGTGGGGGGCTGCCTTTTCCTTTGGGGTATTTCTCTGAGGCAAGGTAGGCTTATTTTCTATCTTCAGGCTAGCTAGTTTCTCAGGCTGTGCCGAGTTGCATAGGGAGCGTTAGGCGCAATCCACGGCTGCCTCTAGTGTGGTTGGAGAGGATTAGGGATTGCGGTCAGCAGAGTTCCCACGTCTCAGAGCTCGTTCTATGTTTTTGGGTTATTGTCAGGTCACTGTATGTGCTCTGACTTCTATGTCCATTGTGGTACTGAATTACCAAATCATAACAGTACTGGAGGCCGAAAGTACTAATGATTCTCAATAGAGGGAAAAAAGAAGTTCTGAGACCATTTTTTTTTCTCTGCACTGTGTTTTGCCTTTTTTTTCCCCTAGACATTTGGGTGGTTCAGGACACAGGTGTAGCAATGGACATTAAAGGTCTGTCTTCATGTGTGGATCAGCTCACGGCAAGAGTACAAAATATTCAAGACTTTGTGGTTCAGAATTCTATGTTAGAACCAAGAATTCCTATCCCTGATTTGTTTTTTGGAGATAGAACTAAATTTCTGAGTTTCAAAAATAATTGTAAACTATTTCTGGCTTTGAAACCTCGCTCTTCTGGTGACCCAGTTCAACAAGTCAGGATCATTATTTCTTTTTTACGTGGCGACCCTCAGGACTGGGCATTTTCTCTTGCGCCAGGAGATCCTGCATTATGTAATATTGATGCGTTTTTCCTGGCGCTCGGAGTGCTGTACGATGAACCTAATTCAGTGGATCAGGCAGAAAAAAAATTACTGACTCTGTGTGAGGGTCAGGATGAGATAGAGGTATATTGTCAGAAATTTAGAAAGTGGTCCGTGCTCACTCAATGGAATGAAGGTGCGCTCGCAGCTATTTTCAGAAAGGGTCTCTCTGAAGCCCTTAAGGATGTCATGGTGGGATTTCCTATGCCTGCTGGTCTGAATGAGTCTATGTCTTTGGCCATTCAGATCGGCCGACGCTTGCGTGAGCGTAAATCTGTGCACCATTTGGCGGTATTATCTGAGCATAAACCTGAGCCTATGCAGTGTGATAGGACTTTGACCAGAGTTGAACGGAAAGAACACAGACGTCAGAATGGGCTGTGTTTCTACTGTGGTGATTCCACTCATGCTATCTCTGATTGTCCTAAGCGCACTAAGCGGTTCGCTAGGTCTGCCACCATTGGTACGGTACAGTCAAAATTTCTTTTGTCCGTTACCTTGATCTGCTCTTTGTCATCTTATTCTGTCATGGCATTTGTGGATTCAGGCGCTGCCCTGAATTTGATGGACTTGGAGTATGCTAGGCGTTGTGGGTTTTTCTTGGAGCCCTTGCAGTGTCCTATTCCATTGAGAGGAATTGATGCTACGCCTTTGGCCAAGAATAAGCCTCAGTATTGGACCCAGCTCACCATGTGCATGGCTCCTGCACATCAGGAGGTTATTCGCTTTCTGGTGTTGCATAATCTGCATGATGTGGTCGTGTTGGGGTTGCCGTGGCTGCAAGTCCATAATCCAGTATTAGATTGGAAATCCATGTCTGTGTCCAGCTGGGGTTGTCAGGGGGTACATGGTGATGTCCCATTTCTGTCTATTTCGTCATCCACCCCTTCTGAGGTCCCAGAATTCTTGTCTGATTACCGGGATGTATTTGATGAGCCCAAGTCCGATACCCTACCTCCGCATAGGGGTTGTGATTGTGCTATCGATTTGATTCCTGGTAGTAAATTCCCAAAAGGTCGACTGTTTAATTTATCTGTGCCTGAGCACGCCGCTATGCGGAGTTACGTGAAGGAGTCCTTGGAGAAGGGTCATATTCGCCCGTCATCGTCGCCATTGGGAGCGGGGTTCTTTTTTGTGGCCAAGAAGGATGGTTCGCTGAGACCTTGTATAGATTACCGCCTTCTAAATAAGATCACGGTTAAATTTCAGTACCCCTTGCCGCTGTTATCTGATTTGTTTGCTCGGATTAAGGGGGCTAGTTGGTTCACCAAGATAGATCTTCGTGGTGCATATAATCTTGTGCGTATTAAGCGAGGCGATGAATGGAAAACTGCATTTATTACGCCTGAGGGCCATTTTGAGTACCTAGTAATGCCATTCGGACTTGCCAATGCTCCATCAGTGTTTCAGTCCTTTATGCATGACATCTTCCGAGAGTATCTGGATAAATTCCTGATTGTATACTTGGATGATATTTTGGTCTTCTCGGATGATTGGGAGTCTCATGTGAAGCAGGTCAGAACGGTGTTTCAGGTCCTGCGTGCTAATTCTTTGTTTGTGAAGGGATCAAAGTGTCTCTTTGGTGTTCAGAAGGTTTCATTTTTGGGGTTCATTTTTTCCCCTTCTACTATCGAGATGGACCCTGTTAAGGTCCAGGCCATCCATGATTGGACTCAGCCGACATCTCTGAAAAGTCTGCAAAAGTTCCTGGGCTTTGCTAATTTATATCGTTGCTTCATCTGCAATTTTTCTAGTATTGCTAAACCATTGACCGATTTGACCAAGAACGGTGCTGATGTGGTCAATTGGTCTTCTGCTGCTGTGGAAGCTTTTCAAGAGTTGAAGCGTCGTTTTTCTTCTGCCCCTGTGTTGTGTCAGCCAGATGTTTCGCTTCCGTTCCAGGTCGAGGTTGATGCTTCTGAGATTGGAGCGGGGGCTGTTTAGTCGCAGAGAAGTTCTGATTGCTCGGTGATGAAACCATGCGCCTTCTTTTCCAGGAAGTTTTCGCCTGCTGAGCGAAATTATGATGTTGGCAATCAAGAGTTGCTGGCCATGAAGTGGGCATTCGAGGAGTGGTGTCATTGGCTTGAGGGAGCTAAGCATCGCGTGGTGGTCTTGACTGATCATAAGAACTTGACTTATCTCGAGTCTGCCAAGTGGTTGAATCCTAGACAGGCTCGTTGGTCACTGTTTTTCGCCCGTTTTGACTTTGTGATTTCGTACCTTCCGGGCTCTAAAAATGTGAAGGCGGATGCCCTGTCTAGGAGTTTTGTGCCCGACTCTCCGGGTTTGTCTGAGCCGGCGGGTATTCTCAAAGAGGGAGTAATTGTGTCTGCCATCTCCCCTGATTTGCGGCGGGTGCTGCAAAAATTTCAGGCTAATAAACCTGATCGTTGCCCAGCGGAGAAACTGTTTGTCCCTGATAGGTGGACGAATAAAGTTATCTCTGAGGTTCATTGTTCGGTGTTGGCTGGTCATCCTGAGATCTTTGGTACCAGAGCGTTAGTGGCTAGATCCTTTTGGTGGCCATCTCTGTCGCGGGATGTGCGTTCTTTTTTGCAGTCCTGTGGGATTTGTGCTCGGGCTAAGCCCTGCTGTTCTCGTGCCAGTGGGTTGCTTTTGCCCTTGCCGGTCCCGAAGAGGCCTTGGACACATATCTCTATGGATTTTATTTCAGATCTTCCCGTCTCTCAAAAAATGTCAGTCATTTGGGTAGTTTGTGATCGCTTCTCTAAGATGGTCCATTTGGTACCCTTGTCTAAATTACCTTCCTCCTCTGATTTGGTGCCATTGTTCTTCCAGCATGTGGTTCGTTTACATGGCATTCCAGAGAATATCGTTTCTGACAGAGGTTCCCAGTTTGTTTCGAGGTTTTGGCGAGCCTTTTGTGCTAGGATGGGCATTGATTTGTCTTTTTCCTCGGCTTTCCATCCTCAGACTAATGGCCAGACCGAACGAACCAATCAGACCTTGGAAACATATCTGAGATGCTTTGTTTCTGCTGATCAGGATGACTGGGTGTCCTTTTTGCCTTTGGCTGAGTTCGCCCTTAATAATTGGGCCAGCTCGGCTACCTTGGTTTCGCCGTTTTTCTGCAACTCTGGGTTCCATCCTCGTTTCTCTTCAGGGCAGGTTGAGTCTTCGGACTGTCCTGGTGTGGATACTGTGGTGGACAGGTTGCAGCAGATTTGGACTCATGTAGTGGACAATTTGACCTTGTCCCAGGAGAAGGCTCAACGTTTTGCTAATCGCAGACGCTGTGTGGGTCCCCGACTTCGTGTTGGGGATTTGGTTTGGTTGTCTTCTCGTCATATTCCTATGAAGGTTTCCTCTCCTAAGTTTAAGCCTCGTTTCATTGGTCCGTATAGGATTTCTGAGGTTCTTAATCCTGTGTCTTTTCGTTTGACCCTTCCAGATTCTTTTTCCATCCATAACGTATTCCATAGGTCGTTGTTGCGGAGATACGTGGCACCTATGGTTCCATCTGTTGATCCTCCTGCCCCGGTTTTGGTGGAGGGGGAGTTGGAGTATATTGTGGAGAAGATTTTGGATTCTCGTGTTTCAAGACGGAAACTCCAGTATCTGGTTAAGTGGAAGGGTTATGCTCAGGAAGATAATTCCTGGGTCTTTGCCTCTGATGTCCATGCTCCCGATCTTGTTCGTGCCTTTCATATGGCTCATCCTGGTCGTCCTGGGGGCTCTGGTGAGGGTTCGGTGACCCCTCCTCAAGGGGGGGTACTGTTGTGAATTCTGTGGCAGAGCTCCCTCCTGTGGTCACAAGTGGTACTTCGGCTGATTCTCTCTATGAGCTTCCGTGGGTGGAGGAAAGTGGTACTGCGGCTTCTGAGTTTCCTTCCTCAGGTGATGTGGTGAAGTCGTTAGGTGTTGCTCTATTTAACTCCACCTAGTGCTTTGATCCTGGCTTCCAGTCAATGTTCTAGTATTGGACTAGCTTCCTCCTGGATCGTTCCTGTGGCCTGCTGCTCTGCATAGCTAAGTTGCTCTTGTGTTATTTTTTGTTTGCTGTTTTTTCTGTCCAGCTTGTTTATTTGGTTTTTCTTGCTTGCTGGAGGCTCTGGGACGCAGAGGGTGTACCTCCGTGCCGTTAGTCGGTACGGAGGGCCTTTTTGCCCCCTTTGCGTGGTTGTTTGTAGGGTTTTGTGTTGACCGCAAAGTTACCTTTCCTATCCTCGCTCTGTTCAGAAAGTCGGGCCTCACTTTGCTAAATCTATTTCATCTCTACGTTTGTCTTTTCATCTTAACTCACAGTCATTATATGTGGGGGGCTGCCTTTTCCTTTGGGGTATTTCTCTGAGGCAAGGTAGGCTTATTTTCTATCTTCAGGCTAGCTAGTTTCTCAGGCTGTGCCGAGTTGCATAGGGAGCGTTAGGCGCAATCCACGGCTGCCTCTAGTGTGGTTGGAGAGGATTAGGGATTGCGGTCAGCAGAGTTCCCACGTCTCAGAGCTCGTTCTATGTTTTTGGGTTATTGTCAGGTCACTGTATGTGCTCTGACTTCTATGTCCATTGTGGTACTGAATTACCAAATCATAACAGATCCCTGTCTTTGTGACACATTGCCCTATCTATTCTCTTAATAATTAAGTCCCCACTACCAGCACGTGTCTGGCCTGTCCTACTCTCCTATTTCCCCCCTTACTGGAGCAGTCACACCTCCGGCTTTCAGAGGACATGCCTTGCTGCAGCAGTGCTACCCCTGTACTGGCACCACCCTCATCTGCCAACTTAGCAAACTTATTGGGGTGTGCCAGATCAGGACTAGCCTCCCTGCACTCTTCCCTCTTCCCGGCCTTCTAATTGTCGCCCAGCTTGTTACTTCACTGTCCTGCAGCTCCATCCTACCATCCCCCCCCTCATCTGTCCCATTGAGCGTCTGCTCAGTGAGCAGAAGACTCATTTCCATATTGTCAATAGATCTGTGTTGCCAGCTGCACATTTAGATCCAATACCTGGGCTTCCAAATGCACAACATGCTCACATCTCGCACAGAAGTATGCACCCTCAACCGGCTATTCAAGGATCGCATACATGTGGCAAGATGTGCACTGGATGGCATTAACAATAGTGGAGCACATTTCCTAATGGGGATTGCACCACAAAGGAAAGTTAAGTAAAAAGAAATGCAGAGTATTAATAAAATGCAAATAGCAATTCGGTAATTCCTCCCTTGTAAACTCCCTGAATGCAAAGTCACTGAATCACAAGTCGCACTCTTACTTCCATTCGCACGTACGCTCCGGTCACACTCGCTAAGGAAGAAGATTTAAAGAGATTTTTTTATTTTTTCCTCTAGCACCAACCCAACCAACAGCTCAGTGCACTTCCAAAGGACTAAAAACCCCAACCAGCTGCCACTTATTAACCCTTAATTATGAACCCCAGCACCCTTAATTAACCCCTTGTGAGTATAGCTACACCTCAGGATTTAAGTGCTATGTAGTTATCCCTTAAACACACAGTAAAATAAGAGACTGAAAACCTGTATAGAGAAAAATAGGTTAAGAAAGCCCAATAAAATTAAACAGGTAGCTAAACAGCAACTCACAGCAACTCACACAGGTATTTGCTGCAGGATTCCCAAATACTGCTTCACCGAATCACAAGTCACACACTTACTTCCGTTCGCACTTATACTTCGGTCACACTCTCTAAGGAAGAAGATTTAAAGAGATTTTTTTTTCCTTTAGCACCAACCCAACCAACAACTCAATGTACTTCCATAGGACAGTGGTCCTCCATACTCATGAGCTCTGTATTCCACCACAGACTTGCAGCTCTCTCTGTATGCACGGTGTAGACAGAGAGCAGTCAGTATTCAGAAATCTTTTAGGCTAAGTGCACACGTTGCAGAATTGCTGCGGAAATTTCCGCGGCAATTCTGCGCCTCCTGCCGCGGGTATATTGCATGTGGAATTGGCATGCATATTCCCGCAGAAAACTAGCGTTTTGCAAGCATAATTAGCTTGCAGAATGCTAGCGTTTTCCAAGCAATCTGTAGCATCGCTTGGAAAACTGATTGACAGGTTGGTCACACTTGTCAAACATAGTGTTTGACAAGTGTGACCAACCCTTTTACTATTGAAGCTGCCTATGCCGCATCAATAGTAAAAGATAGAATGTTAAAAATAATTAAAAATAAAAAAATGGTTATACTCAACTACCGCAAACAGCCGATCTCCTCAGCGGCTTCCGTTCCTATAGATGGTGTGTGTGCAGGACCTTCGATGACGTTGCGGTCACATGATCGCGACGTCATCGGGGTCATGTGTCCATGATGTCATCGCAGATCCTTCACACACACCATCTACAGGAACAGAAGTGGCCGCGTGCAGCGCTGAGAGGCAGGAAGACTCCGGGTCCATCGAAGGTGAGTATATCACGATTTTTTAATTTTAATTCTTTTTTTTTTTCTAACAATTGTATGGTGCCCAGTCCGTGGAGGAGAGTCTCCTCTCCTCCACCCTGGGTACCAACCGCACATGATCTGCTTACTTCCCGCATGGTGGGCATAGCCCCATGCGGGAAGTAAGCAGATCAATGCATTCCTAGGTGTGCAGAATCCCCGCGATTCCGCAAATTTAATGAACATGCTGCGTTTTTTTCTGGAATGCGAATCCGCTCAGGAAAAAAATGCGGATTGCATTCTATTAAATAGGATGCTTAATGTGAGCGTTTTTTTCACGGTTTTGTAGCGTTTTTATAGCGAAAAACCGCGAAAAATCTGCTACGTGTGCACGCAGCCTTAGATTTGCAGGAAATAAAACTATTATTTTAACAAAACTGCAGCAAGCAGCCCAGTGCTGGAATCATGCACCCTACCCCTACTTCATGTTCCTCTCAGATAGGGTAGAAAAATCTTAGTGACAGATTCCTTTTAAGTTCTAATAGACTTTTTGTAACCATAAGTTTACATTTCTTCTCCTAATTTTAAGGTGCGTGGTGCGCAAGATGACACTTATTCTAAGTGTGCACTAATGATAAAAGTTCTGGATGCTGTAAGAGGAATTCCAGCTGCTAAACTAAGCGTCAAGGTTCACAGGCAGAAGGAGGATAAAAGCTGGGATCTGCTTTCTACAAGGTAGATAAGTACAGCAACTTTTACTCAAAAGCTAAATTATTTCTATCCTTTTCCTTTATTTATTACAAATTCTGTTCAACCATCACAACTGTTTTTATGTAATGACAACCATTATTCTCAGAGGAGTAGCTAGGTGATCAGCACAGAGGAGAACAAAACACATACCATGATTATGACTATGTGACTATGGTGGCACACTCTAATCATAGAGGATATAGGGACCTGCAGCAGAAGACCATGCTTTTACCGAAATTAAATTACTATACAGAAATCGAAACCAATATTACCACCATATAGTGACCATGTTGTGGTATATAGCAGTTCTGAAGAACGTATTAAAAGCTTACAGTACAGTTGTAGATAGTGGCTTGCAATTGTCATTCTTTCTGATAGAGTAGTTCACTTTTACCGTCTTTTCCATCTGGCCCAGACGGCCATGAAGACTTCTTCCAGACTCGTCTGCAGAGTTTACAATAAAGACACACTTGACTTCTCACATTTATAGCTATTCCCAACCTGCACAAACCCCCCATCCAGCTGACATGCCAATGCTGAGCTGTCTACTGCTGTATTTGTTCCTAGTACTGGAGCTGCTGTTTGGCATGGTATTTTTGTACCTCTTGCTGTCCAGCATAATAATGCCCACCGCCGTGCCACTTACATAGTAAAATGTCACCTAGTGCTTTACAGATGGTAACATTGCCCTCTACAAAATATGAATGCCATCTGAGACTGCCATTCAAGATAAAAGTAATAATAGTAATAGTGCCCTGAGTGCTTCAACAAAAGTAATAAGGCCTTCTTGAGTCTTCAACATACTATAATAAGGTCTGACGTTCCTGCACATTTAGTAATAATGTCCCCTGAGTTCCCCCATATACAGTAAAAAGGCCCCGAGTTGCTCCCACACACAGTAATAGCATCTGTGTCTCCCGACACACAGTAATAATGTCCTCTAAGCCCCCTAACATACACTAATAATGCCCCCTGAGTTTCCCCACAGTAAAAGGATTTAATACACCGAAAAATTAGGGAATCTGTCACCTCATATTTCGTATATAAACTGCGGCCACCGCCATCAGCGGCTTATGTACAGCATTCTGTAATGCTGTAGATAAGCCCCGATGTAACCTGAAAGATAAGAAAAACAAGTTATATTATACTCACGCAAGGGCAGTCCTGGTGCAGTCCGGTCCTATGGGCGTCGCAGGTCCGGGTCCGGTGCCTCCCATCTTCATATGATGGTGTCCTCTTCTTTGCCTCCTGCCGTGGCCCCTGCGCAGGCGTAATTTATCTGCCCTGTTGAGGGCAACATAAAGTACTGCAGTGCACAGGCGCCGGGCCTCTCTGACCTCTCCCGGCACCTGCGCACTGCAGTACTTTGTTCTACCCTCTGTTGAGGGCAGACAAAGTACGCCTGCGCAGGAAGTAAAGAGGGGACGTCATTGTAAGAAGATGGAAGGCGCCAGACCCGGACCTGCGACGCCCATCGGACCGGACCGCATCGGGAGCGCCCCGGGGTGAGTATAATCTAACTTGTTTTTGTTATTTTTCAGGTTACATCAGGGGCTTATCTACAGCATTACAGAATGATGTACATAAGCCCCTGATGGCGGTGGCCGCAGTTTTTATATGAAATATGAGATGACAGATTCCCTTTAATAATAAAATAAAAATCACATATACACACAGCTCCCCACAAACATAGTACAATGACGCCAAAACCCTCTGCACAGTTTAAGTACCTACCAGCACCCTCACACAGTATAATGCCCCCTCTATACTCAGTATGAAGCTCCCCTATACAGTACAATGCACCCTCAGCAATCTACACACAGTAGGAAGCCCCAATAGTCCCCTCACACAGTATGATCCCTTCACAGCACCCTACACACAGTATTATGCATCGTAGACCCCGGAGAGTCCAACAGCACAGTCATTGCGCCAGGGCACGCACAGGACATCAGAGTCCTAGCATGATGACATCACAATATCACTACTTCTCAGACCCCATACTTAGTAGCTACATTACTGATGATTTTATTAAGGTTATCAACAATATTGTAAGACTTAGATGTCCTCACATAATATGTGTAATTTATAACACTGTGATAGAGCTATAATGGGTGCAGAGGTAGCAGTCGTACTTGGCCCGCTACCTTGTCATCTATTATAATTATGCCCAGACCTCAGTACGATAAAGCTTTCTTGTTATACATTGTGTAGTAGATCGTCTCACTTGCCTGTACACGGAGGTAGACACAGGTATACTGTCTCTTTAAATCTTCCGCTGGTTTATTATACATGTGGTATAAACCCGACGTGAAGTGAACATAAACAAGGCCCTTCGGGCAAAACAGGAAGAACAAAACAAAATGGTATACAATCTCTGAAACTGCGGGATTCCACCCGCTCAGGATACCACAGACCCATACACACAGTATGATGCCCCACGACCCTCTTTCACACAGTTGATGCACCCACCAGCACTCCTATACAGTATAAGGCAAGAGTACAGTACGAAGCTCCCACAACTCCACAGCATAGTACAATGCCCCCACAGCACCCTACACGGTATGAAGCCCCAACAGCACCCACCTCAGTCTCTTTGAAGTACTGACTAAAAATAAATAAACACGGACCCTGTAAAGACCACCAGCACAGTGTCCCAGTGTGGGTGGAGTGATGTGGTGATGTCATCATGCAAGGGCACGCACAGTGCACCAGAGACCCATCATGATGGCACCTTGTCACTCCCCCTTGGCCTGTCAAACCTGGTTGCCTCACTCCCTCTTGGCCCTCCCCCCTACCTGGTTGCTATTTTACTTGTCAATAATATTTTAAAAGTCAGTTATTCCCTCACCTACTATTTGCCTTTTATAACACTGTGACAAAGCTATGACGGATGAAGAGATAGCAGTCACATTTGGCCTGCTATTCTGGACCCATCATAGCTTTGCCCTGATTATAGATTGATAAATAAGTGAATCCCTTCATATATTTAGAATACACTTCTCCAGTTTGCCAAGTTCCTTGAATTGAAAATTAGAAATGTAAATTGCTGTGTCTTGTAGTGTGGGGCTAAAGTGACTAACCAATGTACATGCATAGAAACACTTTTTTTTTTAGTTTTTTAGATTTTTATAATGCTAGAATTACCTAACATCTAGTTATGTGGTGCTAGGTAAACATGATAACAATATTGGAAACATGATAACAATATAATTGTGTCTATGTTCTAAGAGTAACATCTGAAGAAGGAGAAATCCATAACCTCGTCAGTGAAGAAAATTTTGTTGAAGGCGTTTATAAATTGGAACTTGCAACCAAGCGCTTTTGGAGCAAGGTTGGGCTTTCACCGTTTCATGAATATGTAGATGTAAGTATTTAATATATACATAATAACAATATTAATGTAAACAAACAATGTAAACAAGTTGCTAAAAAAAAATAGCAACATTTCAAGGAGTTTTAGTTCAGGAAACTGACAAAAGCTTCTTGATGAATCTGGGCCTAAAAATCTACTATATACAATATGTAATTCCTAAAACACCTCCAAGACCAAGAATAAGATTATAGAAATCTAGAGGAGGTGCATATCTTGTGAATATGTGCTAAAGTTGGGGTCCCACCTCTTGTAACCCCAATGATTCTGGAAATGTGTCTGAAATGTCTGTACGACTCAGCTGTCTCCAGCAGTCCCATATGCAAAAAATGTGTGACCAGTGTTCCATTCCAACTATGGTTTTCTTAACCCATTCTCAGGATCAATGGGAGTCACAGCGGTGATCCATCCACCATGTCCATCCTGAGGAGCATGTGATTTTAGGGCATTAAAAACACAACGCGTTTTAAGACTTTACCCATTCCACTTTCTTCTCCTAATTTATAAGAAGGGTCATCATTAGGCTCCCCTTATGGGAAAACGACTGTATCTATCACTGAATTAGACTGATTGGGTAAGAAACAGATGGTCTATTGATCTTGATTTGTACATAATATGTAAATGTAATGAATATAGATAAGCTTTGTTATGGTGTGTTATAAACTGACAGTACAATTTGTGGTCCTGGGTTGTCTTGACTTGCGACCCGTGAAACTCACCAGAGTTGCCATTTCCGGTCACTGAAGCTGCTGGTTTCTAAGCTTTCTCCTATCAGGAAATTTTGTCAGCACCAGTTTACACCCAGGATATTGATGTGTACTGTGATGCTGGAACACTGCACCACAATGTTAATTATAGGGAAAGAGTGTAGATGTTTGGTGTCAAGGTGCCGAGTTAGGATAGTTCATATTTTGTGGTTGTAAGAAGTGAGAGTGGCCTGATTTTATTTATAGGTGAGTTGGAAGGCTGAGTGGCTTGTTCTTCAGAAAGCATTGGTGGGCTGAAGGTCACAATGAAGGAAAGAAACTGTTTAGTTAGCCATTTAGATATGTCTGGGGGACCCATACGCAAGAGTTACGACTTTGGTATCACCTACACAAGTGGTCAAAATTGTTGGTACCCCTCGTTTAATGACAGAAAAACCCACAGTGGTCACAGAAATAGCTTGAATCTGACAAAAGTAATAATAAAAAAAATCTATGAAAATGAACAAATGAAAGTCAGACATTGCTTTTCAACCATGCTTCCACAGAATTAAAAAAAAAATAAAACTCATGAAATAGGCCTGGACAGAAATGATGGTACCCTTAACTTAACATTTTGTTGCACAACCTTTTGAGGCAATCACTGCAATCAAACGATTCCTGTAACTGTCAATGAGACTTCTGCACCTCTCGACAGGTATTAAATTATGGCCCACTCCTCAAGAGCAAACTGCTCCAGATGTCTCGTGTTTGAAGGTTGCCATTTTCAGACGGCATGTTTCAGCTCTTTCCAAAGATGCTCAATAGAATTTAGGTCAGGGCTCATTGAAGGCCACTTCCAAATAGTCCAATGTTTTCCTCTCAGTTTTTCTGGGCTCTTTTGTTGCCATTCGTATTATCCGTCTCTTTGATTTGTCAATTTTCCTCCTGTGGCCACGTCCAGGGAGGTTGGCTACAGTCCCATGGATCTTAAATTTCTGAATAATATGTGCAACTATAGGAACATCAAGCTGCTTGGAGATGGTCTTATAACTTTTACCTTTTAACATGTTTGTCTATATTTTTCTTTCTGTTCTCCTGAGACAACTCTTTCCTTTGCTTCCCCTGGTCTATGTTGAGTGTGATACACACCACGTCACCAAACAGCACAGTGAGTGTCTGTAGCCCTATATACAGGCCCACTCACTGATTCCAAGATTGTAGACCCCTGTGATGCTAGTTAGTGGACACACCTTGATTTAACATTTCCCTTTTGTCACATTTTCAGGGGTACCATCACTTCTATAGTGGCTTATTTAATGAGATTTATTTTTTTTTAAATTCTGTGGATACATGGTTGAAAAGCAATGTCTGACTTTCATTTGTTCATTTTCATAGATTTTTTTTATTATTACTTTTGTCAGATTCAAGTTATTTCTGTGACCATTGTGGGGTTTTCTGTCATTAAATTTTGACCACGTGTGTAGCAAGGCACAAAAATATGAACTGCTGTAACCAATAAGCATTTTGTGGCATCATTGTTTGGAGCTGTGTAACTAGCCTCAGTCTACATAATGTATCTGAAGGGGAACCATCTACCACAATCTCACAAGTTGATCATTAACAGTTTAGATCTAAATGAAGCTCCTAGTGATTGGATCCAACAGCAGCATGGTGGAGCAGCACAGGGGCTCAGTGGATAGCACAGCAGCCTTGCAGCTCTGGGGTCCTGGATTCAAATCCCACCAAGGAAAACATCTGCAAAGAGTTTGCAGTTTCTCCCTGTGTTTGTGTGGGTTTCTACCAGGTTCTCTGGTTTTCTCCCACACTTCAATGACATACAAATAGCGAATTTAGATTATGAGCTGTCATCCCAGGACAGGGATGATAATGTCAGTTAAAGGGAACCTGTCACCTGAATTTGGCGGGACCGGTTTTCGGTCATATGGGCGGAGTTTGTGGGTGTTTGATTCACCCTTTCCTTACTCGCTGGCTGCATGCTGGCCACAATATTGGATTGAAGTTCATTACATGTCCTCTGTAGTTCACGCCTGCGCAAGGCAATCTTGCTTTGCGCAGGCGTGTACTACGGAGGACGGAGAATGAACTTCAATCCAATATTGCGGCCAGCATGCAGCCAGCGGGTAAGGAAAGGGTGAATCAAACACCTGAAAACTCCACCCATATGACCGAAAAGCGGTCCTGCCAAATTCAGGTGACAGGTTCCCTTTAAGCGCTGTGGAATCAGTGGCACTATATAACTGACATTCCTGGTTTCCACCATGGTTTTAATCTGCTCGCTTACATTATGCTACACCATGAAGATAAATCATTTGTGCCATTAACCATTAAAACCCCGAATGTCAAGTTGCCCCCAATGAATCAGAAACCAGTAATAAAGTATGTAGATCAGCTCGCCAATATACTTGTTCAGATGCATAGAACTCTGTCCTGATCCACACGTGGCAAGACAATAAATAGAAGAAACAGAAGTTCCAGCTTACGTGTAAAAATGTAAAACTTATCCTTTATTACAAAAATTGCTAAAAACAGCACATCACTAGGGCAGAAAAAGCTAATACATATTGACAAAAAATACCAGAGAAAAGAGGCAACACGTTTCGGCCGCAACTGAAGTCTTTGTACTACCCCTATTGCTGGGCTATTGGTAGCATTTTTTGTAATGAAGGATGAGTTTCACATTTTTACATGGAAGCTGGAATTACTTTTTCTTCTACTCATGATCAGAAACTGCACCATGAGCAGTATAACACACTGGGGCATTAAAGTGTCACTACATAGCCCCTTGAAGCTGAAGAAAATTGAAAAAAATAAAACAAAAATTACATCTCCTGAACTGGCGCTACTCCTCCGCGCTCAGCACCATCTGGCGGGGCGCCGTATGGGTGCTGTGGCTTCAGCAGTATTCATATTTGGCTACAGTACACATAATGCCACTAGGATCTCTTTTAATTAATTGTGCTGAAACTCTCGTATAAGAGTACACAGAACATATTTATTGCATTGTGCTCAGTGTCATGGTAAGCAGACATTATATTAACCCGTATGTATTTTCCATTGACATTGAATATTTATTGCTTCCTTCCTAGGTGGTATTTACTGCTAATGACGCCGGTCACCGCCACTACACCATTGCCGTGCTCCTCACTCCCTATTCCTTCTCCACAACTGCAGTGGTCAGTGAACAACTGCAAAACCATACATAACCTGTAGTTGTCTCTTCTTGTCTTCACCCATATACAAATATTAAATTACATTTTCTATGTAACATTATTTTTCTTTTATTTCTTTTCAAAACAATCTAATGTTCGTTTGTCAACTTTTGAATAAAGTTTCTGTTTAGATGTAACATTTAATGTGTTTGATGTATATATAATAATAATCTTTTATTTTTATATACAATAAAGAGTCTGAATATGGGGTGGTGCATTATAGAATATACAGTCTGCCTATTGGGGATGCTTTATACAATATAGTGTCTACCTATGGGGGTGCATTATACTATATAGTTTCTGCATATGGAGAGTGCACTATACTCTTTAGAGTCTGCCTATGGGAGTGCATTATACAGTGTACGGTATTGGTGAGAGTGGGAGCATTACACTCCCTCTCCCATCATCCTCCTCTCAGTGTCTGACGTCATTGATGCAGACACTGTCAGTATTCATGATGACATCATTACCTGGCGCCCTCTGTCTGGAGATGTATGGTCACTCGGAGCAGTGGGTAAAGGAGGAAAACAGGTGAGTATTGAATTTTTTTATGCTGTGCATTATACTATAGAGTCTGCCTATGAGGGGTGCATTATGCCATATAGAGTCTGCCTATGGGGGTGCATCATACTATAGAGTCTGCCTGTGAGGGGTGCATTATACCATATAGAGTCTGCCTATGGGGGTGCATCATACTATAGAGTCTGCCTGTGAGGGGTGCATTATACCATATAGAGTCTGCCTATGGGGGTGCATCATACTATAGAGTCTGCCTGTGAGGGGTGCATTATACCATATAGAGTCTGCCTATGGGGGTGCATTATACCATATAGAGTCGGCCTATGGGGGTGCATTATACAATATAGAGTCTGAATATGGGGCGGTGCATTATAGAATATACAGTCTGCCTATTGGGGATGCTTTATACAATATAGAGTCTACCTATGGGGGTACATTATACTATATAGTTTCTGCATATGGAGAGTGCACTATACTATTTAGAGTCTGCCTATGGGAGTGCATTATACTATAGAGGCCTTGAGTAGGACTATCTGGTGCATTATACCAGGGGTCCCCAACTCCAGTCCTCAAGGCCCACCAACATGTCATGTTTTCAGGATTTCCTTAGTCTTGCCCAGGTAATAATTGCATCACCTGTGCAATGCAAAGGAAATCCTGAAAACATGACCTGTTGGTGGGCCTTGAGGACTGGAGTTGGGGACCCCTGCATTATACCATATGGAGGCTTTCTTGGGGGCCATCATACAGTGTGGAGATTACAGTGAGGGGCCATCAAACAGTTTGGGGGTTACTAAGAGGTCAGTATACTGTGTGGGTGGCACTATACAGTGAGGGGCATTATACTGTGTACAAGAGAGCATCATACTGTGTATAGAGGAGCTGTATAGGGGGATACTCTGGACATTATTAAATGTAAAGTGGGTATGTATTTTTATAGGGGAACTCAGGTTATTGTGACTGTCAAAGGGGCAGACAGGGCGATATTACTCTCTATGGGGCAAACTTTGGTCACTTGCACACGGCATTACTATATTCTAGAGGTTTGTTTTCCCATCTAGAGGGCACAGAAAACCACACAGCAGGTGCAGTAATAGGGACACAAACCAGCAGCGGCTCAGCATTGGGGTATCGGCAGGATGAGACGTGAAATATGTCTTTGTTGTATTCTCTGCAGCCGAGTTGTGGCTGGAAGAAGTTGTCATGTCGGTCTGGGGCAGATGGAAAAAATGGAGCAATTCCATCAGAAAAAGAACATCCTCTGTAAAAGTCACCATCTGTAACTGTGCTGTGATCTCTTATATGTTCAGTAGGACTGGTATCTACCACTGACCATATGGCGGTAATATCAATGTTGGTCTTTGTATAGAGATTATTTTCAGCAAAAGCGCGGTCATCTGCTGAGGTTCTCTTCCACTATTAGGTTGAATCACCCAGTTGTAATCAAGGTTACCTGGTTAGGAGACCTGCTGCCAATCTTTGCATCTGTGCTCAGACTGATTTGCATGGATGGTTGAATGAACCCTAAGGCTGGGGTCACACTTAACTCCCTGCCGAGAGTCGCACAAGTGTTCTCCGTATGGTCATCCGTGTGTAAAGCGTTTGCAATGCGATGGTGCGATTTTCTCGCACCTATGCATCTTCTCGCATTTTCTCGCACCCATAGACTTGCATTGGCGAGTCTTGGTGACAATCGCGGCATGCTGCGATTTTACACGCACACTGAATAGGCCGGAGAAAAAAATAGGTGATGGGAGCTGCCCCATAGATTAAAACTGGTCCGAATGCTATGGGATGTTTTCTCGCAAAGCACTCATCCGTATTCTACAGTACTATGACCTCGGCCTAAGGAATACACTGCACATAGGCTCAGTGCTGGGACATGGAGAAGGAGGAATAGGCAGCTGACTAGGGTGCTACTGGAGTCAAAGGCGGTGGACAAATTAAAATTTTTAAAAATTAGGAGTTTGCAATATAAATAATGGTATGAGTTAAAAAAAGGCCAACTCAGCCATTTGGAGATCTGATGCAAAGAAACTGCCAAATATAGCAAGGATGTGACATAAGATACTAATCAATTCACTTTTTTCTATATGTAATGGCTAGCGACAGCAGTCTGAAATGTGTTTGCTAATTATGCTCGGTACTAGAGTTGCGATTCTTTTCATATTTACCTAGTAATGTGTGATTTTATTGAAGATCTTGACCCTGGAATCTCCTTGTCTCCATAAATAATGGTATGGACTAGTGGGTAAATGGGAGATAAAAGATAATTGTATAAATAATCCTTCACAGTATGGCCACTATGTCAAATTCCAGGAGCCAAACGTGGTGGGGTATATTCTGGAGAGAACAAGTCCCAATAACCTTGGTTGAAACCTTTGAAGTTGAATTGCATTAAAGCCGGAGCAGGCTTAAGCTACTGTATATTCACATATCTGTTTGTCATAGTCTGACCAAGGATCTCTGGACCCGAAATCAGCAGCCTCATATATGTCTATATGGCTGCTTAGTTCGGGTCAGGCAACTCGCTGCCACCGCGTGCATCATGGTTCGGACCTTGACAAACGGATTTGTTAATTTACCATTAGTTACTGTTGTTTGCAAACAAAACAACAAAAACAGTTTTGCATAACTAAATAGTGCAAGATGTCTAAGGAATCGGATTCGTAATCCATTTATGAGCCATTTTATCTACCTTACCTAATACAATCCTCGCTTTTAAACTCACTACTGTCACGGTTCCACCCCTCAGTTTGTCTGGGGTGCAGTTACTGACAGTTCGGCTGTCCAATCTGGTATAGGGGTGTGCTGAAGCTTTAAATGTGTTGATTGACAGCTCAACTATTCAATCTGAGACTGGGAGGTGTTGGCTGTCTCCATGTGTTCATTATTTCAGTTAATTGCCATGCTTCTTAACTGAGCTGTGTCTCCCAGAACTCTGACAGATGTACATTCAGCTTGTGAGGTTTGTGCTTTCCTGTGCCTTGAGTTCTGTATGCTTGATCTGTTGCCTGACCTTGGACTTCGTTCTGACCATCCATCTGTTTAACCCCTTCAGCTCTGATTTGTTATCCTCCCGCTACTCTGACCTCGGAACGTTACCTGACTACGCTTTTGTCTCTTCCTTCTGTTTATGACATACCCTTCTGGCTTCTGACCTTGGACTCCTTGACTCACTGCTTGGCTGTGAGAAGTTACTAGCGTCACATTGAGAAGTGACTAGCGTCACAACTACCCACTATGGAAAAAAATAGCTGAAATCAATCTTGATCAAAGCAAAATGAACTGCCAGCACTGTGAGATGTCAAGTTACATCTGTTATTAAAATCTATGGAGAAGGAAAGTGTAATAATGAGGGGCATAGTGAAAAAACAAAGAGGCAGAAACAGACAGGCCATTCTACATAAAGTGAGTGATTTAGCAGACCTGGATTCACAGACACACAGCTCAGTACTGCTGTATAACCATACTTTATGCTGCTATTGCTTTTGGAACATGTCCTAAATACAGATAGATGAGCAGTAAACCATCTCTCTATGTGCTGTGTGTAGTGTACAGATTAACATCTCATCTCCACCCACCAGCTCACAGACCATTGAAAACTGGAGAAAGAGTCTGAAGAGTGGAAAATTAGTCACAAAAAGCTGGCAAGTCCCATAACGGTCAGAAATAATGCTATTCCTCTTGTACACTCATGACAGATTAATCTGAAATGTTACCTAAAATGACCAATACGCTTTAAGAGTGTTCGGCCTATGCTATCATGGTAATATGCACCATGCTTCAGTGCTCAAGGGGCACCATTGGCCCTTTAGGCCCTTGCAACTTAAGCCTTCCATAGATGTTAATGAAAAGAACCGCAAAAAGCACCTACCAATCAAAAGCCACACTGATTTTAACCCACATGTAGCTTTACTGATAGAGGAAGAAATGTAGGGCATAAAAAAAGGGGCACAGACATATGTCCACGCTATAAACAGATGTATTATTCTTTAGGTTTGAGAACTTACTGTATGTCTATGCAGCGTTCTAGCTTTTCAATAAATGTTTTCTTTGAGAATGTTTGTATCCGCTGACAGCAAGAAAAGATCTTAAAATTTGCGAAACACAGAGTACATTGGAAACACAACCGAAACCCACGGATTCTAGAAAGTTAAACCGTTCATCCATTTTCATTATACAATGACTAAACTTTATTTTCACAAAACAGGAGACCTCCCCCCCCCCCTCCCCCACTCCCCGCAGTCATGCACATGACGCCTAAAAAAAACACATTTTAATATAAATCTGAAAAATTAAACACAGTCTTCATTCTGTTCAAAGTTTAAAAACAAAACATTATAGCCAATCAGACTCCAGGTTTCATTTTTCAGTACAGGCTGGGAAATGAGTAGTGTGACTGGTTGCTGTATACACCTTTTACACGTGTTCCTGTATTTGTAATATCATTGTAAGATAAATCTAATAATATGAGCCTTTTTGTAATTATTTTTTAATTAATTGCACATAACTAACTTGATAGTAAAACAAAGAAAATGTTTCCAGTATTAGAAGCAATTATGGTAATAGAAATATATAAAATGACCACTAGATGTCATATCATTAAAATTATGCAAAAGTTTCTTGCCATAAATCTGTACCCTTCAGCAGGAGTTCTCTTCATTGCTTGTGTGGCAGACACTGGCCTCTTGAGCGGAGTACTACAGGATGGAGGCCTGGGGGCATACTGCTTTAGTGGTGCAAACACATCTCCTGTCACATCTCTGCCTCCGCCCGCCGGTACTGCAGGCACTATATTGAATTTCGGACGGTGGCACGTCTTTATCCCTCCCGGATACCAACTCCCTGCATTCAGGCACTTTAGCGAATTGGATGAGTCAAGAGTTGGTCTGTTCCTCTTTCTCTTAATTACATGATCATGATTAGTGCCGCTGGAACTCAACTCACAATATACACTGCTCGGCCACATGCCCAAAATATTTCTATATTTTAATAAAGTGGTGAACCAGAGAAAGTGTCAGCGAGTATTAATTTCAATAAAGTATTTTTTTGTGTTTTTTTTTCTTTTGATTACTGGGTTAATAATGTGGGTGTCTGATAGATTAGAGACCTCTCCATTACTAGCACCAGGGCTTGATGTCAGCTGTGTTTTTGGATACTTCACAGTTAACATCGACCACAAGCACCATTAGCCCGATTGCTAAAGCACCAGGGCATCGAGCAGAGCCTAAGCGAAGTGCTAGGGTTGGAGTATCTCATTTTATGCATCGCTTCTGTTTTTTTAGGCTGGGAAGGGCCCAAAAACCAGGGATCTTCCAAGCCTGATAATATCAGCTCTCAGCTGTCTGATTTACCTTTGCTGGTTACAAAAAATGGGGTGTACCCAACGTCATTTTTTTCATTTATTTATTAGGTTAATAGAAAGCTGCACAATAAGCTCCGCATGCAAGGCAATTAATGGTGCAATTTTATCATGTGTCATGGTGTTGTGAAATGATATATCTGCTGGATATCTATCTAATATCTATCATCTTTGCACATCCTTAACACTTAAAAATCAGTAACTTACTCAACATGTTCTATTCTGGTATGTGTCACATGGATGGCACGCAGATGTCACATGGATGTTATTCGTGTGCTGTAGGTATTTACACAGACCCAATCAATTGCATCCTGGCAGGATGGCGGTAGCGGAGTGTCGTCCTCTGACAGTGTGGTTCACATGGACACAAGGACATGCGAAGATCACCATAGGTTATAATGGTAAGTTTCGCTACCTGTCTCCATTACGTGTGAGACCAAAAACCACATGTACATGTGAAGGGGGCCTTACACAGTTTTTACTGTGGGCGTGTTCTTCTTCTCCCTATATGACATTGACCTATCATAACCAGAGAGCAACACACAAAGAAAAAAGGTACGCCCCCCAACATAGCTTACAGCAGATTTCTCAGTGTGTGAGATGTAATTACACAGCTCTGATTTCCTGCTCTAACCTCCTGCATGAGTCAGTGTGGGGATAAGGAGCAGTGCAGCTCAGTTTAACTGTTGCATTACAAATTTGTAAATAAGAAAATTTGTACTTAACGCCCTAGCCAGCTCACCGGCTTCCCCAGGCTGCATTACAAACCCTTCATTCAGCTCTCCCTTGGTAGCGCTGTTTGCTTTGATGTGCTGCCCTTCCCCCACACTGTCTCTTCTCTTGAAATGTCAGTAATCACACTTATGTCTGCTGTGCTGATTTTGTAATTGCTCTACAATGAGATGAGGGCTGTCATTACATCTCACAGAGGAGTATTGCTGTGTCTAGTGCCATCAATCAGACGATCGCAGGTTTAAAAGGGTTGTCCTATCTTAAACTAGACGTCTGCAGTTACCATATAAGCTTCATCATTAGAGGTTGAACAGTACTGTCAAAATATTGAATCAAATAGATGACAAAGCTAATGCTGAAAGAATTTTATATTGTAGCCAGGTCTCACTAGTTTTAATAGAGGAAAATTCCTTAGTTGTATGACAAATGTTAAGGCAACATTTACATCTCTTGCCACAATCTCCTCTTTTTCCTGTCCTGATCTGGCAGTACATCACTACAATGACACTCTTAGAAGCACCCTAGACCAAGTAGCTCCCCTCACCCTCAGAACCTCCAAACACAGAGTAAAACAGCCCTGGCTCACATCACAAACCCGATTTCTCCAGCGATGCTCTAGGAGTGCTGAACGCTTATGGAGGAAAACTCACACACCAGAAGACTTCATACACTTCAAAAACCTATAACTCTGCCCTTCACATTGCCAAACAGACCTACTTCACCACTCTGATCTCCTCCCTATCCAACAACCCTAAGAAACTTTTTGACACCTTTCACTCCCTCCTCAGGCCAAAAGCTTAAGCCCCTATCACAGACATTTGTGCTGATGACTTGGCCTCCCACTTTATAGGGAAAATAGACAATATCTGTCAGGAAATCCGCTCCCAATCACCAAGTTCAGTGACTCCCAACCCTCCCTGCATCTCCCCTGGCTCACTCTCCGCATTTGATCCCATCACAGAAGAAGAAGTCTCCAGGCTCCTCTCTTCTTCTCGTCCGACCACATGCTCTACCGACCCCATTCCCTCTCATCTCCTCCAGTCTCTCTCTCCAGTCGTCACTACTCACCTAACTACAATCTTTAATCTCTCACTCTCCTCTGGAATTTTCCCGTCCTCCTTCAAACACTCTATCATTACTCAGTCACTAAAGAAACCCACCCTCGACACATCCTGCACAAACAACTACAGACCGGTCTCCAATCTCCCCTTCATCTCTAAACTCTTGAAGCGCCTAGTCTATTCCCGCCTTATCCGTTACCTCTCCATTCACTCCCTCCTAGACCCTTCACAGTCCAGCTTCCGCCCCCTACACTCAACAGAAACTGCACTCATCAAAGTGACCAACGACCTCCTGACAGCAAAACGTAATGGTGACCACTGTCTGCTCATTCTTCTCGATCTTTCTGCAGCTTTCAACACTGTTGACCACCCTCTCTTACTCTCTAGGCTCCAGTCACTTGGCATTAAGGATACTGCTCTCTCCTGGTTCTCCTCCTTTCTTTCTGACCGCTCCTTCAGTGTTCTGTTCTCTGGCTCCACTTCATCTCCTCTTCCTCTCACTGTCGGGGTACCTCAGGGCTCAGTCCTTGGCACCCTTCTCTTCTTCCTCTACACAGCCCCAATTGGACTGACCATCAGCAGATTAGGCTTTCAGTACCATCTTTATGCCGATGACACACAACTATATACGTCATCCCCTGACCTTACCCCCGCTGTACTACAGAACGCCACTGACTGTCTGACCGCAGTCTCCGACATCATGTCCGCTCTCTATCTGAAACTCAACCTCTCCAAAACTGAACTTCTTCTGCTCCCACCATCTACTAACCTCCCTAAACCTGACGTTTCCCTCTCCGTGGTTGGCACCATAATAGCACCCCGGCAGCAGGCGCGCTGTCTGGGTGCTATGTTTGACTCCGATCTCTCCTTCACATCCCATATACAATCTCTTGCGCTCGTGCCACTTACACCTAAAGAATGTCTCTAGAATCCGCCCTTTTCTCACCATAGAAACAACAAAAACCCTCACTGTCACCCTGATCCACTCCCGCCTGGACTACTGCAACGCTCTATTAATTGGCCTCCCCCTCTCTCGACTTTCCCCTCTCCAGTCCATCCTTAAGGCAGCAGCCAGGGTCGTCTATCTAGCTAATCGTTACTCAAACGCGTCCGCTCTTCGCCAGTCATTACACTGGCTGCCCATTCATTACAGGATACAATTCAAAGTACTTGTTCTCACCCACAAAGCTCTTCACAGTGCAGCACCCCCTTACATATCCTCCCTCATTTCTGTCTATCGGCCTAACCGACCACTGCACTCTGCAAATGACTTTCGACTAACGTCTGCACTTATCCGTACCTCCCACTCCCGACTACAAGACTGCGCCAATCCTCTGGAATGCTCTACCCCAATAAATTAGGACCATCCACAATTTGCATAGCTTTAGGCACTCCTTCAAAACACATTTGTTCAGAGCGGCCTATCATGTTCCCTAATCAGTTATTTTGTTTGTGTGTAGCCTATTCACTACCTCCCTCTATCCCCCACCCCCTGAAGATGGCTGGACCATCATTGTAAATACATCATTGTAAATACACACCTGTACTTTGTATCTGCCCCACCTCATTGTAGATTGTAAGCTCTCACGAGCAGGGTCGTCTTGTGTTGCTTTAATTATTGTATTGTTAATATTGTTACTTATGACTGTTGTATTTGAAGCTGTTAAACTGTAAAGCGCTGCGGAATATGTTGGCGCTATATAAATAAAGATTATTATTATTATTTATAGGAGGATGTGCATCAGGCGTACATTCAGCTGAAATGTATTGTGCAGCAGGGACCCAGAGGTGTGCCCGTGACCTGGTGCACATGGCAGTGACATCATGCGCCATGGTGTCGGGATGCCAAAGCCAGCTACTGCGCTGGATATAGGAGAGGACAAAGTTTGGCATTGGAGCAAAGGGGAAAGGTGAGTAGTATTGTGTTTTCTTTAATGTATTGGAGAACAGAAAAAGGCACGTTATCCAGAGAAGGGACCCGGGATGGGGCACATTATGCCAGCTAGGGACCAAGGATGGGGCATATTTTACCAAGAAGGGACCAAGGATGGGGCAACTTATACCAGGAAGGGGAACAGGATGAAGAACAACATATGAGGAAAGGGAACAGCATGGTTAACATTATGCCATGAAGGGGACTAGGATGGGGCACATTATAACAAGAAGGAACCCTGGATGGGGCATATTATCCCAGGAAGAGACCCAGGATAGGGAACATTATCCCAGGAAGGAACCCAGGATCAGGCATATTATACCATGAAGATACCCAGGATGGGGCATATTATACCAGAAAGGGACCCAAAATTGGGCACATTATCCCAGGAAGGGATCCAGGATGGGGAACATTATGTCAGGAAGGGACCCAAAATAGGGCACATAGCTCCAAGATGGAGCACATTATACTAGGAAGAGAACCAGGATGAGGTATATTAGTCCAGGAAGGGGATATTGCACCAGGAAGGGGACAAAGATGGGGAACATTATACCAAGAAGGGGACCAGGATAGGGGACAGTATACCAGCAATATGAGTTCCCCAATAACTGGTCTAGTACTGAAGACAGGTGTGGCCTCATCCATCACTCGTTGGTCAATTGCATAATTGTCCTGACGGTTGGAGGCAGAGGAGTGTTATCCTCTGACAGTGTGGCTCACATGAACATATGGCCCATGTGAAAACCCGGACATCTGAAGATTACCATCGGTTTTAATGGTACATTGGTGATATGTGTCTCCAGTATGTGTGAGAACAGATGCCACACATACTGGAAACACGTATATGTGAAGGGGGCCTTAGACAGTTTTTACTACGGGCGCGCTCTTCTGCTGCCTGTATTACATTGACCTATCATAAGCAGAGTGCAACACTCAAAGAAAAGAAGTACACATCCCCAACATAGCTTACAGCAGATTTCTGAGTGTGTGAAATGTAATGATACAGCTCTGGTCTCCTGGTCTAACCTCCTGCATGAGTCAGTGTGGGGGAATAGCAGTGCAGCTGAGTTTCACTTTGTTGCATTACAAACATTTCGATCAGCTCTCCTTTCCTAGCACTGTCAGCTCTAGTGTGCTGCTCTACCCCCTACAATGCCTCTTCTCTAGTGTCAGTAATCACACTAATGTCTGTTGTGCATATCTTGTAATTTCTCCTCAGGGAGATCAGGACTGTCATTAAAGCTCACATAGGAGCATTGCTGTGTCTAGTGCCAACAATCAGATGATTGCAGGTTTAAAGGGGTTGTCCTATCTTAATCTAAAATCTTAATTTTTTACAACAGAGTGTTTTTGGTCTTACTGTGCTCTTTTGTGTCTTCAAGTTTCTTGGTGGTGTGTGAACATGTTCCTACAGACTTGTTCATTGTGCAAGTAGCACAGGAGGTATCCACCACTCCTTGTGGGTCATTTGCACAAAAGCTGTTCCATTAAACGTGTCCACATGGACATTTCCTCTCTGAACCCTGCTTATACAGGTAATATACAGATGGTCAGGTTTTAAATACATCAGATAGGGATTACATACATCAGTTAGGACTGCTCTATATGGGTATACCTTGACGTTTGGTGGAGCAGCTTAGTATACATTTTTTTTTGCAAAAAAAGTATCAACCAAATACCCTGTTTTTTCCATCTTTTTACTAGCACTTGCTTATTACTGTGATTTTTTTTTTTTGCAACAGATTGTTTTTGGTCTTACTGTGCTTTTTTGTGCCTTCAAGTTTCTTGGTGGTGTGTGAACATGTTCCTACAGACTTGTTCATTGTGCAATGTAGCCCATGTGTTTCAGTTTCCTTAATCTAAAAGTATGCAGTCACTCTATAAGCTTCATCACTAGTGGTTGAACAGTACTGTCAATATTCAAGATGGCGGTGCATTGAATCAAATAGATGACAAAGCTAATGCTGCAAGGATTTTATATTCTAGGTCTCATTTGTTTTAATAGAGGAAAATTCCTTAGTTCTATGACAAATGTTAAAGGGAACCTGTCACCCCCAAAATGGAAGATGAGCTAAGCCCACCAGCATCAGGGGCTTATCTACAGCATTCTGGAATGCTGTAGATAAGCCCCCGATGTAACCTGAAAGGTAAGAAAAAGAGGTTAGATTATACTCACCCTGGGGCGGTCCCGGTTCTGTTCGGGCCCGATGGGAGTTGCGGTCCAGTCTGGGGGCCTCCCATCTTCGTAGGATGACGTCCTCTTCTTGTCTTCACGCTGCGGCTCCGGCGCAGGCGTACTTTGTCTGCCCTGTTGAGGGCAGAGCAAAGTACTGCAGTGCGCAGGCGCCAGGCCTCTCTGACCTTTCGGGGAATTTTTGGCTTTGGTGGAATGTGATCTTTCAGTAGGGGATCATTTCTTAGCCCGTGTATTTACTTATTGATTAATTATTAGAGAAAGTTTAAAGATAAGATGTGACTAGAGTTGAGCAAAAATATGAGAGAAGATTATGTAACATATATATGGTAGGTCGGCTCATTCAGTTGCTCTCCGAGGTAGACACAGGAACACTTGATGTTAAAGTCTTTGGGTGGTTTATTGCTTCATAAACCACAAAACAAAAATAGTAACACAAAACAGCCTTTCTGGCACAAATGAAAATAAAAAGTCCATACTAAAGTCCTCCATAGCATGGCTCCAGCCTTCTGGAACACAACACACTTCAGCTCCCATCAATGCTTGAGCCTGCAGACTTCTCCAAACACACACAGAGAAAAAAAATAGTAGCTGGACATTTAACTCCCTCCAACCACACCCTTGAGGTGGAGATATGGTGATCAGGCGTCCCGCCCATCACTTACACCTACTCACGAAAAAACCCAAGCCCTGGTAAGGCTGGAGTCACACACAACGTATAAAAATACGGTCCCTTTTTTACAGACCAAATACGCAGAAATGTTCCCTGAACAGTGATCCGTATGTCATCCGTAGGCAAGATGTGGCTGCGTATTTTGCGCATGTAAACCTCCGTATGGCATCTGTACGGCGAAATTTTCTCGCCGGCTTGCAAAATGGACATAGAATGGATCCATGGGCTCAATTATTCGTGAAAACATATATACAGTCTATATCAGTAGTGTAGCTACCGGGGGGGCAGAGGGTGCAGGCGCCCCGGGCCCAGTGCTCTGAGGGGGCCCACCCGGAGCTATGCTACAATAACTGTATCAGCACGCCGATACAGTTACATTCTGCAGCAGATTAGGGAGAATCGATTTCCCTGCTCTGCCGCCTGGCCCTATGGGGCCCCTGAGCAGGCGGGGGGGCGGTGCCAGCAGTGGGCCCCCCGCCATCATCGGAAGATCAGCTGTACCAGCATTTAGCCAATACAGCTGATCGCATTGAGCACTACGCTTCTTCTCCCATCATCCTCCTGTCAGTGTCAACGTCTGACATCGCCGACACTGAGAGCATGATGATGATGTCACTGCCCGGCGCCCATGGTCCGGAGATCAGCGGGAGCAGTGCAGGAACCAGGAAGAAGAGAGGTGAGTTTTTTTTTTTTTCATGGGTGCTGCCGCCTTATTACAGGGTCTGCCTATGGGGGGCTGCCTTATTACAGGGTCTGACTATGGGGGCTGCCTTATTACAGGGTCTGCCTATTGGGGCTGCCTTGTTTCAGGGTCTGACTCTTGGGGCTGCTTCATTACAGGGTCTGACTATGGGAGCTGCCTCATTACAGGGTCTGCCTATGGGGGTGCTGACTTATACTACAGAGTCTGCCTATGGGGGCACTGCAGCTCAGTATTGGGGTATCAGGTGGAGTGATAGGGACACATACGGCAGCAGCGGCTCAGTATTGGGGTATCAGGTGCAGTAATAGGGACACATACGGCAGCAGTGGCTCAGTATTGGGGTATCAGGTGCAGTAATAGGGACACATACATCAGCAGCGGCTCAGTATTGGGGTATCAGGTGCAGTAATAGGGACACATACGGCAGCAGTGGCTCAGTATTGGGGTATCAGGTGCAGTAATAGGGACACATACAGCAGCAATGGCTCAGTATTGGGGTATCAGGTGGAGTAATAGGGACACATACGGTAGCAGCAGCTCACTATTGGGGTATCAGGAGCAGTAATAGGGACACATACGGCAGCAGCGGCTCAGTATTGGGGTATCAGGTGTAGTAATAGGGACACATACGGCAGCAGCGGCTCAGTATTGGGGTATCAGGTGCAGTAATAGGGACACATACGGCAGCAGCGGCTCAGTATTGGGGTATCAGGTGTAGTAATAGGGACACATACGGCAGCAGCGGCTCAGTATTGGGGTATCAGGTGCAGTAATAGGGACATATATGGCAGCAGCGGCTCAGTATTGGGGTATCAGGTGTAGTAATAGGGACACATACGGCAGCAGCGGCTCAGTATTGGGGTATCAGGTGTAGTAATAGGGACACATACGGCAGCAGCGGCTCACTATTGGGGTATCAGGTGTAGTAATAGGGACACATACGGTAGCAGCAGCTCACTATTGGGGTATCAGGAGCAGTAATAGGGACACATACGGCAGCAGCGGCTCAGTATTGGGGTATCAGGTGTAGTAATAGGGACACATACGGCAGCAGCGGCTCAGTATTGGGGTATCAGGTGCAGTAATAGGGACACATACGGCAGCAGCGGCTCAGTATTGGGGTATCAGGTGTAGTAATAGGGACACATACGGCAGCAGCGGCTCAGTATTGGGGTATCAGGTGCAGTAATAGGGACATATATGGCAGCAGCGGCTCAGTATTGGGGTATCAGGTGTAGTAATAGGGACACATACGGCAGCAGCGGCTCAGTATTGGGGTATCAGGTGTAGTAATAGGGACACATACGGCAGCAGCGGCTCAGTATTGGGGTATCAGGTGTAGTAATAGGGACACATACGGCAGCAGCGGCTCAGTATTGGGGTATCAGGTGCAGTAATAGGGACACATACGGCAGCAGCGGCTCAGTATTGGGGTATCAGCAGGATGAGGAGTTTGTGCAGGTTGGGAGTAGATGGTGACATCAGTAGTAAGACATTATCTGTAACTGTGCAGTAATCTCTTATATGTTCTGTAGGGCTGGTATCTACCACTGACCATATGGCGGTAATATCCATATTGGTCTTAAGGCTTCTTTCACACTTCCGTCGGTCGTGGTGCGTCATAATGCAGCGAATTGACGTATCGACGGATGTTGTGAAAATAGAGTAAAACGTGAGTAACGCATCCAGTTTTAGGACCCCCCCCCCCCCCCCCCCCCGGCTAAATACATCTGCCCCCAGCCACCCCAGGAAAGGCACATCTGTAAGATGCGCCTATTCTGGCACTTAGCCTCTCTCTTCCCACTCCCCTGTAGCGGTGGAATATGGGTTATTAAGGAGTTAATGTCACCTTGACATTAAGCCTGGTTAATAATGGAGAGGTGTCAATAAGGAATCTATCCATTATTAATCCAATAGTAATAAAGGGTTAAATAAAACACACACACATTATGAATAAAGTATTTTAATGAAATAAATACACATGGGGTTTTAACATCTTTATTGTACGCTCAATCCAACTGACGACCCTTGTCTTCAGAAAAAAAGGGAAAATAAAAAAGCAACAATATCCCATATCTGTCCGCTGTACAGTCATGTCCCACGATGTAAATCCATTTGAAGGGGTTAAATAATTTTACAACCAGGAGCCTGCTAATGCAGCTGCCCCTGGCTGTAAAAACTGGGAAATGAATGGAATGCAGGAACATGTAGCTTCTTAGACATGCGGTGATGTGCCCCCTGGCGGCATAAACTCATATGAACTGTAGCGTGGGAATTTTTTTTTAATATTTTCCCACGCTAGGGTTCATATGAGTTGCTGAAACTTTAAGACAAAAAAGGAAAAAATTATGTTGCTGCATCTAGCAGGCGCAACGCGTGGTAGGCACTTCGGGTATGTGACGCCTATGACACTGTGCATTTCTTCTCCCCGCTGGCTGTCAGGAACAATAGTCTGAGGAAAGTATTTGAGCAATGTAACCACTAGTGTAGAAAATGGTGGCTCAGTGGTTAGCACTGCAGCCTTGCAGCGCTGGGGTCCTGGGTTCAAACCCCACCAAGGACAACATCTGCAAGGAGTTTGTAAGTTCTCTCCGGGTTTGCATGGGTTTCCTCCCACATTCCAAAGACATACTGATAGGGAATCTAGATTGTGAGCCCCAATGGCGACAGCGATGATAATGTGTGCAAGCTGTAAAGTGCTGCGGAATATGGACACACCTTCTCATTTAAAGATTTTTCTGTATTTTCATGACTATGAAAATTGTACATTCACACTGAAGGCATCAAAACTATGAATTAACACATGTGGAATTATATACTTAACAAAAAAGTGTGAAACAACTGAAATTATGTCTTATATTCTAGGTTCTTCAAAATAGCCACCTTTTGCTTTGATGACTGCTTTGCACACTCTTGGCATTCTCTTGATGAGCTTCCAGAAATGGTCTTCCAACAATCTTGAAGGAGTTCCCAAAGATGCTTAGCACTTGTTGGCCCTTTTGCCTTCACTCTGCGGTCCAGCTCACTCCAAACCATCTCGATTGGGTTCAGGTCTGGTGACTGTGGAGGCCAGGTCATCTGGCGTAGCACCCCATCACTCTCCTTCTTGGTCAAATAGCCCTTACACAGCCTGGAGGTGTGTTTGGGGTCATTGTCCTGTTGAAAAATAAATGATGGTCCAACTAAGCGCAATCCGGATGGAATAGCATGCGCTGCAAAATGCTGTGGTAGCCATGCTGGTTCAGTATGCCTTCAATTTTGAATAAATCCACAACAGTGTCACCAGCAAAGCACCCCCACACCAGGTGGTGTGGTTGGGCATCTAGGAAATAGCGACCACAATATTGTACAGTTTCACCTGTCTTTCACTAGGGGGACTTGTCAGGGAGTCACAAAAACACTGAACTTTAGGAAGGCAAAGTTTGACCAGCTTAGAGATGCCCTTAATCTGGTAGACTGGGACAATGTCCTCAGAAATAAGAATACAGATAATAAATGGGAAATGTTTAAGAACATCCTAAATAGGCACTGTAAGCGGTTTATACCTTGTGGGAATAAAAGGACTAGAAATAGGAAAAAACCAATGTGGTTAAACAAAGAAGTAAGACAGGCAATTAACAGTAAAAAGAAAGCATTTGCACTACTAAAGCAGGATGGCACCATTGAAGCTCTAAAAAACTATAGGGAGAAAAATACTTTATCTAAAAAACTAATTAAAGCTGCCAAAAAGGAAACAGAGAAGCACATTGCTAAGGAGAGTAAAATTAATCCCAAACTGTTCTTCAACTATATCAATAGTAAAAGAATAAAAACTGAAAATGTAGGCCCCTTAAAAAATAGTGAGGAAAGAATGGTTGTAGATGACGAGGAAAAAGCTAACATATTAAACACCTTCTTCTCCACGGTATTCACGGTGGAAAATGAAATGCAAGGTGAAATCCCAAGAAACAATGAAAACCCTATATTAAGGGTCACCAATCTAACCCAAGAAGAGGTGCGAAACCGGCTAAATAAGATTAAAATAGATAAATCTCCGGGTCCGGATGGCATACACCCACGAGTACTAAGAGAACTAAGTAATGTAATAGATAAACCATTATTTCTTATTTTTAGGGACTCTATAGTGACAGGGTCTGTTCCGCAGGATTGGCGCATAGCAAATGTGGTGCCAATATTCAAAAAGGGCTCTAAAAGTGAACCTGGAAATTATAGGCCAGTAAGTCTAACCTCTATTGTTGGTAAAATATTTGAAGGGTTTCTGAGGGATGTTATTCTGGATTATCTCAATGAGAATAACTGTTTAACTCCATATCAGCATGAGTTTATGAGAAATCGCTCCTGTCAAACCAATCTAATCAGTTTTTATGAAGAGGTAAGCTATAGGCTGGACCACGGTGAGTCATTGGACGTGGTATATCTCGATTTTTCCAAAGCGTTTGATACCGTGCCGCACAAGATGTTGGTACACAAAATGAGAATGCTGGGGGAAAATGTGTGTAAATGGGTTAGTAACTGGCTTAGTGATAGAAAGCAGAGGGTGGTTATAAATGGTATAGTCTCTAACTGGGTCGCTATGACCAGTGGGGTACCGCAGGGGTCAGTATTGGGACCTGTTCTCTTCAACATATTCATTAATGATCTGGTAGAAGGTTTACACAGTAAAATATCGATATTTGCAGATGATACAAAACTATGTAAAGCAGTTAATACAAGAGAAGATAGTATTCTGCTACAGATGGATCTGGATAAGTTGGAAACTTGGGCTGAAAGGTGGCAGATGAGGTTTAACAATGATAAATGTAAGGTTATACACATGGGAAGAAGGAATCAATATCACCATTACACACTGAACGGGAAACCACTGGGTAAATCTGACAGGGAGAAGGACTTGGGGATCCTAGTTAATGATAAACTTACCTGGAGCAGCCAGTGCCAGGCAGCAGCTGCCAAGGCAAACAGGATCATGGGGTGCATTAAAAGAGGTCTGGATACACATGATGAGAGCATTATACTGCCTCTGTACAAATCCCTAGTTAGACCGCACATGGAGTACTGTGTCCAGTTTTGGGCACCGGTGCTCAGGAAGGATATAATGGAACTAGAGAGAGTACAAAGGAGGGCAACAAAATTAATAAAGGGGATGGGAGAACTACAATACCCAGATAGATTAGCGAAATTAGGATTATTTAGTCTAGAAAAAAGACGACTGAGGGGCGATCTAATAACCATGTATAAGTATATAAGGGGACAATACAAATATCTTGCTGAGGATCTGTTTATACCAAGGAAGGTGACGGACACAAGGGGGCATTCTTTGCGTCTGGAGGAGAGAAGGTTTTTCCACCAACATAGAAGAGGATTCTTTACTGTTAGGGCAGTGAGAATCTGGAATTGCTTGCCTGAGGAGGTGGTGATGGCGAACTCAGTCGAGGGGTTCAAGAGAGGCCTGGATGTCTTCCTGGAGCAGAACAATATTGTATCATACAATTATTAGGTTCTGTAGAAGGACGTAGATCTGGGGATTTATTATGATGGAATATAGGCTGAACTGGATGGACAAATGTCTTTTTTCGGCCTTACTAACTATGTTACTATGTTACCATCACACCTCCTCCTCCATGCTTCACAGTGGGAACCAGGCATGTAGAGTCCATCCGTTCACCTTTTCTGCGTCACATAAAGACAAGGTGGTTGGAACCAAAGATCTCAAATTTGGACTCATCAGACCAAAGCACAGATTTCCACTGGTCTAACGTCCATTCCTTGGGTTCTTTAGCCCAAACAAGTCTCTTCTTGTTGCCTGTCCTTAGCAGTGGTTTCCTAGCAGCTATTTTACCATGAAGGCCTGCTGCACAAAGTCTCCTCTTAACAGTTGTTGTAGAGATGTGTCTGCTCCTAGAACTGTGTTGCATTGACCTGGTCTCTAATCTGAGCTACTGTTAACCTGCGATTTCTGAGGCTGGTGACTCGCATAAACTTATCCTCAGAAGCAGAGGTGACTCTTGGTCTTCCTTTCCTGGGGTGGTCCTCATTTCTTAAAGTAATGATGGCCACTCGTTTTTCTTTACTTAGCGGCTTTTTTCTTGCCATAATACAAATTCTAACAGTCTATTCAGTAGGACTATCAGCTGTGTATCCACCAGACTTCTGCTCAACACAACTGATGGTCCCAACCCCATTTATAAGGCAAGAAATCCCACTTATTAAACCTGACAGGGCACACCTGTGAAGTGAAAACCATTGTTTCACACTTTTTTGTTAAGTATATAATTCCACATGTGTTAATTCATAGTTTTGATGCCTTCAGTGTGAATCTACAATTTTCATAGTCATGAAAATACAGAAAAATCTTTAAATGAGAAGGCGTGTCCAAACTTTTGGTCTGTACTGTACATACAGAATACCTAGGAGAGTCCACTGTGGCTTGAGCTTTTTAGAGGATGGTGCACAGATAGTGGAGTAGGCCCATAAAGAGCCAGGTGGTGTCCATGATGATGGCCATGTGTGACCACCATGCTATCACAAGATAACTGATGTGAGAAGTTAGGGATGCATATAAAAGAGGTATTGTACCTATATGGTATGGTATTTATAGGGTGTGGATGATTTTTTCATAGTGAGGATAGTTTGCTTGTAGTGACTATTGGACCTTCTGCTAGCCTGTGCTGTGATTAAGGCTGGGTTCACATTGCGTCAATGGCAATGCGCTGACAGCATCCGTTACACAGCGGCACTAACGCTATGTAACGGATGCTTTAGCGCCCCCATTAACTGCCATAATGTAGCACATCGCTAACGCATGTCATAATCGGCATGTCATAACGCATGTCATAATCGGCATAGTCATGAAAATGCAGAAAAATCTTTAAATGAGGTGTGTCCAAACTTTTGGTCTCTGTACTGTATATACATATATATATATATATATATACCTATACTATGTGTAGACGTTTATTTTCTCTATTCTACTCTAACCTGTCAGTGTGATTTTACTGTACACCGCACTGAATTACCGCTTTTCTATAGAACACCGGTGGGTATTTCTCGCAAGTCACATGCATGGTCCATGTGTAATCTGTATTTTTCCCGCCCCATAGACTTTCATTGGCGGATTTTTTGCACAATACGCTGACAAACGCAGCATGCTGCAATTTTCTCAGCCCGTAAAATACGGCTGAGAAATGTACGGCAGATAGGAGCTGCCCCATAGAGAAACATTGGACTGTGTGCAATGCGTTTTTTTGCGCCTCTCATACGTCCGTATTCCTCTCTAGTGTAACCCTGGCCTAACTGCTGATTAACCCCTCAGCATATAGTATGCTGAAGAGAAACATGGGTTTTCACATCACGCAGGATAAAGCCTTCGTGACACATATCTCCCCTCCACATACTGCTCCAGTGACCCTGTCAATATATACAGTTATATGAAAAAGTTTGGGCACCCCTATTAATCTTAAGCTTAATGTTTTATAAAAACTGTTTTTTTGCAACAGCTATTTCAGTTTCATATATCTAATAACTGTTGGACACAGTAATGTTTCTGCCTTGAAATAAGGTTTATTGTACTAACAGAAAATGTGCAATCTGCATTCAAACAAAGTTTGACAGGTGCATAAGTATGGGCACCCCACCAGAAAAGTGACATTAATATTTAGTAGATCCTCCTTTTGCAAAAATAACAGCCTCTAGTCGCTTCCTGTAGCTTTTAATGAGTTCCTGGATCCTGGATGAAGGTATTTTTGACCATTCCTCTTTACAAAACAATTCCAGTTCAGTTAAGTTTGATGGTCGCCGAGCATGGACAGCCGTCTTCAAATGATTCCACAGATGTTCAATGATATTCAGGTCTGGGGACTGGGATGGCCATTCCAGAACAGTGTAATTGTTCCTCTCCATGAATGCCTGTGTAGATTTGGAGCAGTGTTTTGAATCATTGTCTTGCTGAAAGATCCATCCCCTGCGTAACTTCAACTTTGTCACTGATTCATGAACATTATTGTCAAGAATCTGCTGATACTGAGAGGAATCTATGCGTCCCTCAACTTTAACAAGATTCCCGGTGCGGGCATTGGCCACACAGCCCCAAAGCATGATGGAACCTCCACCAAATTTTACTGTGGGTAGCAAGTGTTTTTCTTGGAATGCTGTGTTTTTTGGCCGCCATGCATAACGCCTTTTTGTATGACCAAACAACTCAATCTTGGTTTCATCAGTCCACAGGACCTTCTTCCAAAAAGAAATTGGCTTCTCCAAATGTGCTTTTGCATACCTCAGCCGACTCGGTTTGTGGCGTGCTTGCAGAAAGGGCTTCTTTCGCATCACTCTCCCATACAGCTTCTCCTTGTGCAAAGTGCGTTGTATAGTTGACCGATGCACAGTGACCCCATCTGCAGCAAGTTGACGCTGCTGCTCTCTGGAGGTGGCCTGAGGATTGTCCTTGACTGATCTCACCCTTCTTCTTCTCTGCCTTTCTGATGTTTTTCTTGGCCTGCCACTTCTGGCCTTAACAAGAACTCAACCTGTGTTCTTCCATTTCCTTACTATGTTCCTCACAGTGGAAATTGACAGGTTAAATCTCTGAGACAGCTTTTTGTATCCTTCCCCTGAACAACTATGTTGAATAATCTTTGTTTTCAGATCATTAGACAGTTCTTTTGAGGAGCCCATGATGCCACTCTTCAGAGGAGATTCAAACAGGAGAACAACTTGCAAGTGGCCACTTTAAGTAGCTTTTCTCATGATTGCATACACCTGGCTATGAAGTTCAAAGCTCAATGAGGTTAGAAAACCAAAAAAAGTGCTTTAGTAAGTCAGTAAAAAGCATGTAGGAGTATTTAAAACAAGAAAATGATAAGTGTGCCCATACTTATGTACCTGTCAAATTTTGTTTGAATGCAGATTGCACATTTTCTGTTAGTACAATAAACCTCATTTCAAGGCAGAAACATTACTGTGTCCAACAGTTATTAGATATATGAAACTGAAACAGCTGTTGCAAAAAAAACAATTTTTATAAAACATTAAGCTTAAGATTAATAGGGGTGCTCAAACTTTTTCATATAACTATAAATATATATCTGTTACTTGGTTGCCAAAAATGGAGGGAGGCCCAAACACATTTCCCAAGTTGTCAGTGCACACCCCTGCTCACCACACTATTACGTCCAGCTTCAAGTTCCCCTCTAACAATCAGTTTCATCTAATCTCCAGCTTACAATATTTATTTCTCTCCACTAGATCACATCTAGATCTGGTCTTTTGTGCTGGGCTGCCCATAAAAGTCGCCATTTGGAGGCCTCTCCTTCATAGCGGGTTGCTAGTTTTGGTGACAAAGCACCAAGCTGTCAGCCCATCGAGTGCCACAGGTTGAGGATTTGTTCTTTAGTGTAGCAAGCAAGGTAAACAGTTCTCGTTTTTTTTTTTTTATTTCAGTACTGGAGTGGTGCTACTAAACTAAAGCCTTATACTTACCAGTTGCGATCTTCTGTTATCAGCGCCGCTCCAGTCAGTCTCAAGCAGTTTGTGACCTGCTGGATTGCTCCAATGTTTGCTGGGCGAGCCGGAAGTCACTACTCAATGTAAGTCTATGAGAGCCAGAATGCGGCCAGAACGAGGATCCCATAGACTTGAATCGAGAGCTTGTGACCGTTACCTCTAAGTTCCGGGTAGTCAGAAGTTACAGTCACAAGATGGTGGCGTGAGACCAGGGCAGCTCTGGAAGGAGCTGAAGATGGCAGTCGGTACGTATATGACTGCAGTCATATAACTAAGATTAGTAGCACCATTCCAGCACTGCAATAAGAATAAAACACTAGTGATGCATTCAGTAACTTTTGTTGTAATATATGAAATTACCACTAGATGTCAGGCTCTCACTACCAAAAACAGAGGCCTGGTAGCGCTTGGAGTGGCGCTGTGTAGCATTAGGCTGTACAAGTCCTCAGCCTGCTGAATACAGTCCACTATTATAAAACCGTACAGCATATATCATGTCACCTCTATTCAAGAAAGTGGATGCAAGATGGGCGATAGTTATTTTCCGTCCCAATCTTTAATTTCACCCAGTGACTATGAACTCCTCAGCAGGATATGCATAATGCCTTGTATGTAAATGAGATAATTTGTTATGCAAACTGTAAATTAACCAGCATCTCCTGTAAATATGTGAACAGCAGAGGTTTCTTCACCATCCTGCTGTCACTGCCGAGCAGCTGTGCAAACATAATTTGGCAGCTCCCACAGATCAGGGAGATTCCATAGAAGTGACATTGCGTTGGTCGGCTGATATACACATGCGTAATATTGAATTGTGCACCCAGATCTGATAGTACAGCAGCGTATATAAGGGCTCGTGGCTAGGGTTGAGCGACTTTTACTTTTTTAGGGTCGAGTCAGGTTTCGCGAAACTCGACTATCTCTAAAGTCGAGTCGAGTGAAATCGGCCGATTATGGCGAAAAGTCGGGGATCGACCGAAACACGAAACCCAATGCAAAGTCAATGGGATTTTTTTTTTTCTCTCTCTCTCTCTCTCTCTCTCTCCCTCTCTCCCTCCTCCGTCCCTGAACAGAAAAGCTGGTGTTACACATTTCAAATCGCTACAGTGCACAAGCGACAAGATGACGATAGGCGTCCACGCCCCTAAGACCTATGTCATCACTCTGCCCACGCTCCTTCATTGGCTGAAAAAATGGCGCCAAGCGCGTCATACGAAACGCGACTTTGGCGCGAAAGTCGCGTACCGCATGGCCGACCCCACACAGGGATCGGGTCGGGTTTCATGAAACCCGACTTTGCCAAAAGTCGGCGACTTTTGAAAATGAACGATCCGTTTCGCTCAACCCTACTCGTGGCTATGACTGTTTTAATTGGACATGTGCTATCCATGGTTTGGATGGACCGCAGGTCAGCGTACACACCGGTCTCCCCGAGGACACACATGTACTAAGGATTGGCTGATTCCCCTTTAGTTTTCTACTGATGTAGTCTGGATACAGACTCCCTTGAAAAAGGCTAAAAGCCGAAACGTTGGAGATTGTCTGATTTAAAATATGACCGGTGGTGAATAAATCCTTGAAATTCAAAACCAAGTTGTTTTTTCTTTTGAGTGCCAGAGGTTATATATAAAAATTTGATATTGTATTTTTTCCTCTGAGCACCATTTGACACTTGATACAGAGTGCGCCTCTCCTGTTTATATTTTGGATGGATCACCCTCATACCCATGGTATTCTATGGGGTCAAGGACATTTCCAATTTTTTTCGCAGACCAAGAGGAAAAAAAATTGCATCATACATGATTTGCCTCTGAGAATCCATGTTGATAGGTCCGTAAAAAAAATTGGACCGCACTCGGATGACATCTAAGTCTTAGCCGATTTTCACAGACTAACATAATGGAGAAACTTTATTTATTTCTCTCCACCACTGAGAAAATTAGATCCTGCTCTGACCTCTAAAGTCACGTTCACACCTTCAGTATTTGGTCAGTATTTTACCTCATTATCTGTAAGCCAAAACCAGGAGTGGAACAATCAGAGGGAAAGTATAATAGAAACATATGCACCACTTCTGCATTTATCACCCACTCCTGGTTTTGGCTTACAAATACTGAGGTAAAATTCTGGCCAAATACTGAACATGTGAACGTGGCCTAATTAACATAATTGACCCCTTTTCTCAGATGCAAAGAATAAACCACGCAGTTCAAAATTTCCCAAACTCAATTGTATCATACACTGTATGCCTATGAGTCTGTGAAGTTTGAGTCACCAGACCAGTGGCCAGTCCAGTACTTGGACTATGAAACATGGACTTGTGAAACAGCGGTAATTATTAGTTTTCTTTTAAACAATCATTCCCACTATTGCAAATACCTTTCATAGATGAACAATGTCCTAATTCTGGACTAGAAAAGTTTAGAACCTTGGTTGCATCAAGATAAATCATTTAGAAGGTTTCCCACTATACCCATACTACTGTTTATTGTGAATTGATTGGGTAGGCCGCATATATCTGATGGGACAGATGGCCTCATAAAATGCACATTTTAATATTAGGCAAGAAACTTTCAAAAAAGAGCAACATGGCTATTATGAAATAGATTTTCAAAATAAGTACATCAGCCTCATCCAGACGAAGATCTATCTAACAATGCATGCAGTGTGCGTTGTGAAATACAGATTCACTTTAAAAATACCATACTAAACGCAAAAAGATTTAGAATCACTGAAAAAAATACATTGTGATGCTTCATGCAGACAAAGGCTGTAAGTTCATGGAGGGTGGCCCGATTTCTTGAAAATGTAGACTCACTGCATTATATCCCATCTATTTCGCCCCAGTGGACCTGATTAGTATGACAGCAGAAGTGTGTGTAGTGCATTTCTTCTGTAGGTAAATGCACTGTTCATGCCCTGCGCATGCAATAAATCAATAATGCCCTGAAAATAAAGAGCAATGCGCATGCACCTTGCACCATGTATGTGCACGATTGTTCTGCCAATAGCAGTGAGCTGGAGGGGTCTGATTAGATTTAGGGCAAGCCTATGGGGATGGCGCAACCCTATACGCATTTCATGATGGACCCTTTGCATTTCTGCTACTTTACCCTTAAAATCTAATCATATGGGGTATGAACTCCAATACTATATTTGTGCAAAGTGGCACAGGTATAGCTTCTCGGAATGTGTTGTGTAAATCTGAGATGGCAGCTATACCGAACTGATCTGTACATTGATGTATAAGGAATCTTGATCATCGCCGAAGTGCAGGCAGTTTTCCCTTTCCGAACCTTCCCATCATGTTGAATTTACTGATCATGTCTGCTGTTTCCAGAGCAAGGCAGCAGCTCTTCTCTTCTTCAGGTCTGAACGTCATTGATGAAAATGAAAAGACACAAACATCAAAAAGAGTCAACATTTCCAGTGTAGCATGCAAATGACTGGTTCAGCTTGAAGAGCAATGCTGGCTCCTGCTCACATCTCTTCTATTTTACTCCATTTTGCCATATTACATACATATACAGGCAGGGATTATAATATAGAGGGGGTGCCAACACAAATAAAATGTATTGCCAGTTCCATAGCCAGTTTACATTCTCATATACTACTTTACAAGTTTGGTTGTTTGCTGTTGCATATTATTTCCTTTTCCAGTTTTAAAAGCAACCTGTCCCCCCCCCCCCCAGGGCCTATTAAAGTAAAAGAGCCACCTTCAACAGCACTAAGGCTGTATTCTGTGAAGGTGGTACTTATATTTATTATCCTTAGGAACGCTGAAATAATTAGTTTTATACATTTCCCACCATACCTCTATTGAGTCAGGGAGGTATGACTCAACTGCATCTCTGCCGTCCATCATCCCCCTCTGTCCTCCGGGCGCCACCTCCTCTCTTACTAGTGAGGAGGACTACTGCGCTCGGGAACTTACATCAGGATATCGCGCCTGCATGTGGCGGAGGCCCCAGATCCTGCCCCGCAGTGTGTTATGATGTAGTCACACTGCAGGGCTGGGAATCTGGCACCTGCGCGGTGGAGCGGGTCACTGTGCTCCATTGAAGATAGTGCCGATGTCTTGCGAGATTGACTTGTCTCGCAAGACTTTGGCACTTCTATCGAGGAGCATGGTGACCCGCTCCACTGCGCAGCTGCCAGATTTCCAGCCCCGCAGTGTGAATACATCATAACACACAATCCAGACTCACAATCCAGAAACGTCAGTGGCTGGATGAAAGATGCAAGAGTCTGTCTGGATCTCAGAAACTCACTCAGCTTTTATGCACACACACTGATTACAAGCAAACAGGTCACAGGTGAGGATGTTACCTTTAGTGGCCATTCAAACCCATTTGTGTCAACTTCTGTGCATGTTATCAGGCCAAAATCACCAGGGTATGTGAACTTTAGATCACGGTCATTTGGATATTTTGGGTTGTCATTATGATTTAAAAAGAGAAAACACAGTAGTTTGACAATAAATAGCTTCACTCAACCGCTAACCATGAGTGGAGAAAAGTTTTGGTGTTATCATTCATATTCTCTGGAAAAAAAGGCCAAGAAAGCAAAAATTCTGCCAGGGTATGTAAACTTTTGAGCACAACTGTAGGACCCCCAAAGTCACCGCAAAACTGAACAGGTCTCTAAAAAAATACATTTTGTAAATTTCCTTGTAAAAATGAAAAATTACTGCAACATTTTAAATCTCCAAAAATGCTAACAAAATAAAACAACATTATATACAAATGGTGCTGATGTAAAACACACGAGGGAAATGTTATTTATTAACGTTTTCGTGGGGTTTGACTATCTGGATTAAAGAGATAATCATTCAAAGTTCGAAAAATTGCACATTTTTAAATATTTTTGTCAAATTTCTGATATTTTTATAAATAAATGCACAACAACCTAAATGTACTATTATCATAAAGTACCGTATTTTTCAGACTATAAGACGCACCGGACCATAAGATGCACCCCAAATTTTCAGAAGGAAAATAGGGCAAAAATAATAATGTATCAAATGGGGGACCATATTACAGTCCAAATTCAGCTTACCAGGGAAGGGATCGGCACAGGTGGAGGAGTGGTCACAGGGGTCGTACGATGGTCCAGACTGGTGTGGTGACCTCCGAGAAATCCCATCCCAGGTTGAGGCGGTGGCGGCGCTCTGTGTTGCGGCGGTGCTCTGTGGGGTGCCTGGGCTCTGTGGGGTGGTGGGGCAGTAGCTCTCTGGGGTGGTGTGGTGGTGGCGGGGCTCCGCTCCGCCGGCATTTTGTCAAAGTTCTGTTGCTGCGATGCGGTGGCTCTGGGAAAATGGCTGCCAGGGGCGGAACATGCTTAGATTCTGATCTCCGCAATGAGATCTTGTCCCGAGATCTCAGGAGACTAGATCTAGGGATGAGATCTTGTTGCCAAGATCTGAATCTGAGCATGCGCCGTCTCTGGAGGCCATTTTGCCGGAGACCACCACACTGCATCGAAGCAACGGAGTTGCGGGGGCTTCTGGACTTTCACAATGCCGGAAGAGCGGAGCCCCGCCACAACCACACCACAGAGCACCACCACACCACAGCCGCACCAGCCTGGGACGGAAGGCTGTATCGGGACCGCTGCCGCCACAGGATTTGCAAGTACAGTACAGACCAAAAGTTTGGACACACCTTCTCATTTAAAGATTTTTCTGTATTTTCATGACTATGAAAATTGTACATTCACACTGAAGGCATAAAAACGAAGAACTAACACATGTGGAATTATATAACAAAAAAGTGTGAAACAACTGAAAATATGTCTTATATTCTAGGTTCTTCAAAGTAGCCACCTTTTGCTTTGATGACTGCTTTGCACACTCTTGGCATTCTCTTCATGAGCTTCAAGAGCTAGTCACCAGGAATGGTCTTCAAACAATCTTGAAGGAGTTCCCAGAGGTGCTTATTACTTGTTGGCCTTTTTGCCTTCACTCTGCGGTCCAGCTCAACCCAAACCATCTCGATTAGGTTCAGGTTTGGTGATTGTGGAGGGCGTAGCACCCCATCATTCTCCTTCTTTGTCAAATAGCCTTACACAGCCTGGAGGTGTGTTTGGGGTCATTGTCCTGTTGAAAAATAAATGATGGTCCAACTAAGCGCAAACCGGATGGAATAGCATGCCGCTGCAAGATGCTGTGGTAGCCATGCTGGTTCAGTATGCCTTCAATTTTTAATAAATCCCCAACAGTGTCACCAGCAAAGCACCCCCTCACCATCACACCTCCTCCATGCTTCACGGTGGGAACCAGGCAGGTAGAATCCATCCGTTCACCTTTTCTGCATCGCACAAAGACACGGTGGTTGGAACCAAAGATCTAAAATTTGGACTCATCAGACCAAAGCACAGATTTCCACTGGTCTAATGTCCATTACTTGTGTTCTTTAGCCCAAACAAGTCTCTTCTGCTTGTTGCCTGTCCTTAGCAGTGGTTTCCTAGCAGCTATTTTACCATGAAGGCCTGCTGCACAAAGTCTCCTCTTAACAGTTGTTGTAGATATGTGTCTGCTGCTAGAACTCTGTGTGGCATTGACCTGGTCTCTAATCTGAGCTGCTGTTAACCTGCGATTTCTGAGCCTGGTGACGCAGATAAACTTATCCTCAGAAGCAGAGGTGACTCTTGGTCTTCCTTTCCTGGGGCGGTCCTCATGTGAGCCAGTTTCTTTGTAGCGCTTGATGGTTTTTGCAACTGCATTTGGGGACACTTTCAAAGTTTTCCCAATTTTTTGGACTGACTGACCTTCATTTCTTAAAGGGACACTGTCACCTGAATTCGGAGGGAACAATCTTCAGCCATGGAGGCGGGGTTTTTGGGTGTTTGATTCACCCTTTCCTTACCCGCTGGCTACATGCTGGCTGCAATATTGGATTGAAGTTCATTCTCTGTACTCCGTAGTATATGCCTGCACAAGGCAATGAGAAGGTGTGTCCAATCTTTTGGTCTGTACTGTATGTCTCACAAAATACTTAATAAGTACGGTAACATTTCCCACATGTCTACTTTACATCAGCACAATTTTGGAACCCACATTGTTGACCAGCAATTTCTCATTTTTACAACACCATTTTTTTAGGGACCACATCACATTTGAAGTCATTTTGAAGGGTCTATATGATAGAAAATAACCAAGTGTGATACCATTCTAAAAACTGCACCCCTCAAGGTGCTCCAAACCACAAGACGTTTATTAACCCTTCAGGTGTTTCACAGGAATTTTTGGAATATTTTAAAAAAGTGAACATTTAAGTTTTTTTCACAAAAAATTTACTTCAGATCCAATTTGTTTTATTTTACCTAGGGTAACAGGAGAAATTGGACCCCAAAAGTTGTTGTACAATTTGTCCTGAGCACTGTTTGAGCGCATGGCAAAGCTCGGAAGGGAAGGAGCGCTGTTTGACTTTCCAATTCAAAATTGGCTGGAATTGAGATAGGACGCCATGTCGCATTTGGAGAGCCCCTTATGTGCCTAAACAGTGGAAACCCCCCACAACTGACACCATTTTGGAAAGTAGACCCCCTAAGGAACTTATCTAGATGTGTGGTGAGCACTTTGACCCACCAAGTGCTTCACAGAAGTTTATAATGTAGAGCGTAAAAATAAAAAATCATATTTTTTCACAAAAATTATATTTTCGCCCCCAATTTTTTATTTTCCCAAGGGTAACTGGAGCGCCCCATCAGGGCAAGGGGTTACTCAGTACCGGGTCCTGCGGTTCACAGGGGGATGTCCCGGTGGCTGACCTGGTCCGTGGCCCTGGGACGTCTGTGTAAAAGGGAAAGGTCTTTAAAGGGATAAAGTTTATGTTCGTGACACCATCTGTGGTATTCGGTCAGAGTGACCGACGCTGCTTTAAGGGGTCCGCTGGGATGATGTTATGGCAGCTAGATGGTATACCTTCCCACAGGTGAAGTATATCCCCAGGGCTTCCCAGTGTGTAGATGGTGGAATGGTGAGAGGCGCAGTGAAGAACGAGGACACAAGGTTGCAGTCTCTTTACCTTTACTGAAGACTTCAGCATCCACAGTCCAGAGCACCAGACCACAGGGCTGACAGAGTCCGGCTGGTTCAGTGGCAAGTCCAGAGTCCCCTTGTACAGGTGGAAATCAATAGCCTTCCCTTGCGCTGTAGTGGTGTAGTCCCTTACTGCATAAGCTTCAAAGAAGGTCCTCACAGATGTGTTGTCTCTCTCTGTCCCGCGTAGTCGGATAGGACAAAACCCGTATGACTGGTGGCTTGAGGCTGTTTATAGGGACTCCAGCACGCCCCGGCCTCTGAGAGGTGCCACCGTGCCTCCTTGGTGTAGGTGCGGACAGGTAACATAAGGTTCAGCTGTCCTGCTGGTCTCTGGATGCAGTTATCCTTCCTTGCCTCCAAATGTAGCATCACCCTCCCCGGGAGGAAAGCAATACCACTGTGACGACCAGAACCCTGGGGTGCCACATAACAGGAGAAATTGGACCCCAAACGTTGTTGTGCAATTTGTCCTGAGTACGCGGATACCCCATATGTGGGGGTAAACCACTGTTTGGGCGCATGGCAGAGCTCTGAAGGGAGGGAGCGCTGTTTGACTTTTCAATGCAAAATTGACTAGAATTGAGATAGGACGCCATGTCACGTTTAGAGAGCCCCTGATGTGCCTAAACAGTGGAACTCCCCCACGTGACCCCATATTGGAAACTAGACCCCCCCAAGGAACGTATCTAGATGTGTTGTGAGAAGTTTGAACCCCCACTACAGTTTATAACGCAAAGCCTTGAAAATAAAAAATATTTTTTTTCCACAAAAATAATTTTTTAGCCCCCAGTTTTGTATTTTCCCAAGGGTAACAGGAGAAATTGGACCCAAAACCCCAAAAGTTGTTGTCCAATTTGTCCTGAGTACGCGGTTACCCCATATGTTGGGGTAAACCCCTATTTGGGCGTACGGGAGAGCTCTGAAGGGAAGGAGCACTGCTTTACTTTTTCAGTGCAGAATTGGCTGGAATTGAGATCGGACGCCATGTCGTGTTTGGAGAGCCCCTGATGTGCCTAAACAGTGGAAACCCCCCAATTCTAACCCCAACCCTAACACACACCTAACCCCAACCATAACCCTAACCACACCCCTAACCCCAACACACCCCTAACCCTAATCCCAACCATAACCCTAACCACACCCCTAACCCTGACACACCGCTAACCCTAATCCCAACCATAAATGTAATCCAAACCCTAACTTTAGCCCCAACCCTAACTGTAGCCCCAACCCTAACTTTAGCCCCAACCCTAACTGTAACCCCAACCCTAACCCTATCCCTAATGGGAAAATAGAAATAAATACATTTTTTAAATTTTATTATTTTTCCATAACTAAAGCGAGGATTGATTTACTATTTATAGTGGGTTTTTATATTTGGCAGCTGTCACACACTAAAAGACGCTTTTTATTGCAAAAAATAGTTTTTGCATCAACACATTTTGAGAGCTAACATTTTTTCCATATTTTGGTCCACAGAGTCAAGTGGGGTCTTGTTTTTTGCGGGATGAGTTGACGTTTTTATTGGTACCATTTTCGGGCACGTGATATTTTTTGATCGCTTTTTATTCCGATTTTTGTGACACAGAATGAACAAAAACCAGCAATTCATGAATTTCTTTGGGGGATGTTTATACTGTTCCGCGTTTGGTAAAATTGATAAAGAAGTTTTATTATTCAGGTCAGAATGATTACAGCAATATCATTTGTATTTTTTTATGTTTTGGCGCTTTTATACACAAAACTATTTTATGTAAAAATAATTATTTTTGCATCGCTTTATTCTGAGGGCTATAATTTATTTATTTATTACTTATTTATTTTAGATTTCACTGTTGACACTGTCGGGCAACTCGTTTTTTGCGGGACAAGATGAGGTTTTCAGTGGTACCATGTTTATTTATATTCGTCTTTTTGATCGCGTGTTATTCCACTTTTTGTTCGGTGGTATGATGATAAAGCATTGTTTTTTGCCTCGTTTTTAATTTTTTTTTACGGTGTTCACTGAAGGGGTTAACTAGTGGGACAGTTTTATAGGTCGGGTCGCCACGGATGCGGAGATACCAAATAAGTGCACTTTTATTTACATAAAGAAATGTATTTATTGGAATATATATATATATATATATATATATATATATATATACATACCGTTTATACTCGAGTATAAGCCGAGATTTTCAGCCCAAAATTTTGGGCTGAAAGTGCCCCTCTCGGCTTATACTCGAGTCACGGTAGCGGTGGGGTCGGCGGGTGAGGGGGTGAGGGCGCTGAGGTATACTTACCTAGTCCCAGCGATCCTCGCGCTGTCCCTGCCGTCCCACGGTCTTCTGTGCTGCAGCTTCTTCCCCTCTTCAGCGGTCACGTGGGGCCGCTCATTAGAAAAATGAATTGGCGGCTCCACCTCCCATAGGGGTGGAGCCGCGTATTCATTTCTCTAATCAGCGGTGCCGGTGACCGCTGATAGAGGAAGAGGCTGCGGCACCGAAGACCAGCTGCTGTGACAGGCAGAAGGAGCATCAGGATCGCTGGGACTAGGTAAGTATGTCATATTCACCTGTCCCCGTTCCAGCCGCCGGGCGCCGCTCCATCTTCCCGGCGTCGCTCCGCTCTGACTGTTCAGGTCAGAGGGCGCGATGACGCATATAGTGTGCGCGGCGCCCTCTGCCTGATCAGTCAGTGCAGAGAGACGCCGGGACGAGACGCCGGGAGCTGCAAGCAAGAAAGGCGAGTATGGCGTTTTTTTTTTTATTGCAGCAGCAGCAGCACTTGCAGAGCTTTCTATGGCACAGCTATGGGGCAGTACTGAACGGCACACAGCAGTATATGGCAGCTATGGGGCAGTACTGAACGGCACACAGCACTATATGGCAGCTATGGGGCAGTATTGAACGGCACACAGCACTATATGGCAGCTATGGGGCAGTACTGAACGGCACACAGCACTATATGGCAGCTATGGGGCAGTACTGAACGGCACACAGCACTATATGGCAGCTATGGGGCAAAAATGAACGGTGCAGAGCACTATATGGCAGCTATGGGGCAATAATGAACGGTGCAGAGCACTATAAGGCAGAGCTTTCTATGGCACATCTATGGGGCAATAATGAACGGTATAGAGCATCTTTTTTTATTTTTGAAATTTACCAGCAGCTGCTGCATTTCCTACCCTAGGCTTATACTCAAGTCAATAAGTTTTCCCAGTTTTTTGTGGCAAAATTAGGGGGGTCGGCTTAAACTCGGGTCGGCTTATACTCGAGTATATACGGTATATATATACAGTGGGGCAAAAAAGTATTTAGTCAGTCAGCAATAGTGCAAGTTTCACCACTTAAAAAGATGAGAGGCGTCTGTAATTTACATCATAGGTAGACCTCAACTATGGGAGACAAACTGAGAAAAAAAAATCCAGAAAATCACATTGTCTGTTTTTTTAACATTTTATTTGTATATTATGGTGGAAAATAAGTATTTGGTCAGAAACAAACAATCAAGATTTCTGGCTCTCACAGACCTGTAACTTCTTCTTTAAGAGTCTCCTCTTTCCTCCACTCATTACCTGTAGTAATGGCACCTGTTTAAACTTGTTATCAGTATAAAAAGACACCTGTGCACACCCTCAAACAGTCTGACTCCAAACTCCACTATGGTGAAGACCAAAGAGCTGTCAAAGGACACCAGAAACAAAATTGTAGCCCTGCACCAGGCTGGGAAGACTGAATCTGCAATAGCCAACCAGCTTGGAGTGAAGAAATCAACAGTGGGAGCAATAATTAGAAAATGGAAGACATACAAGACCACTGATAATCTCCCTCGATCTGGGGCTCCACGCAAAATCCCACCCCGTGAGGTCAGAATGATCAGAAGGACGGTGAGCAAAAATCCCAGAACCACGCGGGGGGACCTAGTGAATGAACTGCAGAGAGCTGGGACCAATGTAACAAGGCCTACCATAAGTAACACACTACGCCACCATGGACTCAGATCCTGCAGTGCCAGACGTGTCCCACTGCTTAAGCCAGTACATGTCTGGGCCCGTCTGAAGTTTGCTAGAGAGCATTTGGATGATCCAGAGGAGTTTTGGGAGAATGTCCTATGGTCTGATGAAACCAAACTGGAACTGTTTGGTAGAAACACAACTTGTCGTGTTTGGAGGAAAAAGAATACTGAGTTGCATCCATCAAACACCATACCTACTGTAAAGCATGGTAGTGGAAACATCATGCTTTGGGGCTGTTTCTCTGCAAAGGGGCCAGGACAACTGATCCGGGTACATGAAAGAATGAATGGGGCCATGTATCGTGAGATTTTGAGTGCAAACCTCCTTCCATCAGCAAGGGCATTGAAGATGAAACGTGGCTGGGTCTTTCAACATGACAATGATCCAAAGCACACCGCCAGGGCAACGAAGGAGTGGCTTCGTAAGAAGCATTTCAAGGTCCTGGAGTGGCCTAGCCAGTCTCCAGATCTCAACCCTATAGAAAACCTTTGGAGGGAGTTGAAAGTCCGTGTTGCCAAGCGAAAAGCCAAAAACATCACTGCCCTAGAGGAGATCTGCATGGAGGAATGGGCCAACATACCAACAACAGTGTGTGGCAACCTTGTGAAGACTTACAGAAAACGTGTGACCTCTGTCATTGCCAACAAAGGATATATTACAAAGTATTGAGATGAAATTTTGTTTCTGACCAAATACTTATTTTCCACCACTATTGCTGACTGACTAAATACTTTTTTGCCCCACTGTATATATATATATATATATATATATATATATATATATATATATGTTTTTTTTTTATTTTCCTTTAGGTTTTTTAATATATTTTTACACAGTGTAATTTTTTTTTTTACTTTGTCCCAGGGTGGGACATCACTGTATAGTGTCAGATCGCTGATCTGACACTTTGAAGTGCACTGTGTCGGATCAGCGATCTGACACGTATTGCAGGAGGCTTGCTGACAAGCCGCCTCCCTGCCGCACCCGGAAGGACCCCCACGGCCATCTTGGATCCGGGGCACCCGGAAGGACCCCCACGGCCATCTTGGATCCGGGGCCTGCAGGGAGGAGAACGGAGGAGACCCTCGGAACAGCGCAATCACATCGCGTTGTTCCGAGGGTCTCATGGAAGCATGCAGGGAGCCCCCTCCCTGCGCGATGCTTCCCTATGCCACCAGAAGACTGCGATAATGTTTTATCGCAGTGTTCCGGGAGTTAATGTGCTGGGAATGGTACCGGATGTCAGCTGTGATAATCCCCCCGTGAGAGCGGCTGATCGCCTATGACGTACTATCCCGTCCATGGGAATTAAGTCCCAGGTCACATGGACGGGATAGTACGTCCAATGTAGTAGGTGCAATGGCAGAAAGGGGTTAAAGAGAGTTCTGAGACCCCCAAAATGGTCACTTATACCTACCATATTTTTCGAACTATAAGACGCACTTTTCCCCAAAAAAAATTGTGAGGAAAATGGGGGGTGCGTCCTATAGTTCGAATGCAGGCTTATCGGCAGTGGTGTGGCGGCTGCAGAGGTGCGGGGATGATGAGGCGCAGTGAGCGGTATGGCGTGAGCAGGGTCCCTTCCACAGGTGAGGTGACGCCGCTGCCCGGTATCCAAGGAGAGCAGCAGAGCCGGGTGAATCACGGCTTTCTTGGTGGAGGCGGCCATCTTCCTGAGGCCACGCATGCACAGATTGAGTTCTCTACTTCCCAGGGCTTCAGGAAGGCGGCCATTTTCCTGAAGCTGAGTTCGCAGATTGAGATCTCGGCTTCAGGAAAATGGCCGCCGCGATCCCCATCTGCGCACGTGCGGCCTCCCGCAGCCATTTTCCTGAAGCCCCGGGAAGCAGAGCACTCAATGTGCGCACGTGCAGCCTCAGGAAGATGGCCGCCGCCACCGAGAAACCGATGATTAACACAGCTCTGCTGCTCACCTTGGATACCGGACCGCGGCGGCTGCCACAGCACTGCCTTAACCCCCCAATGGACACCAGACCATGGCGTTGCCCACCTAAGCAGGAAGGGACCCTGCTCAGGTACACGCCATACCGCTCACCGCGCCTCAGCATCACCACACCTCTGCCAACACCATGCCTTCTGTGACCCTGCTCTGCCACCGCCAGCCCTCAGGTAAGATACCATACCTTAAATTCGGACAATAAGATGGACCCCCATCTTATAAAAAATCTTTTTTTATGCAATTTTCACCCCAAATTTGGGGTGCGTCTTATGGTCCGGTGCGTCTTATAGTAAAAACCGAAAAATACGGTATTTCATGCCAAGATCAGCAGAGGCCTGACCACTAATAGCGTAACCACAATCGACATGTTCAGACACATGTCATGTAAGCACCCGACTCTTTCCCTGTACTAGGTGCTTATCAATCTCCTCTCCATAACACTTGTGCAGATGTCTCTCGCCCTGCGCCTGTCCTTGCACAATATGAGGCATCATCATCAAGCACTTAAAAATCCTTGTCATAGCACAGCGTTCAGCTGTCCCTACTGTTGTGAATTCTGTGGCTGAATTCACTCCTGTGGTCACAAGTGGTACTGCAGCTTCTGAGCTTCCTCCCTCAGGTGTTCTGGTGAGCTCGTTGGCTGCTTTGTTATTTAACTCCACCTGATTCTGTCTTCCTTGCTCCTTGTCAATGTTCCAGTGTTGGATCTGAGCTTCTGGATCTTTCCTGTGGCCTGCTGCTCTGCTTAGATAAGTGCTTTTTGCTTTTGTTGCTACTTTTTCTGTCCAGCTTGTCATTTCGTTTTGCTGGAAGCTCTGAGACGCAAAGGGTGTACCGCCGTGCCGTTAGTTCGGCACGGTGGGTCTTTTTGCCCCCTTTGCGTGGTTTTTTGCTTTAGGGATTTTTGTAGACTGCAAAGTTCTCTTTGCTATCCTCGCTCTATCTAGAATATCGAGCCTCACTTTGCTGAATCTATTTCATCCCTACGTTTGTCTTTTCATCTTGCTAACAGTCATTATATGTGGGGGGCTGCCTTTTCCTTTGGGGTATTTCTCTGAGGCAAGTCAGGCTTGTTTTTCTATCTTCAGGCTAGTCAGCTCCTCAGGCTGTGCCGAGTTGCATAGGTAGTGTCAGGCGCAATCCACAGCTGCCTTTAGTTGTGTTTAGGTTAGGTTCAGGTATTGCGGTCTACAGAGATTCCACGTCTCAGAGCTCGTTCTATTGTTTTTGGGTTATTGTCAGATCACTGTATGTGCTCTGATTGCTGGCACACTGTCACTGGATTGCCTACATAACAGTACAAGGAGCCTAACCTAATGATTCTCAATAGAGGGAAAAAAGAAGTTCTGACATCATTTTTTTTTCTCAGCTCTGTATTCAGTCTTTTTTTTCCCCTAGACATTTGGGTGTTTCAGGACACAGGTGTGGACATGGATATTCAGGGTCTGTGCTCTTCAATGGATAATCTCGTTACACATGTACAAAGGATTCAAGATACTATTGATCAGAAATCTATGTTAGAACCAAGAATTCCTATTCCTGATTTGTTTTTTGGTGATAGAACTAAGTTTCTTAATTTCAAAAATAATTGTAAGCTATTTCTGGCCTTGAAACCTCATTCTTCTGGTAATCCTATTCAACAGGTTTTGATTATTACTTCTTTTTTGCGCGGCGACCCTCAGGACTGGGCATTTTCTCTTGCGCCAGGAGACCCTGCATTGAGTAATGTCAATGCGTTTTTCCTGGCGCTCGGATTACTTTACGATGAGCCTAATTCAGTGGATCAGGCTGAGAAAAATTTGCTGGCTTTGTGCCAGGGTCAGGATGATATAGAAGTATATTGTCAGAAATTTAGGAAGTGGTCAGTACTCACTCTGTGGAATGAATCTGCGCTGGCAGCTTTGTTCAGAAAGGGTCTCTCTGAGGCTCTTAAGGATGTCATGGTGGGTTTTCCTATGCCTGCTGGTTTGAATGAGTCTATGTCTTTGGCCATTCAGATTGGTCGACGCTTGCGCGAGCGTAAATCTGTGCACCATTTGGCGGTATTGTCTAAGATTAAACCTGAGCCTATGCAGTGCGATAGGACTATGACCAGAGTTGAACGGCAAGAACACAGACGTCTGAATGGTCTGTGTTTCTACTGTGGTGATTCCACTCATGCTATTTCTGATTATCCTAAGCGCACTAAGCGGTTCGATAGGTCTGCCGTCATTGGTACTGTACAATCCAAATTCCTTCTGTCCATTACCTTGATATGCTCTTTGTCATCGTATTCTGTCATGGCGTTTGTGGATTCAGGCGCTGCCCTGAATCTGATGGATTTGGATTATGCTAAACGTTGTGGGTTTTTCTTGGAGCCCTTGCAGTGTCCTATTCCGTTTAGAGGAATTGATGCTACACCTTTGGCCAAGAATAAACCTCAGTACTGGACCCAGCTGACCATGTGCATGGCTCCTGCACATCAGGAAGTTATTCGCTTTCTGGTGCTACATAATCTGCATGATGTGGTCGTGTTGGGGTTGCCATGGCTGCAAACCCATAATCCAGTATTGGATTGGAACTCTATGTCGGTATCCAGCTGGGGTTGTCAGGGGGTACATGGTGATGTTCCATTTTTGTCTATTTCGTCATCCACTCCTTCTGAGGTCCCAGAGTTCTTGTCTGATTATCAGGATGTATTTGAAGAGCCCAAGTCCGATGCCCTACCTCTGCATAGGGATTGTGATTGTGCTATCAATTTGATTCCTGGTAGTAAACTCCCTAAAGGTCGATTATTTAATTTATCCGTGCCTGAACACGCCGCTATGCGCAGTTATGTGAAGGAATCCCTGGAGAAGGGACATATTCGCCCATCGTCATCACCACTGGGAGCAGGGTTCTTTTTTGTAGCCAAGAAGGATGGTTCGCTGAGACCGTGTATTGATTACCGCCTTCTTAATAAGATCACTGTGAAATTTCAGTATCCCTTGCCATTGTTATCTGACTTGTTTGCTCGGATTAAGGGGGCTAGTTGGTTCACTAAGATAGATCTTCGTGGTGCGTATAATCTGGTGAGAATCAGGCAAGGAGATGAATGGAAAACTGCATTTAATACGCCCGAGGGTCATTTTGAGTATCTAGTGATGCCGTTCGGACTTGCCAATGCTCCATCTGTGTTTCAGTCTTTTATGCATGACATCTTCCGTGAGTATCTGGATAAATTCCTGATTGTTTACTTGGATGACATTTTGATCTTCTCAGATGATTGGGACTCTCATGTGAAGCAGGTCAGAATGGTTTTCCAGGTCCTGCGTGCTAATTCTTTGTTTGTGAAGGGATCAAAGTGTCTCTTCGGTGTGCAGAAAGTTTCATTTTTGGGGTTCATCTTTTCCCCTTCTACTATCGAGATGGATCCGGTTAAGGTCCAAGCCATCCAGGATTGGACTCAGCCGACATCTCTGAAAAGTCTGCAAAAATTCCTGGGCTTTGCTAATTTTTATCGTCGCTTCATCTGTAATTTTTCTAGCATTGCCAAACCATTGACCGATTTGACCAAGAAGGGTGCTGATTTGGTTAATTGGTCTTCTGCTGCTGTGGAAGCTTTTCAGGAGTTGAAGCATCGTTTTTGTTCTGCCCCTGTGTTGTGTCAACCAGATGTTTCTCTTCCGTTCCAGGTCGAGGTTGATGCTTCTGAGATTGGAGCAGGGGCGGTTTTGTCACAGAGAGGTTCTGGTTGCTCAGTGTTGAAACCATGTGCTTTCTTTTCCAGGAAGTTTTCGGCTGCTGAGCGTAATTATGATGTGGGCAACCGAGAGTTGCTGGCCATGAAGTGGGCATTCGAGGAATGGCGTCATTGGCTTGAAGGAGCTAAGCATCGCGTGGTGGTATTGACTGATCATAAGAACCTTACTTATCTCGAGTCTGCCAAGCGCTTGAATTCTAGACAGGCCCGTTGGTCGTTATTTTTTGCCCGCTTCGATTTTGTGATTTCGTACCTTCCGGGCTCTAAAAATGTGAAGGCTGATGCTCTGTCTAGGAGTTTTGTGCCCGACTCTCCGGGTTCATCTGAGCCGGCGAGTATCCTCAAGGAAGGAGTCATTGTGTCTGCCATCTCCCCTGATTTGCGGCGAGTGTTGCAAAAATTTCAGGCGAATAAACCTGATCGTTGTCCGGCGGAGAAACTGTTCGTCCCTGATAGGTGGACTAGTAAAGTTATCTCTGAACTTCATTGTTCGGTGTTGGCTGGTCATCCTGGAATCTTTGGTACCAGAGAGTTAGTGGCTAGATCCTTCTGGTGGCCATCTCTGTCACGGGATGTACGTACTTTTGTGCAGTCCTGTGGGATTTGTGCTAGGGCTAAGCCCTGCTGTTCACGTGCCAGTGGGTTGCTTTTGCCCTTGCCGGTCCCAAAGAGGCCTTGGACACATATTTCGATGGATTTCATTTCTGACCTTCCTGTTTCTCAAAAGATGTCAGTCATTTGGGTGGTCTGTGATCGCTTTTCTAAAATGGTCCATCTGGTGCCCTTGGTTAAATTGCCTTCCTCCTCTGATTTAGTGCCTTTGTTCTTCCAGCATGTGGTTCGTTTGCATGGCATTCCTGAGAATATTGTTTCTGACAGAGGTTCCCAGTTTGTTTCAAGGTTTTGGCGAGCCTTTTGTGGTAGGATGGGCATTGACCTATCTTTTTCCTCGGCTTTCCATCCTCAGACTAATGGCCAGACCGAACGAACCAATCAGACCTTGGAAACATATCTGAGATGTTTTGTTTCTGCAGACCAGGATGATTGGGTGTCCTTTTTGCCGTTGGCTGAGTTCGCCCTTAATAATCGGGCCAGCTCGGCTACCTTGGTCTCTCCATTTTTCTGCAATTCTGGGTTCCATCCTCGTTTCTCTTCAGGACAGGTTGAGTCTTCGGACTGTCCTGGTGTGGATTCTGTGGTGGACAGGTTGCAGCAGATCTGGACTAAGGTAGTGGACAATTTGACCTTGTCCCAGGAGAAGGCTCAACTTTTCGCTAATCGCAGACGCCGTGTGGGTCCCCGACTTCGTGTTGAGGATCTGGTTTGGTTATCTTCTCGTCATATTCCTATGAAGGTTTCCTCTCCTAAATTTAAACCTCGTTTTATTGGTCCGTATAGGATTTCTGAGATTCTCAATCCTGTGTCTTTTCGTCTGACCCTCCCAGACTCCTTTTCCATACATAATGTATTCCATAGGTCGTTGTTGCGGAGATACGTGGCACCTATGGTTCCATCTGTTGAGCCTCCTGCCCCGGTTTTGGTGGAGGGGGAATTGGAGTATATTGTGGAGAAAATTTTGGATTCTCGTGTTTCTAGACGGAAACTCCAGTATCTGGTTAAATGGAAGGGTTATGCTCAGGAAGATAATTCCTGGGTTTTTGCCTCTGATGTCCATGCTCCAGATCTTGTTCGTGCCTTTCATGTGGCTCATCCTGGTCGGCCTGGGGGTTCTGGTGAGGGTTCGGTGACCCCTCCTCAAGGGGGGGGTACTGTTGTGAATTCTGTGGCTGAATTCACTCCTGTGGTCACAAGTGGTACTGCAGCTTCTGAGCTTCCTCCCTCAGGTGTTCTGGTGAGCTCGTTGGCTGCTTTGTTATTTAACTCCACCTGATTCTGTCTTCCTTGCTCCTTGTCAATGTTCCAGTGTTGGATCTGAGCTTCTGGATCTTTCCTGTGGCCTGCTGCTCTGCTTAGATAAGTGCTTTTTGCTTTTGTTGCTACTTTTTCTGTCCAGCTTGTCATTTCGTTTTGCTGGAAGCTCTGAGACGCAAAGGGTGTACTGCTGTGCCGTTAGTTCGGCACGGTGGGTCTTTTTGCCCCCTTTGCGTGGTTTTTTGCTTTAGGGTTTTTTGTAGACTGCAAAGTTCTCTTTGCTATCCTCGCTCTACCTAGAATATCGGGCCTCACTTTGCTGAATCTATTTCATCCCTACGTTTGTCTTTTCATCTTGCTAACAGTCATTATATGTGGGGGGCTGCCTTTTCCTTTGGGGTATTTCTCTGAGGCAAGTCAGGCTTGTTTTTCTATCTTCAGGCTAGTCAGCTCCTCAGGCTGTGCCGAGTTGCATAGGTAGTGTCAGGCGCAATCCACAGCTGCCTTTAGTTGTGTTTAGGTTAGGTTCAGGTATTGCGGTCTACAGAGATTCCACGTCTCAGAGCTCGTTCTATTGTTTTTGGGTTATTGTCAGATCACTGTATGTGCTCTGATTGCTGGCACACTGTGTCACTGGATTGCCTACATAACACCCTACCCTACACCTTGGAATGAAAAAGAAAGTTCCCAGCCACACATCCACAGGCCCAAACACTAAACAGGCACATTTCCAGACTGTTTGCAATGGAAATGTTGCCATTTTGGCTTGTGGACACGGATGATTTCCACAGACTCTTGGCGGCTGCCATCCTTGGTACTCGGTTCCCCGCGGCCACTTTTTCTCCCAGTGTGGCGTCCTCGTCTTTTACCAGCATGTGTCCAGGAACATCACCTGTGCACTTATCAATGCACTTACTGGGATTGTCCACTAAATAACCGAAACACGGACAAGTGCTTGTGGCCAGGGATGCTACAATTCCTTACTGTACACTGGGTGAACATTGTAGAGGCCGGGGCCGAGTCCCACAATGGCAAGGCACATGGGCTGCCGACACCGAGGATTGCTGGCCCTATTTCTATTTGGGTTTCCCAACAAGTTCTTGCACCCGCTCCTGCTAATCCTCATCCTCCATCTCTGATTTGTTATCTCAGAACTTATCTTTCGATACTTAAGATAAATGAATATTCAGAATATTTATTTCTCTTAAGTATTGGCACATGTGACCGCCGGCATCAGCAGGAAGCAGGCGGCTGACAATGCGCACTACTGAAGAGGAATGGATACTCACCGCGATCTCTGATGAACACCCGGTGAGTATTCTGGCAGCAGTGCTCTGCTTGTGAGCAGCACATGATGTCCCTGCCATGCGCTGCTTACAAGCATTAGGCATCGGAGCAGGACGCTGCCACTGCGAGGGAGCGGAGGAAGGTAAGAGTAAAGGTTTGTTTATTTTTAATCTTTTCTGATGGGGCCATGGATACCAGGACTGGGATGGGGGGCAATCAATCATACCAGCAAGGGGATGGGGCCAATTAATCATACCAGAAACTGGATGGGGCCAATCAATCATACCAGGAACTGGATGGGGCCAGTCAATCATACCAGGAACTGGATGGGGCCATGTATACCAGGAACTAGATGGGGCCAATCAATCATACCAGGAACTGGATGGGGCCATGTATACCAGGAACTGGATGGGGCCAGTCAATCATACCAGGAACTGGATGGGGCCATGTATACCAGGAACTGGATGGGGCCAGTCAATCATACCAGGAACTGGATGGGGCCAATCAATCATACCAGGAACTGGATGGGGCCAGTCAATCATACCAGGAACTGGATGGGGCCATGTATACCAGGAACTGGATGGGGCCAATCAATCATACCAGGAACTGGATGGGGCCAATCAATCATAACAGGAACTGGATGGGGCCAATCAATTATAGCAGGAACTAAATGGGGCCAATCAATCATAACAGGAACTGGATGGGGCCATGTATACCAGGAACTGGATGGGGCCAATCAATCATACCAGGAACTGGATGGCGCCATGTATACCAGGAATGGGATGGGGCCAATCAATCATACCAGGAACTGGATGGAGCCAATCAATCATACCGGGAACTGGATGGGGCCAATCAATCATACCGGGAACTGGATGGGGCCAATCAATCATACCAGCAAGGGGATGGGGCCAGTCAATCATACCAGCAAGGGGATGGGGCCAGTCAATCATACCAGCAAGGGGATAGGGCCAGTCAATCATAACAGGAACTGGATGGGGCCAATCAATCATACCAGGAACTGGATGGGACCAATCCATCATATCAGAATAAGAATGCGACCATGCATACCAGGACTGGGATGGGGTCATGCATTCCAGGATGGGGATGAGGGAACCATTTTTACCAGGATAGGTGATTTTAAGCACAGAATTCACCACATTTTTGCTTCAGTTTTTTTCCCCAACGTCCTCCTCTAAAACCTAGGTTCATCTTATGGTCCGCTGCGTCTTATAGTCTGAAAAATACAGTAGCTTTTTCTATCCAAATGATTCTCAATGATGATTTCCTCCATGTTTTTCGGCGCAGTGTTTAGACACTGCGGGTTTGTTGTGTATATTTTCATGATGCTTTCTTATCCTAGTTTTTAGCTCACATTCGTTGCACCCTATGTTCTGCAAATTACATTCTATGCAGGTAATTAAATATATTACAGAAGTGGAGCTGAAGGAAATATCTGATGCTATATTGTATACTGATTCAGTAGCAACCTATGTAAAAATTTTTGTACTGATTAAATATCAACATACCTTACAAATCGTATGTGCACATTTATAACATTCCTTTATATGATTTATTTGTAGTCCACTGTAAAAATAATAAACACAAAAAGGGGTGACAGATGCTATCCCAAAGTCCAAACTTTTCTTGTACCACTACTTACCCCATTTGTCAAGATTTTATCCAAAAAAGGTGTCTTGTTGCAAAATTTTTTCATACAAAGATTTGACCAAATGGGAGGCAACACTATAGGGCGTCTAGAAGAACACAACATTTATATTTAGTATTTTGTTATGCTTGTTATTATGCCATTTTGGATTCATTTTTCATCAGTAGGTAGATTTATTTATTTTTCTCTCTTACAACACTTTACCATCCATCAGCATCGCTGTCCCCACTGGGGACTGGGGACAGAAATCTTGATTGTTTGTTTCTGACCAAATACTTATTTTCCACCATAATATGCAAATAAAATTTAAAAAACACAGACAATGTGATTTTCTGGATTTTTTTTTCTCAGTTTGTCTCCCATAGTTGAGGTCTACCTATGATGTAAATTACAGACGCCTCTCATCTTTTTAAGTGGTGGAACTTGCACTATTGCTGACTGACTAAATACTTTTTTGCCCCACTGTACATATTGTAGAATACCCGATGCGGTAATACAGGCCACGCAATATATAACAGTGGGCACGCAGTATATAACACAGCCCACACAGTATATAGCAGCCATGCAGTATATAACACAGGCGACGTAGTATATAGCACTGGCCACGTAATATATAGCACAGCACACGCAGTATATAACACTGGCCAGGCAGTATATAACACAGCCCACGCAGTATATATCACTGGCCAGGTAGTAAATAGCAGCCACGCAGTATATTACACAGCCCACGCGTATATAACACAGCCCACGCAGTATATAACACTGGCCACGTAATATAAAACACAGTGGCCGGATTCTAACGCATCGAGTATTCTAGAATATGTATGTATGTAAATAGCAGCCACATAGTATATAGCACAGGCCACGTAGTATATAGGAGCCATGTAGTATATAGCAGACAAATACGATGTGACCCGTGCTATATACTACAGTATGTGGCTGCTATATACAAACATACATACATATTGTAGAATACCCGATGCATTAATACAGGCCACGCAATAGATAACAGTGGCCACGCAGTATATAAAACAGCCCACTCTACATAACACAGCCCACGCAGTATATAGCAGCCACACAGTATATAACACATGCGACGTAGTATATAACACTGGCCACATAATATATAGCACAGCCCAAGCAGTACATAACACAGCCACGTAAGCATCTAACACTGGCCAGGTAGTATATAGCAGCCACGCGGTATATTATACAGCCCACGTAGTATATAGCAGTGTGGGCACCATATCCCTGCTAAAAAAATTTTTTAAATAAAAATAGTTATATACTCACCTGCCGGGATCCAATCTGTGGCGCAGGCGATGAGCGCCCGCATGCTCCCCTCCAGTCACTGCTTAAAAATAATTAAAAAAAAACCTGCTATGCTTATCCTCCGTAGTCCGCCGTGCCGCACGCGGCCGCCGCCATCTACCGTTCCCTGGATGCATTGCGAAATTACCCAGATGACATAGCGGTCTCGCGAGACCGCTATGTCTTCTGGGTAATTTCGCAATGCATCTCATTTTTAAGCGGTGACTGGAGGGGAGCATGCGGGCGCTGGGCACTGACTGCGGTGACTGGAGGGGAGCATGCGGGCGCCAGGCACTGACTGCAGGGGAGTAGGGAGGGACTAATCGGACTGTGCCCGTCGCTGATTGGTCGCGGCAGCCATGACAGGCAGCTGGCGAGACCAATCAGCGACTTGCATTTCCATGACAGACAGAGGCCGCGACCAATGAATCTCCAAGCCAGACAGACAGACGGACATACAGAAGGACAGATGGAAGTGACCCTTAGACAATTATATAGTGTGTATATATATATACCTATTCTATGTGTAGACATTTATTTTACCTATTCTATTCTAACCTGTCAGTGTGATTTTACTGTACACCGCGCTGAATTGCCGGCTTTTCTTTAGAACACCGCTGCGTATTTCTTGCAAGTCACACTGTTGGTCCGTGTGTAATCCATATTTTTCTCGCTCCCCCATAGACTTTCATTGGCGGAGTTTTTGCGCAATACGCTGACAAACGCAGCATGCTGCGATTTTCTGCGGCCGTAGAAGACCGTATAATACTGATCAGTAAAATACGGCAGATAGGAGCTGGGCCATAGAGAATCATTGGTTCGTGTGCAATGTGTAGTTTTTACGCCTCTCATACGTCCGTAAAACTCGCTAGTGTGATCCCGGCCTTTTATTTTCAGGGCCATTTGGCAGCCATCACTATTTTAGCATATATATTTTTAATTGTAATTGTCGTGTGACCATTGCAGATGTGAAACCTATATTGTGAAACACGACTCAATAACTAAAATTTTTATGTTTATTAGCATAGTAATACAAAACATATAGACAAAAAATTACAATTAAAATCTCTCAACAGGAAAAATGCAGGAGCCGGGAGGTGACAATATAAAACATGGGAATCATAAGTAAGATAGCACCATGATGGAAAAGAATATACGGAATTGCCCGGTATGAAAACTAAGTCAATCAGGAATAGTGTTTCAATCAATACAAAAATGAGTAATTAATGGTAAGATTAAATTCCATAATTCAAAAATGGATAATAGAAAGGAGTAGGTACAAAGTGCACACTGACACCAGAAGTTTAGGAGGATATATTGTAAATAAAGTGCTTGTGGTGTGCCTACATTACTTCAGTGTCCACGATGGAAAAACATTTCATACAGACTAGGGCAATACCATGAAGAACACCAGGCAACATGAGGTCGTAACTGTACAGCCAGAGTCCCTGGTTAAAGCTGCTGCGAAACGCGCGTTGGGCACGGCTGAGAGAGCTGGTTAGCAGCGTACAGCACTTCAGGTGCTTTTTCCTCTTCATTTTCAAGCATATGCCACTTTACAACTGTACAGTTACCACCTGTTTCTGTAAACCCCCAAAAATGCCTAGGATATGTAGTAGGTAGAGGCGGGATCAAATACAAGATCAGTAAAGTGGACATAATCCAAAACTGGCAGAGACCACTCTCAAAGAAGCAAGTAAGAGCATTTCTGGGAACCTTGGGGTAAACAGGAGGTTCCTCCCAAACTTTGCCATGATGGCCGTACACCTGATTGACCTCCTTAACCCCTTCATGACCCGGGGTATTTTCATTTTTCCATGTTCGTTCTTCGCTCCCCTCCTTCCGAGAGCCATAACTTTTTAAATTTTCCGTCAATTTGGCCATGTGAGGGCTTATTTTTTTGCGGGACGAGTTGTACTTTTGAATGAGACCATTGGTTTTACCATGTCATGTACTAGAAAACGGGAAAAAAAATTCCAAGTGTGGTGAAATTGCAAAAAAAGTGCAATCCCACACTTGTTTTTTGTTTGGCTTTTTTTTTTTTTGCTAGGTTCACTAAATGCTAAAACTGCCATTTTGATTCTCCAGGTCATTACAAGTTCATAGACACCAAACATGTTTAGGTTATTTTTTATCTAAGTGGTGAAAAAAAATTCCAAACTTTGCTAAAAGAAAATAAAAATTGCCCCATTTCCGATACCCATAGTGTCTCCATTTTTCGTGATCTGGGGTCAGGTGAGGGCTTATATTTTGCGTGCAGAGCTGATGTTTTTAATGATACCATTTTTGTGCAGATGCATTCTTTTGATCGCCCATTATTGCATTTTAATGCAATGTCGCGGCGACCAAAAAAACGTAATTCAGGCGTTTCAAATTTCTTTCTCGTTACGCGGTTTAGCGATCAGGTTAATCCTTTCTTTTATTGATAGAACGGACGATTTCTGAACGCGGCGATACCAAATATCTGTATATTTGATTTTTTATTATTGTTTCATTTTGACTGGGGCGAAAGGGGGGTGATTTAGGCCATGTTCACACTATGCGGTTTTTACTGCGGAACCGCGGCGATTTTGCCGCTGCGGGTCTGCAGCTGTTTTCCATGCAGGGTACAGTACAATGTTACCCTATGGAAAACAGAAACCGCAGTGCACATGATGCGGAAAAACCCCCCAAAAAACGCGCAGAATTGCTGTGGAACAAAAGAAGGACCATGTCACTTCTTTGTGCAGAATCCATCGATTCTGCACCCATAGAAATGCATTGATCCGCTTACTTCACGCATGGGGCTGTGCCCACCATGCGGGAAGTAATGCGGATAATGTGCGGGTTATACCCGGGGTGGAGGAGAGGAGACTCTCCTCCAGGCCCCGGGAACCATATTTGTATTAAAAAAAAAAAGAATTAAAATAAAAAATCATGTATACTCACCCTCGGAAGTCTCAGCGCTGCACGCGGCCGTCCGGTCTCAGGTTTGCTATGCGACCAGGACCTTCGGTGACGTCTCGGTCACATGACCGTGACGTCACCGAAGGTCCTGGTCGCACAGCATCTTTGGAACCGGACCGCCGCCTGCAGCGCCCAGGAGATCGGGACGTCAGAGGGTGAGTATACCATGATTTTATTATTTTTAACACTACTATTGATGCTGCATATTGCTGCATATGCAGCATCAATAGTAGGGGTAAAATCCCACAGCGGAACCCGCAGGACAAACCGCGATAAATCTGCAGGGATAACCGCAGCGGGTTTGCCCTGCAGATTTATCAAATCCGCTGCGGGAAAACCCGCGGGACAAAAAGGAACGTGTGAATGTGGCCTTAAACTTTTATATATTTTTTTCATATTTTTTAAAACTTTTTTTTTTCACGTTTGGCATGCTTCAATAGTCTCCATGGGAGGCTTAAAGCTGGCACAACTCGATTGCCTCTGCTACATTGGAGCAATGCTCAGATCGCTCCTATGTTGTAGAAATACAGACTTGCTATGAGCGCAGACAACAGGGTGGCGCTCATAGCAATCTGGCATCAACAACCATAGAGGTCTCAAGGAGACCTCTGGTTGTTATGCCGACGCATCCCTGACCCCCGATCAGATGGCGGTGGTCAGCGATGCCTTCATTTCCGGCCGGTTGCGCTAGTTAAATGGCGCTGTCAGCATTTGACAGTGGCATTTAACTGGTTTATAGCAGTGAGTGAATATCTATTCCACCTGCCGCTATTGCAAGCACATGTCAGCTGTTCAAAACAGCTGACATGTCCCGGCTTTGATGCTGGCTCACCGCCGAAGCCCACATCAAAGCAGGGGATCTGACCTCGGACGTACTATCCCGTCCGAGGTCAGAAAGGGGTTAATGGGATAAAAACAGCTATTTCCAATTGGACTGTGGAAGCAGAGACAGCCTTTCAAGAACTCAAAGTAGCTCTATGTAAGCAGCCGGTCCTTCTTGACTTTAAGAAGGAATTTGTACTCCAAAGGGAAACCTCAGATGTCGGATTAGAAACGGTCCTTTCTCAGGAGAACATGGCGAGGAACATCCTGTTCTCTACCTGAGTAGGAAACTGTCGGCATGTGAGAAAAATAATTCCATTGTAGAAAAGGAATGCTTGGCCATAAAGTGGGCAGTGAACACGATTACTATCTGTTAGGGCACGAAAATATTAATTAGTGTCAGACCATGCCCCAACTAAGGTGGGTGAGGGAGAAAAAAGGTAAAAATGCATCAGTTACCTGCTGGTTTTTAGCCCTGCAGGATTTCCACTTCCATGTGGAACATAGATCCGGGAAGTTACATGGTAATGCCGATGGTCTCTCGAGAAAATCTTGTCTAGTGGTAGAAGATGCCAAGCCCCACGGCTTTGGTGTGGGGGGGAAGGTGTCAGTTGGCGGCCGGATAGTGGATGTCTGATATGTATCACAGAGGTTGGTGTTCTCTGTGATATAAACCTAGAGTAATGCTCTAGTACAGTGTTCCCCAACTCCGGTCCTCAAGAGCCACCAACAGGTCATGTTTTCAGGATTTCCTTAGTATTACACAGGTGATGGAATTATCATCTATGCAATACTAAGGAAATCCTGAAAACATGACCTGTTGGTGGCTCTTGAGGACCGGAGTTGGGGAACACTGCACTAGTACATGCAGTACTAAGATGGGTTAATCGGCCATGTTTGGTCCAGCTCTAATTGTGAGCAGTTGAAGAGTTAGGGCAGGTAGTCTGCTCACCACAGCTCTACCCATGGGTGTGGTTCACATTGTAAAATGGGACCTGTTTATCTGACACATGGTCCGGTATATGGAGGTGGGAGACCTTGTGGATTATGCGGCTTTCCAAAAGGACTAAACAGCTGGACTCTAAGTCAAGCGGTCGGACCCGCAGTATTGTATGAACGATTTTTATGTTTCACCTTGAGCCGAACAGAGGCTGTATTTGTATTTTTCTGTTATGCAGTTTATGACAACTGAAATAAACCAGCTGGACTTCAAATAGAAATGGTTCCTGTGATACCACAGGTCGCTCCCAAGAGAGTAGCATTGTTACAAGAGTAATACATAATTGAACAGATACCAAGAGGAGTGAGGGCACTGCTCGCAAGCTTACAATCTATGAGGAAATAGGAAAGGCACAAAAGGTAAATAGTGCTTGCATTGTATGGTTCAGCCATAAATCTAAAAACTAGCTGCATGAACCGGTCACTAGCCAGTATCTGTACAGTACAGATACAAAATGCTATTAAGCGCATGGAGGGCGTGTAAGCACATGCTATTTCTGGCCACATTCCGACTAGACGTGTACGGCCTCCCTCATTTCATTTTCAGTGAGCGAAGCCATGCATGTCTAGCAACTGCATGTATGCAAATTTCATACTTGCGATGTCGTGACCTCCCACTCTCACCACCAATACCAGAGAATTCTGACTGCATGCAGTGTGTGCTGAGCATTCAGAAGTCTGCCGTCACATAGAAAGACTTCAAACTCTTAACAAACTTGGACAAACCCTTTAATACTCCGAACATAAATGAAAACATAGTAACCCTTCATGGTCAGATGGCACAAAAAAACTTTATTAACAGCCATATATCACGTAATCTTACAAGTTATGGATTGTTACATGTGTAAAGGATCAGAACCAATACCAGTACAAGAATCCATCACCAGACCACCAGCAGTACAGAAATACTGATGTGGAACCCCCATCCATACAGAAACACAGCATCACAGCACTCATCAGTACAGAAATACGTCACCAGAACCAGCAGTACACAAATTCATCATCATAAATACCAGCAGTACAGAAATACATCTGTACATAAACACAGCATCAAAAACCTCATCAGTACATAAATACATCATCACAAGAACCACCATCAGTACAGGAATATATCACCAAAATCACAATCAGTACATGAATATATCACCAGGAGCACCATCAGTACATGAATACATCACTAGGACTACGATCAATACATGATTTCTGCACCAGAATCACCAACAGTACATGGTACATTATTAGTTATGTCCGGTCAGACCTATATATACATTTGTATTGCATGAACCTACAACTTCCAGTATGTCCTTAACAATGCTAAGGAGATAATGGGAGTTTTTGCCGTCAGTCATCATCAGACTGCGGACCATACAGTATCCACAGTACTGAAAAGAATTAGACAGAATCACAAATAACCATTTACTGAACATCCAGGTACCTTATAGATGTTGTTGCCTCTGATTGGAGTTGTTCTCTTTCTTTTCTTCATTTTATTCAGACGCCATGACTTTTCACAGCTAGAGCTGGTCTCTGCAGGCTTTCATCTTTTCAGGTCTAGTGCAGCACATCCTCACATGATACCCTTAAAAATAGCAGTGCCTTTATAATGCTCCTGAATAAAAATATCTGCTGTACTCTGTGAACCTGAATGAATTATCGTTCTGCATTGTGTTCCCTGCACGAAATATGACCGACCAACTGTCCCTCTTATGGTACATGTCCTCCACACTGCCCTCTCCTTTCCATACTGGGCTCCATCTTCACACTGCCCTCCGTATACTGCCCAGTCTCTATACTTTGTTTCCTCATCACACTCTCCCTCCTTAGTATACTGGTCCCTCCTTACAGTGGCCTAACTGTTCCCTCATGCGGTCATCTCTCCATACCACACTACTCAGTCTCTATTCTGTGCCTCCTCACACTTTTCTCATCCCATACTGTCTCCTCACACGGTCTACCTCAAGCCTGACACACTCCCCCCACTCCCCATACTGTTTCCGCAATCATCCCCTCTCGCTTCCCATACAGTGCCCCCACCTATCCCCCTTCATTCCCTATACTGTGTCCTCATCATCATTTATTCCCCTCAGTCTCTCCAATTTCTTCTCCCTTCCCCTAATTACACAAAGTCTTTGTGGTCTTCAGCTCCATTGGAGCATTTACCACTCCAAACTTCTGCCACCTATGCAATGCCAATGAATGACGTCAACAATCAACAGTGTGATCACATGACCGGATCATGCTGCTGACATCGCCCTGTCCCAGAAATACCGTCGGTTAGCATTTTGATTGCACTCACACCTGAAAGACGCAAGTACAACTGATCAAAGGCAGCCATGAGTCGTTTTGGGAAAAAAACGGATCCTGCAAATGTGCCCGCAGGATCCGTTTTTTTCCCATTGGCTTGTATTAGCGACGGATCGCGACGAATGGCCACACGTCGCATCCGTCGTGTTTTGGCGGACCGTCGTCTGGAAAAAATGTTCAGTGTAACATTTTTTGTCTGCGTCGGGAAAACGTGTCGCGACGGATCCTGCGGCATACGTCGTTGACTAGAATGGAAGCCTATGGACGCAGGGTCTGTCGTGACACGTCGTATGATGGAATCCGGCGCTGGAATCCATTTTTTTTTTTTTTCACACTGAGCATGCTCAGAATCAGGAATTTGTAGCCAATTGGCCAGACAGGCCCCAAATCTATATAAACCTGGCGTGGGGCATCATCCCCAAATGTGCCAGCAAGACTCCTGCAGCCTGAAGACAGCCAGCCAGTCAATATATTGGTTTCTCTATTTTCCAGTAGCCAATCACATTTGGGAGGCTCCCATTTTTAGGCATGGAAAACGCATCCGTCAAAAAAACGGATGTAACGGATGGTAAAAAAGGACAAAATGGATGCAACGGATCCAGTTTTTTCGACAGAACCGTCTAGCGGATCTGTCGAAAAACTGGATGCTTTGCATCCATTTTTCACTATTTTTGACGCATCCGTCGATACGTTGTGCCGACGCATTGTGACGGATTAAAAAAGAAACGGAAGTGTGAAAGTAGCCTTATTTCCCTGAAGCATATATTCTGTGTACTTTTTTTTTTTTACGGTTAGTGAAATTTAACCATTTATGTATTAATTTTTAGCAACCCAGTTACTTGCTGATCATATTTTGTCCTTGGTGCCGTCTTTGTGTCCTCACCATTGATCCACTACTATTTAATTTTATTAACAAAAGCTATATTTTGCCTATTTTTGATAAATGTAATAAAAATGTATACTTTTTAGACTTAAACAGGTCTCATTGTTACTAAGTTACTTGGGATTATGCACCCATTTTTGTGTAGTATATATTCAAGACGGATTGGAGAGAAGAATTGGGATGTTCTATAAAATGTAAAGAAAATAATGCAATGATTTGGAAATCTTTTACAGGCATATTTTATTCACAACTGAACAAAGCTCACAGATCGGAAGTGGAAAGTTAGTCTTTTTCCATTTCAGTTGAAAAAATGAACTCATTTAGAAACTGATGACTGCAATACATCTTAAAAAAAACTTGGGCCAGGACCATGTCTACCATTGCGTAGCATCCTCTTTTCTTTTTAAAATAGTCTGTAAACTGAGAAGTGAGGAGACCAATTGTTGGCGTTTTAGGAGAGGAATACTGATCCTTTATTATACGATGTTGGATTCTAGCTGCTCAACAGCTTCTTACAAAAGAATTGAGGACTTAAGTCTAAAGAGGTTGTCCACTACACGGATAACCCCTTCTCAATTAACATTTTTCCATCGTAAAATAAAAAAAAAAACAAAAAAAAAAACACCACCTATCTGTACTCACCACAAGTTCCATTCCAGTGATCTCGGCACCAGGTCTCTCAGAACGTTCGGTCACATGAACCCTTCAGCCAATCAGTGGCTGCTAATAGTGTTTAACTCTTATTTTCGTCAGACAAAACTTAGTTATAGAAGAAGTGAGAACTGCAGTTGCTCTTTGACTCCATTTGGATGTATGTTACATCCAACGAAAGTGAAGAGGACCATTATTGACCATTGGTTGGCAGCAGGGCTTACTCAACATGTCACGCTAGCTCCTTCACCAACAGTACTGGCACCAGAGTAGAGAACAGGCTGTTTTTATTTTATGTGTAGGATATATAGTAATTGAGAAGCGTTTGTCTAAGTAGTGGAGAACCCCATTAGGATGCCGAGGCTTCCATATAAATAAGATAGCCAGGTGATGCCACTGAATTTGCTGGGTTCGGCTGACTTTGCTCTAATTTAACACTCTTGATTTAAAGGAAACCTGTGGAGTAAAAAAAAAAAGAAGCTATTATGCTGTAGATATGGGGTTAATCTGTATGTTAAGTGGGTTCTTCTAAACTTTAGAATCAAAAGCCAAGCAGCCACCTCACTGAAAGACCCACTGCCGGAAGGAAATTAACTTTGATCCTCCTGGCAGCCTCCAGCTTTCAGTCATAGAAGTGCGGATTCAGTCACTGCTTGGCACATAGTCCGTGCCGGGGCGCGGAGACAGCTGTCGATCAGCATGTACTGAGCAGTGACTGAAGTCAAAGCCGCAGGTTGACGGGAGAAATAAAGTTAATTTCCTCCCGGTAGCCTTGCTTTCAGTGCGGTGGCTGCACCGCTACAGAACACTATTAGCCTGCAGATTAACCCCATATAGGCAGAGTAATGGTGTTCACTTAAAAAAAAAAAATCAAGGTCAGATTGAAACAAACTAATCAACACAAGTCATTTTAATTTTACTTTAAGTTTATTATGTAAGAATGTGGAAGAACAGCAAAATAAGACGACCTTCTTTGACACATGCAATGCAAAACAATAAAATAATATTAGCTTTGATCGTGTTTATAGTCTACTACAAATTAAATAGTGTAAGCGTCCCAGTTCACAGACATTATTGCTATTGTATTGAAGAGCAACATTCTCTTCCAAGACCGCGTATCCATTAACCTATTTAATAAGTAATGAACTGTGCCAAAACAAAAAGGTAAAAGTATAGTCTTCATGCCTTTCTACTAAAAACTGCAACAAATTTACAGTATCCCAATATAGAATCACTACCAAAATAAACAAGGCACAATAAACACTGCCTGGAGTTTATGAAGACTTTGCCCGAAGAATGCATTCAAATGGTTTCCTGCGATTTACTGCAATTTTTCGCTACATACACAGGTACATTTGTAATTCACAGTGCTGCTGTAGTTACCGTTCTAAACACTAGGTGGAGCCATCCTGTGGCCTGAATCACAGTATTCATGAGAATGCAGCATTTCATTACTAGGATCCAGTGCCTTAGAATTGTCGCGTAGTGTGCATGGACTCAGATCCCCATAAGGTATAAAAACACATAGATATATGAACACATGGCAAAAATATGGCGCCTCTAAGGCGCATTGTAACAATGGTGAATGGTGCAGTACCGTGGATGTAACCAAAAGATGAGTACTTGTATATACCGCATCAATATCCACCTATGATCCCCTTGTATCTATATGTATCTATGGTGGGGATAGGTGGTCGGTATATGATTGCCTTGTGGGGTCAGTATACCCTGATTCTGTGATTACTGTATACTACACACAGAGCGGTATTTTGGTATCTGAGTCACCATATTTTTGCCATGTGTTCATATATCTATGTGTTTTTATATCTTATGGGGATCTAGGTTCTCCTTAGCAGAGTCGGCTCCTTGTATAGAGATAGAGGACCCTTTAGCCTATGGGTAGTGGTTCTCAATAGCGGTAACAGGGTATAATAGGGCTTCTAGGGTGAGCCATCGTGGAGCGGGGGCGCCATAACGTTCCCCCCTAGGGTGCCAACCTCCGCAGTCAGGAAGGGGCAATGATAGGTATTGGAGCTAGGGTGGTCTAGTATTCCCCATTAGTGTTGTGGGTAGGTTTTGAGCACGTGTGTGCGTTTTTTGTTGTCACTTTTGTTTGCCTTGGATTTTAATAATAATAAACAGTGTTTTTAGAGTTAGGGTTTTTTTCTAATGATTTTGGATGTAGCTTCCCTATTTCTATATTTTTGAGAATACTCTGCATGGACTCAGGCCACAAGATGTCTAACCCTAGTCGCATGTTCCTTCTAAATTCAAGGGTAATTTAGAAAATAAAATTCAAGCAATTAAAAAAAAAAAAGTTAACTATACGTTCACTTGTAACTATTTTCTTTCCATGGGTTAATGCCCTTACAGTGTAAAGGATTAGAAAAACATGGCTGACATTTTCCAAAAATAGTACCACTCCTGTCTATGGATGGTGTCTGGTATTGCAGTTTAGCTTCATTGAAGCAAATAGAGCTGACCTGCAATACCACACACAACCTGTGGACAAGTGTGGCGCTGTTTATAGAAGAATGCCATTGTTTTCTATTTCTGGATAATACCTATTTTAGTGAGGAAATCTAGGCCTTTGTGCAAAGAACTAAGCGAACTAATGCAATGGTTTCAGGTTAGATGCAGATAATCTAACAGTATCACTGTGGAGCCAGCCGAGCGATACAACTGCCATTAACACTGCATCATGTCAGCGATGATAACTCACAGTTCACAGTGTAAAAGGAAGTGCAGGAGAAATGGCAAATTTAAAGGCGTTCTCCAAGACGAAACATATAGGGTATCAATGGAAAAAACAATGCACACACTGGGCTCTATGTAGGAGCAGGGTGATCTAGTGATCATGCATCCTCAGACTGCGGCCACACAGGGTGAAGGCAAAAAAAAATCCTCTGAAGCAAGGAACGTCTCAAGTGTTTTACTTCATTTCTTTTCAATAAAACAGTTATTTGTATAGAAACGACCCTCCAAAGAACACCACTGAAGGAACTGGTGCCACGATCAGCACTGAGGTCTGGGCTGACAAATCACTTGGCTAATGTGGTTTGCTTAAAGAAAGCCATGTACCTGCCGCGGCTCCAGAGCTAGTGAGATGGAGATGTAGAAGCCAAAGGCGTTCTTAAAGGGACACTGTCACCTGAATTTGGAGGGAACAATCTTCAGCCATGGAGGCGGGGTTTTGGGGCTTTTGATTCACCCTTTCCTTACCCGCTGGCTGCATGCTGGCTGCAATATTGGATTGGAGTTCATTCTCTGTCCTCCGTAGTACATGCCTGCACAAGGCAATCTTGCCCTGCGCAGGCGTGTACTACAGAGGACAGAGAATGAACTTCAATCCAATATTGCAGCCAGCATGCAGCCAGCGGATAAGGAAAGGGTGAATCAAAAACCCCGCCTCCATGGCTGAAGACTGTTCCCTCCAAATTCAGGTGACAGTGTCCCTTTAATAAGTAAAGCTGATCAAAAGGATTCAATTCCCGTCTATGGGAGCAACAGTACACGTGTGTTACCACTGCTCCCCCCATATACTGTGAATGGTGGGATGGTCACACGTGTTACCACTGCTCCCCCCATAGACTGTGAATGATGGAATGGTCACACGTGTTACCACTGCTCCCCCCATAGACTGTGAATGATGGAATGGTCACACGTGTTACCACTGCTCCCCCCCATAGACTGTGAATGGTGGGATGATCACATGTGTTACCACTGCTCCCCCCCATAGACTGTGAATGGTGGGATGATCACATGTGTTACCACTGCTCCCCCCATATAGAGAATGGTCACACTTGCTCGCTACCACTATACAGAGCGGTAGTGTGCACAAGTTATCATGGCACTCGTAAACCATGAATGACGAGACGGTCACACTTGTGCACTACCGCTCTATTCAAACACGGAATATGGGACCCCAACATTCATCTAGCAGTCTGACCCCCATCAAGCAAGCATTACCTATGCCATATAATGATGATGTAAAAGAGTTATAGGTTACAGAAGAAGAAAAAAAAAAGTCTACTTTTTTCCATTAGACAGAGTGCCACTCCTGCCCATGGACTGTGTCCAGTATTGCCTTTCAGCCATTTTTCTATGATATGTAATACTGAACGCAGCCCATAGACTGAAATGATGCGTTTTTTTTGTTTTTTTTTTTTGGGGGGGGGGGGGGGGGAAGAGAAAAATTACATTTTCTTCATTTGTTTTTGTTCTCATACAGTCACCTCCATGCAGCTCGTGGGTACTGGTACTGTGGCTACAGGCTCTTATTTGGAGGGCTATAACCCTGTGGTCAGGAGCTGAAGTACCACATAAGGTTTACTAACAAATGGAGATCACTATATTGGAAGTTCATTACATTTTATTTGTTACTCCGCAGAAGACATTTTGTTCTACTACCAATAACTGCTCTGGGCAATATTAACAAAATACCAACATTCATCTGGAAATGGTTTCTTAAAAGGTGACCCGTCTCAACTCATATTTCCCAAAACCCAGGCAGCCTTAACCAGAGCCCGGCTGCACGACTGCGGTCGGGTATATTTTCTGTATGAAACACTCGGGCGGGCGTTTCAGAGAAAATAGTGTGAAGATCTGGTAGGGTCCATACTGGAGACAAGACTAGGCCAGCGCCGACCCCAGCTGGCTTTACCCAGATCCGCTTTAGGGGACTGACAGGTCTTTACTGTGTGTATGCTTAGCAAGAGACCTGTCAATCACCCAGAGCGGCGCTGTACAAAAAAACAGCAGGCGGTGGCACTGGACTCGTCTGATCTCCCCTGTAGTCCCCGGATGGACCTTTAAGTTACATTTTCTCTAAAACCCAAGAGCTTTTCAGAGAGAAAAATCTACCTGGCTGCAATCTGATTCTCGCGGAGTGTAGTTTAAGCAACATAAATCAAGAGCCAGGTTCCCTTTAAGAACGCAATCTACATTTCATTGGGTCCAAGCACCTGAATGCAGCAATTAACCCCTGCTGTACTGCAGATTTTAAAGCCGTGCTCGATCATAATCGGCTCCTATGGAATCCAGTCCCATGGTACTAAGCATTACTTCTTCGTTTATTCTACAATACTATAAAGGCAATTTGTTTTCGCATTCTTCAGCACAAAGTCACAAAAGCAAAGAAAAGATTTCATTCTCCGAACCTGTAAAATAAAGACACAGTGACTACAACTAAACTCATTTCCCTCCGAAAATGGAGAATAAAATCCTTAAAAAAATAAAAATAATAATAATTGAGAATAATCTCTGGAGCAAATTGAATTCTAGAAAAAACATCACCAACACAATATGCTATTCTTCAAAGAAGAACATATTTTGGCTCATTTTGAGTTTCACACAAAAGTAATGTGATGCAAATAAAAATATACAGAATAAAAAAAAATTAAAAATAAATTAGCAACCTAAAAACAGATCACACACACAAAAATATATTCTTGGCATCGGCTCCCTGACATTTAACACAGTTGGCACAGATATTTGGACAACCTGTATGTATGTTATGATATGTAGCTTTTATGATATATTATACAATAGAGATGCCATAGAATAAATCATACATCAACAAATGATAGCGGGATTAACTGTACATTCTGCCCCATGGTGGCCAAGGCTGCATTCGATTAACCCATCACGGGTCCCTTTTCTCTTTGCGGCAGATACGACCATTCGGAAATGAACCCGCCGTAGCAGACTTGTCTAGAAGGCCTTAAGCTCACAAACCATTAGAACAGTTTTCAGTCATAGCTGGCCATTAGGTAGAAACACGTCCTTCATATTACATAAAGCTCAAACAGATTTGTAAAATTCTAATATTTACAAATGTTCCGTTTTCATGCAAATAAAGACAAGTCGTATTAAAAAATAAAAATAATAATATAATAGTACAGTTTTACAATAAAGACATGCAAAGGTGTAAAACAGGAGTCATTAAAAACCTTGGAATAACTTTACATCAATCCATGTGTGTATACATAAATGTATCTACACATATATACACACAAATATAACCAATGTATTTACACAACTCAAAAATGATATATACAGAAACATGTACACCTGTGGAATACAAAAATAAAAAAACTACGGGAAATAAAATATGCCTAAAAAGGGGGGGGGGGGGGGAATAGTAAGTCAAGAAGCAGTAGATTGGTGCAAATAGAATATTGGAAAGAAATTGTGTTCTTGAACTGAAAATCACTGCACAGTGGATTGAACGGTGAAAATGTGGAGCGTTTGGTGAGACAAGGCTTTTGTCATGAGCAGTCTTCTGCTGTAAACATTGATGTAGCAGCTGCTGGCTTCGGATGTATGGATGGTCACACATTCAGAGAAGGAATTCCATATCAGTCACTAGTTAGAGGTGGTCCGTGCCTCCCATCCAGACAGGGTTCCTGCGGCTCCAGTCGGCACCCCCATCAATAGTCTTTCACTGGAGCCAGCTCTGGCACTAGATTAACTGTGATGTTTTTATACAACCTGTCTATGACGATATTTGGAGCATATATCAAATTGTTTAATCCATCTAGGAACTGACGTTCTTTAGAATATCGCAGCAATTTGTACCTGTGCAGGGGAAAAGAAAAAGGATAGTGTATCATTACACGGCGGCCTGGTCGGGGCAGTGTCTAAAGCAGACGACCATGATAAAAGAGGCAGCATACATATAGAGCCATCTATAATAACACAAGACTAACAAGTGCCACTATGTAATCTAGCATGGCATTTTACCCCTGTGGGCCGACATCATCCCTTCTTCTGTAATTGGAGTGGGCATGCATCTGCATGAATTAGTTCCATTGCATAACACTAAAGCTTCACTGTTGGAAACTTGGTGCACGGCCAGAAATAACCTGTAATATCCGGCCTCTATACAGGATGGAGGAGCGCACTGCAATGGATTTCATTACTCGGAGCTCTTTAGCTCCCTCTAGTGGTGGCAGTAGGACGCCAGCAGTTTCCGCTTTTCAGCTCCATCCAATATAACGACATACTGAGTAATCATCACAGAATTGGCTCCTCGCTCTAATGATACTGACCGGCCTAAGAACTGCACCTCTCCTCTATGATGATGAGGAATCGACTTGTATTTCCCAAGGTCTCCTTCTGGCCGGGAAACATTGAAGCCAGCATAATGCACCCTGGAATCATAAATACAAACAAATCAACAGATCTGCCAGGAGATCGAGACCACAGACATCACTATTATAGGTCCATACAGACAAATACAACTTAGGTCACTTTTGGGGTGCAAACACTCATTAAAGGGAAGGTGCCACCAGTTTTCTTGTATTTTGTTTTTTTGTGAAATTAAGCTTAAAATAGTAATTAAAATGTATTAATGCAATGTTTGCACTGTTTGCAAACATTTCTATATGAAAAATATTATAGATTTTTCTACAAATATACATATTTACCACTAGGGGGAGCATTTTCCGTTTTAGACCTCAAGCAGCTATAGTAAGATTTAGCAGCTCTGCCCCAGGGATATTAGACCACCCAAAAGGGGAGGGAAATGGTGATGTCAGCAGTTACTGCCCCAACAGTAAGAATGAAGAGCAGCAGCACCATTTTGTGTGTGACTGCCCTGTGACCTGCTATCACCAGCAGTTACTGCAGCGGAGTCACAGCTAGTTTAGAGAGGAGCAGAACACAGTGGGCTCAGCAGCATCTGGACCCAAGAAGAGTGAAGACATGTGGTGTGCATGGAGCAGCATTAGGAGCTGTCTGGGAGCTCCAGCTCTGCAGTGAATAGCCAGGCATTATGGAGGGAGGGGAGAGATGCATTGTATGGCTAAGGCTGGGGTCACAGTAGACCGCAATACGGACGAGTGCAATGCGATAAAAAAAATCGCATTGCGCTCATCCCAATGTTAATCTATGGGGCAGCTCCCATCATCCGATATTTTCTCGGCCGTATTCAGGATCCGAGTGAAATCGCAGCATGCTGCGATAGTCAGCGTTTCTCGGCCGAGAATCGCCAATGAAAGTCTATGGGGGTGAGAAAAAATAGCACAGCACACGGACCATCAGTGTGACTTGCGAGAAATTCTCAGGCATTGGGCAGGTGACAGGAAAGGTTCAGCCATTATTTGCTCATTTTGCAAGTGTGTGAGAAAATCTCACCATACGGATGTCACACGGATCATTGGATGCGAGAAAATCGCATCCTCGCACTGCACACGGATCACTGTTTTGGTAACATTTATGCGATTCTCGTCCGTCAAAAACGGACCGTTTTTTTATACGTTGTGTCCCCGGCCTAAGAGTGACTGATGGGAGAGAAAGAGACGTGAAGTCTGATGAGTGAGACACATATGGAGTGTGATGGGGAAATACACATTGAGGCTGTGTGCACACGTTCAGGATTTTTCGCATTTTTTTGCGTTTCTTCGCTATAAAAATGTGATAAACAATTTAAAAATGCATACATATGCATCCCATTATTTATAATGCATTCCGCAATTTTTGTGCATATGTTGCGTTTTTTCTGGGGGGAAAACGCATCGCAGTAAAAAACGCAACATGTTCTGCGCATGTCGTGTCTCCTCCTTTGATGTGGGCTCCGGCGGTGAGCCCACATCAAAGTCACGACATGTCGGCTGTTTTGTACAGCTGACATGTGCGCGCAATAGCGGCAGGTGAAATTGCTATTCACCCGCCGCTATTAACCTGTTAAATGCCGCTGTCAAATGCTGACAGCGGCATTTAACTACCGCTTCCTACACATATTTAGTATCGCCGCGTTCAGAATCGCCCAATCTGTCAATAAAAAAAAACATGACTGACATGTGCCCGCAATAGCGGCGGGTGAGATCGCGATTCAACCGTTCCTCTGTATGTGTTTTCCGTCCGGCGGAAACCGCTGTTTTGACGGATCCTGCAAAAAACGGATGAAACGTGTGGCCATCCGGCGCTAATACAACTCAATGAGAAAATAACGGATCCGGCGAAAAAAAACTGATCTGGCAGAAAAAAAAGTAAATTGTGGAAAAAAAACGGATCTGGCGTGAAAAAACGGATCCGGCGGAAAGAACTGATCTGGCAGAAAAAAAGGAACTTGTGGAAAAAAAACGGATCCGGCGGAAAAAAACGGATTAGGCGGGAAAAAAAGGATCCGATGGAAAAAAACTGATCTGGCAGAAAAAAAAGGAAATTGTGGAAAAAAACGGATAAGGCGGAAAAAAACGGATAAGGCGGAAAAAAATGGATCTGGGGGGGAAAAACAGATCCGGCGAAAAAAACTGATCTGGCAGAAAAAAAAGGAACTTGTGGAAAAAAACGGATCCGGTGGGAAAAAACGGATCCAGCGGGAATTAACGGATCCAGCAGGAAAAAAATGGATCCGGTGGGAAAAAACTGATCCGGCGGAAAAAAACGGATTCTGCAAATGTGCTCGCAGGATGCGTTTTTTTCCCATAAACTTGTATTAGCGACAGATCGTGACGGATGGCCACACGTCGCGTCCGTCGTGCAACGGATCCATCGTGTTTTGGCGGACCGTCGGCATGAAAAAACGTTCAAGTGAACTTTTTTTGTCCAGCGCGTCCGCCATTTTCTACCGCGCATGCGCTGCCAAAACTCCGCCCCCTCCTTCCAGACTTCAGAATGGGCAGTGGATGTCTTGAAAAACTGCATCCGCTGCCCACGTTAGGCACAAATTTCACAACGTGCGTCGGTACGTCGGCCCGACGCATAGCAAACGGACTCGTACCGACGCAAGTGTGAAAGAGGCCTTTATGAGGGTTGAATTAAAAAAAAAACAAAAAAAACGCGTGGGCGCCCGTGCAATTTTCTGCGCCAGAGGGGGAAAGCCAACGGCCGGGGGCCAATATCTGTAGCCTGCTATGAATATCAGCCCGCAGCTGTCTGTATAGCCTTTACTGGCTATTAAAATAGGGGGACCCCCCCAAAAAAAATTGCGTGGTGTCCCCCTATATTTTATAGCCAGAAAGGCTACGCAGACAGCTGCAGGCTGATATTCATAGCCTAGAGAGGGGCCATGGATATTGCCCCCCCCCCAGGCTACAAATACCAGTCCGCAGCCGCCCCAGAAATGGCGCATCTGTAAGATGTGCTAATTCCGGCACTTAGCCCCTCTCTTCCCAGTCCCGTGTAGCGGTGGGATATGGGGTAATGAAGGGTTAATGTCACCTTGCTATTGTAAGGTAACATTAAGCCGGGTTAATAACGGAGAGGCGTCAAAAAGACGCCTATCCGTTATTAATCCAATAGTAAGAAAGGGTTAAAAAAACACGCACACATTAGGAAAAAAGTATTTTAATATTCTTCATTTCACCATACTTACCATACTTCAGCGCCTGCAAAAAACGTAAAATAATAAACCGTATACTACCTGTCCGCTGTAGTCCAATTAATATCGAGTGTCCCACGACGATCTCCCCTATAGAACAGTGACATCGGGTGATGTCACTGCTCTATAGGACCCTCAGTGACACACTGTCAGGAGACAATGGCTCCTACAGTGCATCACTGAGAGGTTACCTTAGGACAAGGTCTCACTTTATGGCAATTGCTGCATGGGAAAATTTCTCATACAGCAATGGCATAAAGTGAGACTAGGGACTTTTTTTTTTTTTTACAGTGGCGGAGGAATACAGTGGTGGAAGGATACCTTCCTGCTATCATTGTGTTCCTGGAGCCCCTAGAGAGCAGTCGCATTATCTGATGCTGCTGCTCTCCACGGGAGATCGCCGTGGGACACTCGTGGATTTCTGCGGACAGGGAGTATATTGGTTGTTTGTTTTTTTAATATTTTTTTTACAGATGACACTGGCTTCGGGGAACAAAGTGACAAGTAATGGTGAGTATGTACTCTATGTTTAATGTACTGTATGTAATGTATGAATGTATTGTATGTAGCATGTATGTAGCATGTATGTATGGAGTATTTTTTTTTTTTCATTCAACACATTAGCCGGATGATGGGACTATTACTGTCCCATAATTGGCTAATGTGTCAATCACTGTCATTGTAGCAGGCATCGTCCGATGGGACTTGTAGTCCCATCGGACGATGCTTGCATACACGCATAGAGACCCCCCCACGCCGCACAGAGACCCCCCACGCCGCAGAGACCCCCCCACGCCGCACAGAGACCCCCCCACGCCGCACAGAGACCCCCCACGCCGCACAGAGACCCCCCCACGCCGCACAGAGACCCCCCCACGCCGCACAGAGACCCCCCACACGCCGCACAGAGATCCCCGACGCCGCAGAGACCCCCCCACGCCGCACAGAGACCCCCCCACGCCGCACAGAGACCCCCCCACGCCGCACAGAGACCCCCCACGCCGCACAGAGATCCCCCCACGCCGCACAGAGACCCCCCCACGCCGCACAGAGACCTCCCCACGCCGCAGAGATCCCCCACGCCGCAGAGACCCCCGCACGCCGCAGAGACCCCCCATGCCGCACAGAGACCCCCGCACGCCGCAGAAACCCCCCCATGCCGCACAGAGATCCCCCACGCCGCAGAGACCTCCCCACGCCGCACAGAGATCCCCCCACGCCGCACAGAGACCTCCCCACGCCGCACAGAGACCCCCGCACGCCGCAGAAACCCCCCCATGCCGCACAGAGATCCCCCACGCCGCACAGAGACCTCCCCACGCCGCACAGAGACCCCCGCACGCCGCAGAGACCCCCGCATGCCGCACAGAGACCCCCGCACGCCGCAGAAACCCCCCATGCCGCACAGAGACCTCCCCACGCCGCAGAGATCCCCCACGCCGCACAGAGACCCCCGCACGCCGCAGAGACCCCCGCATGCCGCACAGAGACCCCGCACGCCGCAGAAACCCCCCCATGCCGCACAGAGATCCCCCACGCCGCACAGAGACCTCCCCACGCCGCACAGAGATCCCCCCACGCCGCACAGAGACCCCCGCACGCCGCAGAAACCCCCCCATGCCGCACAGAGATCCCCCACGCCGCACAGAGACCTCCCCACGCCGCAGAGATCCCCCCACGCCGCACAGAGATCCCTCCACGCCGCACAGAGACCTCCCCACGCCGCACAGAGACCTCCCCACGCCGCACAGAGATCCCCCCACGCCGCACAGAGACCCCCCCACGCCGCACAGAGATCCCCGACGCCGCACAGAGACCCCCCCACGCTGCACAGAGACCTCCCCACGCCGCACAGAGATCCCCCCACACCGCAGAGATCCCCCATGCCGCACAGAGACCCCCGCACGCCGCAGAGATCCCCCCACGCCGCACAGAGACCCCCCCACGCCGCACAGAGACCCCCGCACGCCGCAGAAACCCCCCCCATGCCGCAGAGATCCCCCACGCCGCAGAGACCTCCCCACGCCGCACAGAGATCCCCCCACGCCGCAAAGAGACCCCTCCACGCCGCACAGAGACCTCCCCACGCCGCACAGAGATCCCCCCACGCCGCACAGAGACCCCCCCACGCCGCACAGAGATCCCCGACGCCGCACAGAGACCCCCCCACGCCGCACAGAGACCTCCCCACGCCGCACAGAGACCCCCCCACGCCGCACAGAGACCCCCCACGCCGCACAGAGAGGGAGAGCGACACAGGGGGAGAGTGCAGTTTACCGGAGATCACTGGGACTCTGTGCAAGTGGGGAGGCGGAGACAGAGCAGGAGAAGCACACGGCAGAGTGTGAGAGCAGAGGATGTCTGCCCAGAACCTGCAGTGCCTGGAGTACAGAGGAGAAGTGAGGGCTTCTTCTCTCCTGTGATAGAGAGCAAGTGGAGCTCGGCAGATAGCACAGGGCTCTAATAAAATGGCAGCTAGTCACACCTACAGCAGTGAGTTGTGCAGCCCACAGAGGCGTGCCCAGCACACTGCTAATGCTGCTGCAATGTTAGAGATAGGGTCCGAGCCGGTCTATTATCTCCTATGTCCATGGGGTGCCGTAATCTGACACTGATAGTGACGTACTACTGCTGCAAAACCAAGATGTCAGCCCCCAGTGCATTCTTTCTACTCATATAACACACAAAATCTGTTTTACATGCATTCAAATCTGGGTTATAACAGCATGTTATGCTACATTACATTGATTAATTAATGATCTACAAACGCGGTACCTTCCCTTTAAGTAACACCAAAACCATTCCATGTAATAAAGCTTACATGGCGGCACAGTAGTGGAGCTCAGCCACGGAGCCACAATTTGTTAAAGTGGTTTTCCAGGGCGTTTCATTTGTAAATATAAAGTTGTGCATCACTTACCCTCCTGGGGTAAAGCACAGGGTCTCCACCGCTGCATTGATCTTCATTGCTTGGCTGCAGTGGCGACATCTCAGTAATATCGCTGCAGACAATCACTGAGCTCAGCATTTCTGAGCGTCTCATGCCCTTTACATGGGCAAATTCTGAGCTCAGTGATTGGCTGCAGCATGGCTAACAAACATAGACCAGAGAAGCAGCGGAGACATTGTGCGGGAACCCCAGAAAAGGTAGAGTAAAGCAAAATGTTTTGTTTTTGTTTTTTTTTACAACAAACTGAACAGATCAAGACAAGATTTCTTAAGGGGAGAAGCCTTTCAAGATGGGTCATCAACATCAGATCAGTGGGGTCTGTCTCTTGGCATCAGCCAATTAAAGGCTCTGTTTCGTGTCCTCTTTATTTTGTAGTGACTGTTACTGGTAAACTCATTCCCATTCATCTGAATAGGACTCAGCAGCAAAGAGGTGCAGTACCATATACAGCCACTACTTGGTGCACAGAGCCAGTAAAAGAGGCCCTCTGGTGCACCGCTACCCCTTTAATTAGCTCGTCAGGGTCGAGAGTCATATTCCCAAAACTCTGACATTTATAGCCATCAAAGACCTGGAATGTTTCTGTAAGGAAATGGAATTACCTAATATGTAAATAACAAAACCACCACAATAAATCAAGGATCCAATGACAACCCGCAGTAACCACATTTTTGAGAAGTCCACTGACAATACAGGTTACCATAATTATTTGCGGAACCTTTTGGGAACTGTCGTATTATGATAACAATCAAAGTGGATTAAATATAACAGGGTGCAGAAAAATCAATTCTATGCGGAGTGATGGGTACTTCTGCTTAGACGCTACACTATGGTGACAGATCTGATAAATATGCGATTAATAGTAATATGGAGATCTGTACAATGGTGGCTTTGTTCCCCACAATGATACATTGTATGAACCTGCGTACAGTTCTCATCCTTGAGGCTGTGTGTACTCACCTGTTCCATAAATCATCGTCTTCACCTCCCCAGCCCCAGAAAGCATTGGGAAATCCATTGATCTTTCGAAATTGCTCCACCGTCAAACCACTCACACCACCAAAGAACTCATTGTATGGTAGACTGAAAGATAGGAAGACAAAACGGGTCACTGAGCGGTATCGTGTCTATGAAAAGCAAAGGCCCATTTACACCGGACAGTTATCACAAGACTATACATTCTCCACAGCACATTGTCCTGTGCATACATGTGACAATGTGCTGCCGATAACCTGATGCTGTATGGTACATAATGATCATATTAACCATTGCTCTGTGAGCATAGAATATTCGTCAGCCAGTACATAAGTAAATAAAATAAGCACATAATCACAAATGGGTCCTACTGGAATAGTATACTATGTTATGTAAGGGCAGTAAAAAGCATATGGCCCACTGTCCAAATTTAATTATGTAAAAACAAAGGATAAAAGAAACCTTTAATTAATAAATAATACAAATAATAAAATCTGATGCCAACAAAAGTTCCCCCCAAAGTGAATTCCTCCACACGCATGGTATGGTAAGTCTACTGTATCCCCCATCACAGTATGATGCTCCAACAGTGATCTTCCACACAGAATAATGGGCCCCACAGTCCTCCATACAAAATAATGGGTCCAACATTGTCCTCCATAAAGAAAAATGGACCCCACACAGTCCTCCATACAGAATAATGGACTCCATAGAGTCCTCCATACAGAATGTGCCCCACAGAGTGCTCCATACAGAATAATGGACCTCACATAGTCCTCCATACAGAATAATGGACTCCATAGAGTCCTCCATACAGAATGTGCCCCACAGAGTGCTCCATACAGAATAATGGACCTCACATAGTCCTCCATACAGAATAATGGACTCCATAGAGTCCTCCATACAGAATGTGCCCCACAGAGTGCTCCATACAGAATAATGGGCCCCACATAGTCCTCCATACAGAATAATGGGCCCCACATAGCCCTCCATACAGAATAATGGGCCCCACATAGCCCTCCATACAGAATGGGCCCCATATAATCCTCCATACAGAATAATGGGCCCCACATAGTCCTCCATACAGAATAATGGGCCCCACATAATCCTCCATACAGAATAATGGACTCCATAGAGTCCTCCATACAGAATGTGCCCCACAGAGTGCTCCATACAGAATAATGGGCCCCACATAGTCCTCCATACAGAATAATGGGCCCCACATAGCCCTCCATACAGAATAATGGGCCCCACATAGCCCTCCATACAGAATGGGCCCCATATAATCCTCCATACAGAATAATGGGCCCCACATAGTCCTCCATACAGAATAATGGGCCCCACATAATCCTCCATACAGAATAATGGGCCCCATATAATCCTCCATACAGAATAATGTGCCCCACATAGTCCTCCATACAGAATAATGGGCCCCACATAGTCCTCCATACAGAAAAATTGGATCCACATAGTCCTCCTTACAGTATAATATCCCCACATATACCTTGGCTTCGCAGGCCAAATATAATCACTCTGAGGGCCAGATTTTGACATGTGTGCTGTAGGCTATGTCTGGAGATAGAGTGTCTAAACCAAGGAGAGAGCATATAATCTTGATTCAGCTTTTCTGCTCTGGGTCAGGTGGCTTTCCAGTATATTAATAAATATATATTAATATCAATTCTATTAGGTTTCTACTATCTCCCCGCACTCACCTTTCCCATGAGTGTTAATACTGTTATTAAAGTCACTTACAACAGACTTATGTAAATGAGCATGCACCAATAGGATATTTTAGCCTTTCATTTCAAAAGGTTTTGATTTTTACACTATTTTTAGGTTTCTGAATATACACACACACACACACACACACATTAAAAAAGGGGTTGTCCATAACTTTTATATTGATGACCTATGTACCTACTTTATGTACATGATTAATATGGTGGCAGTCAGCTTGCCTGAGCTGCTGTTAATGGAGACTAACCATTGCTGGACCTAGTGCACGAGCGCTGGTCCAGTGATGTCAGCACCACTGTTCCCAGGGGATGACATTGTTGTATCACGTACAGGCTGCAGTTACTGTGGCTGACCGGCTGCAGGCTTTACAATTTTGTGTAAGCAAATGTCTGCATAGAATATGGAATTAGAGCTGAGAGGCCACTCACTGGCCACAACCAACACGTGACACAGACATCACTGGAACAAAATGTCGGCGGGAGGTATACAATGTTTTTAGTTTGAGGGTATGTGCACACGTCAGGATTTTTAACGTTTTTTTTTTGCGGAATTTCGCTATAAAAACGCTATAATTCCGCATCAAAAACGCTAAAAATATGCATCCTATCATTTAGAATGCATTCCACATTTTTTGTGCAGATGTATGCGTTTTTTTCCGCAAAAAAAAACGCATACCGCAAAAAATCCGGACATGCTCTATCTTTTTGCGGATTTTTTGCCGATTTCTAAGCCAAAAGGACATTCCGGAAAAAAAAAAAAAAAAAATCCGCAAAAATTCCGCAAAAAATCCACGCAAAAACCGCGCAAATTCCACGAGAAATTCGCGCAAAAAAAAAACCACGTGTATTTCTGGCAGAATTCTCAGGATTTGGTCAGGAAAAAATCCTGACGTGTGCACATACCCTTAATTCAGGTCCTGAATTGATTAAAATGGGGTTGCCCAGCAGTGGATAATCCCTTTAACATGACTTAGAGATCTGCTTTATAACAGCCACATTGATCATAGATGGAGATGTTCACGGTCGTCTATGAGACAATGTGCTGGGTATGCTCAGCTTTCAGTGCAGAGGTCATAGTACGGAGAGGGGAAGGAGGCGAGTTGTGACCATCACCTATAATAAATGTTATCTACATATGGCCATTACCTGTCATTGTAATGCTGGCTGTGAGGATAATGACACTGCTGAGAAGTGCTCTCTGCAGGATAGGAAGTGTAAGTATTAAATGGCCAGCGTGAAATCTACAAGATTTCAGATTTTTTTTTTCATACAGATCATTACATAGGAAAAAAAAAAACAACTACATTTGTCATTGACAGCAGGTTATTTTCTGATAACACATTGCCTTTATGCCAGCCATACACAAGATAGGTGAAATGGCAAATTGAGCAAATTCAGCTAATGCCTCCATTTTGTTTAGTGCAGCATGCTATCTCCCACTAGATCAGAGGATCATATATATTATAATGCTGTGCCTGATCCCTATTTGCTCCTAAAAGTGCCGTCAGTGACGCATCAGGGGACCCTCAAACAAGTAAGACAGAGGGTCAAAATTTCTGAAATTGCCATGATCTGTCATTATGTAATGTGCATGACCAGACATTGACAAGGACATGATGTCAATACAACTACAATCCTGTTAAATCAAAGTTTACAAAGTCCATCATTTTCTGGAATATTTTGGATAAACTTGAGCACTTCAGAGCCAGCACAGGAAGAATCCACGGCCCATTCACTGCATGATTCACTCACCTAAGCAGTGGCGCACCTGTTTAGGTCTCTCGACAGCAGAACACACGAGGAAGGGGTTTTGCATAATGTGTATACTGATGAAAAACGCTTTGTTATTAATCAAATAAACGCTATTTTTGGATGAAAGGACCCTCCTCAGGAGAAAACAAGCGAGGACACAAGAAGAGACCCATGACTCATATGACACCTAATACACAACATATTTGGTTGTGTGTCACAGAAGCCCGGCATTGTGAGGTTACAGATGACATCCTGAGCAGCTTCTTAGGTTCCAGTGGTTCCCAGGCAGCGTCCGTGGTCCAGTAACTCTACATGTTCTTCTATTACGGCACAAGCAATGTCAGCAGCTCTCGTCTTGGCACCTAAAGTTCCCTTCATATTGATAATTCTCCTAAACATAAAGTTTCCATCCTTCTTGGACTTCTTCCACCTGCAGTCTTTCCCAATCCGCCCGATAACCATTAGGAGAGGTCTTTCATCCAAAAATGTCATTATGCTGTTAATTCTATGTATTGCACACATTATATATGATGGCTGTATGTTTATGTACACAGCTGTGCTATGCAGCCTTTTATTACATAAAAAGGAACGGATTACGGTATGAAAGAGGTCTGTTCTTCCAACATAATGAAGAATGGATCTCCAGTACGTATACATAAAACACGGGGGGGCCGGGGAACAACATTTGCCCTTGTAGGACTACACATTCGTATATGTCCAAGAAATACTCCCAACAAATACTTCTGACAGAAGGCTCACACAGGGGAGCGAAGTTTTTAGGAAAATAAAAGGCTGCTTTTTTTATTTTCAACTGTATGGTTAAGTAACAAAAACTACTTACATGTACATATATTTGTCAAGCTTTGTAGCAAAGTGACGCGGCATTTCCCCACATCCATAGTAATTTCTATCGTTTTCAGGAATGTGATCCACATCATGGAAAATGACACAATCCCATTTTCGATCCTTCATGGCTTCCTTAAACCCAACATTAAACAACATGGCTCGATTGAACGTCTGAGTACCGGCCTAGAAACAAGCAAAGCACTTCCTTATAAAATGCTGAAATCTGTGTGTAGATGATAAGTTCATTAGTCGCGAACAGACAGTAACGGCAGCTATTTATGTGGATATAAACCGACAAACAACTGCACTCAGCATGCAGAAGCCTATGTGAATGAACTACATACAGTGGGGCAAAAAAGTATTTAGTCAGTCAGCAATAGTGCAAGTTCCACCACTTAAAAAGATGAGAGGCGTCTGTAATTTACATCATAGGTAGACCTCAACTATGGGAGACAAACTGAGAAAAAAAAAATCCAGAAAATCACATTGTCTGTTTTTTTATCATTTTTTTTGCATATTATGGTGGAAAATAAGTATTTGGTCAGAAACAAACAATCAAGATTTCTGGCTCTCACAGACCTGTAACTTCTTCTTTAAGAGTCTCCTCTTTCCTCCACTCATTACCTGTAGTAATGGCACCTGTTTAAACTTGTTATCAGTATAAAAAGACACCTGTGCACACCCTCAAACAGTCTGACTCCAAACTCCACTATGGTGAAGACCAAAGAGCTGTCAAAGGACACCAGAAACAAAATTGTAGCCCTGCACCAGGCTGGGAAGACTGAATCTGCAATAGCCAACCAGCTTGGAGTGAAGAAATCAACAGTGGGAGCAATAATTAGAAAATGGAAGACATACAAGACCACTGATAATCTCCCTCGATCTGGGGCTCCACGCAAAATCCCACCCCGTGAGGTCAGAATGATCAGAAGGACGGTGAGCAAAAATCCCAGAACCACGCGGGGGGACCTAGTGAATGAACTGCAGAGAGCTGGGACCAATGTAACAAGGCCTACCATAAGTAACACACTACGCCACCATGGACTCAGATCCTGCAGTGCCAGACGTGTCCCACTGCTTAAGCCAGTACATGTCTGGGCCCGTCTGAAGTTTGCTAGAGAGCATTTGGATGATCCAGAGGAGTTTTGGGAGAATGTCCTATGGTCTGATGAAACCAAACTGGAACTGTTTGGTAGAAACACAACTTGTCGTGTTTGGAGGAAAAAGAATACTGAGTTGCATCCATCAAACACCATACCTACTGTAAAGCATGGTGGTGGAAACATCATGCTTTGGGGCTGTTTCTCTGCAAAGGGGCCAGGACGACTGATCCGGGTACATGAAAGAATGAATGGGGCCATGTATCGTGAGATTTTGAGTGCAAACCTCCTTCCATCAGCAAGGGCATTGAAGATGAAACGTGGCTGGGTCTTTCAACATGACAGTGATCCAAAGCACACCGCCAGGGCAACGAAGGAGTGGCTTCGTAAGAAGCATTTCAAGGTCCTGGAGTGGCCTAACCAGTCTCCAGATCTCAACCCTATAGAAAACCTTTGGAGGGAGTTGAAAGTCTGTGTTGCCAAGCGAAAAGCCAAAAACATCACTGCTCTAGAGGAGATCTGCATGGAGGAATGGGCCAACATACCAACAACAGTGTGTGGCAACCTTGTGAAGACTTACAGAAAACGTTTGACCTCTGTCATTGCCAACAAAGGATATATTATAAAGTATTGAGATGAAATTTTGTTTCTGACCAAATACTTATTTTCCACCATAATATGCAAATAAAATGTTAAAAAAACAGACAATGTGATTTTCTGGATTTTTTTTTCTCAGTTTGTCTCCCATAGTTGAGGTCTACCTATGATGTAAATTACAGACGCCTCTCATCTTTTTAAGTGGTGGAACTTGCACTATTGCTGACTGACTAAATACTTTTTCGCCCCACTGTACATAGTTACAAGGTTTCATCAACTTGCAGTTAACACAATTGCCACATTTGAAAAAACCTTAGATTTTCCGATCTAACCAAGTGCCCTCCGAGTTGGATCTCTTAAAGAAGATATGCAGCATTATTATCAGATTATCACTGATGGAACGTCCCTTCCTAAACGTGATCATTGGTCGAGGACCCACAATCCCCCCAAATCAGGGTCGGCCACCAGGATGTCCTAATACTTTAGGATTCCTACCACTCTCCTCTTTTGACAGTCAAAAGTATCAATGATCCGGTAAGGTCTGAGCTTCTTTGAGGGCACTTGGTGTGAGTTTGCAATAAAGCCCAGATCATTGGTACTTTTGACTGTCAAAAGAGGAGAGTGGCAGGAATCCTAAATAAGTATTGGGACATCCTGGTGGCTACCCTCATTTGGGGGGATTGTGGGTCCTCGACCAATGATCACGTTTAGGAAGGGACGTTCCATCAGGGATATTCTGGTGCACAGCTTCTTTCAGAGATCCAACTCAGAGGGCACTTGGTTATATCGGAAAACCTAAGTTTTTTTTCAAATTTGGCAATTGTGTTAAAAGCATATGTGAATAATGAATAGATCAATTCTGAACTGCATTACTGCCATGTACTTGTAAGTCAGAGGTGCAGAGCGCACACAGTTGTGGGATCCTACCAGCCCTTCCATTTTATAGGCTAAAGTCCCCCACATACTTTAGATATCTGTCGGCTGAATGATGATTTGGCAAATCATTCAGCCAGAAGCTCTCTCACCCCACTGCCCCATACACAGGAATAAGGACTCTACAAAGTGATCCTGTGCTATGAGGGCCGCTGCCAGACATCTACAACAAATCCTGAAATTATGTCGGGGGAGAGTTGGTGTATATGGGGCCATTAGGTCCTGATGAGCTTAGTTTGCCAATGTAGGTTCCCATCTAAAGAGTTTGCCTATCGCTGGCAGATGGGTTCACACAATTTGATCAAAATTTGTACGAAGAGCCTTAAATGTATAGATCTCGTTTATACAGCAGTAATGCAATTCTAAATTCATATATTCAGTTTTTCCCTCTACCTTAGCGGACTCAGAGTGCGGCTGGATGCTTATTTGCAATGCAGTCACAGCAACCTGCACCTGGAAATTTATTTCATTTTACTACAAGGTGTTTGGTTTTTTGCAGCACGTCATTTTACTTATGACTAAATGAGTAGCTTTAACATATGCTTACAAATAAGGTATCACATCTATTCCTTTTACTAATTCAAACCAGATAATGATTAGTTTATTGTTTAGTTGTTAATTTTAGATTTTGCTATTTTTTTAATGAATCTTCTGCTCAGGATTACGGGGGCGGCCATAATGCTTGAGCTGTGAATAAAAGCATTCAGACATTTGCTTTGCATAACTCCCATTTGGTGTCCAGTACATGCAGTATACAGCATATTGACCAGTAAGCAGAAGTAAACACTAAAATAGTACAGTATCTGCCCTTGCTTTTTAGTGTTGGACTGGAGGAAGCGACTTGCTGCCACTGAACACCCCCGATATACACGTGGCACCCTTCCAGCATGCGTCCTTCTTTAGGGCAACACAGAGAGGGCTCAGATGTCACTTCCAGCAAAAGAGACTCTTCCTCTTCTAGCTCTAAAACAGGAAAAGCCATCTAGACTGGTGCTGACATGTGAGATGGCATGGCGTTGCCTAGCGGGCACGAAAGCTGCTGGAGAAGTCATGAGCGGTGTCCCTGAACTCTCTAGGGAGGAAAAATCAACGGAAAGGAACACTTAAAATGTCAGCGGGAAGTTTTTTTTTTCAATAGTGACCATGCAAGCATGGGCCAATAGACTATAAACAGAAAATCTCATTTCTTTTTCATGCAGAAAATATATATGTTTCTTTAGCTGTAAAGCGATGAGACCGGCTTATCCTAAATAACAGTGGCCAATATACGGCAATGGAATCCGGTCGCCTACTCCTCCTATTGTAGGACGAGCAGCGACTTTGTTGTCAGTGCTGCTTTTAAGATTATTTGGGTATTAGATAAATATGATATTCTAACGGACGCCAAATTCAGGCCACAACATTTTTACCAGTAGATGGCAATGCAAACAAAAACGTCAGGTGTCCATGAGGAATGGTACGAATCAGGACCCGGATCCTGCATTCATCAGCACTCTCGCGCTCTCAGGGCTCAATCTGTATATCTAGATTTTTCCTGCTCTCAGGAACAAAATGAAGGAGAAAAAACTTCTATGTCGTCTCCCATGCACAACACACAGAAGAGGCGATCCTGCTTCCCTGTCTCATACATTATAGAGAGGAACAAAAAGATTCACAGGACCCTGATGGGGCGGCCATGTTGGAAGTCCGCGTTTGTCGGACCAGAGCATGGCAAAGCTTCACCTGCCAGCAGCCCCTGATTTCCCTGTTTAGTAGGCCACGAGATGCCATTAGGTTGCGGCTTGATGCATGCATGACATTGTAGGGCCAACTAATTGGAGGAGGTGCCAGGATGTTGCAGGTAATAGGATGTACGAGTGTAACGGAAACCCTTAGTTGGCACAGCAGCATGGCGGACATCATACACTAGTAATCAGAAGTTTTGATGTTAATCGTGTACTAGTGTGAGATACTAAGACGCTTCCTAGGATCAGCAGGAATTCTGATGTGTCTGCGCCTCTATTCAGCTGATCCGTTGTCCTTTCACCCTCTCCCTGTAGTCTTCTATTGGAAGCAGCTGTAACCTGATCCCTCAGTGAAGCTGAAGACCAGTCTTTTTCCTGCCTCCCTTTATCCTTCATAAAATATATGTAAAAAGTTTCTCATCACAGTATCTAATGATGGCATCAATGCAGTTATGGTGTCTACTAAAGAAACTATTAAAAAAAAATGTTGGGATATTGGTAGCAGGACACAAAAGTCGCACGCCACGTTATCATTATACACTGTGTGCAGAATTATTAGGCAAGTTGTATTTTAGAGGATTATTTTTATTATTGATCAACAACTATGTTCTCAATCAACCCAAAAGACTCCTAAATATCAAAGCTTAACCCCTTTCTGCCATTGGACGTAATATTCCGTCCATGTGGGGTGGGCCTTAATTCCCAAGGACGGAATATTACGTCCAGCGCGATCGGCCGCGCTCACGGGGGGAGCGCCGCCGATCGCGGCCGGGTGTCAGCTGCTTATCGCAGCTGACATCCGGCACTATGTGCCAGGAGCGGTCACGGACCGCCCCCGGCACATTAACCCCCGGCACACCGCGATCAAAGATGATCGCGATGTGCCGGCGGTGCAGGGAAGCATCGCGCAGGGAGGGGGCTCCCTGCGGGCTTCCCTGAGACCCCCGCAGCAACGCGATGTGATCGCGTTGCTCCGGGGGTCTCCTACCTCCCTCCCTGCAGTAAGTCCCGGATCCAAAATGGCCGCGGATCCGGGTCCTGCAGGGAGGGAGGTGGCTTACCAAGTGCCTGCTCAGAGCAGGCACTTGGTAACGCTGCACTGCTCTCAGACAGATCGGTGATCTGACAGAGTGCTGTGCAAACTGGCAGATCACCGATCTGTATTGTCCCCCCCTGGGGCAAAGTAAAAAAGTAAAAAAAAAAATTTCCAAGTGTGTAAAAAAAAAAAAAAAAAAAAAAAATCCTAAATAATGAAAAAAAAAAAAAAATATTATTCCCATAAATACATTTCTTTATCTAAATAAAAAAAACAAAACAATAAAAGTACACATATTTAGTATCTCCGCGTCCGTAACGACCCGACCTATAAAACTGGCCCACTAGTTAACCCCTTCAGTAAACACCGTAAGAAAAAAAAAAAAAAAAAACGAGGCAAAAAACAACGCTTTATTATCATACCGCCAAACATAAAGTGGAATAACACGCGATCAAAAAGACGGATATAAATAACCATGGTACCGCTGAAAGCGTCATCTTGTCCCGCAAAAAACGAGCCACCATACAGCGACAACAGCAAAAAAATAAAAAAGTTATAGTACTCAGAATAAAGCGATGCAAAAATAATTATTTTTTTCTATAAAATAGTTTTTATCGTATAAAAGCGCCAAAACATAAAAAAATGATATAAATGAGGTGTCGCTGTAATCGTACTGAACCGAAGATTAAAACTGCTTTATCAATTTTACCAAACGCGGAACGGTATAAACGCCTCCCCCAAAAGAAATTCATGAATAGCTGGTTTTTGGTCATTCTGCCTCACAAAAATCGGAATAAAAAGCGATCAAAAAATGTCACGTGCCCGAAAATGTTACCAATAAAAACGTCAACTCGTCCCGCAAAAAACAAGACCTCACATGACTCTGTGGACTCAAATATGGAAAAATTATAGCTCTCAAAATGTGGTAACGCAAAAAATATTTTTTGCAATAAAAAGCGTCTTTCAGTGTGTGACGGCTGCCAATCATAAAAATCCGCTAAAAAACCCGCTATAAAAGTAAATGAAAAAAATGTATTTATTTCCATTTTCCCATTAGGGTTAGGGCTAGGGTTAGGGTTAGGGCTAGGGTTAGGGCTAGGGCTAGGGTTAGGGCTAGGGTTAGGGCTAGGATTAGGGCTAGGGTTAGGGCTAGGGTTAGGGCTAGGGTTAGGGCTAGGGCTAGGGTTAGGGCTAGGGCTAGGGTTAGGGTTGGGACTAGGGTTAGGGTTAGGGTTGGGGCTAGGGTTAGGGCTAGGGTAAGGGCTAGGGTTAGGGTTAAGGCTACAGTTAGGGTTGGGGCTAAAGTTAGGGTTAGGGTTTGGATTACATTTGCGATTGGGATTAGGATTAGGGGTGTGTCTGGGTTAGAGGTGTGGTTAGGGTTACCGTTGGGATTAGGGTTAGGGGTGTGTTTGGATTAGGGTTTCAGTTATAATTGGGGGGTTTCCACTATTTAGGCACATCAGGGGGATCTCCAAACGCGACATGGCGACCGATCTCAATTCCATCCAATTCTGCATTGAAAAAGTAAAACAGTGCTCCTTCCCTTCCGAGCTCTCCCGTGTGTCCAAACAGGAGTTTACCCCAACATATGGGGTATCAGCGTACTCAGGACAAATTGGACAACAACTTTTGGGGTCCAATTTCTCCTGTTACCCTTGGGAAAATACAAAACTGGGGGCTAAAAAATAATTTTTGTGGGAAAAAAAGATTTTTTATTTTCACGGCTCTGCGTTATAAACTGTAGTGAAACACTTGGGGGCTCAAAGTTCTCACAACACATCTAGATAAGTTCGTGGGGGGGTCTAGTTTCCAACATGGGGTCACTTGTGGGGGTTTCTACTGTTTAGGTACATCAGGGGCTCTGCAAACGCAATGTGACGCCTGCAGACCATTCCATTTAAGTCTGCATTCCAAATGGCGCTCCTTCCCTTCCGAGCCCTCCCATGCGCCCAAACGCTGGTTCACCCCACATATGGGGTATCAACGCACTCAGGACAAATTGGACAACAACTTTTGGGGTCCAATTTCTCCTTTTACCCTCGAGAAAATACAAAACTGGGGGCTAAAAAATAATTTTGAGGGGAAATTTTTTATTTTATTTTCACGGCTCTGCGTTATAAACTGTAGTGAAATACTTGGGGGCTCAAAGTTCTCACAACACATCTAAATAAGTTCCTTGGGGGGTCTAGTTTCCAATATGGGGTCACTTGTGGGGGGTTTCTACTGTTTAGGTACATTAGGGGCTCTGCAAACACAATGTGACGCCTGCAGACCATTCCATCTAAGTCTGTATTCCAAATGGCTCTCCTTCCCTTCCGAGCCCTCCCATGCGCCCAAACGCTGGTTCTCCCCCACATATAGGGTATCAGCGCACTCAGGACAAATTGCACAACAACTTTTGGGGTCCAATTTCTACTGTTACCCTCAGGAAAATACAAAACTGGGGGCTAAAAAATTATTTTTGTGGGAAAAAAATTTTGTTTTATTTTTACGGCTCTGCATTATAAACTTCTGTGAAGCTCTTATTGGGTCAAAGTGCTCACCACACATCTAGATAAGTTCCTTAGGGGGTCTACTTTTCAAAATGGTGTCACTTGTGGGGGGTTTCAATGTTTAGGTACATCAGTGGCTCTCCAAACGCAACATGGCGTCCAATCTCAATTCCTGTCAATTTTGCATTGAAAGGTCAAACGGCGCTCCTTCCCTTCCGAGCTCTCCCATGCGCCCAAACAATGGTTTACCCCCACATATGGGGTATCAGAGTACTCAGGACAAATTGTGCCACAACTTTTGTGGTCCAATTTCTTCTCTTACCATTGGGAAAATAAAAAATTGGGGGCGAAAAGATAATTTTTGTGAAAAAAAAATGATTTTTTATTTTTACGGTTCTGCATTATAAACTTCTGTGAAGCACTTGGTGGGTCAAAGTGCTCACCACACCTCTAGATAAGTTCCTTAGGGGGTCTACTTTCCAAAATGGTGTCACTTGTGGGGGGTTTCAATGTTTAGGCACATCAGTGGCTCTCCAAACGCAACATGGCGTCTCATCTCAATTCCTGTCAATTTTGCATTGAAAGGTCAAACGGCGCTCCTTCCCTTCCGAGCTCTCCCATGCGCCCAAACAATGGTTTACCCCCACATATGGGGTATCAGAGTACTCAGGACAAATTGTGCCACAACTTTTGTGGTCCAATTTCTTCTCTTACCATTGGGAAAATAAAAAATTTGGGGCGAAAAGATAATGTTTGTGAAAAAAAATGATTTTTTATTTTTACGGTTCTGCATTATTAACTTCTGTGAAGCACTTGGTGGGTCAAAGTGCTCACCACACCTCTAGATAAGTTCCTTAGGGGGTCTACTTTCCAAAATGGTGTCACTTGTGGGGGGTTTCAATGTTTAGGCACATCAGTGGCTCTCCAAACGCAACATGGCGTCCCATCTCAATTCCAGTCAACTTTGCATTGAAAAGTCAAATGGCGCTCCTTCCCTTCCGAGCTCTGCCATGCGCACAAACTGTGGTTAACCCCCACATATGGGGTATCAGCGTACTCAGGACAAATTGTACAACAACTTTTGGGGTCCATTTTCTCCTGTTACCCTTGGCAAAATAAAACAAATTGGAGCTGAAGTAAATTTTTTGTGAAAAAAAGTTAAATGTTAATTTTTATTTAAACATTCCAAAAATTCCTGTGAAGCACCTGAAGGGTTAATAAACTTCTTGAATGTGGTTTTGAGCACCTTGAGGGGTGCAGTTTTTAGAATGGTGTCACACTTGGGTATTTTCTATCATATAGACCCCTCAAAATGACTTCAAATGAGATGTGGTCCCTAAAATAAAATGGTGTTGTAAAAATGAGAAATTGCTGGTCAACTTTTAACCCTTATAACTCCCTAACAAAAAAAAATTTTTGGTTCCAAAATTGTGCTGATGTAAAGTAGACATGTGGGAAATGTTACTTATTAAGTATTTTGTGTGACATATCTCTGTGATTTAATTGCATAAAAATTCAAAGTTGGAAAATTGCGAAATTTTCAAAATTTTCGCCAAATTTCCGTTTTTTTCACAAATAAACGCAGGTAATATCAAAGAAATTTTACCACTATCATGAAGTACAATATGTCACGAGAAAACAATGTCAGAATCACCGGGATCCGTTGAAGCGTTCCAGAGTTATAACCTCATAAAGGGACAGTGGTCAGAATTGTAAAAATTGACCCGGTCCATAACGTGCAAACCACCCTTGGGGGTAAAGGGGTTAATATTTTTGGAAGTTGGAGTGTTTTTTTTTTTTTTTAGATTTGGCTATATTAGGAGGATATCTGTTTGTGCAGGTAACTATTACTGTGCAGAATTATTAGGCAACTTAATAAAAAACAAATATATTCCCATGTCACTTGTTTATTTTCACCAGGTAAACCAATATAACTGCACAAAATTTAGAAATAAACATTTCTGACATGCAAAAACCAAACCCGCAAAAATTAGTGACCAATATAGCCACCTTTTCTTTATGATGACACTCAACAGTCTTCCATCCATAGATTCTGTCAGTTGCTTGATCTGTTTACGATCAACATTGCGTGCAGCAGCCACCACAGCCTCCAGACACTGTTCCGAGAGGTTTTCCCTCCCTGTAGATCTCACATTTTATGAGGGACCACAAGTTCTCTGTGGGGTTCAGATCAGGTGAACAAGGGGGCCCATGTCTGGTCTGTGATTTGGCTTGTTTTTTTTTTTTTTTACAGATAAATCAGTTTCTTGCAAGGAAGGACCTGGCAGTTATGTTTTTTGGTTGAATGATTTTGCAGAGAATTGCTATGTAGCCCAAGTCAATGCATAATAGTGCCTTTTGTGTATTTCCTTTGAGTCTAACAGACAGGACAACAAGTCAACTAAATGACCCAATTATAGGTGACATACAGACTCACTGGATAGTACTACCTTAAGTTAAAGGTGTCATCAGGTTCAATTAAACTGATGGCATACCATTAGGATAGGCTCATAAGAATATAATGATTGTCGATGACTCTCAGCACCAAACTGTTTGCAAGAGCCATAACTCCTTTGTTTGGATGGGGCAAAGCTTTAATACCAAGCAAAGAAGATAATTCTATAAATCTGGTATTGTCTAGTACAGGATCACGCAAAGAATAAAGGAAGCACTAATTCAAAACGTGTCTTAGGTATTCAGGAATAAAAATGCTCAAGTATTTGGAGTCCCTGTAATACCGAGCACAGCCATTACTAAGTGTAGGGTATGCAAGCCGATAGAGCAATCTAAACAATGAAGAGACCACAATTCATGACCAAGCACTATGGACCTTTAAACAAACTGTGGGGGTGCAGAGAGCTGAACCCCTATTGATCATGCACCGATGGCTCGGCCCAGAAAAACCTCTTTAAATTAAAGTTCTGTAGCTGTCCAAATGGTTCCAAAATAGATTAAAAAAAAGAAATAAAAAAGAAAAACACCAATACCCAGTGTCATGACTCCGCATCAGTGATTGACTGCAGTCGTCGTGACACTCCATATGATCCTGAAAGCACTACCAGATGGATGGGATTTTTTTATTTTATTTTTGGGGTTAGTTTTTAAAACTTAAAAAAAAAACAAATATCAATAATGGAATCCCCTTTCAGAAGGAGTTTCAAAACTTTTACTGGTAATGAAGTAATGGATTTCATACAACGGTTTTCCTACCAGTAATTTTTTTTTTTTTTTTTTACAAGGAAGTCATAACTTCATCGTGTCTGGAGGGCTGAGACCTCATATTGGAAGCAAAACCAGTCTTTCAGCATAAACCAGTCTACACTGTGTATTAGGAGCGGTCTTGCCTACAGCATTTCACCTTCACAGCAAGTATCATTTCTCAACTTCCTGCTGTGAACTTACCTGTATCAACAGCAGAAAATAACAATGTATGTACAAGAGGCAGAAACAAAGGAGAAGACCGGAGATACTAAAAATGTACTGTTTAAGCCTGATGAGTGGGATCTCGTCGTAATCCTGCCTGATGTGTTCAACGATAAGAATTCCAACCCATTTTCCCTTCCAGGTGGAACCCAGTAATGAGCTCTGCAGCTCCCCTCCTCACAATTTAGGTGCAAGCAGGTGAGCGTAAAAATCGGATATCACATGGACATCAAACTGACCCACGTTATACAATAGTGCTGTTGAGATTATCGATTTTCCCCCTCTCGGTCCAATTGTCCGTGAGAGGCTAAAAGGAAAAATAAATATAAATATATATATATCGCAGTATGCACTACTTTCATCAGTTTCAGATGAGACTCACCCACTCAAATCTATAGGTGCGAGAAAAAAAAATCTTGTATTAGACTGGCACCCAATTTTTACAGACAAGATTTCTATTATAAACCTAGGAAAGTGTATGTGATCATGTACATGTTTTATTGTAGTTGCATGAAAGAGGATTGCACACAGATAGCGTACGGATATAACGAAAAGAAAACACGGTTGGCACATGGATGAAAATCTGAAAAAAAAAATCGCTTACGTTTACTGCATGAAACTCTGTAAATTCTTCACACGCTCGTCTGCATGTACCCTTTATGTTCTCTTAATTCCAGTAAGTGCATGTTTGCTTCAGACCTGCCCTATGTACTGAAAATAATGACACCACTCCAGAGCTGTGTGTAGCAGAGCTGTTTGTGTATATATGCGACAGAAGTGTGTGTATGCGACAGAAGTGTGTGTATGCGACAGAAGTGTGTGTATGCGACAGAAGTGTGTGTATGCGCGCAACAGAAGTGTGTGTATGCGCGCAACAGAAGTGTGTGTATGCGCGTAACAGAAGTGTGCGCGTGTAACAGAACTGTGTGTGTGTGTGTGTGTGTATATGTGTATGTATGTATATACAGCAGAAGAGTGTGCTTGCAGCACTGTTGTGCATATTAGTGTGCTGCAGACAGTGCATATAATGGGCAAGCTGTTAAAGGGAACCTGTCACCCCCAAAATCGAAGATGAGCTAAGCCCACCGGCATCACGGGCTTATCTACAGAATTCTGTAATGCTGTAGATAAGCCCCCAATGTATCCTGAAAGATGAGAAAAAGAAGTTATATTATACTCACCTGAGGGGGCGGTCCGATCCGATGGGCGTCGTGGTCCGATCCGGGACCTCCCATCTTCATAGGATGACGTCCTCTACTGCAGTGCGCAGGCGCTGGGCCTCTCTGACCTTTCCCGGCACCTGCGCACTGCAGTACTTTGCTCTGCCCTCAACAGGGCAGACAAAGTACGCCTGCACCGAGCAGCAGCGTGAAGACAAGAAGAGGATATCATCGTATGAAGATGGGAGGCCCCGGACCGTGACGCCCATCGGACCGGACCGCAGCGGGACCGCCCCTGGGTGAGTATAATCTAACCTCTTTTTCTCATCTTTCAGGATACATCGGGGCTTATCTACTGCATTCCAGAATGCTGTAGATAAGTCCCGGATGTCGGTGGGCTTAGCTCACCTTCGATTTTGGGGGTGACAGGTTCCCTTTAAACTATATGTGTATCATATGTGTTCTGGCAGAGAGACACTGACAGATTACCTCCCTTTTCTACACTAGTGCACTAAAATTGGTGATATTCACCCCTCTCCACTTCTTTACACTGCTTGGAAAGTTCTAATTAGTAGGAAAAGTGTGGTTACATTGCTCAAAAACTTTCTTCAGACTGTTGCTACTGACAGCCAGCGGGGAGTAGAAATGCAGTGTCATAGGCATCATAACCCGAAGTGCCTACCACGCGTTGCGTCTGCTAGATGCAGCAAGATATTTTTTTTCCCTTTTTTGTCTTAAAAGTTACAGCGAGTCAGTGGAGGTAGTTGCAAAATGCGATAAGGCAGTTTCTTGGCTGCATTGGTGACTATTTGATTTGCCATCTGGAGCCCTGAATGATGTGTCACCCATCAAAGCGAGACATCTCGCCATGTGTAGCCAGCTTTGCTTTATACCCACACAGAGCTTTGCACCTAGAATAGTTACTGAAAATGTAATTGTTAAAAAGTTACAGAAAACTGGCGATGGGACTTACCTGCTCAATGACATAGAAGGAGAACTCTAAGTGCTGCCTCTGGAGCATGGGGATAAGATGCCTGAAGAAGATCGGCAGGTGTTCATGGCGATTTCGGAATGGAATAAGGATTGCCACCTGTAACCATTCAAAAGGTAGAAGAGCAAGAAGGTTATCCACTGACTTCATGAAGTGTGTGCAGTATAATTCTGGGTCACTAGCTGGTACTGTAACTGAAAACGAAGAGGAACGTGTTGGCCTCTTGTCCTAGCAATCATTGGGTGTCACGGCACCTCTACTGATGAGGCTAGCTGACATGCCTTGGTGAACCATTTGATTGAAACCTGAACTTATAGAATGCTTGATATATACAAGACCGTTGAATTCCTCCAGTGCCAGCCTCTAGTACCGTTTGCCATGCTTTCCTGCTTACCCGCCTTACTTAAGACAGATGACATAAGAAGCAAGAGGTCCACTTCATTCTAAGAAGCCCTTGCTGCAATGCTTTGTCTTATTTCCTCAGCAAGCTTATTTTCTTCTCAGTGGTTCCCCATGGCAAAAAGCCAATCATTCCTATTCTGATAGCAAGAGCCTTCCTACAATACCACATCCGATGCCCTCAGCATTAGTATGTCACGGTATGTCATGCATGTGCCTCTCAGGAGGACTCCTCACCCTTCTGTGTACAAACCCGGTCTGTACAGGCTGGAACCTGCAATAACCTGGATAACTGCAGGCAACAAGTACAATTTTTTGATGCAGCCAGGGCCAACAGAAGGTAAATAGTTGAAATGAAGGTTTCCTGTACATACAGTCTAATTTTACTTTTCACACATCTTAACTTCACAAAAAGCCTATGGAATTTCCACCTGACATGCCCGACCTTTGCCCAGAGTGTGGAGTAACCTTGGGCACCTCTTATCTTCTACACCCATGCCAGAAGATTAACGGCAATTTGGAGCACATGACTGCATATTTCATACCACCATGTGGACATTAGTCCCTGATAACCAGGTAACGCAGCTACGATTCTTACACCCCAAAAACATTTCTTCTAACTGAACAGATGTTCATAGGGGAGGTCCTGTGCCAGACTCAAAACAATCATGCCAAGTCCTGGAACTTACAATAGTAATAAAAAGCAAGACAGCCCCAGGGGACGTGAGGAAGCAGGGTGGAACGCGAGTCGGGGCTTGCTAGGTGAGCCGCTCTCTTGCAGGTCTGCATGCATCATCTCCAAACACTGGTTTTCCATATATATTTTTGGTCTGAATACTTTCAGCATTCTGTTATTCGCTTTATACTCAGTCCATGGTTCCACTTCAATACACTTATTTTGGTGGAGAGACTATACTATGCTGTACTGGGACATTGGCCTGTATTTTCAGGGGTGGCTGCTTTATGGATAGGCTGTCTCCATGTATAAATAGATCTTTCATTAACTGGATTAATACTTATTTCAGTATACATGACCATGGCATTCATTGTGATTCTAGGATAAATCCTGGGGGAATATACCCTATGAACTTATTTCACATATCATTAGACGCTATTATCCACCACTGCTATTCTATCTGTTTGGTAGAACCATTCATTGTTTATACTTGCATGACATTTGGATGTTACTAATTCTCTACCAATAGGCTCTTTATCTTGTGCAATCACTGAGGCAATCTTGCTTTTTATTAGTATCTTGTATGTTTTAATATACGTTAAATAAAGATATATATACACTACAGATCAAAAGTTTGGACACACCTTCTCATTTAAAGATTTTTCTGTATTTTCATGACTATGAAAATTGTACATTCACACTGAAGGCATCAAAACTATGAATCAACACATGTGGAATTATATACTTAAAAAAGTGTGAAGCAACTGAAATTACCGTATGTCTTATATTCTAGGTTCTTCAAAGTAGCCACCATTTGCTTTGATGACTGCTTTGCACACTCTTGGCATTCTCTTGATGAGCTTCAAGAGGTAGTCACCGGGAATGGTTTTCACTTCACACGTGTGCCCTGTCAGGTTTAATAAGTGGGATTTCTTGCCTTATAAATGGGGTTGGGACCAATAGTTGTGTTGTGCAGCTGATAGTCCTACTGAATAGACTGTTAGAATTTGTATTATGGCAAGAAAAAAAAGCAGCTAAGGCTACTTTCATACTAGCGTCGGATTCAGCCCGTCGCAGTGCGTCGGGCCGAGATTCCGACGCTAGCGTTTGATGTGCCACACAACGGATGCAGTGGATGCATTTCTCCGGCGCATCCGCTGCCCCATTGTGAGGTGCGGGGAGGTGGGAGCGGAGTTCCGGCCGCGCATGCGCGGTCGGAAAAAGCAGTCCGTCTGCAGCAAAAAAATGTTGCATTTAATGTTTTTTGCTCCCGGCGGTCCGCCACAACGACTGTTGCAACGTGTGTCAATATGTCACAATGCGTCGGTAATGTTACTCTATGGGGCAAAAACGCATCCTGCAAACAACTTTGCAGGATGCGATTTTTTCCCCTAAACGACGCATTGTGACGTATTTAAAAAAACGCCAGTGTGAAAGTAGCCTAAGTAAAGAAAAATGAGTGGCCATCATTACTTTAACCCCTTAGTGACAGAGCCAATTTGGTACTTAATGACCGAGCCAATTTTTACAATTCTGACCACTGTTACTTTATGAGGTTATAACTCTGGAACGCTTTAAGGGTATGTTTCCACGTGCAGGAAACGCTGCGTGTCTGACGCTGCATAGAGCCGCAGCGTCAGACACGCAGCGTCCAGATGTTACAGCATAGTGGAGGGGATTTAATGAAATCCCGTCTCCACTATGCGTGGTAACAGGCACGCGGCGGCCCTGCGACTCCGGACATGCTGCGCGTCTTTTCAGATCGCAGCATGTCCGTATATCTTGCGGCGACGCTGCGTCGCCGCAAGATATAGCACAGGGCCCTATGCGATGGGTGCGATGATGCCGGATGTGTGCTGTGAACACATCCGGCATCATCGTGTCCCAGAAGGGGGCGGGGCTTAGCGCAGAGCGGCAAAGCCGCTCCGACGATACCGCCGGCCATCCTGATCGTGGACACGCAGCCTAACAGATCCCGCTGTTTCTGAGAATGTTTTTTTTGCGATTATTTATGAAATAAACGGAAATATGGCGAAAATTTATAAAATTTTGCAATTTTCAAACTTTGTATTTTTATGCCCTTAAATCAGAGAGATGTCACGAAAAATAGTTAATAAATAACATTTCCCACCTGTCTACTTCACAGCAGCACAATTTTGGAAACAAAATTTTTTTTTGTTAGGGAGTTATAATGGTTAAAAGTTGACCAGCAATTTCTCATTTTTACAACACCATTATTTTTTAGGGACCACATCACATTTTAAGTCATTTTGAGGGGTCTATATGATAGAAAATAAAGTGTGACACCATTCTAAAAACTACACCCCTCAAGGTTCTCAAAACCACATTCAAGAAGTTTATTAACCCTTTACGTGCTTCACAGGAACTGAAACAATGTGGAAGGAAAAAATGAACATTTAATTTTTTTTTGCAAACATTTTACTTCAGAACCATTTTTTTTATTTTCACAAGTGTAAAAACAGAAATTAAACAATAAATTTTGTTGTGCAATTTCTCCTGAATACGCCGATACCACATATGTGGGGGTAAACCACTGTTTCGGCGCGCCGCTGAGCTTGGAAGAGAAGGAGTGCCATTTTACTTTTTCAATGCAGAATTGGCTGGAATTGAGATCGGACGCCATATCGCGTTTGGAGAGCCCCTGATGTGCCTAAACAGTGGAAACCCCCCACAAGTGACACCATTTTGGAAACTAGACCTCTTAAGGAACTTATCTAGATGTGTGGTGAGAACTTTGAATGCCCAAGTGCTTCACAGAAGTTTATAAGGCAGAGTCGTGAAAATAAAAAATATTTTCTCCACAAAAAAGATTTTTTAGCCCCCAAGTTTTTATTTTCACAAGGGTAACAAGAGAAATTGGACCCCAAAAGTTGATGTCCAATTTGTCACGAGTATGCTGGTACCCCATATGTGGGGGTAAACCATTGTTTGGGCGCACGGCAGAGCTCGGAAGGAAGGAGCGCTGTTTTGGAATGCAGACTTTGATAGAATGGTCTGCGGGCGTTATGTTACGTTTGCAGAGCCCCTGATGTACCTAAACAGTAGAAACCCCCCACAAGTGACCCCATTTTGGAAACTAGACCCCCCAAGGAACTTATCTAGATGTGTGATGAGAACTTTGAATGCCCAAGTGCTTCACAGAAGGTTATAATGCAGAGTTGTGAAAATAAAATAAAAAAATTTTTCCACAAAAAAGATTTTGTAGCCCCCAAGTTTTTATTTTCACTTTCACAAGGGTAACAGGAGAAAATGGACCGCAAAAGTTTTTGTCCAATTGATCCAGAGTACGCTGATGCCCCATATGTGGGGGTAACCCACTGTTTGGGCGCACGGCAGAGCTCAGAAGGGAGGGAGCACCATTTGACTTTTTGAGCGCAAAATTGGCTGTCGTGTTTGGAGACCCCCTGATGTACCAAAACAGTGGAAACCCCCCAATTCTAACTCCAACCCTAACCCCAACACACCCCTAAACCTAATCCCAACCCGATCCATAATCCTAATCACAATCCTAACGATAATCACAACCCTAACCCCAAAACAACCCTAATGTCAACCCTAACCATAACCCTAATCAAAACCCTAAATCCAACACACCCCTAATCCTAATCTCAACCCTAACCTCAATCCTAACCCTAATCCCAATACACCCCTAATCCCAATCCTAACCTTAGCCATAATCCCAAACCTAACCCTAATCCCAAGCGTAACCCTTATGCCAACCCTAACCCCAATACCAACCCTAATCCAAACCCTAACCCTTATCCCAACTCTAACCTTAACTTTAGCCACAACCCTAGCCCTAACTTTAGCCCCAACCCTAAGGCTACTTTCACACTTGCGTCATTTGGCATCCGTCGCAATCCGTCGTTTTGGACAAAAAACGGATCCTGCAAATGTGCCCGCAGGATGCGCTTTTTGCCCATAGACTTGTATTGCTGACGGATCGCGACGGATGGCCACACGTCGTGTCCGTCGTGCACTGGATCAGTTGTGTTTTGGCAGACCGTCGGCACAAAAAAGCGTTCAATACAACGATTTTTTGTATGTCGCGTCCGCCATTTCTGACCGCGCATGCGTGGCCGTAAATGTTATTCCATCTGGTTTGCGTTTGGCTATACCATCATTAATTTTTCAACAGGACAATGACCCCAAACACACCTCCAGGCTGTGTAAGGGCTATTTGACCAAGAAGGATAGTGATGGGGGCTATACCAGATGACTTGGCCTCCACAGTCACCAGACCTGAACCCAATCGAGATGGTTTGGGCTGAGTTGGGCCACAGAGTGAAGGCAAAAGGGCCAACAAGTGCTAAGCATCTCTGGGAACTCCTTCAAGATTGTTGGAAGACCATTCCCGGTGACTACCTCTTGAAACTCATCAAGAGAATGTCAAGAGTATGCAGAGCAGGCAAAGCAAGAAGTGGCTACTTTAAAGAACCTAGAATAGAAGACATATTTTCAGTTGTTTCACACTTTTTTGTTAAGTATATAATCCCACATGTGTTAATTCATAGTTTTGATGCCTTCAGTGTGAATGTACAATTTTCATAGTCATGAAAATACAGAAAAATCTGTAAATGAGAAGGTGTGTCTAAACTTTTGGTCTGTACTGTGTATTGTCCATATTGGCATAACAATTGCACCATTTGAATCTCTATGACCTCGGTTGGTGGGATTTTTGTTTTTCATAGCGGAGCATGGTTGATTTAAGGAGTGTTGTAAGCGGATTCATTATGAACAAGCAAGCTCTGACCGGCTGACCATGCCTGTTTAACTCAATGAATGTGGAGAATTTAGCCTTTTTCAAATCTTCATTTTTCACATTGACATGAGACACCATAGTGGACCCTTTTAAAAGTCAATGGGGTCTGACAGGTACAGATATTGACCATAGTACTTGTGGCACAGCACTGTGGCTTCTGTAAGGCTGGGTTCACATTGCGTTAGTGGGTGTCCACTAACGGAATCCGTTACATGGCGAAATTGGCGCAATTAACGCAATGTAACGTATCCGTTAGCGTACCCATTGACTGCAATGTGCTAACGGATCACTAACGCATCGCTCACATATGCCTTTTTTTGCCATGCGTCAGCGATGTGCCGTTAGTTTTGGACGGACCTCGAACGCTGCTTGCAGCGTTCAGGGTCCGTTCTTCGCTAGTGCAGATCTGGCATCTGCGCTAGCGGGATTGCCAAACGCAATCCCTTTTTGGACATTGCGTTAGCGCAATCCGTTAGCGTATCTGCTAAACGGATTGCACTAACGCAATGTGAACCTAGCCTTACAATCAGAAGAAGCAATACAAAAGTGAGCAGGGTCTTATTTCTGATATCCAACATGCCCCATTCTTCCATTCCTCAATAGAAGCCATGCTGGGACTGACATGCATTCAATTCACGTCTTTCTGCCACAATCAGGGGCCAGACTGAGGTTTATTGGATTCCCAACACTTGTGACCAGTTGTATTTTTCTGGTGGACACATTTCTTGGATTACTGACGCTCCTTTAGATGCACATTGCGTTCTTCCGATGCATTACTGTAAGGAGGGTAATATATCTAGACTTTTGGAGTTTGCATTTTGCATTTCTCAGGGTAGTTGGGTAAAGATAAAATTGCCACTGAATTGAAAGAAAATAATGGGCAAAATGGTTTCAACCATAAACCATGCCTTTCATATATATCATATAAAGAAAACAATAATTTAGAGATTATTAATAGAGAATTTTGTCTCAAAGGACGCAGATTACCAATCACACTTTGCTCAGGAAATGACCAGTTTTTACTCCGGCCAAAGCCACAAATATTCATTAAACATAAGCGGTAAAAAGCCACAAAATACAGATGTGCTTTATAAATAATCCATTTTATGACCGGGATTGTGACATCAAAAATCAGATTAAAGCAAAGACAGATCAAATACTTATACTAAGACCGTGCCTGGATTATTAGAGGGGAATATGACAGATAAACGGTAAATTGTTTAAAGGCAATTTGTTCTCATGCAATCTACAAAGCGGCTGCAAGCAGCAACAACAGCGATAAGCCCAGCTAACTGCATAGTAATGGCTGATGGGAGCAGCTCTTATCTGGCCTGGTCCTTATTATATACAGGTGCTTCTCACAAAATTAGAATATCATCAAAAAGTTAATTTATTTCAGTTCTTCAATACAAAAAGTGAAACTCATATTATATAAGAAAAAATACATTTTTTTTACTCCTTTTGCATCAATTACTGCATCAACGCAGTGTGGCATGGAGGCGATCAGCCTGTGGCACTGCTGAGGTGTTATGGAAGCCCAGGAGCCTTCAGCTTGTCTGCATTGTTGGGTCTGGTGTCTCTCATCTTCCTCTTTACAATACCCCACAGATTCTTTATGGGGTTAAGGTCTGGCGAGTTTGCTGGCCAATCAAGCACAGTGATACTGTTGTTTATAAACCAGGTATTGGTACTTTTGGCAGTGTGGAGAGGTGGCAAGTCCTGCTGTAGAATGAAATTTCCATCTCCAAAAAGCTTGTCGGCAGAGGGAGGCATGAAGTGCTCTAAAATTTCCTGGTAGATGGCTGCGCTGACTTTGGTCTTGATAAAACAAAGCGGACCTACACCAGCAGATGACATGGCTCCCCAAACCATCACTGATTGTGGAAACTTCACACTAGACCTCAGGCACCTTGGATTGTGGCCTCTCCACTCTTCCTCCAGACTCTATGACCTTGATTTCCAAATGAAATTCAAAATTTACTTTCATCTGAAAACAACACCTTGGATCACTGAGTATCAGTCCAGTTCTTTTTCTCCTTGGCCCAGGTAAGAAGCTTCTGGCATTGTCTATTGGTCATGAGTGGCTCGACTCAAGGAATATGACACTTGTAGTCCATGTCCTGGATAGGTCTGTGTGTGGTGGCTCTCGAAGCAATAACTCCAGCAGCAGTCCACTCCTTGTGAATCTCCCCCAAATTTTTAAATGGGTTTTTCTTAATAATCCTTTCAAGGCTGTGGTTATCCCGGTTGCTTGTGCACCTTTTTCTAATCACACTTTTTCCTTCCATTGAACTTTCCATTAATATGCTTGGATACAACACTCTGTGAACAGCCAGCTTCTTTAGCAATGACCTTTTGTGGCTTACCCTCCTTGTGGAGTGTCAATGACTCCCTTCTGGACATCTGCCAAGTCACCAGTCTTCCCCGTGATTGTGGAGCTACTGAAAGACCAAGGGACCCTTTTAAACACTTAGGAAGCATTTTCAAGTGTTTTTTTGTTAATTATTCTAATTTAATGACATAATGACTTTTGGGTTTTCATTGGCTGTAAACCATAATCTTCAACATTAACAGAAATAAACTCTTGAAATAGATCACTGTTTGTAATGACTCTATATAATATAGGAGTTTCACTTTTTGTATTGATGAACTGAAATAAACTTTGTTGATATTCAAATTATTTAGAAGGTAGTGGCTGATGGGAGCAGCTCTCATCTGGCCTGGTCCTTATTATATATACAGTTCAAACTAACACTTTACATACACTAAATAAAAAGGCACATATGCATGTTTTTCTCAATATCTGACTTGATATCAGAATAAACCTTTCCCGTTTTAGGTCAATTAGGATTACCATAATTATTAATATTTGCCAAATGACAGCATCATGAAAGAGAGAATGTGTTAAGGCATTTTTATTACTTACTGCAAAGTCAAAGGTTTACATACTGTACATTTCATTAGTATTTGGTACCATTGTCCTTAAACTGAATGACTTGGGTCAAATGTTTGTGATATCCTTCCACAAGCTTCTCACAATAGTTGGTTGGAATTTGGGCCCATTCCTCTGACAAAACTGGTGTAACTGATCCAGGTCTGTAGGTTGCCTTGCTCGCACCGGCCTTTTCAGCTTTTGCTCATAATAGGATTGAGATCAGGGCTTTGTGATGGCCGCTCCAAAACATTGACTTTGTTATCCTTAAGCCACTTTGTTACCATTTTGGCAGTATGCTTCGGGTCATTGTCCATTTGGAAGACCCATTTCCGCCCAAGCTTTAACTTCCTGGCTGAGGTCTTGAGATGTTGCTTCAGTACTGCCAAAATTTTCTTTTCTCATGATGCCATCTATTTTGTGAAGTGCACGAGTCCTTCCTGCAGCAAAACAATCCCACAAAATGATGCTGCCACCCCTGTGTTTCACAGTTGGGATGGTGTTTTTAGGCTTCCCAGCTTCTCCCTTTTTCCTCCAAACCTAATGATGGTCATTATACCCCAAAAGTTAAATTTTAGTTTAATCAGACCACAGGACGTCTCCAGAAATTAAGGTCTTTGTTCCTGTGTTCATTTGCAAACATTAATCTGGCTTTTTTATGTTTCTTTTGGAGTAATGGCTTCTTCCTGGCAGAGTGGCCTTTCATTCTATGTTGATACAACACTCGTTTCTCTCTGGATATTGACACAATCTTACCAACTTCTGCCATCATCTTCACAAGGTCTTTTTCTTTTGTCCTTGGGTTGATAAACACATGTTGGACCAAAGCACGTTCATCTCTGGGACACAGAACCCTGCGGTATGATGGCGCTTACAAACACATGGCATCATCATATAGGCAGTCCAGAACTGTTTAAAAGCATATCCAAATCCGAAAAAACTTGGCACTCTAGATGAATAATTATCATATGCAAAAGGTTTATTTATGTGCATCCATAAAGGCAAGTTGAACGTTTTCGATCCACATCCGGACCTTCATCAGAACAAATATAAGAGATATGGTGCAGGGAGAAACGGTAATCCTGTCTCTATAAATTCCAATATTGGTAGGGTAGCCTGGATGCAGCAAGAAGTCCTGGGCTGGATACTCTACTTGAGCACCTACTCTATACACTACTACGAGTGCCGTGTTGTTCTATTATTACATTGTTTAAAGGCATAGTAATCTTAGTGTATGTAAACTTTTGACTTTGCAGTAAGTAATAAAAATGCCTTAAAACATTCTCTTTCATTAGTCTGTAATTTGGAAAATAATAATTATGGCAATCCTAAATTACCCAAGATGTGAAAGGCTTTTTCTGATTTCATGTCAAATATTGAGAAAAACCATGCAAATGTCTCTTTATATAGTGTATGTAAACTCCGGGTTTCAACTGTATATAACTGTATGGTAACGGCTGATGGGAGCAGCTCTTATCTGGCCCGGTCCCTTATTATGCACCGAGCCGTGGGGGAAGGCTTCAGCGGTGAGGAGCATATTCTTTTCCTCCGTGCACCTGTGCAGTCTTGCATAAGAGCCAAAAGGAATATTAACAAATTTTCTATAAGCTCAGCATACTTTCTGTCACTAAGTATAAGGTGCAGTAAAAACTTGAGTGCCTCATTGTAATTAGTATATTCATTGGAAACATTTTTCGAACTACATAATGATCACCATTTTCATCATGATGTTTGCTATGAAGCACATTTTACAGAACGCAATTACACCTCTGCTTATGAATCGAGCCTGCAGCTGGCGAGTGACGGATGCAGGACTAATGGTATGCCGCCATGAGGGTCTGCGCTCCAGGAGATGGACATGTTTTTTCATTCTCCTTTTTACTGAATTTACATCAGCCCAATACATGGTGGTGAAGCTGAAGAAACCGTCCCCTACTGTTCAGGCGGCCATGGGAGAACAGGTACTGTGACCTCAGCACTTTTAGTGGATTCAATGGAAACCTGGGTCCGACCAACAGAGATCTAATGAGAACAGCAAAAGGGGAAACAAGAAACCAGCGTGCTGCTAAAACTCTGCTGTCAATGGGGGCTTCTTTATTAATTATCTGTGTGCGGGACCCCTCATCGCCATCAGCCAGAACCGTAAGATGCGAGAACTATGCTGCTTCCTCGAGCTGCCATGCCATTACAGCATAGGAGCGGTGCTCGTACCATCTCTTGAGGGGGCCTGTTACACAGCAACACCACAATCTAACAGTAGGTAGTAGAGTGATAGGACATAAGGCACACAATGGGGTACGGCAAAGTGGATATGGCAAACCATTGGTCCAACAATTGCTCCAGTCTTTGCCATGTGCGAAAAACCATTTACATTATGGCCATGTGCTGGCAGTGACACTGGTCATGATGACAGCCATCATACAGGATGAACACAGCAACGCCGGTTTGTGTAATTTATTAAGGGTTTTCCAGTGTCAGGAAACCTCTGTCCCTTGACTGCAATTTGTGCTTTACTCACGCTCCTCAGGTCCAGCGCGGAGTCTCTGCCACTGCTCCTGTGAGTGTTATTGTCTGCAGCGCCGACATTATTGCAACCAAACCAGTGAGCTCAGCTGATGTTATCATCTCAAGTAGACCACAGAGCTTAGTTACTGGCCACAGCGCCGTCAGATCTGCACACACAGCCCTTGCCGGGAGGAGAAGCAGGGACTCGGCGTTACACCCGGTGAGGGCGAAGAACGTTAGTTTGCTCTTTGTTGTTAAAAAAAAAATGCACATGGGACAAGGGTTTTTTGAATCTACTAATAAACCCTTTTGAAAAAAACAAACCTTTTTTTGTATTATTTTTTGTCTAACCTCACTGGGGCAGAGTACCAACTCTGGATGGAGCCAGTGAATAGGTGCAGGCTTGCTTTTGGAAGTAGGCAGCCACATTCTTGTAGCCCTGGAACAGGACAGAATAATGCGCACATCACAATGAGGGGCGGTAAGTAACTAAAGGATTTCTTAACACAGCTCCACGAACATGTGAGGCTTGTGAATTCCCGGTGTTAACAGTGAATAAGGACACAGATTATAAACTCTACATTGCGCACATGTTGGGCCATTATATGGATTCTCGTATATAGGACCGGAATTTTCAGCAAATGTGTTATTGCAAAAGTAAATGGGTTATTTATGAAGTTGTTTGCAAGGGAAAAACAAATGTACTGGCCACGGCAATCAACCAGGAACCAGGCGGTAATCTGTGACCGACGTTAGAAAGTGTGACTAGGTTTATAAAAAAGCCTTCTGCGCAGAACAGAAAATTACCTGTAGTTTCCCTTGATTCGAACTTACTGCGTCACCCCTGCTTTATATGTGCAGACGTTTCTTCTATTCACTGATATGAGTGGCGTGCGACCATGCACACGGCCAGTCTTTCCACTCTGCTGTCAAAGTGAAGCGATTCCCACTTATATCCCATGTGTAGGTGGCCAATTTGACAGCATATAATTAATCGCTCACGTCGCACTGTAATTTGCTGATCTGACATTTGTGTAGCTGCCAACTGGAATGATTTCTTGTGGCCGCTGAGCCGATATTGGGGAGTGATAAGCAATCAGCTAGAAAGCCGCCATCTTGCCCAGTCATCTCACCTTCCAGCGAGGGGTGCAGTCTGCAGGTTTCCAGTGCCCTCCTGGCCCAATATTCATGGCAGAGAATTGCTGGTGAATTTCTTCTAACGTGATCTCACTCATATTGATGTCCGTGGGGCCACCTGCAGTGAAGAACAATTCCAATGAATAGCTGAGATTTCACAACGTTTTTGCCCGTCTTCATTTTATGGCGTGGGATTGTGCTCTTGGTAAGCTCACCTTGGGTGAGGCCATTACAAGTCAACGCATGAAAATTAGTCATTTAATTATAAACTTTTATTTGTGTTGTAATAAGGAAGTTACAGGGCCCTGAAGTTCGCTATCGTTATATCCTTCAGAAGACAGCTGTCACAAACGGAGGATAGAAACTGGGCATTTTACTCACACCTCCACCCTCAAGACTGGCGCTGCTCAATAAGGACATCCCTCCAATATGGAAAGGGAGCAATGATGGAAATAGATCGCACATGCAATTACCGTACTCCCAGTACTCACCAGTTTAATGAAGGTCCCATGGTGCACTGAAGAGGTCATAGCGCTGTACACTGTGCCCATAAATGGCACTGCAGGTTCTCAAATGTGAGAGCGTGCAGGACCATCCATACCCTGTACAGTGCTGTAGGGGTTGGGTGTCTGAGGGTCTCACCCCATCGTTCGGATATGGAGTACTGATCCCAAGATTAGGTTACTAACATGAAAGTCTTGAAAACCCTTTTAATCTATAGTTTTGGCCTCAAACTCTTACATGAAATGCTGTTGGCCCTCTCTAAATCTGGTGTATTGCGCCATTACTTTGGTGACTATTTTCCCAGGCTCCATTGTCTTTGATAGGAACATTATATGGAATTTGATGGAGGGGGACGATTATTGACTTATGTGAAAGCAGCATGGAAATATGGACGGATGTGTGCACTGTCCCATAGACTACCACTGGCTTCATATAATAGAGCCAAATAAAAAACACACGGAAAGGAGATGTTAAAACCATATATACTCATCTCCTGTAAGGAACATCCCATTTAAGAACGGTTTATAAAGTAATTTTAGTGTTACTAGCTGAGCATGGGTGCTCGCGGTATTCAGCTTAGAAGGTGGATGTGCATATTGTATTCATTTAGTATGGCCCTAACTGGAGTTCCATGTCAGTAATGGTCAGCATGCTTCACTAGATTGGGGTGGGGGGTCCTCACAATGTGACAAGCAAATGTGTTCTGCTCCATACAATGAAATGATAGTTGATGGTGGGACCACCCCAATGACCTAGGTTTGATTGCATCAAGAAGTAGGAAGTATATTTTGCCGTGGAAAATTTTTTTTACATGAGAATAACCGCTTCTTACTGAAAGAATCCCAGACCCTGAACATGGAATAGAAGTTGGGTCAGTATGGAGCTGCGAGTACATATACAGTATATGCCACCCCACCAGGGATAAAGACTTCCGCATACCTGCAGGAACTGAAGATGGGGCTTGTATCTTGAATATAGCTAAGTACATAGACATTTTTTCACATTTTAAAGGTTTTTAAACAACTTTAAAACTAATTTCAATGTTTTTTCTGGAACCTCAGTAGCAGCTCACCAAGCAGCATATCAAAGGGCCTGAGAAAACGCTCAGCTGGTTCTAGGATGACGCATTCGAAAAAGCTGTCGAGAACAAAGCTGCTGCAGAGAAGGGCTGACGTTTTCTAAAAAGGTTTCATTTACAAAAAAATAAAATAAATCTGCTCTTGCAATCTTGTAAATCTCCAGTTCTAAGGATGAGTCATATCCTACAGTATAATATAACCATACTAGCATGGTGGCTCAGTGGTTAGCATTGTTGCTTTGCAGCACTGGTTCCTGGGTTCAAATCCCACCGAGGACAATATCTGCAAGGAGTTTGTATGTTCTCCCCGTGTTTGCGTGGGTTTCCTCTGGGGTCTCAGGTTTCCCCCCACACTCCAAAGACATACTGATAGGGAATGTAGATTGTAAGCCCCAATGGGGACAGCGATGATGTATGTATGTAAAGACCTGTGGCACTATAGGAGTAAAATACATAAATACTAGCAGTCACCACACAGAAGCAGGGGCCAGCACTATGAGAGCACACAACTCGGAGGGGTCTACAATATTCCTTATCTCGCACATCTTCCCTACCAGCTCCATCTATCAAAATAAATGAAATCACACTTTCCCCTGTCCTCAAAATCCACTGCCTCGGATTAACCCTTGACTCTGACCTGTCCTTCAAACCGCACATCCAAGCTCTCGCCACCTCCAGCTCAAAAATATTTCCAGAATCCCTCCTTTCCTCAACCTACCAAAATGCATGACAATCATCTCCCGCCTCGACTACTGCAACATCCTCCTCTGTGGCCTACCTTCTAAGGCTGGAGTCACACTCCGCGTAAGACAATACGGTCCGTATATTACGGCCGTAATACGCTGAAAAGTCCCCAAAATAGTGGTCCGTAGCTCCTCCATAGGCAGGGTGTGTCAGCGTATTTTGCGCATGGCATCCTCCGTATGTAATCCGTATGGCATCCGTACTGCGTGTTTTTCTCGCAGGCTTGCAAAACCAACATACGGCTATAGAAGGGATCCATGTGTAAAAAACAATATATATATATATATACAGTGGGGCAAAAAAGTATTTAGTCAGTCAGCAATAGTGCAAGTTCCACCACTTAAAAAGATGAGAGGCGTCTGTAATTTACATCATAGGTAGACCTCAACTATGGGAGACAAACTGAGAAAAAAAAATCCAGAAAATCACATTGTCTGTTTTTTTAACAATTTATTTGCATATTATGGTGGAAAATAAGTATTTGGTCAGAAACAAAATTTCATCTCAATACTTTGTAATATATCCTTTGTTGGCAATGACAGAGGTCAAACGTTTTCTGTAAGTCTTCACAAGGTTGCCACACACTGTTGTTGGTATGTTGGCCCATTCCTCCATGCAGATCTCCTCTAGAGCAGTGATGTTTTTGGCTTTTCGCTTGGCAACACGGACTTTCAACTCCCTCCAAAGGTTTTCTATAGGGTTGAGATCTGGAGACTGGCTAGGCCACTCCAGGACCTTGAAATGCTTCTTACGAAGCCACTCCTTCGTTGCCCTGGCGGTGTGCTTTGGATCATTGTCATGTTGAAAGACCCAGCCACGTTTCATCTTCAATGCCCTTGCTGATGGAAGGAGGTTTGCTCTCAAAATCTCACGATACATGGCCCCATTCATTCTTTCATGTACCCGGATCAGTCGTGCTGGCCCCTTTGCAGAGAAACAGCCCCAAAGCATGATGTTTCCACCACCATGCTTTACAGTAGGTATGGTGTTTGATGGATGCAACTCAGTATTCTTTTTCCTCCAAACACGACAAGTTGTGTTTCTACCAAACAGTTCCAGTTTGGTTTCATCAGACCATAGGACATTCTCCCAAAACTCCTCTGGATCATCCAAATGCTCTCTAGCAAACTTCAGACGGGCCCGGACATGTACTGTCTTAAGCAGTGGGACACGTCTGGCACTGCAGGAGCTGAGTCCATGGTGGCGTAGTGTGTTACTTATGGTAGGCCTTGTTACATTGGTCCCAGCTCGATGCAGTTCATTCACTAGGTCCCCCCGCGTGGTTCTGGGATTTTGGCTCACCGTTCTTGTGATCATTCTGACCCCACGGGGTGGGATTTTGCGTGGAGCCCCAGATCGAGGGAGATTATCAGTGGTCTTGTTTGTCTTCCATTTTCTAATTATTGCTCCCACTGTTGATTTCTTCACTCCAAGCTGGTTGGCTATTGCAGATTCAGTCTTCCCAGCCTGGTGCAGGGCTACAATTTTGTTTCTGGTGTCCTTTGACAGCTCTTTGGTCTTCACCATAGTGGAGTTTGGAGTCAGACTGTTTGAGGGTATGCACTGGTGTCTTTTTATACTGAAACAAGTTTAAACAGGTGCCATTACTACAGGTAATGAGTGGAGGAAAGAGGAGACTCTTAAAGAAGAAGTTACAGGTCTGTGAGAGCCAGAAATCTTGATTGTTTGTTTCTGACCAAATACTTATTTTCCACCATAAAATGCAAAAAAAATGATAAAAAAACAGACAATGTGATTTTCTGGATTTTTTTTTCTCAGTTTGTCTCTTATAGTTGAGGTCAACCTATGATGTAAATTATAGACGCCTCTCATCTTTTTAAGTGGTGGAACTTGCACTATTGCTGACTGACTAAATACTTTTTTGCCCCACTGTATATATATATATACACACACACACATGTAAAGAGAACAGCCAGACAGCACTACCGCCTATAACAATATAGTGGGAACCGCTCACCTGTGTCCTGTCGGCCAAGGTATGTGATCCTGGGTGCTGTGCTCCGCTGGAAAAACTCCACGTGTAAATCCCAGAGTAAAGAAAAGGAGCGCACTCACTGGTCATCCAGTGCAGGTAACTTTATTCAAACGCTGTGAGATACGTCTTCACGACCGGGGGTGCTGTACAAAGAGTGCGGCGAAGCTAGACGATGGCCGTTTCGCGCCTGGCTGGCGCTTGACTGACCCGTTGAAGCGCCAGCCAGGCGCGAAACGGCCATTGTCTAGCTTCGCCGCACTCTTTGTACAGCACCCCCGGTCGTGAAGACGTATCTCACAGCGTTTGAATAAAGTTACCTGCACCGGATGACCAGTGAGTGCGCTCCTTTTCTTTACTCTGGGAGATATATATTATATTATACATACACACAGATATATATATATATATATATATATATATATATATACACACACACACACATATACATACATAATATATATATATATATATATATATATATATATATATATATATATATATATATATATATATATGTATATGTATATGTATATGTATATGTATATGTATATGTATATGTATATGTATATATATATATATATATATATATATATATATATATATATATATATATATATATATATATACACACATACATAATATTATATCAGTAGACACATATATGTATATATATTATTACTTCATCCAGCGCGAGATAGCTTTAAAGCCGGTAATTCAATTGCCGGCTTTTGCCATCTCCTTCCTAAAACCCGACATGATATGAGACATGGTTTACATACAGTAAACCATCTCATATCACTTTTTTTTGCATATTCCACACTACTAATGTTAAAGGGTTAAAAAAAAACACAGCCACGTTATTAAAAATTATTTTAATGAAATAAAAACAAAGGTTTTAACCCGTTCAGATGGATTTACATCGTGGGACTTTACAGATCTTCGGAAGGTATGTATATTGTTTTTTTTGTTACAGATCGAGGGTCTTCAGTGATTGGATTGAGCGTAGAATAAAATATTACAACAACCTTTGTTTTTATTTCATTAAAATAATTTTTAATAATGTGGTTGTGTGTTTTTTTTAACCCTTTACTAGTATTGGATTAATAATGGATAGGTGTCATAATTGACGCCTCTCCATTATTAATTTGGCTTAATGTCACCTTACAATAGCAAGGTGGCATTAACCCTTCATTACCCCATATCCCACCGCTACACGGGAATGGGAAGAGAGTGGCCAAGTGCCAGAATAGGCGCATCTTCCAGATGTGTATTTTCTGGGGTGGCTGGGGGCAGGTCTTTTTAGCCAGGGGGGGGGGCCAGTAACCGTGGACCCTCTCCAGGCTATTAATATCTGCCCTCAGTCACTGGCTTTACTACTCTGGCGGAGAAAATTGCGCGGGAGCCCACGCCAATTTTTTCTGCCATTTAACCCTTTAATTTAATAGCTAGAATGGCCAAATTTTGCATATACACACTACTAACATTAGTAGTGTAGAATATGCAAAAAAAAAGGTGATATGACATGGTTTACTGTATGTAAACCATGTCTAATATCATGTCGGGTTTAGGAAGGAGATAGCAAAAGCCGGTAATTGAATTTGGTTTTTCTGGCTTCCATAGACTTTCATTGGCGTTTTTTTTGCGCAATACGGTGACAAACGCAGCATGCTGCGATTTTCTACGGCCGTAGAAAGCCGTATAATACTGATCAGTAAAATACAGCAGATAGGAGCAGGGGCATAGAGAATAATTGGGACGTTTGTTAGGCGTGTTTTACGGACGTATTTTCTGCACTCATACGTCCGTAAAACTCGCTAGTGTGACTCCAGCCTAACATTCTTGCACCCCTCCAGTCCATCCTTAACTCTGCTGCCCGACTAATTAATCTCTCTCCTCGCTACACTCCTGCTTCCCCTCTTCGCAAATCCCTTCACTGGCTCCCAATTTCCCAGTGCATCCAGTTTAAATTACGGTACTAACACTGACCTACAAAGCCATCCATAACCTGTCTCCTCCGTATATTTCCACACTAATCTCTCAATATCTTCCCTCACGTAATCTCCCAAGAACTCCTCCTTTCCTCCACGCTTATTTGCTCCTCACCCAATCGCCTCCAAGACTTCTCCCGATTATCCTCCATCCTCTGGAATTCTGTGCCCCAGCACGTCCGGTTATCCACCACATTTGGATCCTTCAAAAGAAACCTGAAAACCCACCTCAACACCATCGGAGCTACTGCAACCCCCGACCTACTGTCTCCTTCCCCATAATCCTGTAGAATGTAAGCCCACAAGGGCAGGGTCCTCTTCCCTCTGTTCCAGTCTGTCATTGTTTGTTTTGTTTACTGTAAGTGATATTTGTATCTTGATGTAACCCAGTCTCATGTACAGCACCATGGAATTAATGGTGCTTTATAAATAAATAATATTACTCCAGCTGCTGCAGAATTTCTTTTTAGAGAGAAAGGGAAGCTTCCTGTCCATTACTACTAGATACGAAACACCTTCACCCTTTTCATAAAGGAGGTCAGCGGTGCTTGTATACCTAGGTTCGGCAGCAGCCACAATACCCTGCACCTGCTGCAGAAACTCTTCTTTGGTTACAGGCCTAGCAGAATGCACTTAGAAAAGTGATCTGTGCCGTCTGCAGGAAGAGATGAGAGGCCCCAGGATAATGTCATGGTGTGACATCAGTGGGGAGAATACAAGCAGTAATTACAGCCTTGCCGATGGAACACATACAATGACAAGGCTTCCATGTGTACTTAGCAGCTCTATGGAGAGGCTTTACTTCGATAACTACTCATATTTACCACTTAATGCTCCTTTAAGACCAGAAGGACTTAAACCAAATAACACAAATCCCGGATCCAGATTCCGGTGATATTGAGTCATTCTCGCCCAAGATTAGGACAGGGATGGGCAGAATACTGTCCGCTGTAGTAGCAGCTAGTTTGTCTGGTCTCTGGGCAGACTGCTTCATGCAGCTCTCCTCACTCGTTGCATTGTCTGTGCTAATCTTATAAAATATTCTGCATTTTCCGCAGACTCAGGGCAGAAGGACGTTTAATGACTTCTACAGATGGACATAAGAAGTTCAATATTTCAGCCAGATCAGGCCTAGAATTACACTGGGACACAAAGCTCATACCATGCTGAAAAATCATCTTTGTGGGGACTTGGATTCTTCTCTTTTCTTGTAGAAAATAAATAATGGGGAACCTTAGAGGGGCTTTTCTCTTTTCATAGTTTGGTGCGCTGCTCAACAGAGCTTTGCTGGCTACAATAATCATTGGCACAACCCGGTTCGCTCGGAGTTCCAAGAAGATCAGAGGCAGGACTAGTCCACGGGGGGGAGGACACAGCCTCATGGGACTAGTCCTGCCTCAGTCTATGGAAGGCACTATAAGCGCACTTATATAATAACCTCAATATTAGCATTACACAAAATATCTCATCGAAAAAGGGATAATGATGGCTACCACGAAAGCAGTGGTTGAGGAAAGAAGACTGGTCTCAGAGGTTTCCTTTTAAGTCTTTGAAAAATAATTATTTTGCAATTTGTATAGCTCAAATGCACAAAGCCAAACATTAGCATTGCAATACATACGCATAAAAGGCAGCTTCTCAGGGCACGGGAGGTGCGGAGAGATCGTAAAGTTTTCTGGCAGGTACATGGTTGACTGTGCAGTGAAGTCTGTAGAGTTTGTCCCATCTGGATAATCTGCGCAGGAAATAAAAACAAAACAGATCCAAACCTGAAAACTGCTGAATAATTGTAACAAACAATGAAAAAGTCCCAGTGTCTGTAAAAATGAAGTAACGTAATATATACAGAGGAGTTATAGTGAGCAGCCTGACATATAAAACCTAGGACAGATTGTGATGGACTTCAAGATATTCCCACACTGAAGGCACCCGAATATGTAAGAGAAAAGTCGTCTGAACCTGACTGTTTTGTCAGGACCCTCTGATGATTCAGTATGCCTGACCGATTTGCCCTGAAGACTGTCCTAAAGTGTGTCACAGTGGTTTACTGCCCTTTAATTAAGCGCACATGCACGCTCAGTAAAACTGCTACTGGACCACTGTACTGGTTATTTCTCACTACACACCAGTTTTTTGCAGTCAGGCACAATCCGGCAAATTATGAAAAAAACGGAACCGGCAAAAGTTGCCGCAGGATCCGTTTTTTTCTCAGAGACTTGTATTAGCGACGGATTGCCTCACGTTTCATCTGTTTGCCGGATCTGTCAAACATTCGTTTTCAGGTGGCCAGAGAAAATGGACATAGTAACGTTTTTTTGTGTCCGTCACTTGCTATAATGCTCTCTCTTCCCCAGAATCCAATTGGCCAGATCAGCTAGTCGAATACGGCTAAAAAATTTGGATCCGTCGCATCAGTTTTTCACAATTTGCGATGGATCAGTTTTTTTCAAAAATTCGCCGGATTGAGCCTGACAGCAAAAACCTGATGTGTGAAAGCAGCCACAGTGTCATTGCAGGTGCGCGCACACTGTACACAGACCGTGAATGAGTCCAGCGGCTCTCACACAGTGTCAGTGCTATCAATCATGGAAGAGGACGGCAGAGGTAAGTGGAAAACAAGCATGCTGGAAGGTTCACAGAACTGCTGGGCCACGCCATGAGTGCATCACCATTTTTTTGCTGACAGATTCCCTTTAAGTACGGTAGCTTCATCTATATATCTCACAGACACTTTGCCTGACCAAGATTACTATACTACAGGCCAAGATGCACTATAAATCAGAGGCTGCATTGCCACTGCTGAATGGGAACAATGGCCAAGAGACTTACTGAACTTAAAAACATGACAAAGGATCAGACATCAAACCCATCTCAATAATATACAGTCTCTTGCCACTTAGACCTAAAGAACCTCTCTAGAATCCGCCCTTTTCTCACCATGGAAACAAAAACCCTCACTGTCACCCTAATCCACTCCCGCCTGGACTACTGCAATTCTCTATTAATTGGCCTCCCCCCTCACTCGACTTTCCCCTCCCCAGTCCATCCTTAATGCAGCAGCCAGGGTCGTCCATCTGGCTAATCATTACTTGGACACGTCCGCTCTTCGCAAGTTGTTACACTGGCTGCCCATTCATTACAGGATACAATTCAAAGTACTTGCTCTCACCCACAAAGCTCTCCACAGTGCGGCACCCCCTTACATCTCCGCCCTCATTTCGGTCTATCGGCCTAACCGACCACTGCACTCTGCAAAGGACTTTCGACTAACCTCTGCTCTAATACACACCTCCCACTACCGTCTCCAAGACTTCTCCCGTGCTGCACCAATCCTCTGGAATGCTCTACCCTAAGATATTAGGACCATCCACAATTTGCATAGTTTTAGGTGCACCCAGTGTCGGACTGGAGCACCTTGGGCCCACCAGAGAAAATCTTTCTTGGGGCCCACTAAGTAGCTACACAGAAACAAATTCAAGACCATCAATTGTGTAGTAAAACACGCCAATATCAGGGCATAATATAAGGTAGTACACGTTTTAATTATGTAGCAGGGGTTGGGGTAGCCCCTAATAGAATATAAAGTAGCCCCCCTCATAGAATATAATGCAGCCCCCCCATAGAATATAATGCAGCCCCCCTCATAGGGTATAATACAGCACCCCACAAAAGATAATACAACCCCCTCAAAGTATAATGCAGCCCCCCCACAGAATATAATGTAGCTCCCTCATATGGCATAATGCAGCCCCTCCACAAAATATAATGTAGCCCCTCAGAGTATAATGCAACCCCCTCATAAGGCAGCCCCCCATAGAATATACTGTAGCCCCTCATGGGGCATAATGCAGCACCCCTCATATAGTATGATGTAGCCACCTGAGAGAATAATGCAGCCCCCACAGAATTATAATGTAGCCCCCTCATAGGGTATAATGCAGCCCCCCTGAAAGGGTATAATGCAGCCCCCTCCACCATTGTACTCATTACCACCTCCATCATTGCCTTCTCCCCACTACCATTGTTCTTTCCACCACTACCATCTTTGTCCTTTACACCACATCCATCATTGCTTTCTTCCCCACCACCATCATCGCCTCCCCCACCACCATCATCACTGCCTCCCCCACAACTGCTTCCCCACCACCATCATCATTGCCTCCCCCACCACCATCATCATTGCTTCCCCCGCCACCATCATTGCACCCACCACCATTATCATTTCCTCCAGCACCATCATCATTGCCCCCACCACCATCATCATTGCCCCCACCACCATCATCATTGCCCCACCACCATCATCATTGCCCCACCACCATCATCATTGCCCCACCACCATCATCATCACCTCTGGCACCATAATCATTGCCCCCACCACCATCATCATCATCATTGCCTCCAGCACCATCATCATTGCCCCCACCATCATCATCATTGCCCCCACCACCATCATTACCCCACCAGCATCATTGCCCCCACCACCTTCATCATTGCCTCCAGCACCATCATCATTATTGCTTCCCCCACTACCATCATCGCCCCCACCACCATCATCGCTCCCACCACCATCGCTCCCACCACCATCATCGCCTCCAGTACATAATCATTGCCTCCAGCACCATCATCATTACCCCATCATCATTACCCCACCACCATCATCATTGCCCCCACCACCATCATCATTATTGCTTCCCCCACCACCATCATCGCCCCCACCACCATCATTGCCTCCAGCACCATCATCATTGCCCCCACCATCATTGCTTCCCCCACCACCATCATCGCCTCCAGCACTGTCATCATCATTGCTTCCCCCACCACATCATCCTCATCATTGCCCCACCACCATAATCATTGCCTCCAGCACCATCATCTTTGCCCCCACCACCATCATCATTGCCTCCAGCACCATCAACATAGCCCCACCACCATCATCATTGCCCCCAGCACCATCATCATTGCCTCACCACCATTATTGCACCCACCACCATCATTGCCTCCAGCACCATCATCATCGACCCCACCACAATCATCATTGCCTCCAGCACCATCATTGCTTCCCCCACAACCATCCTTGCCTCCAGCACCATCATCATCATTGCCTCCAGCACCATCATCATCATTGCCTCCAGCACCATCATCATCATTGCTTCCGCCACCACCATCATAACCATCATTGCCCCACCACCATTGCCCCCACCACCATCATCATTGCCTCCAGCACCATCATCATTGCCTCCCCCCACACACACAGCTGTACACACGGAGGCAGAGACACACACGCAGGCAGGCAGAGACGCACACACAGACAGACACACACACACACAGACACACACCCACTCACTTCTCCGCACGTTCCGGCAACTTTCTCTCTGAAACAGCCGCACTGAATGATGACGTCATCCAGCCGCGCTGATTCAGACAGGAAGTGCCGGGCAGGAAGGAGGACGGCGTGAATCCCTGCAGCTCCGCTCTGGTCCCAAGCTGCAGGGATCGCAATCAAGGATCGCCACCCTTTAGGGGCCCACCTCTGGGGCCCCCCATTCAGTAGCATCGGCAGGCAGTGTTAGCCTCAGCCTGCGGCTAACGCTGCCCGCCATTAAAGTGAAATGGTATTCACGCCTCTCCACGCCCATGGGAGTGTGGGGGAAGCGTGAATATTCATTTCTCTTTAGCAGCGGGGACAGACTCCTGTCCATCTGCTGCTCTCTGGCACCAGGAGGGCCCCCCTTGACTCAGGGGCCTCATAGCAGCTGGGTGTGCCGCTATTAGCGACACTTTCCTAATGTTCAAAAAGCCATTTTGCTATTCATATTTCATATTCGACATGCTTTGGCACGATAGAGTGCAACCTTTTTTTGTATATTGTATATGGAGGTAGCTGCTCCTGGTATGCACCTATTCACACTAGTTTGGTTGTGCCTGTCGATTATCCTAGTAATGTGCCAGTAAAAGTTTGGAAAAACCAATATAAAGGTGAACACTCTGTTATTTCACTTGGAAATGTAGAGAATTATCCTCTGACTTCTGTTATGAAGCATGGATCTGGAGATGTCCACAGGCTGCACCCAGCATTATACCAGCGCGGAGTGGGCACGCTTCACAGGGAATGCTCACTAATCCCATTATTAGCAGCTCCATGCACAAAACATCCAAGAAAACGTCTAAGAAATGACTGTAGCAATCGGCCAGAGGAATGGCACATAGATAAAGATCTAACAGGAACTTTTTCCATAACAGGTGCACACTCTTTCAAACCACATGATTCAATGTTATTACACTATGAACCATGACAAAGTCCAAGGAACAGAACTTTTTTCCCTTTGTAAGCCCTGTATCCACAATTGGTATTAACATTTATCAAAATGTCATTAAAACAGGAGACAACCGACAAGCCATAAAATCTCACATGTATGCGGCCAAGACAGAACTGACTCAGAGTCCATTCAGCACTGCCAACTTTTGTAGCTACCTGGTATATGAGGTGAGGAGCGCCATGGAAAATTCCTTATTAAACAAAGCTCTGGTGGAAAATTAGATCTTCATATTTAGATGGTGATTACAGTGGTCCCCCACCTATGTTCTGCATACCCCTGCAGATAAAAGCTGGGGCTCTCCTTTATCCTGGAGCTTCTCCACTTCCAGAATGGTGGAGACTCACTTTACACCCCTATGCCATGCTCTTTCAGATAAATCGTACCCTAGGTACGGGTGGCGCATTACAGACGTGTACTAGTAGTCAAAACGGCACAAAAAATGCCTAATAGGTACTATAAAGAACAGCGGTACTTGCAGCTCCACGGCGGTCACATACACAGGAGCACTGATCACGTCATATTCCTTTGGGTTGGAGCTCAGCGCTTGGTCAGCCCATCTTCACGACATCGGAATTTGCCTGCGTTACCAGCAATAACTTGTACAAATACTGACCACACGCAGCTTAAAGGGGTCAGATTTAATAAAGTTAAAATAAAAAAATACTTCTGATTTACCCTAAACAATCCTATGCTCCAGGGTCGGCGCTCTGGATGCTCTGCTGGTTCTGCAGTGCTGGTGTCCCTTCCATCATTCTTGTGACTGCTGCAGCCAATCACTGTCATCTGCAGCCGACTGCAATCCAAGCAAATTCTCCACTAAAACCAATGACTGGCTGCAGCGGTCATGTGAGGTGGTGCTAGAGTGGCAGGAAATTCATTGAAAAATAAATGGTTAACATTTCCAGCAGTCCGAAGTGAGTCTGCACTGAACTCCAATAATGTGACAAGTACACATGAAGAGGGACATATGTATAGAGCCACGGTGACCAGGTTAAAGGCGGCTCTAAGGCCGGGGCCCCCAGCTTCTGTAGCGCGAGTCACCCTCCGATATGACAGATGGCGCTGGGCCACACAATAGTAAAAGCAAAGAGTCTCCTTCCAGTGAGATATTTTTCCAGTACCAAATGGTAGTAATGCCGACACCAGTGCATAATACCACGAGGGTCCGACCTGCGGGGGTCCATGAGCCAGTGGTTGGGTAGCACCTTTCTGGGAGCACACAATGTAGCTGCACTTACACAAGACATGTTCTTAAAGGGATTTTTAAAAGAATGCTTATCGGTTGACAGAATGGAGCTGGCTTAGTTAATAAGCAGTCCTGTGTGGCTGAGCACATGGATAGAGCGAATACCTGAACACTGGCAATATCTGGCCTAATAGAAGAATATTAGTACGGCTGAATAAAGTACCACAAAGTACTTTTACATAAATGTTAATGGGGCTGAAAACTCTCACCCAACTCTTCATGTGGCTGTAATTCAAAGCTCACATTGTTACCGAGCACATTAGGAAAAAGGAGAACCTGCTGAGAGATCCCTGAGGATAATATGGAGGAGACCAAGCAGAACATCAGGAAGAACTTTAGTTAAAGTTACAGGGCTTTTCCCACAAAGTACATTTTAATCAATAGATCTTGGAATAACAATTTCCACAATTGGAGGTGTTAAAAAAAAAACCGTTCCTGTGCTGAGATAATCTTATAAATGTGCCCCTGCTTTGTACTGTGTAATGACCGTACAGGAACATGGTCTGATCATACCACAGCTACTGGCCAGAGGAGGAAGCAAAAGAGAGTATACAGACAGGACCACAGCCGATTCTGTGAGGTAAAATATTTTCCTGTCTATTTTTAAGCAATGTTTTTCCTCAGAGAAAAAGAATCAGCTGTGATCCCCTGCTGTAACATCTGTGTACTCGTGTCCTCCCCTGCCTAGAAGCTGTGGTATGATCAGACCACGTTCCTGTACGGTCAGACACAGCCATTACACAGTAGGGACACATTTATAAGATTATCTCAGCACAGGAACATTGTTTTAAAAACTCATCTAATTGTGGAATGTATTTATTATTCACAGATCGATTAGCTTTGATAGTGGGAAAACCCCTTTAAAACTCTTCCCTTACTAAGAAATATAGTTGGGTTACTCATCTACAGGTTTCATCATACACACGTCAACAGTGCAGTTACAACATGAAGAACTAAAAGTTATGGCATTATGGAAATCACAGGATGGATAGACAGGTTAAAGAAATGCCAATGATGCAATATCGCGTATGAACGCAAAGCGCAGAACTACGCGCACTTACACGCCATCGGTGAGGTTATTAATGATTGCCTGAGGAATCTTCTGCCATGCTGAATAGACTTGGGCAAATCATCAAGATCCTAGTGGCAGAGAATTCCTCAGACAACCATTACTAACCTCACTGATAGCAACCAAGACGAGTATGTGCAGGATTTCTGCATAGGGCACTCATTCTATATTGAGCAAATCCAAAAACGTTGTTTCCATTTTTTCATCCTTAGCACATTGGTAACATGTCTGTCCATCCTTCCATAATGCCTCAACTTTTCCTGCTTGTGTAGCAATTTCCCCTCGTTGAGGAGTGTGTTTTAGGAGTTTATTTTAGTAATTTAATTCTATCGCCAAAAAAATAATACATTGAAAAGATCGGTGTAATCATTATACATGTTGACAAGCAGACAGAGATGAACTGGAATATAAGTACAGTAAGTATGCATGACACGTTTGAACAGGACATTACATTTATCGAGCTCCTCACTGCTGGCTGTCCATTAACCGGGTCTTAGTCCCCCTTGGCCCTTATTCACATTTACATCATTTGACATAGGTTAAGGTTTTAATACTAGAGGTTAGGACCATCCTGAATAGTGCCACCTTGATGTGGTGGGATGGTTTTTACAGTTTTTTTAAATCAAAATTATGTTGATCAAGTACCTACCCCATGTTATTTTCACGCACGATTGCTATTTACTGAGGGGTATTTGCTCATTTTGTTTTTATCTTTGGTTTCATTTATTAATGAGTAGATGGGACATGTGATAACATTTTACAGCTCTCCCCTTAGAGGAGGGATCATAAGTGGGAGTATAAGTTTTAAATGTCGTCTAAAATGCCAGTGGGTGTCTTCACAAGATGACGACTAATACATAAAGGGTTTTTTATACCAACGCAACTCACAGTTATTGCCCAGGCCACATCTACAATGCATTGTAATACAAAATTAGGCAGATTTTGGTAAACGATCCCATGTGCCAGGCAGGAAAAAAAAAAAAAAAAAAAAATCAGATCAGGCAAGAAAACCAGGAGTGTCACTCATGTAAGGGACCACAGCAGGACAAAAATTTGATTGACAAGACATGTGGATTGGAGATACAGTTGATGAGGCACATTCACATCTATGTATGATTCTATAGTAGAAATATTTTTTTTTATTTTAATATGAAAATGTAAGGACATTAAGGAAACCCTTTTCAAATGAAATCTACATGAAAAGTTGAATATGTGCAAACAGTTTTCTTTAATGTTTCTTATCGATTTTGTCATAAGTTTTCCATTCATACCTAGGGCTTCTACTGGTCCTCTTGGAAACAGACTGCATACCTTACTGTTTTAGTGGCGGTGTCAAACACTATTTTAAAAATTAAAGAAAAAAAAAATATACAGGTTTTGCTGCAGTTTTTTTTTTTTTTTTTATAAAATGCAAGAAAGAATCTGGCGAGGAGAAATGCTAGTGCTCCTTTTCTTTTTTTCAACTATTTCTTTTGAACCCACTTCAAGCTTCAGCTTAAAAAAAAAAAAAAAAACGAAACCAGTGTGACGGATGGCTGTATATGGACTCATACAGGGAAAGCTGGGGGCACATTTTAAGTAATTAAAAGGATATTGTGCAAGGTTGTAATAAATGACATGGTGAAGTCCCTCGTGCTCCAGAGATAGAGCAGATTCGTTTGTTGCCGGATTTGTGTATATGAGAAGGCATACAGCCAGCAAATTTCACCTTAAAGGCATAACCACAATTGCATCCATGCCACACTTCATTCATTCATTATTCTACAGGAAATAAAATGCACAGGAAGACACTACAGAAGGCAGGATCTCCCGGGTGCTGCTCCGTCCACGTTCCCTTTATATGCCATGGAAGGTGAAAGCTTATGTTTCCCAATCAAAAAAAAAAATTCAGTTTGACGTAAAAAACAAACCTGTGCTTTAATTTCACCACCTATGTCCAGCGCAGAGTCTCCGCTGCCGCCCAGGTCAGCAGAGCCGACATCACGTGAACAGCGCTGCAGACTACCACTGGCTTGTGTCATTCGCATAGGCAGATCAGCTGAGCCCAGAGATTGGCTGCAGTGCTGTCATCCTGATATCAGCTCTGCAGACAAACAACCACGACAGGAGAAGTGGCGCAGAGTCTCCGTGCTGGACCTGGGGTGGGAAGTTTGAATTTTCATTTTTTGCAGTGATCTGCGCCTAGGGGCTTAACCCATAAAACCCCTGTATAGAAGTATTGCATCATTATTGCATCACGAGCACTGCTTTTTATACTAAAGCAGTTGACTGACACAGGGTTCGACTTCTGAAATTTCCATAGGCCCATGTGTATATTTCCCATGTAAGAACCACTAGAGGGGAAAAGCAGCACTACACACTGCAAATGTGCAGACCAGAAAGGCCTCATGTTAATAAAAACCATGGTCCACAGGGGTTGTCTTAATAAGATGACCCCTCTGGTAGCATGGTAATTATCTGTTAGTATAGATGGCCTTAGATTGGATTGGTAAAAGTGACATTGCCTTCTCTTTGTCAGATTAGGTAAGGGGCCACATACTTTCAATGGCCGCCGGCTGCTTGTTCAACATAGAGGTGTCTGAGGAATAGCTAAGCACATTCGTGTTTTCAATGGTAAGATGCTAAATTAGGTGCTCCCAGGCACCTCTGGTGACATTCACCATGCACAATCCATTTTCTCCCTACAATATGTCGAACAAATGACAGCAGAACAGCGAATAATTTCCGGTGAGCGTGGTGCACAGCCTGATGGTCCGGTGTTGGGGCAGACTCCATGTGCCGAGTGGTAAGCCATGGGAGCATCCTCCCGTAGCTATGGTTCCCCTCGTATAAGCGGAGGTGTGGGCTAGAGGTGAGCTCCAGCCAAAAGCACCGCCGTGCACTGGCGAGGTTAGCGGGGGGCGTGGTAAGGGCCATAAAGAATGCATCCTTCAAAACACGTCGGCTTTTTGGTCCCATTATGAACCAGTCGTTGAGAACTGGTGATGTCACGCTTACCATGCCCCTCACTAACCTTGCCACTGCACAGCGGCGCGGCCGGCGCTTATCACCAGCCCGCACCTTCCCTCATACGAGGGGAACCATAGCTACAGGAGGACCCTCCCAAGGCTCACCACTCACCACACGGAGTCTGCCCCACCATCAGGATGTGCACCGTGCTCACCGGGATCTGAGTAAGGGCTCATGTACACTTGCAGTGAAATCAGACGAATTCAATCTGATAAAAAAAAATTAGATTGAATTCGGACCAATGTTAATCTAGGATTGGTTTAACCTAGGATAATCTAGGTTTTTTTCCAGCTCGGATTAGATCACGATCAGGCTGGGGAAAAAAAAAAGTCGCGGCGTGCTGCGAATGTAAACAGAAAACGGATTGCATCCCGCAATAGAAGTCAATAGGTGTGATAGAAAAATTGTATAGCACTCGCACCGGTGTCCTTTGAAAAGCCGGCAATTCATATGCGGCTAATGTAAAAAACACACTGACAGGTTATAATATAAAAGATAGATTACACATATACACAGAATACATAATATACATACCGTATATCAGTGGTCCCCAACTCGAGGCCTCGAGGGCCGCCAACAGTGCAGGTTTTCAGGATTTCCTTAGTATTGCACAGGGGTTGGAATCATCACCTGTGCAGATGATCACATTACCACCGATGCAATACTAAAGAAATCCTGAAAACCTGCACTGTTGGCGGCCCTCGAGGCCTGGAGTTGGGGACCCCTGCCGTATATACTCGAGTATAAGCTGAGATTTTCAGCCCATTTTTTGGGGCTGAAAGTCCCCCTATCGGCTTATACAGTCATACCCAGGGGTCGGCAGGGGAGGGGGAGCGGGGGCTATCCAATAATACTCACCTGCTCCTGGCGCGGTCCCTGCACGTCCCTGGCTCACCTGCGCCCCAGCTTCTTCCTGTATTAAGCGGTCACATGGTACCGCTCATTACAGTAATGAATATGCTGCTCCACCTTCCATAGGGGTGGAGCCACATATTCATTACTGTAATGAGCGGTAACGGTGACCGCTCAGTACAGGGAGAAGCTGCGGCACAGAGGAAGCAGGGACTGCACCGCGCCAGCAGCAGGTGAGTATAATGGGGAGGGGGAGTGCAGCGATCTTCACCTGCTCCTCAACGCGGGCGCTGCTCCGTCATCAGCAGTGACGCTCAGGTCAGACGGCGCGGTGACGTGGTTAGTGTGCGCCCTCTGCCTGAACGTCAGTGCAGAAGACGCTGAAGATGGAGCGGCGCCCGGAATGAAGTCAGGTGAATATTGAAAGTGTCGGGGGCCTGAGCAACGAGAGGAGAGTATGTGATTTTTTTTTTTTTATTGCAGCAACAGCATATGGGGCAAATGACTGTTTGGAGCATCTTATGGGGCCATAATCAGCATTTGTGCAGCATTACATTGGGCAAATGTCTATATGGAGCATCTTATGGGGCCATAATCCACATTTATGGAGCATTATATGGGGCAAATATCTCTATGGAGCATCTTTTGGAGCCATAATCATCATTTGTGGAGCATTATATGGGGCGTATTTTGTATGGAGCATCTTATGGGCCATAATCCGCATTTGTGCAGCATTATATGGGGCATAGTTTAATATGGAGCATCTTATGGGGCCCATCATGAACTCTATGGAGCATTATATGGGGCTCCTGATTCAATATGGATATTCAAAAACACTTAACCTACTGATGTCTCAATTAATTTTACTTTTATTGGTACCGTATTTTCCGGCGTATAAGACGACTTTTTAACGCCTGAAAATCGTCTCAAAAGTCGGGAGTCGTCTTATACGCCAGGTACGGCGTGTGCAGGGAGCGATCCTGGATGGTTCCCAGGGCCTGAAGGAGAGGAGACTCTCCTTCAAGCCCTGGGATCCATATTCATGTAAAAAAAAATATATATATATATATATATATGGATATACTCACCCTCGGACGGCCCCCAGCTCTCAGCGGTGCAAGCGGCAGCCTCCGTTCCTAAGAATGCATAGAGCGTAGGACCTGCGATGACGTCGCGGTCTTACAGATGCGCCATTTCTGGGGCGGCTGAGTGCTGGTGTTTGTAGCCGGGGGACCAATAACCATGGACCCTTCCTAGGCTATGAATCTCAGGCCGTAGATGTCTGCATAGCCTTTTCTGGCTATTAATTATAGGGGGACCCCACGCTATTTTTCTTTGGGGTCCCCCTATTTTAATAGCCAGTAAAGGCTAAATATACAGCTGCGGGCTGAGATTCATAGCCTGGGAAGATCCATGGGTATTTACCCCTTCTTAGGCTACAAACATCGGTCTCCCAGTCGCCGACTATCCCTCTCTGGCTATGCTGCATGCATTTACTATATGTAATCCATGTCTCCTATCCTGTCGGCCTCTGCATTGATATTGCAGAAGCCGACAAATGAATTAACGGCTAATCTTCTATCTATCCGTATATGAAATATAAAGATGTACACATATACATACATCTATTCTATGTGCATATATCTATTCTATCTATTCTATACTGGATGACAAACTCACATTTAGTGTCCAGTATCAGGCAGCTGCTACGAAGGCAAATAAAATAATGGGATGCATTAAATGAGGCATAGATGCTCATGAAGAGAACATAATTTTACCTTCACACAAGTCAATAGTTCGACCACACTTAGAATACTGTGTACAGTTCTGGTCTCCGGTGTACAAGAAAGACATAGCTGAACTAGAGCGGGTGTACAGAAGAGCGGCCAAGGTTATTAGAGGACTGGGGGGTCTGCAATACCAAGAGAGGTTATTACACTTGGGGCTATTTAGTTTGGAAAAACGAAGACTAAGGGGTGATCTTATTTTAATGTATAAATATATGAGGGGACAGTACAAAGACCTTTCTAATGACCTTTCTACTCGTAGACCTGAGACAGGGACAAGGGGGCATCCTCTACGTCTGGAGGAAAGAAAGTTTAAGCATAATAACAGATGCAGATTTTTTACTGTAAGAGCAGTGAGACTATGGAACTCTCTGCCGTATGATGTTGTAATGAGTGATTCATTACTAAAATTTAAGAGGGAACTCGATGCCTTTCTTGAAAAGTATGTTACAGGTTATATACACTGATTTCCTTGATAGGGCGTTGATCCAGGGAACTAGTCTGATTGCCGTATGAGGAGTCGGGAAGGAATTATTTTCCCCAATGTGGAGCTTACTCTTTGCCACATGTTTTTTTTGCCTTCCTCTGGATCAACATGTTAGGGCATGTTAGGCTATGGGTTGAACAAGAAGGACTTAAAGTCTTCCTTCAACCTTAATAACTATGTTACTATAACCCCTGGCAAAAATTATGGAATCACCGGCCTTGGAGGATGTTAATTCAGTTTAATTTTGTAGAAAAAAAAGCAGATCACAGACATGGCACAAAACTAAAGTCATTTCAAATGGCAACTTTCTGGCTTTAAGAAACACCAAAAGAAATCAAGAACAAAAAAATGTGGTAGTCAGTAAGGCTACGTTCACATTAGCGTTTCCCGACGCAGCGTCGGGCAACGCAGCGGCGACACATGCGTCATGCGCCCCTATGTTTAACATGGGGGACGCATGCGTTTTTGTTTGTTGCGTTTGGCGACGCATGCGTCTTTTTTGCCGCAAGCGTCGGACCAAGAAAACGCAACAAGTTGCATTTTTCTTGCGTCCGATTTTCGGCAAAAAAATGATGCACGCGTCGCAAAACGCAGCGTTTTGCCGCGTTTTTGCGTGCGTTGCGTCGCCGACGCAGCGGCGCACAACGCTAGTCTAAACGTAGCCTATCACATTTTTTGTTCTTGATTTCTTTTAATGTTTCTTAAAGCTAGAAAGTTGCCATTTGAAATTACTTTAGTTTTGTGTTATGTCTGTGATCTGCTTTTTTTCTACAAAATTATACAAGAATGTCTCTATGTAAATGTTCATGTTAAAATTGCATTGCAGTCTGATAGCAATTGCACTTTATTTAGATGTAAATCTGGTGCTAGGTGTGAAGAATCTGATTGTACTCGCACAAAAAACGAATGACACTCACATGACACTTGCATTACACTTGTCTGACTCTCCTGCATCAAAATAGGACCGATTTTTAAATCGCTAGTGCGTCTCCAGCCCTAAGTGACAAACTCTCTCACACACTACTACCAGGAGGCGGCTGGTTATTTCTGCACATCATATATTCAGTCTTTTAGGTCTGTAGCATGGTCGTTTCTCCTTTTATAGTTTTCAGTACATATGTAACTCGGACAGGATCACACACAGAGCCTGTCTAACTGCCAGCTGCTTCAGCCTACCATTTGCCTATGAACGTCAGTGTGTCCGTTTTCGTTTTTAGCGAATAAATTCATGTCTAGCAACCAACAATCACATAAAAATCTATTGATTTGGAATTCGAAAACGGTACTTCATTCTGAGGACTGGGGTGAATGGGCTGTTTACAGCAATCACTAAGGAAAATTAAGGAATTCTAATTAACAATTTTACACCAAGATCATCATCACCCATTCAATCCGGTTTCCATGTTCAATGGGAAATCCCATTTAGCTGCAGGCACATCTTAATTAACAGGATTTGTGTCTCATAAGCTACATATAACTCAATAAAACTTTAGATGTCAGTCTTACCTGTCCCGTTGAGTGCACCAGTGCCATTTTTGTTGGTATACTGTCTTATCATATTTCCAATGGTTCGAACATTGTCCCTTAGCATTATGCCTTGGGCTTGCACCATGAAGAGGTAGGTGTTTGCTAAAAGACATAAAAGAAAAACTAAATTGTTGATGAGTGTTAAAGAGATGGAATGTCGAAGAGTATAAAGAAGATGGAGAAAGAAGCATCGAAAACATACTGCAAAACTAGCAGCAGATGGATTTCCTTTGGACCATCATCTATGAAGGACTTTGCTTTTCCAAAGAGGTAGTGGATATAGGACACATGTCTACATGCTTCAGCCTCTACTTATTGAAGATGTATACCACTACTGACAAATACTCACAATTGCAACAGCAAGAAAGACAAACAGTAAGGTGCAGGAAGAGTTAAAATCTGTCACAGGCTGAGGGACAGAATCCTTGATTTGAGACACCTTGGTTTATCACCTCAGCAGATCGTTATGTAGGTAGGCCGAGATGTCATCACTGTTCAACATTGCGTGTCACAGTGCTTGGGAGAACGATGATGAACTGGAATGACCGCAAGAGACGCACAGAGGCGAACCTCTGCGCAGATGGATCGTCAGATTAGAAGAAAGTGAAAAAAAGAAATCTTAGGGGCTCCCCTCTGGTGGAATGAATCCCCAAACAGATGTCAGATGTGAACCACTCCTTCAGGCAATGTCCAGAATGGTGAAGACACTTTGTATTTGTCAAACTGAATTTATTTATAAAACATGAGTAATAAAGATTTTTTTCATGCTTGTGAACATTAAAAAAAGCATGAAAACCTTAAATAGGTATTAAAATCAAAACGCGTTTCTGCTCTAGAAGAGCTTTTATAATTATCACAAGCATGAAAAAGAAATCTTTATTACTCATGTTTTAGGCTAGGTTCAGATTGCGTTAATAGGACCGCGCTGTTTTGTGACGCGCCTCGGACGCTGCTTGCAGCGTCCGTGGCGCCCGAGGTCCGTTCCCCGCTCTCGCAGATCGGGGATCTGCGAGAGTGGGGATGTTAAACGCAACCCCGAAAAAGACATTGCGTTAGCGCAATCCGCGTTTAGCGCTTAGCGCTAAACGGATAGCCCTAACGCAATTTGAACCTAGCCTTATAAATAAATTCACTTGACAAATACAAAGTGTCTTCACCATTCTGGACATTGTCCGAAGGAGTGCTTCACATTGGACATCTGTTTGGGATTCATTCCACCAGAGGGAGCGCCTCCGATTTGTTTTTTCACATATCCCTTAAAGTTGTGAATGCGACAGGACCAACAGAACTCCACACCAATTGTAAGGGCGGCACGAGGTTGGATCCCCTATTGAGATCAAATTGCTACATAGAGTTGTGTGTATCCTGCACAACCCCCACAGGTGAGTATGTATGTGTATCTACTATATAATTGTCTAAGGGTCACTTCCATCTTTCTGTCTGTCTCTCACGGATATTCATTGGTCGCGGCCTCTGTCTGTCATGGAATCCAAGTCGCTGATTGGTCGTGGCAAAACGCCCACGACCATTGCCACGACTAATCAGCGACGGCCACAGTAAGGCGCCAATATGGCCGCTCTTTCCTCCCCGCAGTCAGTGTCCGCTCCATACTTCCCTCCAGTCATCCAGTCAGCCCTCACACAGGGTTAATGCCAGCGTTACCGGAGCGCGGTGTAACGCACTCAGTTACGCAGCTATTAACCCTGTGTGACCAACTTTTTACTATTGATGCTGCTTATGCAGCATCAATAGTAAAAAGATCTAATGTTACAAATAATAATAATTAAAAAAAAGGTTATTCTCACGCTCAGATGTTGCGTCCTGTCCTCGGCAGCGCAAGCGGCAGGTTCCGATGCCAAGGATGCTATGCGAGAAGGACCCTCCATGACGTCACGGTCATGTGACCACGACATCATCACAGGTCCTGCGCTCATACCAACCCTGGGACCGGAAGCTGCCGCCTGCACCGTACACAGGCGACAGGACTACGAGAGGCCCTCGGATGGTGAGTATATGCTTAGTTTTTATTTTTTAACCTGTTACATACGTGGCTGGGCAATATACTACGTGTCTCTGTGTTGTATACTACGTGGCTGGGTAATATACTACGTGGACATGCATATTCTAAAATACCCGATGCGTTAGAATTGGGCCACCATTATTATAATAATAAATATATATATATATATATATATATATATATATATATATATATATATATATATATATATATATATATATATATATATATATATATATATATATATATTATTTTTTTTTATTATTTTTTTTTTTTTAAGAAAAGCAGCACAAAAAATAAAGAAAAGAGTGGACTTTATTGCCTGAACGGCGTGGCAACGTTTCGGATACAACAATCCTTTTTCAAGCAGTCAATACATAGGTAAAGGTTTTTTTTTTATATCAAACACATGTCAATCTCATTAAAAAAATCATTATGTGCAATATCTCAAATATAAATAAATTACAAATAGCAGCTATTCATAAATCAGTGAGTCCATGTAAAGCATAACACTTCCATAAGATACATAATCAGTGAACATTAACCCCTTTACCCCCAAGGGTGGTTTGCACGTCAATGACCGGGCCAATTTTTACAATTCTGACCACTGTCCCTTTATGAGGTTATAACTCCGAAACGCTTCAACGGATCCTGGTGATTCTGACATTGTTTTCTCGTGACATATTGTACTTCATGATAGTGGTAAAATTTATTTGATAGTACCTGCGTTTATTTGTGAAAAAAACGGAAATTTGGCGAAAATTTTGAAAATTTCGCAATTTTCAAACTTTGAATTTTTATGCAATTAAATCACAGAGATATGTCACACAAAATACTTAATAAGTAACATTTCCCACATGTCTCCTTTACATCAGCATAATTTTGGAACCAATTTTTTTTTTTGTTAGGGAGTTATAAGGGTTAAAAGTTGACCAGCAATTTCTCATTTTTACAACACCATTTTTTTTTAGGGACCACGTCTCATTTGAAGTCATTTTGAGGGGTCTATATGATAGAAAATGCCCAAGTGTGACACCATTCTAAAAACTGCACCCCTCAAGGTGCTCAAAACCACATTCAAGAAGTTTATTAACCCTTCAGGTGTTTAATAGGAATTTTTGGAATGTTTAAATAAAAATGAACATTTAACTTTTTTACACAAAAAATTTACTTCAGCTCCAATTTGTTTTATTTTACCAAGGGTAACAGGAGAAATTGGACCCAAAAAGTTGTTGTCCAATTTGTCCTGAGTACGCTGATACCCCATATGTGGCAGTAAACCACTGTTTGGGCGCATGGGAGAGCTCGGAAGGGAAGGCGTGCTATTTGACTTTTCAATGCAAAATTGACAGGAATTGAGATGGGACGCCATGTTGCGTTTGGAGAGCCACTGATGTGCCTAAACATTGAAACCCCCCACAAGTGACACCATTTTGGAAAGTAGACCCCCTAAGGAACTTATCTGGATGTGTGGTGAGCACTTTGACCCACCAAGTGCTTCACAGAAGTTTATAATGCAGAACCGTAAAAATAAAAAATCATATTTTTTCACAAAAATTATATTTTTGCCCCCAATTTTTTATTTTTCCAAGGGTAAGAGAAGAAATTGGACCTCAAAAGTTGTTGTCCAATTTGTCCCGAGTACGCTGATACCCCATATGTGGCAGTAAACCACTGTTTGGGCGCATGGGAGAGCTCGGAAGGGAAGGAGCGCCGTTTGACTTTTCAATGCGAAATTGACAGGAATTGAGATGGGACGCCATGTTGCGTTTGGAGAGCCACTGATGTGCCTAAACATTGAAACCCCCCACAAGTGACACCATTTTGGAAAGTAGACCCCCTAAGGAACTTATCTGGATGTGTGGTGAGCACTTTGACCCACCAAGGGCTTCACAGAAGTTTATAATGCAGAGCCATAAAAATAAAACAAATTTTTTTTCCCACAAAAATTATTTTTTAGCCCCCAGTTTTGTATTTTCCCTAGGGTAACAGGAGAAATTGGACCCCAAAAGTTGTTGTCCAATTTGTCCTGAGTACGCTGATACCCCATATGTGGGGGGGAACCACCGTTTGGGCGCATGGGAGGGTTCGGAAGGGAAGGAGCGCCATTTGGAATGCAGACTTAGATGGAATGGTCTGCAGGCGTCACATTGCGTTTGCAGAGCCCCTAATGTACCTAAACAGTAGAAACCCCCCACAAGTGACACCATTTTGGAAAGTAGACCCCCTAAGGAACTCATCTTGATGTGTTGTGAGAGCTTTGAACCCCCAAGTATTTCACTACAGTTTATAACGCAGAGCCATGCAAATAAAAAATATTTTTTTTCCACAAAAATTATATTTTAGCCCCCAGTTTTGTATTTTTCCAAGGTTAGCAGGAGAAATTGGACCCTAAATGTTGTTGTCCAATTTGTCCTGAGTACGCTGATACCCGATATGTGGGGGGGAACCACCGTTTGGGCGCATGGGAGGGCTCGGAAGGGAAGGAGCATCATTTGGAATGCAGACTTAGATGGATTGGTCTGCAGGCGTCACATTGCGTTTGCAGAGCCCCTAATGTACCTAAACAGTAGAAACCCCCCACAAGTGACCCCATATTGGAAACTAGACCCCTCAATGAACATATCTAGATGTGTTGTGAGAACTTTGAACCCCCAAGTGTTTCACTACAGTTTATAACGCAGAGCCGTGAAAATAAAAAATCTTTTTGTTTTCCCACAAAAATTATTTTTTAGCCCCCAGTTTTGTATTTTCCCAAGGGTAACAGGAGAAATTGGTCCACAAAAGTTGTTGTCCAATTTGTCCTGAGTACGCTGATACCCCATATGTTGGGGTAAACCCCTGTTTGGGCACACAGGAGAGCTCGGAAGGGAAGGAGCACTGTTTTACTTTTTCAACGCAGAATTGGCTGGAATTGAGATCGGACGCCATGTCGTGTTTGGAGAGCCCCTGATGTGCCGAAACAGTGGAAACCCCCCAATTATAACTGAAACCCTAATCTAAACACACCCCTAACCCTAATTCCAACGGTAACCCTAACCACACCTCTAACCCTGACACACCCCTAACCCTAATCCCAACCATATTCCCAACTGTAAATGTAATCTAAACCCTAACCCTAACTTTAGCCCCAACCCTAACTGTAGCCCCAACCCTAACCCTAACCCTAGCCCTAACCCTAGCCCTAACCCTAACCCTAGCCCTAACCCTAGCCCTAACCCTAACCCTAGCCCTAGCCCTAACCCTAGCCCTAACCCTAACCCTAGCCCTAATGGGAAAATGGAAATAAATACATTTTTTTTTTATTTTTCCCTAACTAAGGGGGTGATGAAGGGGGGTTTGATTTACTTTTATAGCGAGTTTTTTAGCGGATTTTTATGATTGGCAGCCGTCACACACTGAAAGACCCTTTTTATTGCAAAAAATATTTTTTGCAATACCACATTTTGAGAGCTATAATTTTTCCATATTTTGGTCCACAGAGTCATGTGAGGTCTTGTTTTTTGCGGGACGAGTTGACGTTTTTATTGAAAACATTTTTGGGCACGTGACATTTTTTGATCGCTTTTTATTCCGATTTTTGTGAGGAAGAATGACCAAAAGCCAGCTATTCATGAATTTCTATTGGGGGGAGGCGTTTATACCGTTCCGCGTTTGGTAAAATTGATAAATCAGTTTTATTCTTCGGGTCAGTACGATTACAGCGATACCTCATTTATATCATTTTTTTATGGTTTGGCGCTTTTATACGATAAAAACTATTTTACAGAAAAAATAATTATTTTTGCATCGCTTTATTCTCAGGACTATAACTTTTTTATTTTTTTGCTGATGATGCTGTATGGCGGCTCTTTTTGCGGGACAATATGACGCTTTCAGCGGTACCATGGTTATTTATATCTGTCCTTTTGATCGCGTGTTATTCCACTTTTTGTTCGACGGTATGATAATAAAGCGTTTTTTGCCTCTTTTTTTTTTCTTACGGTGTTTACTGAAGGGGTTAACTAGTGGGACAGTTTTATAGGTCGGGTCGTTACGGACGCGGCGATACTAAATATGTGTACTTTTATTGTTTTTTTTTTTATTTAGATGAAGAAATGTATTTATGGGAATAATATTTTTTTTTTTTTTTCATTATTTTGGAATATTTTTTTTACACATTTGGAAATTTTTTTTTTTACTTTTTTACTTTGTCCCAGGGGGGGACATCACAGATCAGTGATCTGACAGTTTGCACAGCACTCTGTCAGATCACTGATCTGACGTGCAGCGCTGCAGGCTTCACAGTGCCTGCTCTGAGCAGGCTCTGTGAAGCCACCTCCCTCCCTGCAGGACCCGGATCCGCGGCCATCTTGGATCCGGGGCTGGAGAGAGCAGGGAGGGAGGTGAGACCCTCGCAGCAACGCGATCACATCGCGTTGCTCCGGGGGTCTCAGGGAAGCCCGCAGGGAGCCCCCTCCCTGCGCGGTGCTTCCCTGCACCGCCGGCACATCGCGATCATCTTTGATCGCGGTGTGCCAGGGGTTAATGTGCCGGGGGCGGTCCGTGACCGCTCCTGGCACATAGTGCCGGATGTCAGCTGCGATAAGCAGCTGACACCCGGCCGCGATCGGCCGCGCTCCCCCTGTGAGCGCGGCCGATCGGCTATGACGTACTATCCCGTCCAGGGTCATATAAGCCCAGGGCACCTCGACGGGATAGTACGTCTAAGGTCACAGAGGGGTTAAATATTAAGTGCCGCGTGATTTTTCATAAAATAACCTCAATGATCAATTACCAATCATTTAAGATCAAATTCCATCAGGTGTTCCATTCCCAAGTACAGCGATCATATGAAACAATAAGCACATTACCTACATACACATGTCTCAGCTCACGGCGTCTATCCGCTGTGTGCTTGATTATTCTTAAAGTGATCTACAATACGTGGCCACAATGTATGGACTGTGAGTGTCACAGTTAACGGATAGGAGGTACTTGTGGGGCTTGTGCCTCCAATGCTCTCCATGTTCTGCTGTGGTGGAAGATGCTATACTTGTGATCAAGTGCATCTCTAACCCTGTGACTTTAATCTGGGCTTATGTCCTGGTCCTATTATATATGGCACACTGTAGTATCTTCCCAGAATAAGATTGTATCTCTTGCTTGTTTGGTCTGAGTGGTGGTGCTCCGGTTTAATGATCAGAAGTACTATGGGCCCAGCAATATAATAGAATGTCTGGCCAGTGATTATGAGTCCGCCGCTACCCTTTTTTGATATGATTTATAGTTTATTCTGTCTATTTTGCCTTGATTACCGGCATCCTGTGTGGGCGAAGTTTTCCCTTAATTAAAATGGCGTCTCGATCCTCGGGACTGCTCTGCGCAGCTGCGAGCCGTGGCATTGTGGGTCTTTTGCCTCTGATGTCACGGACATGCGCAGTGTGTGCGGATAGACGCCGTGAGCTGAGACATGTGTATGTAGGTAATGTGCTTATTGTTTCATATGATCGCTGTACTTGGGAATGGAACACCTGATGGAATTTGATCTTAAATGATTGGTAATTGATCATTGAGGTTATTTTATGAAAAATCACGCGACACTTAATATTTAATGTTCACTGATTATGTATCTTATGGAAGTGTTATGCTTTACATGGACTCACTGATTTATGAATAGCTGCTATATGTAATTTATTTATATTTGAGATATTGCACATAATGATTTTTTTAATGAGATTGACATGTGTTTGATATAAAAAAAAACCTTTACCTATGTATTGACTGCTTGAAAAAGGATTGTTGTATCCGAAACGTTGCCACGCCGTTCAGGCAATAAAGTCCACTCTTTTCTTTATTTTTTGTGCTGCTTTTCTTATTTTTTTCATATTGTTGGAAGCCATTGGACTACTGGCTGGGAAAGCTTTGCACAGCATTAAGGTACTCTGTAGATGCTGTTCCAAATATATATATATATATATATATATACCAGACTGAACCAAAGGATCCATTTTGTCTCCCAGATGAAATCTGCTTCTGCACAGCAAACTTGACATTTCCTTTTATAGAAGTAATCACGCGCGCATTTCTCCTTGATATTGTAGCCTTTCACCCACATACCAGATATTGTAACTTTTCACTAGTATAGATTTGCTTTGTAAGTGATTATGAAATATGAGCGCTTGTGCGCATGTCTGTAAATGCCTAACTTCTTACTATATAAAGAAGGGGCAGCGCCCAGTGAGGCAGGCGTGCTCCGGGGCTACCCCTGTTTATGAACACACAACCTTTGTGCTGCGTGTCATTTACTTGGATTCCTCAATCCAGGAAGCCAGGGACGGAAGAGGACTCATATATATATATATATATATATATATATATATATATATATATATATATATATATATATAGTTTTCTACACGTCATTTATAGGTGGCGCTCTCTGTTTCTCTCGCCCCTTTTCTCAGTCTTCTGCAAAATTCTCTTACAGATTAGAAGAATGGCGTGTAGTGGTGTAGTGATCCTTTCTGTACTGCAAGTGGAACTGGACACGATAATACGATAATACCAGGCCGCATGTTACTCGTGCTATTGTGAGCAGCCTGCATGGCCTAAACATGCCACCATGACCTGCAGTTTCTCTGGACTTTTCTCCCATGAAACACATTTAGCACATCATTGGTTGGCAATCGTAAAGGGAGCAGCCAGCAGCGGATCTTGACAATTTGCACTCAGAGGCAGAACATTACTCAGACAACCATCAATAACCTAATGGCTTGTATTTCTGCATGTCGTGCTCATACTTGGCACTGAATATGCTGAAAGGGTTTTGAAAATGTGGTTTCCATTTTTGCATATCACTAATCTGTCTATTGACTCTGATTTTCATAGTTACACAACTTTTCCTTCTGGCGCTGCAATTCCAATATTGAGAAGTACGGTAAATTACAAATCATTCCACCGAATTTTAATTCTGAACAATCATTATTTAGGCTGTTACTTCATATTGATGTATATAATATGTATTCACATTCTACCATATATCCAGCAATTCCACAGGAGAATGCGCAATGATTAATCTTTCCCTCTATTAACAGGGAAGAATGGGGAACCCAAAGTTACAAGGTCACTTATTCTTCCAGTTTTAGGCTAAGTACACACTAGGCGTTTTTGCAGCTTTTTTTTTTAATGAAAAATATCAGCTGCTTTTTCCAGAAGTCCTCTGTACATGAAGTACGATCTCAGGAGTCCTCTGTCCACGAAGCACGAGCTCAAGAGTCCTCTGTATATGAAGTACTAGTTCAGGAGTCCTCTGTATATGAAGCATGAGCTCAGGAGTCCTCTGTACATGAAGTACTAGTTCAGGAGTCCTCTGTATATGAAGCATGAGCTCAGGAGTCCTCTGTACATGAAGTACTAGTTCAGGAGTCCTCTGTATATGAAGTATGAGCTCAGGAGTCCTCTGTACATGAAGTACTAGTTCAGGAGTCCTCTGTATATGAAGTATGAGCTCAGGAGTCCTCTGTACATGAAGTACTAGTTCAGGAGTCCTCTGTATATGAAGTATGAGCTCAGGAGTCCTCTGTATATGAAGTACTAGTTCAGGAGTCCTCTGTATATAAAGTATGAGCTCAGGAGTCCTCTGTATATGAAGTATGAGCTCAGGAGTCCTCTGTACATGAAGTACTAGTTCAGGAGTCCTCTGTACATGAAGTACTAGTTCAGGAGTCCTCTGTATATGAAGTATCAGCTCAGGAGTCCTCTGTACATGAAGTACTAGTTCAGGAGTCCTCTGTATATGAAGTATGAGCTCAGGAGTCCTCTGTATTTGAAGTACGAGCTCAGGAGTCCTCTGTATTTGAAGTACGAGCTCAGGAGTCCTCTGTATATGAAGTACGAGCTCAGGAGTCCTCTGTATATGAAGTACGAGCTCAGGAGTCCTCTGTATTTGAAGCACGAGCTCAGGAGTCCTCTGTATTTCAAGTACGAGCTCAGGAGTCCTCTGTATTTGAAGTACGAGCTCAGGAGTCCTCTGTATATGAAGTACGAGCTCAGGAGTCCTCTGTATTTGAAGCACGAGCTCAGGAGTCCTCTGTATTTCAAGTACGAGCTCAGGAGTCCTCTGTATATGAAGTAAGAGCTCAGGAGTTCTCTGTATATGAAGCACGAGCTCAAGAGTTCTCTGTATATGAAGCACGAGCTCAGGAGTCATCTGTATATGAAGCACAAGACAAGCTCAGGAGTCCTCTGTATATGAAGCACAAGCTCAGGAGTTCTCTGTATTTCAAGTACGAGCTCAGGAGTCCTCTGTATTTGAAGTACGAGCTCAGGAGTCCTCTGTATATGAAGCACAAGCTCAGCTCTGTATATGAAGCACGAGCTCAGGAGCCCTTGGTATTCATGAGCTGGGAGCCAAAACCTCCGATTCTCATCCTCGTGCCTCTGATTGACAGCTTGCACTCTATGCAGAGTAATAAGGCGAAAGATCAGCCCTCACATTAGGAGTACCAGGACTCCTACCTCACACAGTAGAGAGAGCATCGGAGCTAACACAGTCAATGCTTAACTCAGCATTCAGCCAACATCTACAGACGGTGTATGGCCACCTTAAGGGAAAGGATCTTATCGAGTCTTGTTGACTTCTGTTAGTACAAGCAAGCTATAAGGGAAATGCAGCCAAACTCCTTAGAGATCATAGATACATGTGAGAAAATGACACCTCAAAGCACTTAAACCCTATAACATATTTTCAGTTACTGAAAATCCAATACAACAATCTAAGCAAAGGAGCGTTCGCATCAATAGTGGTGAGCGGAGACTGCGCCAGGTTCCCAGTAACAAATCTGAGCAGTGTGAGGCAGAGCTACTGATCGATAGATTACACTCATATACACATTTTTTCAATCTAAAAGGAAAAATAAATGTATCTTGGCAAATTTCATTGTTCTGTGTCTATGGCTCCGATAAGAGCCTATATATTTCCATGGTAACAGAAAACAAATCCTGTGTAGTCTGATCCTGCAGTCACATTGTGCTGTGGCTTAGTACCACATTTCAAAATATTTGACTACAAGAACCCCCCCCCCCCCCCCCCCAAAAAAAAAAAAAAAATCACATTAAAAGTGCATTTGAAAAATAGGTTTCTAGCCAAAGCTTGTGGACCAGTAACAATGATACAACTATGGTCCACATACAGACAACTGAAAGGTGGCCAAAACCACCAAGTTCAGCAAGACCGGCCAACCACGTGGTGTTTATGAAGGCCTCCCGACAGATGTCAGGGAGGAGAAGGATCGAGCAGTTGGCATCCAATCCTTTATTCAGGGTAGAGAAGCCGCTGCCTAGTTGGCAAATTTCACCTCTCTCCCTGTTGGAAATACATGAACACTAGGACCAATCAAGTGCTCATATGTATGGGGGAGTCAGGAGATATAGCAGTCCGCCGAATGTTCGTCCAACAAGTATCTCGTATATGGCCAGTAGTGATGAGCGAGTGTACTCATTGCTCAGGTTTTCCCCGAGCACGCTCGGGTGGTCTCCGAGTATTTGTGAGTGCTCAGAGATTTAGTTTTTGTTGACGCAGCTGCATGATTTACGGCTGTTAGACAGGCTGAGTACATGTGGGAATTCCCTAACAACCAGGCAACCCCCACATGTACTCAGGCTGCCTAGAAGCCGTAAATCATATAGCTGTGTAGTCGACAAACTAAATCTCAGAGCACGCCTAAATACTCGGAGAGCACCCAAGCATGCTCGGGAAAACCTGAGCAACGAGTATACTCGCTCATCACTACTGAACAGCTTTCAGTCGTTTTATGCCATCAGCCTATAGAAATGGTTTCTAGTATTTTTGGACAAACCTGCGATTTCACAAAGGTTTTACTTCCTGGATATTCTCTTATGAAGATACTGCTCAGTTCCAGCCTCATCTCCCCTGACTACTATTAGTTAGTACCTCAGAGACCATTGTTATTCGTAACAGGAAACCTTGGCATATGGCCCAGAAAAACAGAACTAACTCAATTAAAGGCCCCCAAGGTGACCGATTCCATCCAAGTATACAGAGAAATATAGAAAACTACTTTGTGCCAACACAACTTCATACTTCCTACCATGGATGCCCCAATGTCAAAAGTATACTCATACTATACAGTATACAGATGAAACCCAGTGATAAAAATCTGCTGCAGCTAGAAATATCAATCTCTTCATGTTCCCGGAGAATCATGCTCAGGTCTGATGGTTACTTCTTCTGGACTTATGGAATAGTAAAAAATATACCATAATTATACCAGAAAATCTGCAAGTGTTATTGTAGGCACTTCATAAACTAGACATAAGAATCTTACCAAATAACGGGTGGAATGGAGAAGAGATCCATTATAATAAAAAAAAAATTATATTTGTTAAATAACAATTATAATTCAATTTTAAAATGAGCAGAGATGTCACAAAAAGGGGGACGTTCAGAGGTGGCACCCAAAACAACCAGGATGGAATATACGTAATATAAGTACATAGAATTGAATTAGATTCCAATACCTTAAAAAACAGCAGATTATTAGCAAAGGGTAAAAATAATGTAGAAAAAATGGTTTAGCAATAGAACATTAATTTTTCATATATATGAATTGATTGTATAATCGAATCTCCAAAAAGTGCTGTGCTAGATAGAGCGGGATGAGTTGTAACAGGGGTCCAACCATAAAAGGCATGTAGTTGCAAAATGCGGATTAATACATATCAAGGAACCCAGATACTAATCACACGTAGATGTATATGTTTATGATATCAATATCCTGCTATGGAGAAGTGAAAGTAATTTAAAAGATAGTAAAGTGCTTTGTGCCGTTTTTTAACCTGAATGTCAGAAGGCAGTGCAGATTCTGCTGATGGCGCCCCACCCCGACGTGCGTTTTGCCAACAGTTTGGTCCAGGACCGTGTCAGGGTGAGGGGCTGCCGGGTTCTTAACAGCTAGATGAGCTTATCGGCGTGGGAATGCTGAGCATGACGCAAGCGGTGCATGTCACTGCCGCTCCTCTCACGTGAATTGATCTTCCTGGTGGCGCTCCTGACATGTAAGCATGGACAGAGTGAGAGTGTCATCGGAAGAGCCTGAGATGGGGAAGGCTGCGCATGCGCTCTCCGTCCATGCCATGCAGTGGGGGATTTAGGAAAATAAACAGTAACAGGGTTGTAGGAATGTTTAGGGAAGGGGAGTATACTGCACAGATGAACCCCAGTTATAAAAATCTACTGCTGCTAGAAATATCAATACCTTCACGTACCCTGGAGAATCATGCTCAGCTCTGATGGTTACTTCATCTGGACTTATGGAATAGTGTAGTCTAGTACAATACATTATTACATCAGTATCTTTCAGTCCCATGAATATGTTCGGAGTATACACGGGGAGTTTTCCTTGCATATATGCCAAATGTAATGTGAACATAGCCTAAAGGAGCTTTTACTGTACTGGAGCAAATTATTGTATTATATTGTACAATAGATATGGGGTAGTGGAAACTGCAGAAATGGCTGCTTGAGTCTTGGACCAGCTGATCGCCACAGCATCTCATATATTAAAGGGATTATTTAGTATGTGACAAATGGAAACAATCATACTAATTCCATGTAAATTGGCTGTACAGCCTGACCATCCAATGCCTTTTGGGGCATCGACAATCATTTCCAGAGATTAGAATTGGATGGTTGTACTCAGTTGTAAAGTCGGTGTCCGTATAAAATGGATCACCTGACTCCTAAAATATATAATGCATTGGGTACAGTAGATCAGTGCAGGATGTGCTGTAAATGTTTTCAGAAGAATTTGAGGAAGTTATGAAACGTCCTATAAATGTTTGTTCTGTTCCTGATCTCAGCTTTTAATTGAGATGAATCTGTGCTGCACTTTATGCACATGCTCAGTAGTGACCAGTGCTGTGGAGTCGGAGTGGTGGAGTAGTAGTTGGGAGTTGGAAATCAGGGAAATTGAGGCGTCGTAGTCGGTGGTTTGGCTTACCGACGCCACAGTCCTGATTGTACAACCCAATTCCTTTGTTCTAAGGGACATACAACGGGATCCATCAACTTACTCTCCTCTTCCTACGGAAAATACTAGCACACCCTGAGCGAAAGAGGTTGGCCAAACACTTTTTTTTTTTTACCAACACCCATCTCTTGTGTTTTGTGACTCCTACAAAGAAGTCGGTCAGCGCATAAAGACTGATCAAACCAAGCACTGGCATTTGGTGCTCCTTTGGAGTTGCACCTTCCCACCTTCTTGTTTTCCAACCATCTCCAAGCCTTCTCTGGGTCCTGTAATATCAGACCTGTCAGTCAAGGACGTTAAGAGATAAATGCAATACAAGTAGGTGGGAAGGTGCACTGTACTACACGGCCATGCCAAGGGAGCACTGAACGCATGGCCTTGGTTTGAATAGTCATGTTATGCTGAGGCTCTCTGACCACTAAAGAAATTGAATATTAATATATGTTTTCAGTTCCCCTTAAAGAAATATTCAAATGACTAAGGGAGCGGACATGAGCCTGTCCCTGACGGGTATTGTGACAGTAGTTTCAGTAACGCTAACCACATAAAAGCCGATCCGGGGTCACTGCTTGGGGAACATGGCTGCAGCGGAATGGGAGACAGTATAGCATTGCTACAAGCAGTCTTCCTAGCCATGGAACTGTGCGACATTGAAGAGTTTAATACATGAAAACTCATTTCTAACTCACGCCATGTGCAAACCGTATTAAAACCAACTTCTACAAGCAGCGGACAGGAAGTCCCTGACCAAACACATTCAGCTGTAAAGTGCTGACGTCAGAGAGAAGACAAAGCGCTTATTGTCCCCGCAGCGAAGGACAAAGTAATGTGCCGCCAATACTTTATGGTGCCTAAAAGTAAAAACAGCAGCACAAGAAAATAAAAGAAGCAGATGAACATCGTTTTGGAATAATAAAGTATATATATTTGCATTAAAAAAATGAAAATAATTTACAACAGCTAGGCATATAACCTTGGCATTACCAGATCATATACGGATGTGTTTGGAAGGTAATGGCTGTGTGCGTTACATTTTAATGCATCATTGAAGGAAAAAAAAAAAAAGTCTTTTAACAGGCTGACCTCTATAAAACTGGAACAAAAACAAGTGAAATAGTCGATACAATCATACCTAGCGGCCTCCTGAGTGCTAACTGGGGGTGACACAGTAGGTCATGACTGTAAGGGTACGTTCAAACAACGTGATCATGCCGTTTTGTTTTTTATTTTTAAACACAAATTTTCCAAAATCGCGGTAACACCAACTAATTTCTGATGTGATTTTTGAAAACTGCAGCAACAGTGACTTTTTTTTTTTACCATAAATTCGGAAAACTACTCAAAAGAACACAACGGGATCACATTGTTTGAACATACCCTAAACATGACTACCGTTTTTATATCCCGCAGTAGGAAGATTGGAAAAAGAGCCATGTGGGTGGTCTGAGGCCCAGGCTTGGCTGTCCGCTCACAGGTCGGACACGTCAGCTCTGTGGCATCCGGGCATGTGCAGACGTTGCCATCTCAGCAATATAAGGTCCATAGGCTGGTTTATAGGACATTTGTCCAACATTTCCATGACTGAACCTTTGTGGTGACATGTGACCTGTACTTTCACAAACATTTTATCCAAATAAGGAAGAGTGAGAGAAATAAATATTGTACAGGATGATTGCAAGCACAAGAATAAAAAGCTAGATAAATAAAGCCACGAGTAAATAAGAGGCAGTGTGAGAAGTCTATCCCAAGACACCAGTGGCACGCCTTGGAAGCACCTGAAGCTTCCCCTGCACAAACATGGAGAATTTAGCTCAGTGGAAAAGATAATTACGCAGCCCTGTGGGCCGAAATGCTGTACTCCGCTTCCGTTCACCCTCCATTACTGATATTGCTGCACTAGCGGCGCTCGGATATTATGGGTCACCTGTCCTAGAAGGTTATTTCTTTTACTGATTAGTATATTATTCTGTATTCATCGGCCATGTGGCATGGAGCATAGTATATTTACATAGGCAAGTTTCTGCCCAACGAGCACCGATCCACGATCTAATTAGCTCTTCATACAGCGGGTCAGGAAGTGTCTCCCGGAGGGACCATATCTGTGGGGACACCTGCCAGTAATTGTTTAATTCATCTACGGCACCACCACTGGAGAAATTAAAAGGGGGTTCCCACTCTGGACATCCTATACATAGGTTTACAGGTTGGTGCTTAGCTGTCCATTTTCGTCCCAGTGCTCATGCTCTGTTCTCGTGAACGGAGGGATGACCAATCATGCAGCCCCCAATGATCAGACATTTATCAACCATGTTGTGAATAATGCCACGTGTGGAAATACACCAGTGGGATTCCCTTACTGCTACTATAGTGCATGGGGGAGAATTTGTTTACTCTGATTAAGTACTTTCTGCACCTTACTAACGCTGCAGTGTTAGGCCGGCCTCACACTACCGTGTATTACGGACGTAAGAGAGGTGCTGAAAATACGGATTGCATACGGTACAATGATTCTCTATGCCCCAGCTCCTATCTGCCGTATTTTACTGATCCGTATTATACGGTCTTCTACGGCCGTAGAAAATCGCAGCATGCTGCGTTTGTCACCGTATTGCGCAAAAAATACGCCAATGAAAGTCTATGGGGGCCAGAAAAATACGGATTACACACGGACCAGCAGTGTGACTTGCGAGAAATACGGTGTTCTATAGAAAAGCCGGCAATTCAGTGCGGTGTACAGTAAAATCACACTGACAGCTTACAATAGAATAGGTAGAATAAATGTGTACACATACAAATAGAATATATATATATATATATATATATATATATATATATATATACATATACATATATATATATATATATATATATATATATATATAACACATATGTTTATATATTAATATTTAATACAGCGCTAGACAGCTTTAAAGCCGGTAATTCAATTGCCAGCTTTTGCTATCTCCTTCCTAAACCCGACATGATATGAGACATGGTTTACATACAGTAAACCATCTCATATCCCCATTTTTTTGCATATTCTACACTACTAATGTTAGTAGTATGTATGTGCAAAATTTGGCAGCTCTAGCTATTAAAATAAAGGGTTAAATGGCGGAAAAAATTGGCGTGGGCTCCCGCGCAATTTCCTCCGCCAGAGTAGTAAAGCCAGTGACTGAGGGCAGATATTAATAGCCTGGAGAGGGTCCATGGTTATTGGCCCCCCCCTGGCTAAAAACACCTGCCCCCAGCCACCCCAGAAAAGGCACATCTGGAAGATGAGCCTATTCTGGCACTTGGCCACTCTCTTCCCATTCTCGTGTAGCCGTGGGATATGGGGTAATGAAGGGTTAATGTCACCTTGCTATTGTAAGGTGACATTAAGCAAGATTAATAAGGGAGAGGCGTCAATTCTGACACCTATCTATTATTAATCCAATTGTTTCAAAGGGTTAAAAAAAAACACACATTATTAAAAAGTATTTTAATTAAATAAACACACAGGTTGTTTTAATATTTTATTGCTCTCTCAATCCACCTGAAGACCCTCGCTCTGTAACAAAGGAAAAATAAAAAAACAACAATATACATACCTTCCGTTGATCTGTAACGTCCCACGATGTAAATCCATCTGAAGGAGTTAATTTTTTTTACAGGCAGGAGCTCTGCTATAATGCAGCTGTGCTTATGCCTATAAAACCCCAGGGAATGAAGGGAATGTAGGTCAATGACCTGTAGTTACCTTCATTCGCGGTGATGCGCCCTCTGCTGGATGGCCCTCGAGCGTGGGAAAAAAAAATCTGAAAAGTTCCCAGGCTCGAGTTCATATGAGGACAACCAGCAGAGGACACAGTATATATGTCTTTATGATTTTTGGAGAACATGGATCCATTGTAACCGTATGTCGGTTTTGAAAGCCTGCGAGAAAATCTCGCAGCACGGATGCCATACGGATTACATATAGAGGATGCCATGCGCAAAATAAGCTGACACACCCTGCCTACAGAGGAGATACGGACCACTATTTTGGGAACTTTTCTGCGTATTACGCCCGTAAATTACGGACCGTATTTTTATACGCCGAGTGTGACGCCGGCCTTAGAAGAATAAACTTTTATCGTGATGCATCACAAACTAATAAGGGAGGACTAGCCCAGAGGGGAACCTTTCTCTCGTCACCCCTTCCTGGATGTGATTGACAGCTTCCATAGAGGTGCTATCCAAACCAGAATTGTATGCAAGCCGTCTACCACACCCAGAGGGCGGGAGATCCAATCGGGGACAGAGACACCCCCCTGGCCTAGTCCCACCTCATTGCATAAATTACATGATAACATTAAAGGAATCTGCACCCGTACTGGTATAAAAGTGGAAGGCAGAAGTCAGAGGATCTGTCAGATTGCTGTATTACAGCCATTCAAATCAATGGACTGTCCATGTAATGTAGGGCAGGTCTGTCAGAAGAGCCATGTTCTTTGAAAACGCTCTCCACCTCCGCTAAGAATAATGGATTCTAGACAGAGGACCTTCCTGCCCCCCATTTATTTTGGATTTCCTAAAATGGCAATGTGAAAATTGGTTTTCTAAACCAGACAGGCACTTTAAAGGGAACCTGTCATCAGGTGTTTACCATCCCATCTGAGAGCAGCCTGATATAGGGGCAGAAACCCTGCTCTCAGATTATAATCCAGGTTATAGATGCCCCTTAAGCATGAAGCCTGTAAGAGCAGCTCATAATATACAGTTGTGCTCAAAAGTTTACATACTTCGGGAGAATTGTTGCTTTCTTGTACTTTTTTCAGAGAATATGAATGACTAGATGGTCATACTAACGCATCGGGTATTCTAGAATATGCATGTCCACGTAGTATATTGCCCAGCCACGTAGTATATTGCCCAGCCACGTAGTATATTGCCCAGCCACGTAGTATATAGCAGAGCCACGTAGTATATTGCCCAGCACAGAGCCACGTAGTATAGAGACTTAAAAAAAAAACATATACTCACCTATAGCACGTTGAAGTCCTGCTATACTTACCCTCCGCCGCCTTTCTCGCTCCTCTCCACGCTTCCGGGACTGCTCCATTGCAAGCGGCAGCTTCCGCTCCCGTCCCAGGGCTGGTGTGAGCAGGACCTATGATGACGTCGCGGTCACATGACCGTGACGTCAGGGCAGGTCCTTGTCGGACACCAGCCCTGGGACGGGAGCGGAAGCTGCCGCTTGCAATGGAGCAGTCCCGGAAGCGTGGAGAGGAGCGAGAAAGGCGGCGGAGGGTGAGTATAGCAGGTTTTTTGTTTTTTTTTATTATTTTTAACATGACATTTTTACTATTGACGCTGCATAGGCAGCATCAATAGTAAATAGCTGGGGACACACAGGGTAATAGCAGCGGTAACGGAGTGCGTTACAACGCGGGCCGTTACCGCTGCCATTAACCCTGTGTGAGCGGTGAGTGGAGGGGATTATGGAGCGGGCGCCGGGCAGTGAGTGCAGGGGAGTAGGGGAGGGACTAATCGGACTGTGGCCGTCGCTGATTGGTCGCGGCAGCCATGACAGGCAGCTGCCGAGACCAATCAGTGAACGAATAACCGTGACAGAAGGACAGACAGACAGACAGACGGAAGTACCCCTTAGACAATTATGTATATAGATAACGCCAAAAAACGTTTCCTCTACTCATGGTGAGTGGTTGGGAAACGCCATTTATTGCAAACTACCGTGTTTTCTCTTTAAAGCATGTGAAAGCATGCACGAGTTGTAAAAAGAAGGAACTGTGGATTCATCCATTTCCCAAGCTGTACTGTGGACGTGCAGATACAGACATGCAAATATGGCTGCATGCAAAGTGCAATGAAACACCGGAGTACAGAGTAGAGAAAGCAGAGATTGTAAATCCATGATGGACGGAATGAACGCAATACACTCTTTATCTTTGGTGACTAGCCCATGCAGAGAGATAATAATAATAATCTTTATTTTTATATAGCGCTAACATATTACGCAGCGCTTTACAGTTTGCACACATTATCACCGCTGTCCCCGATGGGGCTCACAATCTAAATTCCCTATCAGTATGTCTTTGGAATGGCTGCCTCCCCTCACCTCAATCCAATAAGGGTTGTAGTATTTTGGGTATACATTAGGAAGAGATGCAGAAATGGAGTAGTAGTGATATTTGCCTTCAAATTTATTATCATTTCTTGGTACAGGCGGCATGGGTGACTGTGGCTTATGCGGCGGGTAAGAGGTAAAGTGTTGTTACCCTTCAGGACAACACAGATCTATATTAGAGCCCCCTAAACCTCCTGCAATTGTGTCCAGCCATCAATGATCAGACACGTGAGAACATCTGGGTAATTGCACACTGCACTTACTGGGGGCCTGACGGCAATACAATGGGTGGGGTCCGATAGAGCAAAAGTTCATCTGCGCATCGGAGGAATAGTTTACGCAATCGTTCCTGTGGTTTGTCACACACCTAGCACTACAATCTCTACCTTATCAACCATTGTTAATGGTGCATGCAGAACAGGTTCAACATGTCAGCACTAGCAAATAAAAAGTTACATGTCTTCTCAGAAGGAAAACTGGATACATAAAACAAGATACTATCACTTTTCCCTAGAGGCCGATTATTTACATTGTGGAGGCACATATCAGAAATTATTTATTGCATGACCAATCACTGAGCTTGAGAGGGGGAAGATGGACAGGGAAGGTTATAGGTATGGACTCCCTGACAACATATGGTCACCTGTAGCCAACGGATCAGCAGAAGATGTTGCTGCGCTGTACTACAACACTGTGCATGTGCTGGACGGTCAAATGCAACCTCCACAGAGTTATGGTGGCACTACATATGACAAGTAATGCCAGCATAGGATACCCTTTCAGCATGCGAAAACAATCACAACATGCTGCGAATGGCTGAGAGAATTGGATCGCATGCACCCATACAAGTCTATGGGTGGGTGTGAAACCTTGCACTGGAATCTTATCACCCGAGAGCAGTGCGATTCCCACAGATGCCGGCAGCAGAGATGGAGAAATTACTTTCTCCGTCTCCTCCGCACCTGTGCTCCAATTTTCGCATGCAAGAGTATCGGAGCACAGTAGCATGACATTCAGAATACAATCGCAGTAGAGCAGGAGCCGAATATCATTAGCTCTCACATCGGATGCCATACGCTGACACTGCATGCTTCAAAAGGTCCGTATAAATCTCTAACTTTTAAGAGGACCTTTCACCAGTTTGAGTATGTAAAACTGGCCACATTATGGAATAGTGGCTGCAAAGCCGAGTTAAACAGTCATATTTTTTTCATTTCTCCTCTGTTGTGGAGATAATAGCTTGTAAATTTGGGCGTTACCAAAGAGTTGTCTCTAGGGGTGTGTACTTCTTCCCCTGCATCAAGTTGACCAATCATAATCAGGCAGCAATATATAGGGGAGAAAAGAACACGGCCACCTCTCCTCACTGATCTCTGTAGCTCCTTTGTAGAGATACTGTAGCGCTTACTTATGTAACATTAACAACACTTCCAGAGTTCATCTCACAGCAGTCAGTATGGTGGGAGGGTAAGAACTGGTAGCACTGTGAGATGACATTTTAAAGTGTTTATAATAATGCATAAGTACACAGTTCATGTATAGATATACAACAGTGTTGTATGCAGTATATTTAAACACTGTAGTACAACATTTTGATGCATTCAATAGATTGTTTAAAAAAAAAAAAAAAAAAAAAAACAACGGCACAGTGTACATTTTTAAAACATTTTTAGCATGGCTGCCAAAGGAGCATCCGTTAAACATATAAGCCAAGATTTTTTGCATATACAGTACAGACCAAAAGTTTGGACACACCTTTTCATTTAAAGATTTTTCTGTATTTTCATGACTATGAAAATTGTACATTCACACTGAAGGCATTAAAACTATGAATTAACACATGTGGAATTATATACTTAACAGAAAAGTGTGAAACAACTGAAAATATGTCTTATATTCTAGGTTCTACAAAGTAGCCACATTTTGCTTTGCTGACTGCTTTGCACACTGTTGGCATTCTCTTGATGAGCTTCAAGAGGTAGTCACCGGGAATGGTCTTCCAACAATCTTGAAGGAGTTCCCAGAGATGCTTAGCCCTTGTTGGCCCTTTTGCCTTCACTCTGCGGTCCAGCTCACCCCAAACCATCTCGATTGGGTTCAGGTCTGGTGACTGTGGAGGCCAAGTTATCTGGCGTAGCACCCCATCACTCTCCTTCTTGGTCAAATAGCCCTTACACAGCCTGGAGGTGTGTTTGGGGTCATTGTCCTGTTGAAAAATAAATGATGGTCCAAGTAAGCGCAATCCGGATGGAATAGCATACCGCTGCAAGATGCTGTGGTAGCCATGCTGGTTCAGTATGCCTTCAATTTTGAATAAATCCCCAACAGTGTCACCAGCAAAGCACCCCCACACCTCCTCCTCCATGATTCACGGTGGGAACCAGACATGTAAAGTTCACCTTTTCTGCATCGCACAAAGACACGGTGGTTGGAACCAAAGATCTCAAATTTGGACTCATCAGACCAAAGCACAGATTTCCACGGTCTAAAGTCCATTTCTTGTGTCCTTTAGCCCAAACAAGTCTCTTCTGCTTGTTGCCTGTCCTTAGCAGTGGTTTCCTAGCAGCCATTTTACCATGAAGGCCTGCTGCACAAAGGTTCCTCTTAATAGTTGTTGTAGAGATGTGTCTGCTGCTAGAACTCTGTGTGGCACTGACCTGGTCTCTAATCTGAGCTGCTCTTAACCTGCGATTTCTGAGGCTGGTGACTCAGATAAACTTCTCCCCAGAAGCAGAGGTGACTCTTGGTCTTCCTTTCCTGGGGCGGTCCTCATGTGAGCCAGTTTCTTTGTAGTGCTTGATGGTTTTTGCCACTGCACTTGGGGACACTTTTTCAAAGTTTGCCCAATTTTTCGGACTGTCTGACCTTCATTTCTTAAAGTAATGATGGCCACTCGTTTTTTCACTTGAAGGCAAAAGGGCCGACAAGTGCGAAGCATCTCTGGGAACTCTTTCAAGATTGTTGGAAGACCATTTCCGGTGACTACCTCTTGAGACTCATCAAGAGAATGCCAAGAGTGTGCAAAGCAGTCATCAAAGCAAAATGTGGCTACTTTGAAGAACCTAGAATATAAGACATATTTTCAGTTGTTTCACACTTCTTTGTTATATAATTCCACATGTGTTAATTCATAGTTTTGATGTCTTCAGTGTGAATGTACAATTTTCATAGTCATGAAAATACAGAAAAAAATTTAAATGAGGTGTATCCAAACTTTTGCTCTGTACTGTTTGTGAAAAGGATGTCATTAATATGCTGTGAAAAGTGGTGTTTTGGAACTTTTTATTACTGGGAAGGTGATTTTTTTTTTACTAGCATTCATTAAAAAAAAAAAAAAAAAACACAGGCCTAATGTGCAAGTAGCACAAGTTTTTAATCACACAAATCTCCAAGACAGTGGACTGGTATCCATGTAGCAGAAGTAAAAAAAAAATCCCCATTAAAAAAAAAAAAACATCAGCTGTTCTGAATATATAAAAGAATCAGAAAAAGAGAATGGAGAAAAAGATAGATAAGGTACATAAATTTATGCACATGGAATGTATACTTAAATAGGTACGTACTAGAACGTCTGATCAGAGGCATAAAAATGGTGCTTGGAACCAAATTTTTTTTTGTCTTTTGTACAGAAACTGCAAGGGACAAAAAGCAATAATTTTTCTACACTGGGTGAATTCAAAGCAGTAGAAAGATGATCTGTGTATCTAGATGGAAGTTGTGTGATCTGTTCACAACAAACCTTCTCCTCATAACGCTGGATTAGTCATGGCTCCACAATAGTGATCAGTAATCCCAGCCATCCGGGTTGGTTAGTATGTAAATCAATTCTAAAATGACACAAATTTTCCTACGCAAATCCCATAAGTTTACACACCTACTGTGGCAATGCCTGCATGGCAGCGCTTCTAGGTCACTGCCATTATCTAAGATCAAAAGGGAGGTCACTGTTAATCACTAGGACATGCAAATATACAGATACACTGACATTATCAGATGTTCGGAGAAAACAGCTTTAAAAAAAAAAAAAAAAAAAAAAAAAAAAAAGTACTTGAATTCTCAACGAAATACCAATGTAAGATGACTGTACATTGTGTTTGAATATTCTTCCTGGAAATTCCCCTGGTAAATAAGCTCTCTCCATTCAGTACTGACATTACCGACTGTAGGTACATACCACAGTGACACAGTTGTCAACAAGTTATACAGTATCTAAAAACCTCTACACACCCCTGTTAAAATGTTATGTATAACAGTCATACCAAGAAGAATCATTTCAGAACTTTTTCCACTTTTAATGTCACAATCTGTACAAATCGATTGAGAAACTAACAAATTATTTTATGTTTATTTTCCCCCTCAAAATTATGTGGTTGCCAAAGTATAAAAACCCACTTATAACTGAGAATTAGCCACTCACCTAACCTCATGTTAAATAGCCATCAGTGCATACAGGGATTCGGATTCACTCCACAGAGTGCAGCAGTTCTAGTCGGATCTTCCTGACATTTCCTAAGTTGTATGTTACAATGCCAGTACTGGCACAAGTGGTCGAGGTTTTCTCACTAAACCCTGCCTGATGTTTCCTCCTGGACCTTGACTGATGGTTTTTTGTTGGGTCGCTTTTTCCTGCATTGAAACCTTGTGCATGCGCTTTGCACTCCTGGGATATGTACCTGCTACAGAAAAACTGAAAAAATAACCATAACACAGAAATCATTGTCAAGAAATTATATATAAAGAGAGCCTGGATAATTGTGCTATGGACACTCCGACACTGATATTCATCCATAAGAAAACATGGAGTATCCATCCATAACATGTAATGATTAGTGATGAGCGAGTGTACTCATTGCTCGGGTTTTCCTGAGAACGCTCAGGTGACCTCAGAGTATTTATGACTGCTCGGAGATTTAGTTTACGTCCCGGCAGCTGAATGATTTACAGCTACTAGCCAGCCTGATTACATGTGGGGATTCCCTGGCAACCCCCACATGTACTCAGCCTGGCTAGTAGCTGTAAATCATTCAGCTGGGGTGATGAAATCTAAATCTCCAAGCAGTCATAAATACTCGGAGGTCACCCGAGCGTTCTCAGGAAAACCCGAGCAATGAGTACACTCGCTTATCACTAGTAATGACATTTACTCAAGATTTATATTTTAAAAAAAATTGGCATACAACTAAATACACGTAAATGCAATGTCATAGGAAGGTACAGGTGTCAAAAATGTACAAGTCACTCATATATTAGGGTTGGGAAAAGTTAATCATATTGTGAAACTCTGAAGTGCAAGCGCTAAAGTAATCAAGAAATCTGTTTATATACCAAATGTAATTACCATACATTACTAGCACAAATTCTCCATGTATCCATACAGACACACATAATATAAACCTGCCAGTAAAGCAATTCATTATGGCTGCATTAATAAACATTACTCGAATGACAAAAGAAAACAGTTCCTTATCACCCTTACCCATTGTCACCCACGTGGAACGTGTATGATAGCAGCATGATGTGCGGTGTGACGGAAGTTGCATCCCTTCCGGCCTCAGGCCTGACACGGTGTGTGTGGGGGGATATCTACTGTGATGTCAGTAACCAGCAATCTACACATTTATTTTTTATTTAATATAGATTTATGCCGGTTATTAAATGACTAAATGAATAAGGATTTACCCTGCCCTGTCACTTTAAGCATTCAATTATTATAATGTATGCTATTAAAAGAATCCAATCATTTATATCATATGTTGATTGCATAATGACCAGTGTACAGTATAGTCATCTGTTTTCTCTAAGTGTAGTGCATGCTTAAAATTCCATTCTTTCTAGTTAATCACATCTAGAACGTAAGTTTTAAATTTAGCCTACATAAAAAATGGAAGCTCCCTGATCTTCTCACATCTAAAATGGCACCTCATATGATTTGATCCAGTACAGAACATCGGCAATGAAGTCTCTTCCCTGACATCACAATAGATTTACTCACACCCGCTGCATCAGGCCTGATGCAACTTCTGTCACACTCCACATCAGACATACGCTGTGCTTATGACGATAATGGCGCACACCTGTAGAGCACTCGATTTAATAATGGTCTTCACACTGATACTTAGAGCCCCTGAGGAATCCCACGTGAAACGCGCGTTGGGGCTGCTATCATAGCTGTTCCACATGGGTGACAGATGGGTAAGAGTGATAAGGAACTGTTGTCCTTTTTCCTGTTTTCTTCTCATTAGTGTAATGTTTGTTAATGTTGCCATAATGAATTGATTTACTGGACAGGCTTATATTAGGTTTGTCTGTATGGATACATGGACAATTGGTGCTAGTGATATAAATACATTTGGTCAATAAACAGATTCCTCGATTACTTTAGCACTTGCACTTTATAGGATTTCATTATATTTTTAACTCTTTCATACCCTAATATATATGAGTGACTTGAACAGTTTTGACATCTCTATCTTGCCCATGACTTGATCTGTATTTACAGGTATTTTGTTGTATGCCAATTTTTTTTTATATAAATCTTAAATAAATACCATTACATTTTATGGATGGACTAGTTACTCCATGTTTTCTTATGTCTGAATTTCTGTTACAGAAAACAGCCTGATAAGCCCAGTAATCAGTTTGGCCTCTGCCCACAGAACAGACAGTACCACCATGCGTATACCAGGCCTAAAACAAACAGTGCACGCAGGACATTTCTCTGCAGAAGATAGTAACTTACAGTGCTACGTCTATCATTTAAGGCCAAGGAGGAGACATCAGGTTAGGTGTAAAGAGTGCTTGCCGGGACTGGTACAGGGCTGTGGACCCCTTCCCGGGACTGGTACAGGGCTGTGGACCCCTTGCCGGGACTGGTACAGGGCTGCGGACCCCTTGCCGGGACTGGTACAGGGCTGCGGACCCCTTGCCGGGACTGGTACAGGGCTGCGGACCCCTTGCCGGGACTGGTACAGGGCTGCGGACCCCTTGCCGGGACTGGTACAGGGCTGTTGACTCCTTGCCGGGACTGGTACGGGCTGTTGACTCCTTGCCAGCTCGTTTTTATATTGAATCAAAGTTCATTTTCTCAGCAATGCAATGTGTGTAAGTGTGCTAAGGTAAGCTTCAGCTTGTGTTTTACTTCCCTGCCCCGTGCTGTAATATTGCTATAGAGGTCATGAGGTGCAGGACAGACTCCATTACAAGGCAGATAACTTTTTATATTACACCAGAAGTTTTATACCTGCTCAGTCTTCATCTCCCGGTCTGATAAGCTTCCAGATCATATTTCCATTGAATACCACTTTATCACAATTTCTCCATTATCAAATGCCAGATTAAATGAATTATACAGCACCAGTATTTTTCTTAATGTCAGCAATATAAATGCCTGAAGAACACTTAATTACTAAAGAGACCATAGGAAATGCTCTAAAGACATGTTTCGTCTGGGCAGAAAGCTGAATAAGCACTGCGGGCCGATGAAGATAGTAATTTCCCATGACACAGTACTACCTTGTAAATGGATTCAAAGAACAAATCTGTAGCAAAAACAGAAAATATAAAACCCAAAAACATGCGTTTCTATCTGACAAGCTAATCCATCAAGTAGCATAAGAGCAACCAGCTAGAGCAGGGGTCCCCAACTCCAGGCCTCAAGGGCCGCCAACAGTGCAGGTTTTCAGGATTTCTTTAGTATTGCATCGGTGGTAATGTGATCATCTGCACAGGTGATGATTCCAACCCCTGTGCAATACTAAGGAAATCCTGAAAACCTGCACTGTTGGCGGCCCTCGAGGCCTGGAGTTGGGGACCACTGAGCTAGAGTTACTATCAAGGGTAGCTGTGTCCACATGCCGCTCTGTGTGCAGCCGGCATACAACAGAAGCTGAGCACACACATACACAGTTTTGGGGAAAAAGATTCAAGACAACATCAATCTTATTCACCGAAATCCCTGCTCAGTTGATGTTTAGGAGTCAAGGGGGCAGTCTTAACAGTGACTGACAGCCATATTTGTTAGCACAATCATAGGAGGCTGTCAGTCACTGAGTAGCAACACCCACTGGACTCGTAAGAACAGAGCAACAGTGATTGAAATAAAATGTACCAAAAGACAAATTGAATCTTTTCCTAGCAAACTAAGTTTTTATCTGCTCAGACCTTCCTGCATGTTTATATCCCATGTTCTCCGGGATTAGAAAAAAAAAAAATAGGGATTTTTGTGTACTCACTGTAAAATTCTTTTCTCCGAGCCATTCATTGGGGGACACAGACCGTGGGTGTATGCTGCTGCCAATAGGAGGCTGACACTAAGTGATACAAAAAAGTTAGCTCCTCCCCTACAGCATACACCTTCCTGCTGGCTCTCAGCTAACCAGTTCGGTGCAAAAGCAGGAGGAGATCAATAACAACATAAAGTATAGCATTATATATGAGAGTATAGCATGTCAAATTATAAAACAAGCACAAGCTAATAACAGGGTGGGAGCTGTGTCCCCCCAATGAATGGCTCGGAGAAAAGGATTTTACGGTGAGTACACAAAAATCCCTATTTCTCCTTCGCCTCATTGGGGGACACAGACCGTGGGATGTCCCAAAGCAGTCCCTGGGTGGGTACAACATCATATCAGGCCCTGTGTAACCGCTACTTACAAGAGCGCCACCGTGGCCTGCAGAGTCGGCCTGCCCAGACTCACATCTGCGGAAGTCTGGGAATTATGGTGCTTCAAGACTGCATGCGGACTGGACGAATCCGCAAGCTTGCAGGCGTGCTTTACCAACGCCTGGTGCCAAGAGCCCAAGAAACCTCGATCAACAGACTAGAGAGTTAGGCTGATGTCTAACCCGGAAGGACTCTTGGATGGTGTAACGAATCCACCAGGCTATCATGGCCGATGAAATGGCTAAACTCTTCCTGTAACCATCAGGAAGCCTTCCTCTGACCGTCAGGAAGCCCAAATAAGGTGTCCAACCTTCGGATGGACGCCGTGCGCGATACGTACCTATTCAGAGCACTCACTTCTTCCAGAATATGGAGAACCCATCCCTCCCGTTTTATGGACTGGTGCCGAAAGATGAGGGAAGAACGATGCCCTCGTAACATTGGGAATACAATACCACCATGGTAACAAGGAACAGGGATGTCCTGAGGACAACCTTGCCTTGATGGTAATAAGGAAAAAAGTCTGGAGGCGATGTGTACACGTTCAGGATTTCTTGCAGAAATTTCCTGAGCCAAACAGGTCATTTTCTGCAAGAAATCTGCATGAGTTTTTTTCGCGTTTTTAGTGCGTTTTTTTTGCAGATTTTTCCGGAGGTTCCCAATGCAATAATATAGTGGGAAATCAGCAAAAAAAAAAAAAAGCAAAATTAATGAACATGCTGCGTTTTTTACCGCGATGCGTTTTTTTCACAGAAAAAAAAACGCATCATGTGCACAAAAATTGCGGAATGCATTCTAAATGATGGGATGCATAATGTATGCTTTTCTTTAGAGCGAAAAACGCAAAAAAAATCTGCAACGTGTACACAGCCTGAAAGAACAGAGCGTCTAGCTCCGAAGACTTGTCAGGATGACTAGATCGCAGAGAAAAAAAAAAAGGGGCGACATTCTCTGATAGTAAAGTCTGTCCAGATCAAAAAAAGGGAGTCTACTGCAAGACTCCCAGGACCTTTTTTTTTTCCCCCCCTTCTTTTTTCGAACATGTTCAGTTTGCGCTGCCCTTCGAAATTACAGCGCAGGCGCCAGGGACGTTCATGAAGGAAATGGAGGCGGCGCCCGGAGCATTAGCGCAGCACAAGGTGGCTCCTTCAGTTAAAAACGCCTGGGGGGAGGGGTGACAGGTTCCCTTTAAGGTCCCAAAGATCTAGTGGTATGTGAAAGGGAAGGACCGCATGTAAAAACTCCCTACTTGCAGTTTCGTTGCAATAAGTCGGATAAAGTACTAGCTCCGCAATCAAAAAACCTAACATGACCCGTGCGGGGGCCTTCTTGCTTCCAAACGACTCTCAGAAGTAGGGGAAGGTGGGGTTATGAAAACTGGTACCACGGACGAACCAGAGCATTCACTGCAATGGCTTTTGGATCTTGAGGCCGAATCATGAACACGAGTACATTGGCGTTCAGTCTGGACGCCATCTGATCTACATCTGGAGTGCCCCAGTGCAGACAGATCTGATGGAAGACTTCCGGGAAAAGTTCCCACTCACTTGAGGCGGGACCCTGATAGCTGAGGAAGTCTACCGCCCAGAGATCTACTCCTGGGATGTGTACTGCCGAGATCACTGAATGATAGATCTCGACCCAGAGAATGTGAGGTACCTCGTCCATGCTGCCTGACCGAGGGTACCTGCTTGATGATTGACGTATGGCACAGCCGTGGCATTATCCAATTGAATTCGGATGGGGTGACCTGCCAGAAGGCAGAGGACCTGCTGTAGGACTAGCCGTATCGTTCAGATCCCCAGAACAAAGATCAGGAGAAGAAGGCTGGCATCGGTAGTCACTAAGTCATTGAACCGGAAGGAATTCCCTTGGATGAGGAAGAAGCTCAGAGACTATCCTCTGAAAGCCTGTTTGACCTATAGAAAACGAACGGAGGGAAGAAAACAGCTTCCATTGTTGTCACCTTTTTTCCTCATGACCCTCCCAGCAAATCGAATGGAATGAGTGATCAAGTAAATGAGTTCTGAGTTGAAGGGCCACGGCCTTGTCTCAAGGGAGAAATACCAACCCTCTGGAAGTGTCGAGGATCATTCTCAAAAAGGATATCTGCTGGGCTGAAAAAGAGGAAAAACCTGTCTAGATGAGGCTGCCAGCCCAGGAGAGAGAGGGTATAGCAATTAATATAGACGACTCAGCGTAGTCCTGGAAGAGCGGCTAGAAAGTCGATCGGATAGGGCAGGACGACGACGCCTCTAGGGTGAAAGAGGAACATGACAGCCGCCATGACCCTTGCGAACACTCAGGGTGCGGTAGCAAGGCTGAAAGACACAGTCGTGACTTGAAAATGTTGTTTGCGAATGGAAAAGGGAAGGAATTTTTGAAGAGGGGAAAATAGGAATGTGAAAGTAAGCATCCCGAATGTTGGTGGATGCCAGAAAATCCTCCTTTTTTCCGTTGAAGTAATGGCTGAGCAGAGGAACTCCATCCGAAGGAGGAGGACCATGTCCAGCTTAGTAAAAGTTTGAGGTCCAGGATCAGTCTTATTTTTCGGTCCCCCTTTTTGGAACCAAGATCCCTTAGATCTAGACCGTCCTGGACAATTCTTCCACTGCTGGTTGGGTCTATAGGAAACATGCAATCCTAGGGAGTGATGTCAGAGGCTTTTTGAACGCAGAGTACGCTTCCATACTCAGCTATAATGCCCTCCTAGGTGTAATGGCATTTGCTGCTGACAGCACCGCGCAACTAGCTGCATCAGAGGTGTGTGAATCAGCTAGTCTCCCACTCAAGAAATTTTGTCTTCAGGAAAAGGTTACTGATGTGAATCAAAGTAGTTAAGGTCTCTGACCAGGAGACCACTGCTCGAGCAACCCATGTGGTGCCTAAGGAAGGGTAGAGCTCTCAACCCGAGGCTGCAAGACGGACCGAACCAGATTTGCGATCTGACAGTCCGTTGTAATTTTAATTGATGACCCGTCAGGCAGGAATACTGGTAGACAAACCACAGGAGGCTCTACCCGGTTAATCTGCCGAGTGGTAGAATGCGCTGCTGCATCCAGGTGGTCAGGAAAAGCTGTTTCTTGCTACCTTCGCTCTCTTTTGGCAGTGCAAAATTAAAATGATGAACCCTCGATCCACCACCCTCTTAACAGGGAAGTGGAGAGGGATCGTCCGCCTTCTTGCATCATCTGCTAAATAGTGGAGATGCAGAGGGGGGTGCTTGGACGCCAAAAAAGGGTGCCACAGTACATCCACAGAGTTCAGGTCACCAGGTGGACAAGGCTGGTTCCGGTGTTAGGCCTGGCTGCAGAAGAGTATACATGGAGGCGACACTCCATGTGCTCGTCTATTGATGGTGTGGGGAGATCGGTGCCCTTTAAAAGGACCCGTCGGGGGGCGTGGCCTATCTGCTGATGGAGTAGGTCGCACAGAGTGGGAGCTCCTCAGCCAGGAACCTTAAAGCGGCACACTTCTACCTCTCAGGTGTCCTCTTCTGCCTTCACGACATTGGTGCTGGCTCCCGGAGCGTCGGTGAGTGCATGGGGAAATCCAGCGCGTCCAACCGCGATCCCCCTAGGAGAATTCCCGACTTCTTTGCAGCCACCCCGCAGCCACCGCCGGAATCCAAGATGGCGCCGTCCTCCCCCAGGGCTTCCCGCTCCTCACAACGCAACGCTCAGGCGTCGCGGTCCGGCGCTGCGGCGTTGCATCCAGATGGAACAGCGCTACATTCGGACGCAGCAGCGTCGCATTTTGGCGGAGCAGCGTTAAATTCAGGCGGCTCGGCGTCTGACGCAGCTGATGGCCCGGTGACCGCATCTCTCCTTAAAGGACTGCTTGGGGACCTTAGATCCTCCATCCAAGAGGACTTGCGTTCTATGCTGGCTGAGCTAAGAGGAGAGGTGGCAGAGCTGGGCAACCGCACGGACCGCCTGGAGCGAAAGATGGCGGAACTGGTCTCCTCTCATAATGAGCTCTGGGACGCACATGAATCCCTGCAAACCCTAGCTGCTAAAACCCACGCTAAAGCCCTGGACCTGGAAGATAGGTCCAGGAGAAATAACGTTAAACTGAGAGGCATCGAGGAATCTGTCCTGGCAGGGGATTTGAAGCCATTCCTGCAGGACTTTATGGCGGCAGCCTTACCGCAGTTCGCGCCAAAGGACTTCATAATAGACCGCGTGCATAGGATCCCTAAACCCTCTGGCCTGGGGCCCTCCATTCCCAGAGATGTGCTGGCGCGCACACATTTTTTTGAGATAAAGGAGGACTTCCTACAGGCCCTAAGGAGAACCCCAGCGCTTCCTGAACGATTTGCAAACATCTCAGTCTTTCCGGATCTCTCTCCGGGCACTTTGGCTCTGCGGAGGACCTTCGCCCCCTACACTGCCATCCTCAGAGAGAAAGGCATCCTGTATCGCTGGGGATTTCCGACGAAGCTGCTCATTCGCAAAGATGGATCAATCACTACCTGCCTAACTCCGTCCCACGCGGCTTCGGCTCTCGCTAAATGGGGACTCCCGACTCCGGACTCCTCGAGTGCTGTGAACATTCCTAAGCATGGGTCTGACGGAGGTCCCAGGGCCCGTATCACACCGGACTGGGAGGAGGCCTGAGTCTACTGTATCTTTGGTTCCTGGCTATTTTCCCGCACGGATTTACTTGGTTTTTCTTTTTTTTCCTTTTTTAAGCTGCGTTGGTTTCTCGCTTGAGAGCTCCAGCAGCATCTGTTTGCCCCATAGGTGAACTGTTTTTTTGATTCTCACCTTCTGGACTCAGGATATTCCTGAATGGACCTTGGTCCGCTGGTTTTTTTGTTGTATGTCCTGTTTGTTTCCCTATGTTCTTTCTCTCCTGTTTCTGTTTTGCCCTTTCTTATGTCCTGCTATATTGACCACATGTTTTCTTTGCCTTTGCTCAGGTTATCAGTGTTTGAGGACTGTAAAACTGTTCTTATGCCTTTTCAATGAGTATCTCACTGTATTCAATTAACGTTAATGGCCTCAACTCGCCGGGTAAGAGGTCTGTGGTCTGGCGTCAGTTGAGCAAATCCCGTCATGATATTTTATGTCTCCAGGAAACGCACTTGCTGGTATGTGATAACTCCAGAATGAAATCAGGTCTGTACCCGCATCAGTTTTTTGCCAATGGCCCGTCAAAAAAGGCGGGTGTAGCCATTTTCTTCAGCAGGTCCAACTCCTTCCAACTGGTTCGATCTATAGCGGATCCATTGGGTAGATTCATTGTGGTGTTGTGTCTCATTAATAATGCCCCATATACTATTGCCTCGATATATGCCCCTAATGTAGGCCAACTTAAGTTCTTGGAGGGTGTTTTCAAAACTCTTAATGATATTCAACATGGGCACAAGCTGACAGCTGGTGACTTCAATGCCCCAATGTCCAAAGTCCTTGACTGCTCTGCCTCTTCACTGTCTAGATGTGAAGTCGGGCCTCTAGCTGACTCTTTCCACTTGCATGATGTCTGGCGGTACCTGCACTGCGGTGAGAGAGACTACACATTTTTGTCTCCCAGACACGGTTCTTATAGCAGGATCGATTTTGTGCTGGTGAATGACGTGGCTCTCCCTCACTGCATCGCAGCAGATATTGGCAGTATCACCTGGTCGGATCATGCCCCGGTGTCCCTTACCCTGAAGGACCCCTTGGCCATCAGACCCCCTGCGCGTTGGCGCCTTAATGCCCACCTCCTGGCTGACCAATCCAATTCCCAATGTATAGAGGAGGCCTTGGGAGAATTTTTTGCCTCCAATGACACTCCTGACATTGGTGACGATACCCTCTGGTTCGCCCACAAGGCGGTGATTAGGGGTCACTTCATCAAGCTAGCGGCAAAGGCTAAGAGGAAATACAATGCGGCACTTCAGGTAGCCTTAGACGAATTATCTCGCCTGGAATCTGCTCATAAACTTTCTCCTACTCCAGCGCTTCTCTCTGAACTTTCTAAAGCCCGCATACATGTTCGCAATCTCCTCCTCCATAAGGCTGAGAAGGCCCTGAGGAAAACCAGAGCCAAATTCTACACAATGGGGGATCGAGCGGGTGCTGTTCTGGCTAGACGTGTTAGGAAGAGAGAGGCCCAATCCAAGATCCCATTCTTGCTCCGGTCTGACGGCTCCCAGGTTCGCAACCCGATTCAGATTGCGGAGGAGTTTGCTTCTTATTATTCCTCGCTTTATGACCTCGGGTCTGACCTGGGGATTCCTCAACCTACGCGGGAGTCAATTTTGGCGTTCTTGGAGAGGGCTAATCTCCCCTCGGTCACTCAGGAGCAGCTCTCCTTCCTAAATTCCCCCATTGTCGAGTCTGAACTCTCGCAGATTATCAGAGAGGCCAATAAGGGTTCTTCCCCGGGGCCTGATGGCTTTCCCTTCTCCTACTATGCTCAGTTTTTTCCTGTCCTTGCCCCCTTTCTGTTCCGTCTTTTTAATAATTGGCTGGCGGTTGGTAGTATTAGGGCTGAGGGGTTGGAGGCTGCCATTGCGACTCTCCCCAAACAAGGGAAACCCACAACATCTCCGGGGAACTTCCGCCCGATAGCACTCTTAAACTGCGACGTAAAGATCTACGCAAAAGTCTGGGCCAATAGATTGTTCTCAGTCCTTCCTGATCTCATTCACCCCGACCAAGTTGGGTTTGTCCCTGGCAGACAGACGAGGGATGGTACCAGACGACTGATAGATCTCTTGGATGTGGTGGAGAGGGGGAGTCTCCCCAGTGTATTCCTGTCGCTTGATGCCGAGAAGGCGTTTGACAGAGTGCACTGGGGCTATATCGAGCTCACATTGGAGAGATTTGGGCTTACCGGGCAGATTAGCAAAGCGGTTATGGCATTGTATTCCAACCCATGCGCGTCGGTTCGATCGGCGGGATTCGGGTCTCGAACGTTTCCCATTAGGAACGGTACTCGTCAAGGCTGCCCCCTCTCCCCTATCATCTTTGCTCTGATCATGGAGCCCTTGGCCGCCATGGTCAGGCAGTGCGCGGACATAAGGGGAATTGCCGTGGGGGGAACTGAACATAAAATTGGTCTTTATGCCGACGACGTGGTCCTGACCTGCACCTCTCCCTTAACTTCATTGACTGCAATCACCACCATCCTTTCTGAGTTTTCGGCGGTTTCATATTATAAACTTAATCTCACCAAATCCACAATTTTCCCCCTCTTCCTCCCCCCCCCCCCTTCAGATTCAAATTCAATCTCAATATGCTTTTATTTGGGCTCCCTTGGGCTTTACATAACTGGGCATCAAGATTACTAGGCTAGATAACATAGTCCGAGTAAATTGCGAAGAAACTCTTTCGGAGGTCAGGAGGGGCATGGAGCAAATAATAATAATAATAATAATAATTTTTATTTATATAGCGCCAACATATTCCGCAGCGCTTTACAAATTATAGAGGGGACTTGTACATACAATAGACATTACAGCATAACAGAAATACAGTTCAAAACAGATACCAAGAGGAGTGAGGGCCCTGCTCGTAAGCTTACAAACTATGAGGAAAAGGGGAGACACGAGAGGTGGATGGTAACAATTGCTATAGTTATTCGGACCAGCCATAGTGTAAGGCTTGGGTGTTCATGTAAAGCTGCATGAACCAGTTAATTAATTTTTTTTTTTTTTTTTTTAATATAGGCCACACAGGGATCGTTAGGTTAATGCATTGAGGCGGTAGGCCAGTCTGAACAAATGAGTTTTTAGGGCACGCTTAAAACTGTGGGGATTGGGGATTAATCGTATTATCCTAGGTAGTGCATTCCAAAGAATCGGCGCAGCACGTGTAAAGTCTTGGAGACGGGAGTGGGAGGTTCTGATTATTGAGGATGCTAACCTGAGGTCATCAGCGGAGCGGAGGGCACGGGTAGGGTGGTAGACTGAGACCAGAGAGGAGATGTAGGGTGGTGCTGAGCCATGGAGTGCTTTGTGGATGAGGGTAGTAGTTTTGTACTGGATTCTTGAGTGGATGGGTAACCAGTGTAATGACTGGCACAAGGTAGAGGCATCGGTGTAACGGTTGGTGAGGAATATGATCCTGGCAGCAGCATTCAGGACAGATTGGAGCGGGGAGAGTTTGGTAAGAGGGAGGCCGATTAGTAGAGAGTTACAATAGTCCAGACGAGAATGAATAAGTGAAACAGTAAGAGTTTTTGCAGAGTCGAAAGTAAGAAAAGGGCGAATTCTAGAAATGTTTTTGAGATGCAGGTAAGAAGAGCGAGCCAGTGATCGGATGTGGGGGGTGAATGAAAGGTCAGAATCAAGGATGACCCCAAGGCAGCGGGCATGTTGCTTTGGAGTAATGGTGGAACCGCAAACGGAGATGGCAATGTCAGGCAAAGGTAGGTTAGTAGAGGGAGAAAACACGAGGAGTTCAGTTTTTGACAGGTTTAGTTTCAGATAGAGGGAGGACATGATGCTAGAGACAGCGGTAAGACAATCACTGGTGTTTTCTAATAAGGCAGGCGTGAGATCAGGAGAAGAAGTGTATAGTTGGGTGTCGTCAGCATAGAGATGGTACTGGAAGCCAAATCTACTGATTGTTTGTCCAATAGGGGCAGTATACAAAGAGAAGAGGAGGGGGCCTAGGACTGATCCTTGAGGAACCCCAACAGTAAGGGGAAGGTGAGAGGAGGAGGAACCAGCGAAACATACAGTGAAGGATCGGTCAGAGAGATAGGAGGAGAACCAGGAGAGAACGGTGTCCTTGAGGCCGATGGAGCGGAGCATAGTGAGGAGGAGCTGATGATCCACAGTATCAAATGCTGCAGAGAGATCCAAGAGAATTAGCATGGAGTAGTGACCATTAGATTTAGCTGTTAGTAGGTCATTAGAGACTTTAGTGAGGGCAGTTTCAGTAGAGTGTAAAGAGCGGAAACCAGATTGAAGAGGGTCGAGAAGAGAGTTATCTGAGAGATAGCGGGTAAGACGGGAGTGGACCAGGCGTTCGAGGAGTTTAGAGATGAAGGGAAGATTAGAGACAGGTCTATAATTAGCGGCACAGTTTTGGTCGAGGGATGGTTTTTTAAGTAATGGATGTATGATGGCATGCTTAAATGAGGAGGGAAAAATACCGGAAGTGAGGGAAAGGTTGAATATTTTTGTTAGGTGAGAGGTGACAGCCGGGGAAAGGGACTGGAGGAAATGTGACGGAATGGGGTCACTGGTGCAAGTGGTCGGGCGAGAAGATGCAAGGAGCCTGCTTACTTCTTCTTCTGTAACTGGTTCAAAGTCAGAGAGTGAACTAGATGCAGTGGGGGAGGGAGGACAGTGCATGGTATGAAGAGATTGGGAGATGATTTCCTGTCGAATATGGTCAATTTTTTCTTTGAAGTAATTGGCCAGATCGTCAGCACGGAGATCCGTGGTTGGGGCCTGCGCTCTTGGGTTGAGTAGGGACTGGAACGTGTCAAAGAGACGTTTAGGGTTATTGGACAGGGAGGTGAGGAGGGTGTTGAAGTAGGTTTGTTTGGAGAGGTGAAGGGCAGAATTGTATGTCTTTAGCATGAACTTATAATGGATGAAATCTTCGGGTAGATTAGATTTTCTCCACAGACGTTCTGCGCACCTGGAGCACCGCTGCAGGAAACGTGTTTGCAGCGTGTGCCACGGTTGTTGCCGTCTGTGCCGAGTTGTTTTATGTATAGGAGGAGCAGCTTCATCCAGGGCACTTTGCAGGGTTTCATTGTAATGCTTCAGAGCAGAATCAGGACATGAGATGGAGGAGATTGGGGCCAATGAGGACTGCAAGTTCTTCATAAGTTCCTGGGTGTTAATGGCCTGTATGTTTCTATAAGTGTGGAAAGTGGGGGTGACCTGAGCGGGATGGCAGTTCTTGATAGAGAATGAAAGAAGGTGGTGGTCAGAGAGTGGGAGAGGGGAGTTTGTGAAATCATCCACTGAGCAAAGCCGGGAGAAGACCAAGTCAAGGGAGTTTCCATCTTCATGTGTTGGCGAGTTAGTATGCTGCGAGAGGCCGAAAGAGGAGGTTAGAGCCAAAAGGTGAGAAGCAGATGGGGAGAGGGGAGAGGCAATAGGGATGTTGAAATCACCCATGATAAGGGTGGGGGTGTCACAGGAAAGAAAGTGTGGAAGCCAGGTGGCAAAGTGATCCAGGAACTGATGAGAGGGGCCGGGAGGACGATACACCACCACCACTCGCATGGAGAAGGGGACGTAGAGTCTGACCACATGGACCTCAAAGGAAGGGAAGACAAGTGAGGGTACTTGGGGGATAACTTGGAAAGTACATTTTGGTGAAAGGAGCAGACCAACGCCTCCACCTGCTCTGTTGTCCGATCTTGGGGTATGAGAAAAGTGTAGTGCACCATATGAAAGAGCAGCAGCAGCGGTGGTGTCTGACTGCTGGATCCAGGTTTCAGTAAGAGCCAGGAGATTAAGAGAATTAGAAAGGAAGAAGTCATGGATGAAGGAGAGTTTATTACACACAGAGCGAGAATTCCAAAGGGCACAATTCAAAGAGACAGAAGGCATGCAGGGAATATTAATAAGGTTAGAGGGGTTTCTGGGTGTAGCAATTGGGAGGTTTGACTGGCTATAACATGGGGGGCCGGGGTTTGGAGAGATGTCTCCAGCAACTAGGAGGAGGAGGATCGAAAGAGTGAGCAGATGGTTAAGTGATTTGTGAGAGCGTCTCTTGTGTTGGATGGTGGGACTGAATGGATCTGCGCTGTTAAGCAATGTGAACAGAGCATGAGTGCTATACATAGGAGAGGCAAGGACAGAGGGGCCGATATGGATGGAGTGTAGAGAGTTAATGCAAGGGCGGTGAATGTGAGTGAATGCAGCAGCCAGGATATAGAATATGCAAATAAATATGGTGAGTATTTGTGTTGTTTCAAGTGAATAGGGAATAGATTTAGATTGTCTTACCTGTCTCCTGCCCTGTCTAACTGCCATGTTATAACTGCCGAGTACTTAGAAAAAAAAGTACTTTGAATAAAAATACACGAATACAAGTGCACGAATGCACCCCTGCATGAATGCTTCCCCAAGCTAAGTCTACATTTATAGAAGGCTAGCCCTTAGATCTTCCTATTTTTTTTTTTTTTTGTGTTAAAGCTCGTTAGCAATCAATCAAACTCAGTTGAGACAACAGGACACAATAAATGTAGTGATCAGATAAACAAATGTCCAGGTCTACATGGATCATAGACCACTTTGAAACAGTTATGTGATCTCGCTGAGTAAGGACATGCAAAGTCAGATTAAATATCTATAAACACAAAAAATGCATAATAGGATGACTAACATATATAGATATATGCAGGATTCAATGCCGAAGATGGAATGACTCAGATACCATTCAAGCTGCTTGCTGTCAGGGACTGGAGCAATAGACATGCAGGATATTTCAGCTCAGAGAATGAATGATCTGTTTACCATTCAAGCTGCTTGCTGTCAGGGACTGGAGCAATAGACATGCAGGATATTTCAGCTCAGAGAATGAATGATCTGTTTACCATTCAAGCTGCTTGCTGTCAGGGACTGGAGCAATAGACATGCAGGATATTTCAGCTCAGAGAATGAATGATCTGTTTACCATTCAAGCTGCTTGCTGTCAGGGACTGGAGCAATAGACATGCAGGATATTTCAGCTCAGAGAATGAATGATCTGTTTACCATTCAAGCTGCTTGCTGTCAGGGACTGGAGCAATAGACATGCAGGATATTTCAGCTCAGAGAATGAATGATCTGTTTACCTGTATGAAGAGAGAAGAGATGCTTGATTATATTCTGCCATGTTATAACTGCCGAGTACTTAGAAAAAAAAGTACTTTGAATAAAAATACACGAATACAAGTGCACGAATGCACCCCTGCATGAATATCAAGCGCGTCTCTCTCGTGGACGGCCCGCATACAAACGGCGAAAATGCTATTCCTCCCCAAAATAATGTACCTCTTTCGGTGCCTTCCCCTTTTTATCTCCTCGAAGTTTATTTCGGCTTTTCAATCTTTGATAGACCGATTTATCTGGAATAAGAAGCCCCATAGGATCAGGCGTCGGATTATGTCCCTTCCGTTCTCTGCGGGGGGGTTGGGAGCTCCTGCGGTCCAGGCGTATTACAGGGCGGCGATCCTTGAGCCCCTTAAAATATGGTGGGAGGGGAACTCATGTTTGCCCTGGTTTCTGATTGAATCCCATTTTGCTCCCCAAAACTCGCTTAGATTGCTTTTGGAGCTCCAACTACTTCAAGTTCCTCCTGTGGGCCCCTGTCTCCGTTCTATTAGGAACGCATCTAAACTATGGGCGCTCCTTAGCACTTCTCTCCTAACATTCATGTTTGACTATGTCTCTTTGCAGGCTGTGGAGTGTGCCATTGCCCACATTTCTCTTGCCTCCTGGACGAGGCGTGGGGTGCACCGGGTGGCGGACCTTTTCGGCTCGGACGGTCTCTTGCCGTTTGAGGACCTTGCGGGGAGATTTTCCCTCACTGGGTCTGACTTCTTTCAATACCTGCAGATTCGCAGCTTCCTCAGACCGTGGCGGTCATTCGGTGCACCCCCGCCTCTGACAGAGGACCCGGCCCATAGATTCTTCAGACAATCCACCATTGTGCCACATGGCATCTCCATAATTTATAAAGCCCTCATTTCATTTGGTTCTACTGACAAACTTCCTTTTATGTCTTCCTGGGAGTCAGCGTTGGGCTTTGAGGCTTCCCTGGAGGATTGGCAATTTGCTATGGTACACCCTTCTAGGTTCTCGTCTTGTTTGGGCCACTTGGAGCAGGTGAAAAAAAATTCAGCTCCACTGGTACCTCACCCCCGCCCGATTGGCGAGGGTTTTCCCGGCTACCTCTCCGCGCTGCTGGAAGGGATGTGGCGCCCTTGGGTCCTCCTCTCATGTCTGGTGGTCGTGTCCGCAGGTCCGGATCTTCTGGCGTGAGGTAGAGACTTTGATTGAAGATCTGATCCGTATGCCCCTTGTTCTGAGTGGCCAACTCGCTGTCCTGGGCATCTCCCTCATCGATCTCCCTGCCCCCCTGCGCCCCATAGTTTCTAATATCCTAGTGGCTGCTAGGCAATGTATCGCGAAGCATTGGAAGACCTCCGTTTCCCCCTCCAGAGCAGAGCTGATCTTCAGGATTGATTTACATTTTTGTTATGAGGTCATAATGGCAGGGGGTCTATCGAAAAGAGCTAAGGTCCTCTCGTGGTGGGACCCTTGGACGTCCTCGCCATTTGTATCTCAGTCTGCCCTTTCCCTTATTTAAACTGTTTGCTCCTACAATTCTGCTCGTTTTTTGGTTTTCTGTTTATTTCTTATGTCCTCTATGTGACACTGTATTTATGTATTTTGTATTGATTACATTGTGGTCCTTAATACGGTATGCATTGGATTTTTCCCCTGATCCCCCCTTCCCTCCCCCCCACCTTCCCTTTTCATTCTGATATGTTGTTTATTGTGAAAAATGTTCAATAAATACTGATTGGTTAAAAAAAAAAAAAAAAAAGGACCCGTCGCCCCTAAGAATCAGACCAGGCATGGCATCCTACGTCGTAGGGGGGTATACATGGAAGGGACACCCCACGTGTTTGAATATTGGCTGAAAAAGGATACCGCGCTAGCAGAGGCTTCTGTCTAGTGGATCGCTTATCCGCACGCTCCCTGTCAGGGTGAATGACAAATGCTCTGCGAGGAAGTTTAGTCTCCTTATGAAGGACATTGCGTGATCTAGAGTAGAACCGTAGCCCTCAATCAATCAACAGAGATTGGTTGATTATATAATTAGGCAAACCCATCCTTTTCTGAAGCTCTGGTGAGTTCAGATCCAAGGCAGTATCCGATCCATATCAGAGTCTTGTTCTCAGGAAATCATTGGTGAGGGAGATCAGGAAATGAAGCTTCCATTTTCTAGACGCCTGTACGTTTCTAGAATACTTGCGGCCCCTGCTAGCCGACGGCTCCCATGTAGGAGAGGAACCATATATATCGGTCCTGCGAGCACTCCGAGCCACAGAGTGTTCACGGAGGACTTCAATCTCTTGATCAGAGAAGCCATGGGATGTGGCAGTGATGAAGCCCACTCAGGGGAACTATCGTATTCTGGTATAAGCTGGGATCGACGACGGAGGGCTCCTGAGTTCATTTAGGGTGACCAGCTTCGGACTGGTCATGTGCCTTTAAGACAAGGGAATGCTAGTCAAATGCCTTTAAGACCAGGAAATGCTGGTCATGTGCCTTTTAGACCAGGGAATCTTGATCATGTGCCTTTAAAACCAGGAAATACTGGTCATATGCCTCCATTAAGACCAGGTCATTCATGCAAGTACAGGAGGGAAGAGAGCAGTACTTCCTTACCCGGCTGCAGAGTCGTTGTGCCCCTTTAATGCAAAAAACCATCACCCCTGCCGGCCGGGTGCACGTCCCAGCATGGAGCCGCCGCGGACGACTGTGCTGTTCTGCTGCAGGTCAGGTATTGCAGCGACGGTGCAGGGATAAAGCGATAACACTCAATCCATCATCCCTTTCTTAGGGAGGTGGAGAGGAACCGTCCGCCTCCTTGTGCCATCCGCTTTAACAGTGGTGAGACAGTGGGGGCTGCTCGGACGCTGAAGAGAAGGAGCCTCCATACATCAACGGAGTTCAGCCCCCGGGTGGACAGGGTCAGTTGTCCGGCATTAGGCCTGGCTCCAGGAGAGGATACATAGAGGTGACACTCCATGTGCTCGCCCGTTGCTGGCGTGGGGAGATCGGGACCCGAAGGAACAGTCGCCCCTGAAGTGAGCTCAGGCATGGCTTCCCATGTCGCAGGAGAGGGTACGGGGAGGCGACACGCTCTCGACACGGGAGGCTCGCGTTCTCGCCTGTTGATGGTTCGGGGGAGATCGGAACCTTGAAAGGATCCGTCGCCCCCTTCACTCCATTAATTAAAAAATAAAATTTGACAGAAAAGTAAAAAAATAAAATAAAGACGATGGGGTCTGAACAAGACCCAAGTGCCTCCTACAGACACTAAGCAAGAACTGGTTAGCTGAGAGCCAGCAGGAAGGTATATGCTGCAGGGGAGAAGCAAACTTTTTTTTGTCTCAGGCTAGTTTCACACTAGCGTTTTGAGGAGCTGCGGAGGGCTGAGGACTTCCTCCGTGAAGCCCCGCCCTCGGCCACACCTCCGCCGCTAGCTCCGCCTACTTCTGCATGCGGCCTGTGTACCTATTTTTAACATTAGGTACGCAGGTCGTGCCGCTGTATGCGGATGCTTCCGCATGCGTCGTTTTGACGATGCGGAGAAAAAAAAATTGCTACAAGCTGCGTCCTACGCTGGTCGCCGCATCGTCAAAATGACACAGGCAGAAGCATCCGCATACAGCGGCACGAGCTGCGTACCTAATGTTAGGCTGCATGCAGAAGTAGGCGGAGCTAGTGGTGGAGGTGCGGCTGAGGGCAGGGCTTCACGGAGGAAGTCCGCAGCTCCTCAAAACGCTAATGTGAAACTGGCCTTAGTCTCAGCCTCCTATTGGCAGCAGCATACACCCACGGTCTGTGTCCCCCAATGAGGCGAAGGAGAAAAAAAGCCGAAATACAATAGTACATTAAAATGGATGCTGCCTTGTTATATTGATCTGTCCTAAAATGGCAGGTGCAGTAGTTGAGCAAAATAACCATTTCTTGGTAGTGCTCTTTTTTAATGGAGATCAATACTTATGAACAGTCTATCCTTTGCTTGCTTTTGTCACTTAAAAAGGAGAATAAATATTAATTTTTTCCCTGTACCGGTGTTTCCAGTAAGTTGACTACACAGGGTTTAAAAACTATTTGCCTGCAGATTATCCCTATGTCGGGAAGGAAATAGAATTTTTTACAGAGATTGGTTCCCTTTAAGGCTCTTTACACAAATCAATGCCTGCCAGAATTAAAGTCTGTGCCAAATTATTACCCAGTGTAAAAAGGAGAAGATAGCAAACCATAAAACACAAACTGCTGCTGGCCAGAGGGACCTCCGCTTGTCTAACGGGGAAGTGCTGTAGACCTGAACGGAACGAATGATTGCCCGAACGATCATGGATACCAAACCCTCCCAAAAACTGCAGTATGGAAACGGTAGAACGTACCCCTATAACAGACAACTGCTGGCAGCGACCAGTTTTCAGCATGATCAGCTAACAATCTAAAATCCATGGGTCTCCCAAATACTCTACGATGTTCAGACTTGGGAGGAAATGACATGACGGGCCGGGGTTAATATTCATGTCCCATTCATGCCCACAGTTCTTCTCCAGTGAAACTGAATAGCAGCGGCTGATCACAAATCCCTTCAAAAATGTCTTGGGTAACTTACAAAAAGATATGTAAGCAGCTGTAATGTTACTTTCTTCAGTATCGGTGTGTAATTATGACTCATTTCTGAAACTCAGGACTCCGGACACTGTCTGCACTTTCAATATCAGACGTTTAGCTCCTCAATTACCTAAATGACCCAATTATCCAGAATGGACTAAATAGATTCAAAAAACACAATACAAAGGTATTTTCACAGTCCAGAAATTAGTGAGGAAACCCAACCACCAGGGGTGCATGAATAGCAGTAAATACAGACAAAAAGGTTGGTACCGCTCTGTTATAGAAGCAGTCCCATGAAAGTTCTTATCTTCTTAATATATTGCAGCCATCATTAGAGGTGCGCGGCTTCTGGCACTAACGTTCATTTCAGGAACCAGAACTGCACCCAAACATCAACCAGAACCCAAACCCCATTGAAAAAAAAACTGGGTGAAAAGGAACAGGGGGTGAAGCAGAGTTGCACAGGAATTTGCAGCTTTCAACAGTGGTTTTTCCTCGGTTGTCTTCCATTAAGTCCACTTTGGCCAAAACAACGATGGAGGGTGCGATCCGACACTTAAGTGGAGAACTCCAAGTTCAAGGTACATATCTCTTTGGAAGTTGTTCTGGGCTCTTTGGTTACCATTTGTGTTATCCGTCTCTTCAGTCGGTGATCAATTTTCCTCTTGCGGCCCGGTCCATGGAGGTTGGCTACAGTCCCATAGACCTTAAGCCTCAGAATAAAATGGGGCAATTGTAATAACTGGAGCATCACACTGTTTGGAGAAGATCTTACAGCCTTTAGAAAGAAACCATAGACAAACATGTTTAAGATAATCTCCTGAGATAACACTCTCCTCAGCTTTCTTTGGTCCATGTTCAGTGTGGCACACACAGTGATACCAAACAGCACAGTGACTACTTTTCCACCATTAAATAGCCAGATTGGCTGATAAGTTTGTAGACCCCTGATGCCAATTACAGGAAACTCCTTACTCTTAGGGTACCGTCACACAGTGGCATTTTGATCGCTACGACGGCACGATCCGTGATGCTCCAGCATCGTAACAATATCGCTCCAGCGTTGTAGACTGCTGTCACACTTTGCAATGTACGACGCTGGAGCGATAATTTCATGATGTATGTGCGATGTAGAAGCCGTTGGTTACTATGCGCACATCGTATACAATATCGTGCACACCTTTGTTACACCATGCGATCATGCCGCCACAGTGGGACACTAGACGACGAAAGAAAGTTTCAAACGATCAGCTACGACGTACGATTCTCAGCGGGGTCCCTGATCGCAGGAGCGTGTCAGACACAGCGAGATCGCTGGAACGTCACGGATATATCGCTGGAACGTCACAAATCGTGCCGTCGTAGCGATCAAAATGCCACTGTGTGACGGTACCCTTAGTTTCACATGTCTCTACGGTCAAATTACTTTCAAGCTTTTCTAGGGGTAGCATCATTTTTGCCCATTATTAGGTTTTTTTTGTTTATTTCCCCCTCTCTACACATTTTCTGTCTAACCACAATTCAAAAGCAAAGTCTGATTTGATATTCAGTAAATGTAGAATTACTTGTCAGTTTCAAGTAATTTCAGTGGCCACTGTGGGTTTTTCTTACTTTTAACAGAAGGGTACCAACATTTTTTTTTTCACATGTGTATGTAAGAGCTTTTATGGTGTCTCTTCAACTAGATAGTCATAAAGAAAAAAAACAAAAAAAACCTTCCTGGTTGTCCGGGATATCCACCAACAAGCTTAGCTTTGCCATTTACTTGCTGGCTGAAGAGTTGCAGGAAAGCCATAGGGAATGGGTTTCCACAGTGGTTACCTGACTTTAGCTGAACATGAAATAATGCAGTTCTCAAAATTTAGAAGATAAAAGGACCGTGCCAAACAAAACTAAGACCACAAGCCTGACTCCACAAAGAAGAAAGAATCCCTGGACGTGCCCTGCCCCCAAGTCCTGCACGGTCATAGCAGAGTATTATTATTATTTATTATAGCTCCCTTTATTCCATGGCGCTTTACTTGTGAGGAGGGGTATACATAAAAACAGGTACAATAATCTTACACAATACAAGTCACGGCTGGTACAGGAGGAGAGGACCCTGCCCGCGAGGGCTCACAATCTACAAAGTATGAGTTTAGCTTGGGGCGTTCTTTGAGGGTATGTGCACACTGCTGAGGTTTACAGTAGCAGTGTTGTGGATGCAATATTACTGCTCCATTCACAAAGATCAAGATCTGTAGTGTCACTTCCCTGTGGATCTATTCTTCAGTACAGACATTTATCTCAACAGGGGTTGTCCACCTTGGGAGAATTTAAGAGAAATCTACCACTAGAGATCCTGATTCCAATGATGTGTCACTTGCTGTAGTATTAATAAAATTGCTGTCTTAGCAACAGATTATCAGTGGAAAATCAGTAAATCTGCTGCCAAATAGTCAAGCATATTCATGAGCGCTGTATATCTGCTCCCACCACCGATTGGCAGTGTTCTGCTTATGCCCAGTAAACATAGAAAGTGGTCATTTACTGGTGTTGGGGGGGGGGGGGGGGTTTACAGAGAACTGGTAGATCGAAAGCAAATAAAACAATGATTTTATCAAAACTGCAACAAGCAGCACAGTAAATGAAATCACTAGAATCAAGGTCTCTGTCCCTATATCATGCTGCTCTTTGATGAGGTAACAAAAGCCCAGTGAGAGATTCCCGTTAAGTAAATGTATGTATAGTGTGCTAAAAATCATTTTTGTCATTGGGTTTCAATAAGAACGTTGCACTGTTTGCCTTCTGTATCTTATTTGTTGTATTATCTATTGCAGGCTGCAGAATAGGTTAACTGAGAATCCATCAGTGAGCTCATTTTGACAGTCCAATGGGAAAGATTGGAACTCGATATCTTTTTGTAAGCTTCTCTCAGCTGATTTAGGACTACAGATCACAATAAAGTGGAATGTGCAGGACAACAAAAAAACAATTTGTAAAGTCAAAAAAACAGTGCAAGAATTTTAACGCAACCAAATTGTAAAAATTAAACAAAGGCAAGATAAGAAATGATCACCAAAGCATCAGTTCATTAGTGTGGACATTCACTGGACGAAAATGTATACACCTACTCAAGGGAGTGAATACACCAAAGGATATATTAAAATTGAATTGTAGTATAAAACACGCATAGGGGAAACCACTCTAAGGAATATTAATAGTGGGTATAGTGACTATGCTACATTATACTGACTACTGGTATATGTCACTTCCCTACATCCCCTCAGAAGAGGGGACACCCTGCAGCAACGCCCATGATTGGAGCTGGCATCGATCGCAGGCGTGTAACCTCTCTGATGCCACTGTCAATAGTGACAGACACTGCGGGGCATCGCAGACAGACGGACCTCCCACCTGCACAACGTGGTGGTGATCGCGTTGTTCCGATAGTCTCCATGGTGACCCTGGGTGGAATGATAGCCACGGGGTCACTTAGGGATGGTGGCCTGTAAGCTCCTGCATGTGATCCAGAAGCATTGCAGTGTATTAGATCAGCGATCACTACGGCCTCAGAGAGGCACACTGCACATGACCGGAGGTCTCTGCACTCTTGATCATGCTCAGTGCGCCTCTCTGAGGCCAGAACGTGTACACCCGGCTTCAGAGGATCAATGATGAGCGGGGAGTATGAAGCCTGCGATGATATCAGCAATTGTAAGCCATGTTATCCCGTCCATAGGGGAGCGTTAACAAGCTAAGATGGCAGACTAGTCTGAAGACACTAATGCCCCCTTGACATTAGAAATACTCTTTCTAAAGATCTGTGTGTGTCATGTAATACAGGGAGTGTTACGGAGGGAATTTATATATGCTGACACAAAACAAAATACCATAACTTTAGAAAAAAAAAATCCGAACTGCCCTGGCCCAGAGTTCAGTTTTGCACACTTGCAGCAGCCATGCTCTGTCCGCCATCCTGGGCGCCTCGCTAGTCTCCCATGACGTCATTACACGCGGGGTCCTAGACTAGGCCTCACCAGAGGTGCCCAGGATGCCAGGCAGGGAGATGCCGATGCAGGAGGACCGAGCTGGACGCGAGATGAGGGTAGTTTGGATCTTTTTGCTCATCTCTATTTGTGACACTCCCACATGATCCAGGAAAGAAAAAGCAATCAGCAGCATGCTCCAAATGCAGACAGCTTCTTACATTCCTTATATGCCAGTCTGTCCTCTAGAAAGTTGGGATAACGGCTCCTGATACGGGATTTTGGAATAGGATCAGTGAGGTCACAGTAAACAAAGAACGAGAATGCCACTTTCCGGCCTACGAATGATGATTTTTCCATTGTGAGAATAATTCGCCAATACCTCTGTGCCCGCCCCAGTCCTGATGTAAGAAATATCAGCCCTGCGCACCAGTTCCCCCATTTTAGATGCTGGAGAATAAAGACTTTCCGTAATGTACACTTACATTTTACTTAAACAAAGAAGCCGCATCGTCCTGCGTGGGAGAAAAGAGCGGAGGATTTCTATAGCAACAGAAGCTCAGCACCATTAAAAAGTAAAAGAGCAACCCAGCGCTGACTGCAGCCCGACGTCCCGGGAGGCCGTGCATTGCCGTGGTTTCATGACACAGGGTAAATAGCGGCCCAGCTACACAATACTACAGAGGAACAAACAGTACAGTGTTCCAGCAACGCGGCCGCACAGAACTCGCCTGACAACTTTACATTATCTGAAGCAGGAAACACAACAAAAACACAATGGAACGATCAACCCAAATCATAAAATGTACGACTGATGTATAAATAAGCGCATGAAAGTCATGTCATAATACAAGATGGATGGAGCCGAGACACTGCCACAATGTGACATCCAATGTGCTTCCAACAGTGACAGCATGCATAGAATAAAGGGGTAATAGAATAAAGGGGTTTCCCAAAACTTCAAGTTGTTCCCCAACCATAAAATGGGTGACAACTTCCAGGACTCCCAGGGACCGGGGGCTCTGCAAAGGTGGGCACGCTCAGCCTCCACTCCATTCATTGTCAATGACAGTGGAGAGGTGTGTGCAGCTATTCCAGCATCCTGGACCACACAGCTCCATTCATGTGATCGATGGCAGTCGCAGTCTCAGATGGCCAATCCCAGCAATCAGCAATTGGTGCAGTGGTTAGCATTGCAGCATTGCAGCGCTGGGGTCCTGGGATCAAACCCCACCAAGAACAACATCTGCAAGGAGTTTGTATGTTCTCCCCGTGTTTGCGTGGTTTTCCTCCGGGTACTCCGGTTTCCTCCCACGCTCCAAACACATACTGATGGGGCTCACAATCTAAATTCCCTATCGGGGGCAGCGATGATAATGTGTGCAAACTGTAAAGCGCTGCGGAATATTTTAGCGCTATATAAAAATAAAGATTATTATTATATTATTATATCTTGCAATTCTGGAAAACCCTCTTAAGGCTAGGCTCACGTCATGTTTGTGATTTAGGTTTCAGAAGTATGACAGAAAAGCTCTTGTGTAGGCAGACATGTCTACTAGTGATGACCCCAAGGTATCTCCTTGCAGTAAGAACACCGCACCATGTATGTTCTGGTCAGTCAGGTAATGATGCACACGTACATAGGATTAGGACCTCTGGAGGCAATATCTGGGAGAAGGATACTGTAGAGAGATTCAGCACTTTCCATGACCAAATGAAAAGTGGAGGATTTGGAGTCCAGAACATCCTTGTTAATCAATCAATCTGCAGGTCCGCTGAAGGGTACAGTATGTACAAATGGCCAATTTGTGGATCACTAGAGGGAAGATTTCTGGTCTCAAGGGGACAATATTGTGATGAAGATGGAGGTTATAGGGGAGAAAGAAAGAGCTTTTCCCTCACCTGGCCACACTGTGTAGATCCGGATCTGCCAAACTCTCCCTGGCAGGAGATGCCAAATAAAGGAAGAATCATCAGTTGTTCCAATATGTTAGTTCTTATGTAAGATGAGCCAACTCTTGATGAGAGTCGATCCCTTTACATGTTAGGTCGCAGAAGAGTTCTGCCTAATATGTACAGGCACCATTACTTTTACCATGGGAACAGATCAGTAGTTGTATAGCACAGGTTATAGGGGAGGTCAACCTGAAAAGAAAATCCAACTTGACACTTGCATTTTCAAACCGGAAACATTGCAAGGTTTTCCCCAGAGACACAACATTGCAGGTGAATGATGCAAAAATGTCATCTCTGTGACCAGCTTACAAAGGTTTATCTGGTTCAAAAGATGCATTTCCCAATAAGCCTTCTCCTCAATAATGACAAAGCGTGTCTTCCTCTGGATAATCGCCTTGTCCGTCCATGAAATCTTCAGTCACTACACTTCTCAGTTTCCCAGATATCATCGATGCAGGGAAATAGAATGCTTCTTGTTTCACCCACAGATTACAGCTGATTTGGGGGGTTCCAGCAGCAGGAATATGCACTACGCCTTTCTTTTGTTGCAGATATTGCTGCTACTACATCCACGTTTCTGGACACACCGCTGAGGTATTGGCGTGGTATTATTAGGGAGAACCTGTCAGAGTGCCGAGTACCTCAGCTTATGACACAGAACGGGATAACTGCTTTCAGTCTGAACCACATCAAGCAATGTGATCGCCCCTGGCCATTGCTGTCCTACACAAGAGAGAAGCAGAAACCACGTGTTCGGAGACCCTGCACTCCACGCCCTCTATAGTACAGACATGTGCAGGCATCATATGCTCTTCATCATGTACAATATAATTAACCCTTACCATCTCCATCTCTTTCAATCAGTCCAATGCACATGGCCATCCTTCTTACTATTGCTACTGTTCCCCTTTGGCAGGATTATTTCACCTCAGACAGAACAGATGGAAAAGCGTGCCAGCTGAGACAGAAGGCCATCAGGTTATATTTAGCCCTTTTACGTTCTAAGGAAATCACTTAGGGCAATGTAAAGGGCTGCTCCACCATGTGAACATAAAGTTGAGTGAAAGGGGTATTTTGGTCTACAAAAAATATTGCCCATGCACTGGATAGATGACTGTTAGATCAGGGTGGGTTCCACTGCTGGGACATGGCACGTGTCCCTGGTTCTCCCCTAGACACAATACCGTGCTCTGGAGGGTCTGAATGGAGCAGACAGTTAGGCATTTGGTCTGATGCTTAATTTTAAAAGCACTCATACACATCTTTATGAAATTCAGTGGAACCGATCCATTTCGGAGGACAGGCCAAGCATCTGATGTACGTGGAAGTCTCACAACGCTCCCTCAAAGGATGTCGAGGTAAAGGAGGACCAGGAGGCTGGAATTTCCTTTTGCTTTCAAGGGATATAAACTGCTGGCAAGACTCTGGCTTTCTCCTCTAACCCTATTGAAAACACCCGAATGCTCACCTGAGTCGAGGACTCATGTACATGGGGAAATCAGAAGAGAACAACGTTGTGACCGACAGCCATTTCATTTGAACGATACGCAACTGGAAAAAAAAAAAAAAAAAAAAGAGAAGCAGAGGAACAAGGCAAAACCTGGTGAAATACGATGAGATATACAGCAGGTGAAATAAGTATTGAACACGTCACCAATTTTCTAAGTAAATATATTTCTAAAGGTGCTATTGACATGAAATTCTCACCAGACGTTGGTAACAACCAATCCAATCCACACAGGCAAAGAAGTCAAACCATAGATGTCCATAAATTAAGGTTATGTGCAATAATGAGAAATGACACAAGGAAAATGTATTGAACACATCAAGAAAGACTGCAAAACGCCATGGAAAGTCATGACACCAGCTGAAATCTGTCAGTACTTAGAAAGGAATCCTGACAATTTAAATTATAATATCAACTGGTTCAACTGATGGCCTATAAAAAGGTGTCTCATTATCGAGGTGTAACACAAGAAACATCTCATGACAGGTACAAATGGTGAGCGATCTCAAGACCTTCACAACCTTATTGTTGCAAAACATACGGATGGCATTGGTTACAGAAGAATTTCTAAACTACTGAAGGTTCCAGTGAGCACTGTTGGGGCCATAATCTAAGTGGAAAGATCACCATTTCACGATAAAGCGACCAAGACCAGGTGCTCCCCACAAGATATCAGACAGGAGTGAAAAGAATTATCAGAAGAGTTGTTTAAGAGCCATGGATCACCTGTGGAGAGCTACAGAAAGACCTGGAAATATCAGGTACAATTGTTTGTCACAACCTATGACTCAAGAGCTTTTAAAGTTTGCTCAACAACATTTAGACTAGGCTGTGAAATACGGGGAGAATATAGTCTGGACACAGACCATTCTTTGGATGTCATAATACACACCATGTTTGGAGGCCATAAAACACTGCATATCACCCCAAGAACACTATACCAACAGTGAAGTTTGGAGGGGGTGGAGACATCATGGTGTAGGGCTGATTTTCCGCATATGGCACTGGCAAACTTCATATGACTGAATGTAGGATGAATGGACAAATGTACTAAGACATTCTTGGTAAAAATCTGCCGCCATCTACCAAGATGATGAAGACTGCCATTTCAGCAAGACAAAGATCCCAAACACACAGCCAAAGAAACTCTCAAATGGTTTCACAGAAAGAAAATTAAGCTGCTATATTGGCCCAGCCAATCACCAGACCTGAATCCAGTAGAAAATTATAGAAGGAACTAAAGATCAGCGTTCATAGAAGGAGCACATGTAACCTTCATGTTTTAAAGAGTTTTTGTGTGGAAGAATGGGTCAAAAATCACACCAGAGCAATGTGTGCTACTAGTTTCTCCACAAAGGAGGAGTCTTTGAGCGGTCATCACCAACAAAGGCTTTTGTACTAAATAGTAAATCAATTTCAGTTAGTGTGATCAATACTTTTTCCCCTGTATCATTCCTCATTATTACACAACTTAATATATGAAATCCTACAGTTTGATTTCTTTGCCTGTGTGGATTGGATGGGTTGATGATGAAATCTGGTGAGAATGTCATGTCAATAACACCTTTAGAAATATATTTACTTAGAAAATTGATGATGTGTTCAATACTTATTTCACCCACTGTAGATAGAAAGATGAATTGTGTACATATTTTACTATGCACACCAAGTAATCACAACAATTCTGGTAGGTGCACTGCAACCAGACTACTTTGGACTTCCTTGATGGATGTTTGGGCAAGTTCATTCAGATAGAGATCAAGGCAGAGGGCTCGCTAAGTGCTTCCAACCACACCAAAGATGATTAGGTGCCCTTGCAGTTTTGTTTTTTTCTTGCATATTTTTCCATCTGTTTCACTGGTCACCACTGTTCCCTGGCTCATTCTATGCTTAGAGTTCCACTAATGTCACCAGCATGTACTCAGGCGACAATGATGGGCATCTTATTAGGACCACTTATGCATGAGGATGAGGTACTGTTAGTGAAACCCCAACATAAATTGGATAACCAATTCACATGTCCATGGGATCCCAAATCTACAGCTAGTATAAGGGTATGTGCACACGTAAGAGTTTCTTGCAGAAAATTCCTGAAGAAAACCGGACATTTTCTGCAAGAAATCCGCATGCGTTTTTTTCCGGAGCTTTCCCAATGCATTATATAGCGGGGAAAAAAGCGGTAAAAAAACGCTAAATTAATGAACATGCTGCATTTTTTACCGCGATGTGTTTTTTTCGCGGAAAAAAAACGCATCATGTGCACAAAAGTTGCAGAATGCATTCTACATGATAGGATGCATATGTATGCGTTTTAATGAGCTTTTATTGCAAAAACAAATGTAATGTGTGCACACAGCCTTAGGCTTCTTTCACACTAGCGTCGGAATCTCCCCATCGCAATGCGTCGGGGAGAGATTCCGACGCTAGCGTTTGCTGCATTGCACAATGGAGGCAGCGGATGCATTTTTCCGGCGCATCCGCTGCCCCATTGTAAGTTGCGGGGAGGTGGGGGCGGAGTTCCGGCCGCACATGCGCGGTCGGAAAAAGCGGTCCGTCGGGAGAAAAAAACGTTACATGTAGGGTTTTTTTCTCCCGACGGTCCGCCAAAGCACGACGCATCCGTCGCAAGACGGATGCGAAGTGTGGCAATCCGTCGCAAATGCGTCGTCAATAGAAGTCTATGGGGAAAAAAACGCATCCTGCAAGCACTAGTGTGAAAAACGCTAGTGTGAAAGTAGCCTTAGAGTCCAAAAAAAAGGCAGCTCCAACTATGTAAAAAAACATATGCTTTATTTTGTATCCATAAAGATAAGTAACAACGATAGTATGTCAAAAAAGGAGTCCATGAGAAGAACTAAGCCCTTCAGGACAAATAAATGGTTGGCGCTTTTCGAAGTGCATGTCTTCTTACTCATTACTCAGGTTATCTTTAGGAAATGGTACCTGCCAACCATTTATTTCTCCCATGAGACTTTTAGTTCTTTTCTTGGGTCTCATTTTTAGACATACCATCCTTGTTACCGATTTTTTGGAAACAAAATAAAGCATTAGGATAGGTGCACACGGTCAGTAACTGGCAGTGCACTGGACACCGCACATGACTGCCCTGTACAAAGCGCTGCCGACTTTTGAACGCAGGCAATTCTGGATGTGTTCATTGAACCATGCGGAATCACTGCGTCCAATACATTGTATGGGTGAGATTTATCTTGCGGAGACTGAGAGTCTCCGCAAGAGAAATAGACATGCTGTGGTCTGCAAAGACGCGCCACATGTCCATCTCCGCAGGTGAGCCGCGGGTGTCTGTGCATGCATAGTGTACCATATATGCTGTAACATCTGGACGCTGTGGGTTGGACAATGCAGATGTATGCAGCGTCCAACGCGCGTTTACTGACCGTGTGCACGTACCGAAGCAGTTTTCTTACGTACTGTTACTGCCTTTTGGACTGCTATACCCCAGTATCGACTGAGCAAGAGAGGAGTAAAAGATGTAAAACAAACAAAAAAAAACACAAAAAAAAACACAGAAGGCGCTGGATATTTTAAGCTGTGGCACCACCAGTGGTCTCTGCCTTTATCCTTATTTGAACATACTTACCAGACTAACTATATGGCACCAACAAAGTTAGCTAAGAACTGAGCTTAAGGGTAAGTTTCCACATTCAGGAAACGCTGCGTTTTTGACGCTGCGTTGAGCCGCAGCGTCCAGATGTTACAGCATAGTGGTGGGGATTTAATGAAAAGAAGAAGAGAAGCCGGGCACCTGCACAGCCAGATGCTCCATCCAAGCACTTGTAGTAGCAGTCATAAGGGGATGATGTCTGGTTTATGGTCTCAGCTAATTAGTAGAAGTCCTCTAACACCAGACCTCTGAACTGTTTCTGCATCCATAGGATGACTTGTCCCGTTGTAGTGGCTCAGTAGTTAGCACTGTGGTCCTAGATTCAAATTTGCGAATAATAACAAGCTGTACAGCGCTGCGGAATATGTTGCTACCATATAAGCAACATACATAAAAGGTATAAATATACAAAAAAATAATACTGCTATGCTTCCAGTATTATGGTAGTTCCAGTAATTCTTTAGCTCAGCAATCCATCAGTAAGCAATGAGTGAAGGAAACCATTTCTCAAACAAAAGTAGTGGGCGTATATATTATAGTCTGTGGAATACATAAGTAATTTACTATGCTCAAATATTGCAGTCAATTAAAAACAAGAAGCCAACAAAATACCTTGTATTTTCATTAGCGTTTTAGTTTTTAACATCATTGTCTCATCAGTAGTTAGAGGGAACTTGTCATAAAACAAACACTACTAACCTGCAGATATGCGATTACTCTGCAGGTTAATAATGCTCTGAAGATGCCCAGCACTCGCACCGAGAGCCCCTCTGCCAGAAGAAAAACTTTATTCCTTGTGCTTTCAGTCGTAGAGGTGGGCCGACACGACGCCAGTTACCGCTCACTGCACAGTAGGTGGCGTCTGTAACCACACCCCTGCACTGACTGACAGCTGACTTAGGATGGACATGTGAATAGTTCCATAGATTATATTGGTTAAGTGAAATTCATGTACCAGAGAAACGTACTTCTGAATAAGGCCTAATTTAATGTGCCGATATGTATATACTTGTAAGGGAAATTTTAACATCAATAAATTAACATTAGATAAATTCTGCTATTCCCAGGACTGTCTCTACACAAAGGATAACCGCTCTTTAGGGTAGGCGCAGGGAAGGGCTTTGAGCGCAGCACATGCCCACTGCATCCAAAGCGCTGCCGGCTATTGAACGGAGGTGAATCTGCATGTGTTCACTGAACCGTGCGGATTCACCGCGTTCAATACATTGTACGGGTGAAATTTATCTTGCGAAGAAATAGAACGAAGTAAACATGATGCTGTCTGGAGAGACGCGCCGCTTGTTCATCTCCGCAGGGGACCAGCGGGCGTCTGTGTACGCATAGTGGGCATGGGATTTCTTGAAATCCCATCAACTATGCTGTAACATCTGGCTGCTTTCACTGACCTTGTGCATCTACCCTCATTCTTCCTACAGGAACTCAGAACCATAGTGTGTCTCCTGGAAGAATACTGAACACCCTCCTGAGCTTCAAAGAGTGGGCAGGCTGGATATTTACTATATAGACGTGGGGAGTGGAGACAATGTGTTTAAAATGCAAGGTGCTTACCTCTAAATTAGTCTAGTCACATAGCGGCAATTTTAATATTTTAATCTAGGACATCCTGGAAATGTGACCCCAGGATCAGGCAGATAAAAATATATGTTACACAATGACATGGTGTTAACATTTTGGGGGGAGGGTCAAGTGGAAATGCCTCAAGACAAGAAAATGATGCTCAGTAATGTGTGTGGCCTCCACGTGCCTCTATGACCTCACTTCAACACCTAGGCATGATCATGATGAGGCGGCGGATGTTCTCCTGAGGGATCTTCTCCCAAACCTGGATTAAAGCATCAGTCAACTCCTGGACAGTGTGGTGCATTGTGGTGGATGGAACAATACACGATGTCCCAGATGTTGTCAATTGGATTCAGGTCTGGGATCGGGCAAGCAAGTTCATAGCATCAATGCCTTCATCATGCATGACCTGCTGACACACTTCAGTCACATAAGGCCTAGCATTGTCATGCATTAGAAGAAACCCAGAGACCAATGCACCTGCATATGGTCTCACAATGGGTCTGAGGATCTTATCCTGGTACGTAAAGGTAGTCAGGTACCTCTGGCTAGCATATGGAGGGCTGTGCAGCCCACCGAAGAAATGCGCCCCCCACCCCCCCTCATACACACACACCCCATTCTGACCCACTGCCAAACAGGTCCTGCTGGAGGATGTTGCAGGCAGCAGAACGTTCTCCACTGCGTCTCCAGACTCTGTCACGTGTACTTAGTGAGAATCTGTTCTCATCCGTGAAGAGCAAAGGGTGCTAATGTCGAATCTACCAATCTTGGTGTTCTCTGGCAAATGCCAATCGCCCTGTACGGTGTTGGGCTCTAAGTGCAACACCCAATTGTGGATGTCGGGCCCTCAGACCACCTGGAGTCTGTTTCTGACAGTTTGAACAGACATGGATGTTGGGGGCCTGCTGGCACAACTCCTCCTTGCACAAAGGAAGTGGTAGCAGTCCTGCTGCAAGGCCGTTGTCCTACTGCAAGGCCCTCCTACAGCCCCCTCCACTTCTCCTGGTTTCTGCACCATGCTCTGGACACTGTGCTGACAGTCACAGCCACCCTATCTGCCACAGTTTGCATTGATGTGTCATCCTGGATGAGGTTCACTACCTGGGTAACTTCTGTTGGATTGTAGACACTGACTAATGTACCTCTAGATGGGAGAGCAATGACAAAATGCAAAAGTTACCAAAACAACAGCCAGAAAGGAAGAGAACAGAGAAATGGTCTGTGGTCACCCCGCTGCAGAGCCACTCCTTTTTAGGGTTGTCTTGCTAATTGCCTATCATTTCTATCTGTTATATGTTCCATTTGCACAACAGCAGGAGAAACTGATTCACAATCGGTGTTGCTTCAAAATTGGACAGGGTAATTTCACAGAAGTGTGATTTACTTGGAGTTAAGGTAGATTGTGTTGTCTAAAGGTACCGTTACACTAAACGACATACCAACGATCACGACCAGCGATACGACCTGGCCGTGATAGTTGGTAAGTCGTCGTGTGGTCGCTGGGGAGCTGTCACACAGACAGCTCTCTCCAGCGACCAACGATCAGGGGAAAGACTTCGGCATAGTTGAAACTGTCTTCAACGATGCCGAAGTCCCCGGGTAACCAGGGTAAACATCGGGTTACTAAGCGCAGGGCCGCGCTCAGTAACCCGATATTTACCCTGGTTACCATTGTAAAAGTTTAAAAAATAAAAAAAAAAAAACAGTACATACTCACATTCCGATGTCTGTCACGTCCCCCGCCGTTACAATGGTAACCAGGGTAAATATCGTGTTACTAAGCGCGGCCCTGCGCTTAGTCAACCGATGTTTACCCTGGTTACAAGTGAATACATCGCTGGATCGGCGACACACACGTCGATCCAGCGATGACAGCGGGTGATCAGTGACCAAAAAAAGGTCCTGATCATTCCCCAGCGACCAACGATCTCCCAGCAGGGGCCTGATTGTTGGTCGCTGTCACACACAACGAGATAGTTAGCGGGATCGTTGCTACGTCACAAAAAGTGTGACGTTGCAACGATATCGTTAACGAAATCGTTATGTGTGAAGGTACCTTTAGGCTATGTGCACACGTAGCGTGTTTTCTGTGTTTTTTTGAGGTGAAAATGCTTAAAAAGGTGAAAATGCTTAAAAAAAGCTTACAAAACACATCCCATTATTTTTAATGGAATTCTGCATTGTTGTGCCCATGCTGCATTTCTCTCCGCAAAAAAAACGCATTGCGTAAAAAAGTGCAGCAAGATCATTAACCTTCGTCCGGCTGAGTAGGTACAATTGCAACTATTCCGTTTTAAAATTGCAATAACTTTTTTTTTTTCGAAAAGCCGTAGAGGGCTGAAATTTCGTGACATCTCTGCAGTTTTGGTCCAGAATATATTGGCCAAATTTCAATAAAATATATATGCAGGTACAATTGTACCTCTGCAGCCTGTTAACGTTGTAAAATTATACAGCCGGACGTAGGTTAATTTTGCGGAATTTCGGCGATTTTGCCGCTATATAATTGTATTGGGACGCTCTGGAAGAAAATGCGAGAAAAACGCACAAACACGCAAAAAACGAGAGCGGATTTCCTGCGAAAGGAGTCCGGTTTTGATCGTTCTGCTTCCCTGCACTGTGTAAGCGCCGGCTGTAAAGCAGAGCAGTGACATCACCGCTCTGCTATGCTTTACGGCCAGCCGGTGCTGACACAGTGCAGGGAAGCAGAACGCCGGGGGACGCGACAGACACCGGAATGTAAGTATGTAGTGTTTGTTTTTGTTTTTTACATTTACACTGGTAACCAGGGTAAATATCAGGTTACTAAGCGCGGCCCTGCGCTTAGTAACCCGATGTTTACCCTGGTTACCAGTGAAGATATCGCTGAATCGGCGTCACACACGCCGATTCAGCGATGTCTGCGGGAGATCCAGCGACGAAATAAAGTTCTGGGCTTTCTGCTCCGACCAGCGATGTCACAGCAGGATCCAGATCGCTGCTGCGTGTCAAACAACGATATCGCTATCCAGAACGCTGCAACGTCACGGATCGCTAGCGATATCGTTAAGTTGTTCAGTGTGAAGGTACCTTTAGTTTTCCCTTTATTTTTTTTGAGGAGTGTAGTTTTTCTAGCATATCCCACACATGTTTTCATTGAATCCATGGGAGGCCTCATTCAGATATCCATGATTTTTCACATACGCATAAAACAATCCTAGTTACCGTAAATCAGAATTTTTTTTAATTTTCTGAGATCAATTTGAGAGTTTTTACTGTCAGTGTTTCATCCGTGATTTTCTCAAATGATATAATAAATTGTAAAGCATCCCCTATCCATTACAATGTTAATCATAGACAGTACACGGACGCCATCCATGTGCTGTTCACGGTTTCATGAACCCATAAATTTGTACATGCAATTTTGATCCAATCAAAACATTTTCCTGATGAAACAGGACCTGGATATTAGGGAATACCACTGCTATGAAGTAGTGTACCTTGGTACAAAGTCCAGGTATTTAGTAAAGTACGGTAACAATCACAAGAATGCCAGGAAAATATTTCTCAGCAGAACATTGCTTGTTTTCCCTCTCATATCGAAGCCTGGTGCCACCTCTTACCAAGCGAAACCAATGCACCCAGACATGTGATTCTTCGGCTCAAACCACTCTTTTCTTTTGTGATGCTCGTGTGCCCATTGCAAGCGCTTTTTCAAATGGACAGGGATTAACTTGGGATCTCTGACCGGTCTGCATCTAGAGACCCACACCCAGCAAGTTGTTATACAGTGTCTTATCCGGCATTAACGCTTTCATCTGTGCTACAGTAGCAATTCTGGGGATCTGACAAGACAGGCTAGTCTACTCTTTCAGACTTCCATCGGTACGGGGCCGTCACAAAGCGTCGGCGCAACGTACCGGCGAACAGTGGTGATTTTCTGCACAACATGGGCAGCGGACGCAGTGTTTCAAAGCAGAGTTACGCCCGGGCATGCGCAGTTTAAAATGCAGGACACGACGTCCGAAAAAACGTTCCCTTAAACGTTTTTTCGCTGCGACGGTCCACCAAATACCAACACATCCAGTGCATGACAGACGCGACGTGTGTCCATATGTCGCGATCCGTCGGCAATACAAGTCTATGGGGAAAAAAACGCATCCTGCGGGCTCATTTGCAGGATGCGTTTTCTTCCCAAAACAACGCCTTGTGACGGATCTAAAAAGATGGAAGAGTGAAAGTAGCCTAAGGGCACACACTTGGGTCTTGGACGCCCATCATCTGATCACCAGTTCGCCCTCAGAGAACTTTTGGAAGGTACTAAGCACTTCATACCAGGAATACCCCACAACACTGTTTTCAAGATGCTTGGACAAAGTCTTCTAGCAATTAAGATTTAGGGCTTGTCAGTTTCTCAGATCATTACGATTGCCCATTTTTCCTGCTGCCAACACAACAGTTTTTATGGCTGCTTATTATATACCAGCCCTTGACAAATGTTTTTCTCTTCACCTGTGGTTTTAATGCTCTATCTGATCTGTGTAAATCTTCTTTGTGTGTTACATCCCATGCTGTGTGGGTCTAGCCTCTTTAAAAAAAAAACAATATAATAAAGTGCTGACCAGGTCTATGGAAACCTTGCACACAAAACATGAACTGCAGCCAGTAATAAGAAAAATGCACACCAGCGCCCAAGGAAAATATAAAAATACAAATAAATCACCAGAGCGTGCCATTCACTCCAGAGAGAAATAAGGACATGCATTTACAAACCTCTGGAGACTCGGTGGAGCCAAGGAACGCAAGGCGTAAGTTTCCCGGGTCAGGTGCTCTCAAGATCATGTTAATTTTCTAATTACATCAGAATGAACAAGACAACTAAATCGATATAGACACTGCCCTGCTTTCAACATGGAAACATTATTAATATCATATCCATTGTGGAGGCAAAAAACCCTCTAGAACCCATTATGTTAAATCTTTGGCAGTATACAATTGGTGCTATATAAGCAACGGGAAGGGTATAAATAATTAATGGCCAAGAACATTATAAAGTCAATACAAATGCCAAGTCAGAAAGAAGCCATGTCACCGATCCCAAGTGACAGAAGGTGTACGTCATCAAGACAGAATAGCTGTGCTCCACACAATAGTCTAATGAAGGGTGTCAGCTTTCCCAGGAGACAGACGTGGAGGTGGCCGATTCATAGGGCAGAGCTAAGCCAAGAGGTGCAATGACAGCTGGACAATGTGAGAAACAAGAAGTCTAATAATACAGGAATGTGAGACATGGCCTATATATCGCCACCGTCTCTGTACTATGATAAAGTTAGGTCAACTCCCAGCCTTCACGTGTATACCTAGCACTAAATCGTCAGACCCATCGCTATAGGACTCCATTCACAAATCAATTGGGAGTATTCCCCATCCTTAGGATACATGCACACAGCTTAGAAAAATAAAATGGCCTTTTGGCCTACTTTTGTCATAGGGCATAGCCATAGCAGAGAATCTCTCTGTGATGGTCCATCAATTACATGGGCAGCCATTCATCTGAATGTATACTGATTGCTGTAGAGATAGCAGGCGAGTGTCACAGCGGAAACGTTGTTGTTAAAGGGATACCTTTTATTGGCTCATAGTAGAAGTTTAATACACGCTTTCGCCGTCAGTTACCATAACACGAGAACTAAGACATGAGAAGCGGTAGCGCACCTGGGGAAGGAACAGGGGTGTTTGCAAAGCTGTCTATCAGCCAAACCAGATCTCCACTTTGCACTGACGAGGGGCAGTACCCCGAAACACAGCGTCTGCACATTGAGATTCTGGTTTGGCGTTTATTTTAAGTCATGTGACCAGGCTCGTTAAAGGGTCGACATTGACTGTTAGGATTGCTTCCTTCCAATAGGTTCTAGTCCTCTTCCTCTCTGAAGAGACAATTTGCATATTTCCCAGAGGAGCATTGCGGCTTTAAGTCTCCTCACCTCGACATGCTTAACATGTCACTCTCCACAAGGAGAAACGATACTTCTTGGATCCTGTATTAAACCAATGAAAGGCATCCAAGAGGAGCATGTGAATTACACCAGGGGTGGGGACCCCCAAACCCATGGCCCATTCACAGCCCATGATGACCTTTTATTCAGCCCCCGGGCAGATTCCTGGGAACCACATTGCTTTGTCCAGCAGCTGTGTTCTGACGACCCATTAGAGTCTTCTAGCTCCATGACCACATGCACGCATCATCACTGAACGCAAAGGCACATGCAATGAAAGATGACATCCTGAAACCAATGCCAGTGTCAGGACGTACTTTGTGGGCAGAGTTAACATGCGATTTGTATGCCCTCCCCAAGGATGGTATAAGTAACCGAATGGCCCTTGGCAGACCAAAGGTTCCCACCACTGAATTACACAGAACACGAAAAGCATCCCCGGGCGAGCAGCAGAGAGACCGATAGTATAGCCATAAACCCATTGCTGGATGTCTCACAGGTTATGCTCGACACCACCACAAGTCTCTACATCTGTGAAAGAAGCGCCTGGTAAAGGATCCATTTCTTTTGTACATTTTTACTTATATGTTTTCTAATATTGTACCCCATTACAGAGAGGGCTATCCCTACCTTTTAAAATGGGGACTGTGGCAACTTAAGCTTGACTGATGTCAGCAAGACTACCCAACTATCTAAGGAGTACTGAGATATCAGGGAAATGAAGGGTCAGATATTACATTTTTATATGATCAATCCTTATGGTATCACAGGAGAGAAGCCTCCACTAGAGACGTCTGACAGTGATTTAGTCCCCGCCATGCATGGGGGCCCTGCACCCTTTATATTTAATGTCTCATCCAAAAAATAAAAATAATGGAAACCATAAATCAGCCACAAGTGTTGCAGGGCCAGAGCCATGTGGCTAGGCTGAAAGCCATGTAGGGTGTACGGCCATCCTAATTGGCCCCTCTCTCCAATGACCCCATAAGAGATGGATTTCCCCTGACAGTATTGGTGCCGGTATTACTTTGGTAATTAGATTCTAGTACTGGGCAAATAATGCTGATTCCAGGAAAAAACAAAACAATTCATTTTAGTGCTCCAACAATGATAGTTGACATTAATAGAAGACAATATAATGTTAGGTTCCCAACAGAATATTTCTATGATCATGGCCTACTCGGCCACGAGGTTCATTGCCAAGAAGAGTAATAAGAATTTATCTAATTAGATAAGGGTCAGCATTGCTCACTTGGTCAGTAAACCATGGTCAGATTCATCAATGCAGAGTAGAAATGAAGGAAGGAAGTGGACAGCTTCCGTAAAAGCAACGCCGTGTTTTACCAACACCATGACAGCAGCCAGTAACCTCCCGGTATTGCTCATAAATACATCTCTCATCCATTGTCTCCTAAAGTTCACTGAGCTTACAAAACCAAAGATGACTAGGTCACCATGGGAGCGTGCAGATCTCTATCTCGCTGCGTCTAGTTTCAGGAGAATGCTTCATTACTGTGAGGAATTTATCAGTGTACAGTGATAAAAATGAATGCAATGCGATTAATGAGGAGGAAGCAATGTGACTGAGATACCAGTGCTCTCACTCACTGAACCCAAATAATACCCGACAACAGGGCGGCATCCCTGTAACATGCCTGGCCTAGGCCTTTATAAAGCCAACTCCTGAAACAGCACCGATTCAGAAAAGCCATGTTATTGTTTGAGGTGAACCCCAAAGGCTCTATTATTAAGGGTACCATCATTTCTATCATATGTGGGAGGGGGAAGGGAGATCGGCTGCGGAAAAAACATTACCTCTATAAACGAAGAGGTGCATGGACTCCAGACCAACTTCTGGGCAGGAAGGTAAAAATATTAAAACATGACTTTTAATAGCAATAATAAATATATATAAGATCAAAAAACACCAAAAATAAAAAGCGGGGGCAGGGGGACAACAGGTGTGGACACAGGTCCACGTCCTTCAGGCTTACAAGCCTGAAGGACTAAAGGCTTATGAGCCTGAAATGCGCAGACCCGTGCCCCCTATGTCCTCCTTCCCTTCCCCCCCTTTTTATTTTTTATCTTATTGTAATTATTTTTAACATCGCTATTAAAAGTCAAGTCTCCTTTTAAGGGTGTCACAGCAGCTCAATGGGTCTTAATACCTGCCTGTAACAAAAGGGCTATCAGTCCCAATGAAATGGAGCGTCCGTGGTCTCATCACTCATCAGTTTATAGTATAGGAAGAAAGTTACGGTACATAAACTATGGCACAGTCAAAGTGCCCATATATATGAGAGCTAAGTTGGACGATCGAGAAGTGTTTGGATGGAACAGCGGACAATAATGATAGCCTCCCAATAGGTGGCACTAGAGTTCTAGTCCTCTTCCTCTCTGAAGAGACAATTTGCATATTTCCCAGAGGAGCATTGCGGCTTTAAGTCTCCTCACCTCGACATGCTTATGTCACTCTCCGCAAGGAGAAACGATACTTCTAAGATCCCGGTCAGACACCTCTCAATCAGCCAAACCATATCTCCACTTTGTACTGACGAGGGGCAGTACCCCGAAACACAGCGTCTGCAAATTGAGATTCTGGTTTGGCTATTATCCTAAGTCATGTGACAAGGCTCGTTAAAGAGTCGACATTGACTGTTGGGATTGCTACTTCCAATAGGTGGCACTAGAGTTCTGGCTCTCTTCCTCTCTGAAGAGACAATTTGCATGATAGCCTCCCGAAAGATTATTTTTTTGGGGAGATATAGATATATAGATATATATATAAATGCTGACCTTTACTTTTGATCTCCTACTAGAAGAGCCGCTCTGAGGGGTGTCTGACATGAACCTATTCCACTCTCGCCATTGAGTATGCTTGAACGCTCATCTGAGGAGATCATGCATGTATATAGTGGGGTCAGGAGGAAAAAAAAAATGTTGGCCGACTTCATAAAATGAGTATGGGCGGTTTCCCACAAGATACAGCCCTTGAGGTATGAAAAAGAAAAAGATATAGCAATGAGCACATTCCCCATAAAGCAATGTATAATATGCTATGTAAATAATGAATAATAAATGAGTAATAAACTAAGGAATGTTCCTCTAATAAGCCATCATTTCCAAAAGAGGTTGGAGGCTGCCCTTCCTGCAACTCATACATTTCATTTCCCATTGACAAAGGAAATAGAGACCATCAGTCACCCACAAGTCTTGCCGAGGGAAAGCAAATTACTCACATTTTTAGAGAATCCCACAGACACTTATTTAGCACACAGGAAGCTCGCACTCCACATCCTGCACAAGTACAGTCACTGAAGGCACCTAATATCCAAGTCACAAACTAGACATGCAACTACACAAAAGGAAGCAGAGACCTGTCCTGTACAATACAAGCAGTCTCCATCACTCTCTAAAGATTAATTTGATAGAAAATATGAAAATTAAACAATTACCCACACTGTGGTTATGTGAAGCAGCACATGTATGCCACCTACAGCCATGTACCACAGTGGATAATGGAAGGCTTGATGATGGCTGGTGAATATCTAGGTGGCCCACCAAACTAGTATAACTACACCATTACATTCATTTTTGTAAACCTTACTTTGGAAACCTTCACAGACCCAATAAGTGGCACGTGGCGACCATACAGGGCCTAAATCGTTTAAAATAGCGGCACTCTAAAAAAGTAATATAGAACACAAAGAACAGAGAAGCCACCATTTATAACTCCAGCACATCGGTGGGGTTTTCTACCTGGGCCTTAGCATGAGTTTACACGTGCCGACCTGCGGCTGCTACATGTCCTCTCATCGGCTACATGCAAACTGCTCCACGCTCATTTAAGTCTCTTTAGACAGGCCGGCCACACTTGCATACGCACAGAATGATCGTTAATACAATCGTTCTGTGTATTGCACAGAAGTCAGATTACACTAGACTATGTGCTACCGAGAACAAGGATCTTCAAAACAAGCTTAGAAATTCTCTCACCCGACGAACAAGCATTTGTTTTTCTGGTGACCAAAAAAAAACGCTCTCGTTCAATAATTGTCCAGTATAAATGATGGTACTGGTGCTGGTAGTACTTTGGTCATTAGATGACCGAATGCTAGGAATATTTCTGAGGTGATCAAAGATGCCACATTTTCTAGTAGAAATCACTTCAGGAGAAGCTCCTTCTTAGAGAGTTTTAAGACATTTTTTTCCTCATCTAGGTTTTTCGTTTTTCTCATTTGATAAAGACGCCGCTATGGTGTGAAAAAAAAAACCTTTTAGCATTATTGAAGAATCGATTTACTCCAGCAGCACAGCCCACCATGTGTGCGTCCTCCAACCATTACCATGTTTTCTAGTAGAAATCACTTCTGGAAATGTTCCTCTTAGGGGAGTTTAGGGAGGAATTTTCTCATTACCTGAAGAGTTTTTCAAACATTTTGGAGTTGTTTTTTTTTTCTCCTGAAGGTTTTTTTTGAAGCCTTTTGATTTGCCACTTCCCAACATGGAGCAGAATTCATCAGGAGGCGCATGAAAGAAGTGACATGGACTTTTTTTTCACCCCACCAGATGTTTTTCTAAATTTGAGGCGGAAAAAACCCTCAGATGACTGCACATATGAACAGCGTGGAGCATTTTTACAATAGAAAACAGGAAAAACATTTCAAGCTTTTTTTAAAGCTGGTCTGTTAAAAGAGACTCCTAAACAAACTGTGCATACATCAGAAGGTAGGTGCACACAGAATTTTTTGAGGAGTCTTTTCAAAAGATTCCACTCTAAAAATCCTATTACAAAATATATATCACTGAGAGAAAAAAAAAAAAAACACAAAAACTGAGGAATTTTCTTTACCTGAAGTAATTTTGGAAGTTTTTTGTAACCTTTCGATTGGACAGTGCCTACTTTAGCCTCTGTCCATTCAAAAGGTGACATAAAACGCTAGTTTAGAGCAGATTTCACCAGAATCTGCTTCAAAGAAGTGACGTGCACTTTTTTTTTTTTTTCCAACCAGACATTTTCCAAAACGTCTTCAGGAAAAAGAAAATTAAAAAAAAAAATCCTCCAACAGCAACGTGAATTTCCCATAGAAATGAAAAGAGTTCATGTTTTTGAGGAACATTTTGGAGAAAAATAAAAACACTTCAAAAACTTTGAACATACAGAAGACATAAGGACGAGGTGAGATTTACCAGGAAATGTGTAACCTAAATACAGACTGCGCCCTCCTCAGAGCGTCACAATCCTACAGCGTGCTCACCTGACAGGAATCTACAATGTCTTGGTGTCGCTGACCTCGCAGCGATTACTAATGGGCACATAGTTACCTCCTGACAGAAAGATATTTGCATTGGCTTCAGTCCTAATGAAATTACCGGTACTTAACCGCGGCACACCGACGTCAAGCGGCACCTAGAACAATAGTCATATTCGCATATTTATCTTCATAGGATGCATTTCTAAATCACTCAAAAAAATTATTATGGCTGAATTCACACTAGCATAAGCAAAGTTGGCAATTTTACATCCAGAAAAAAACGAAAATGTTTCACCTGCAGTCTGTATAACATCCGGATCTCCATTTTTCCCATCCGTAAGTCAGTTTTGAACTTCTGGTTTTCACATGAACAATTTTATATAGGTCAAATACAGTTTCCGATCTTTATCATTGTAATTGGAAAAAACACATGTAATGAACAAATAATTTGCACCGCCTGGATCAGGCGTTCAGTCCAGTCCTCTGTGGCGGCCGGGTCGAGGTAGTCTTCACCGACTAAGCCACATGCTGTCATGAAGTCGCATGATGCCTAGTGATTAGGTCTCTTGTGACGTCATGATTTTGGGTACCATAGTAAACGCAAGAGGTGGAAGGGGATCCAGGAGCAAAAGTGAAGACTGCCCAGGCCCAGCTGCCTTGGAGGACTAGGCTGAACGCCCGACCAGGGCAGCGCAAATGTTTCCCTCAAGTAATAATCATCCGGCATTTCCATGAGGTAACACAAACTACCTCATCAACTATGGTGCCATCATACCAGCACACCACCCTTAACCATTCCTCACAGTCCTGGAGGAGGCCATTGATTACCATATCCAGCCAATTAGACCATTAGTTTAAGGATTTCAATATATTAATCAATTATTTCTATTATATCAATAGAAAAGTAACCTACACATGCAGGAGACACCACAGCATGGGCGGGAAGTGAGGTGCTGCCCAATGACATTTCCAATCTCATTATTAGGCCTCATTCACACATCAGTGTTTGCATGCCAAAGCCAGGGGTGACACTTAAGAGAAAAAACATAGTTGAAAGATGGACACCTGGTCTTTCTTTTGGAGACGCTCATGGTTTTGGCATACAAATACTGGTGTGTGAATGAGGCCTTAGAGATCCTTCTAAAAACACTACAAGCAATATGGCACATAATATAACGCTGTCACAGGCACCCATACACCACACAGAGGCCAAAAGTGTGTCCTCGGGCAGGTGGGCATCTGCCTGCCATAGCTGAGCTGCACAGTGCACTGAACTTTCCGACTCAGAGGGTCACTACAATCATTTTTTTCCGCGATCAGTCATTCTGGTGGAAGGATACCATGGCAACCATCCAGACCGGACTGTGGTCCCAGGCCGGGTTCTGCCTCCTGAATGTATGTAGCCGACTGTCACCATGAGAGAAGTGTGCACTGAGCATAAGGCACTGCCATCCCAGCCCTGACAGCATGGCGAGCGGGCACACACCACGGCCATGTATGATCCCACAAGGAGCTACAGCCGGTAACAAATAGCCCTGACAGGACGGGGAATGGTTTATTTCCCCCCGAAATCTATATATGCACCAAACAGCAGGGAAAAAAAAAGTTGTTCATATTTCTAAATAACTCTTTAAAAAAAAAAAACAAACAAAAAAAAACACAACAAGTAGTCTTGTGGTTATCAGGTGACTCATTACACTCCTATGTATGGACTGCAGCCCGCGGCTCTGGTCACGAGGTGGGCAACTAATCATCTGACCCCACAATCATCTCATCTCATTACGTGAATTAATGTACCGCAACATGGTGCACTATACTTATGTACTATGGCAATTAGAAAAATGCCTGTAGTGACAGCATGTGCCACCCTGTATGAGCGCCATCAGTATAGACACATGCCCCTCCTCTGTGTAACACATTATATGACCATGAAGGTTATCACCATCGTCCTGGAAGGACGTTACACCCAGGTGTCCCACAGACAATATATGGGACCGGAGACTGATGCCCCCGGCACTGATGCCCCCACAGAGGGCACAATCATCAATGTGAAATGACAAGGTGCAGCCATAATAAAGGCGAGGTCCCCTGTGCCATCACCTGCCACTGTGGTGCCAGGACCAGGGAGTGGGCAGCCCAGGCTCTACAAACAGGTGTCTATGGATGAAATGCCAGTCATTAGTAGCAGCCAGCCATCATGCCATTCCCGCTGCTCCAGAAAGGAGTGGCAGGGCCCTCTGCCCGCACAATGCTGCCCCCATGCCCCCAGCCGGCGGCCGGCCACGCTGACACTCACCTATGCCGGGGGCCACATACACGAAGTACAGGCAGGACGAGGACAGCGAGAAGAAGAAGATAAAGGCGAAGATGGATCGGTTAGACACCCGCAGGAGCCTCCGGAAGAGCGGCCTCATGCTGCCGGGGTCGGGGCGGCTCTCAGAGGAGCTCGCTGGCGGACCGGCTACTGCTACTGGACGACAAGCCCATCGGGTGACAGCGGGACGAGCAGGACCACACCACCGGGAGGAAGGAGCCGGAGATCACGGCGGCTGCACACAAGCTGCACCAACCCCCAGGGGGAGGGGAGAGGAGTCAGATAGCAGCGGCGGCGGGGAGGAGGAGGAGGAGGAGGGTGACCGGCTATAGGAGGGGACTGCTCATCAGGAGGTGTCCTACCTACATGGCGGTGTGCGAGGATCCCCCCAGAGTGCGCCCAGTGTACCCCATATATAATCATCATTATGATTATGATCATCATAATGATTATGTATGGGTGTTTATCAGGATATACCCCCCCATATATAATCATCAGGGGGCACAGATATAGGGGCTGATTATCAGGATATACCCCCCCATATATAATCATCAGGGGGCACAGATATAGGGGCTGATTATCAGGATATACCCCCATACATAATCATCAGGGGGCACAGATATAGGGGCTGATTATCAGGATATACCCCCATACATAATCATCAGGGGGCACAGATATAGGGGCTGATTATCAGGATATACCCCCATACATAATCATCAGGGGGCACATATATAGGGGCTGATTATCAGGATATACCCCCATACATAATCATCAGGGGGCACAGATATAGGGGCTGATTATCAGGCTATACCCCATACATAATCATCAGGGGGCACAGATATAGGGGCTGATTATCAGGATATACCCCCATACATAATCATCAGGGGGCACATATATAGAGGCTGATTATCAGGATATACCCCCATATATAATCATCAGGGGGCACAGATATAGGGGCTGATTATCAGGATATACCCCCATACATAATCATCAGGGGGCACATATATAGGGGCTGATTATCAGGATATACCCCCATACATAATCATCAGGGGACACAGATATAGGGGCTGATTATCAGGATATACCCCCATACATAATCATCAGGGGGCACACATATAGGGGCTGATTATCAGGATATACCCCCCTATATAATCATCAGGGGACACAGATATAGGGGCTGATTATCAGGATATACCCCCATACATAATCATCAGGGGGCACACATATAGGGGCTGATTATCAGGATATACCCCCATACATAATCATCAGGGGGCACAGATATAGGGGCTGAATTTCAGGATATACCCCCATATATAATCTTCAGGGGGCACAGATATAGGGGCTGATTATCAGGACATACCCCCATACATAATCATCAGGGGGCACAGATATAGGGGCTGATTATCAGGACATACCCCCATACATAATCATCAGGGGGCACAGATATAGGGGCTGAATTTCAGGATATACCCCCATACATAATCATCAGGGGGCACAGATATAGGGGCTGATTATCAGGACATACCCCCATACATAATCATCAGGGGGCACAGATATAGGGGCTGATTATCAGGACATACCCCCATACATAATCATCAGGAAGCACAGATATAGGGGCTGAATTTCAGGATATACCCTCATATATAATCTTCAGGGGGCACAGATATAGGGGCTGATTATCAGGTTATACCCCCATCTACTATATAATTGTCTAAGGGTCACTTCCGTCTTTCTGTCTGTCTGTCCTTCTGTCTGTCACGGATATTCATTGGTCGCAGCCTCTGTCTGTCATGGAATCCAAGTCGCTGATTGGTCTCGCCAGCTGCCTGTCATGGCTGCCACGACCAATCAGCGACAGCCACAGTCCGATTAGTCCCTCCCTACTCCCCTGCAGTCAGCGCCCGGCGCCCGCTCCATGCTCCCCGCAGTCACCACTCACACAGGGTTAATGCCAGCGGTAACCGACCGCGTTATGCCGCAGGTAACTCACTCCGTTACTGCCGCTATTAACCCTGTGTGACCAAGTTTTTACTATTGATGCTGCCTATGCAGCGTCAATAGTAAAAAGATCTAATGTTAAAAATAATAAAAAAAAAAAAAAATCATCATATACTCACCCTCCGGCGCCTTTCCCGCTCCTTGCGACGCCCCGGTGCTAAGGATGGTATGCGACAAGGACCTTCCATTACGTCACGGTCATGTGACCGCAACGTCATCACAGGTCCTGCGCGCCTGTGCGAAAAGGACCTTCCATAGCGTCATGGTCATGTGACCGCGACGTCATTACACGTACCTGTGCGCCTACGCAAGAAGGACCTGCCATGACGTCACGGTCATGTGACCGCAACGTCATCACACCCTGGGACCGGAAGCTGGCGACAGAACTACAAGGGGCCCTCGGATCGGAAGGTGAGTATATGTTTATTTTTTAACCTGTGACATACGTGGCTGGGCAATATACTACGTAGCTGGGCAATATTCTACGTGACTGGCCAATATACTACGTGACTGGCCAATATACTACGTGACTGGCCAATATACTACGTGGCTCTGTGCTGTATACTACGTCACTGGGCAATAACCTACGTCACTGGGCAATATACTACGTAACTGGGCAATATACTACGTGACTGGCCAATATACTATGTGACTGGCCAATATACTACGTGACTGGCCAATATACTACGTGGCTCTGTGCTGTATACTACGTCACTGGGCAATAACCTACGTCACTGGGCAATATACTACGTGGCTGGGCAATATGCTCTGTGCTGTATACTACGTCGCTGGGCAATATACATGACTGGGCAATATACTACGTGACTGGGCAATATACTACGTGACTGGGCAATATACTACGTAGCTGGTCAATATACTTCATGGCTGGGCAATATACTACGTGAGCTGTGCAATATACTACGTGGGCTGTGCAATATACTTCATGGCTGGGCAATATACTACGAGGACATGCATATTCTAGAATACCCGATGCGTTAGAATCGGGCCACCATCTAGTATATAATAATCGGGGACACAGATATAGGGGCTGATTATCAGGATATACCCCCATATATAATAATCAGGGGACACAGATCTAGGGGCTGATTATCAGGATATACCCCCATACATGCTCTTGTGAGCAGGGGAGAACGAGGACGATGGCCGTTTCGCGCTGTGCTTGCACTTCTACGGGTCCGTTTGGTGTACATTTTTGGTGAAGAATCAACAAGTGGAACACAATTGTGAAGTCGAACGAAATTTATTGGTTATTTTAAATTTTTGTGGAAAATCAAAAACTAAACTGGGGCGTGAAATATTATTCGGCCTCTAACTTAATTGTTGCTCCATCTTTTGCTGAGATTACAGCTGCAAGTCGTTTGGGGTATATCTCTATCAGTTTTGTACATCGAGAGACAGAAATTCTTGCCCATTCTTCCTTATCAAACAGCTCGAGCTCAGTGATGCTTGATGGAGATCGTTTATAAACAGCAGTTTTCAGCTCTTTCCACAGATTCTCGATTGGATTGAGGTCTGGACTTTGACTTGGCCATTCTAACACCTGGATATGTTTATTTGTGAACCATTCCATTGCAGATTTTGCTTTATGTTTGGGATCATTGTCTTGTTGGAAGACAAATCTCCGTCCCAGTCTCAGGTCTTTTGCAGACTCCAACAGGTTTTCTTCAAGAATGGTCCAGTATTTGGCTCCATCTACCTTCCCATCAATTTTACCCATCTTCCCTGTCCCTGCTGAAGAAAAGCAGGCCCAAACCATGATGCTGCCACCACCATGTAAGACAGTGGGGATGGTGTGTTCAGGGTGATGACCTTTGTTGCTGTGGAGATCAGACTGAACTAAAGGAATCCATCTTGTCTTCTTCCTGAGAAATCTCGCTTACAACAAGATACATTTCTGCTGACTTGACATTTCCTTTTATGGAAGTAATCATGTGTGCATTCCTTCTTTCAATAGCAGCCTTTCATTCACCTTCCAGATGATGTAACTTTCTACTGATAAAGACTGGTATAGATTGTTTATGTAAGAGATAGTGAAATATGAGCGCTTGTGCGCATGTCTGTAAAAGAATAATTCTTTTCTATATAAAGGGAGGGCAAAGCCCAGAGAGAGAGATGTGCTCCTGGGCTTCCCTTGTATATGATCACACAATACCTTGTTTGCGTGTCATTTACTCAGGATCCCTACCTCTAGTAAGCCAGGGACTGAGAAGGACTTAACATTTCTTTGGCGCACCGAACAGGGACCCGAGATGAGAGTATTTGCTCGAGATTCACCTGCAGATACGGACAATGGAGATCTGGGATAATGGACGGCAAATGAACTGAAAAACCTGGCCAGGTAAGAGACATTATTAGTTCTCTTTTATCTGCCTTGTATTATCCGAAAGATCTCTATGAGCCGTGTCACGCTGGGTTAGTCTAGTAGTGAGTAGATACCTATAAAACTCGGGTTACTATATTGTATAGATTTATGAGTCCTGTCCCTGGCAGTGTGTGAACAGCGTGAAGGTTGTGGTATGTTGTGAAAGAAGAGCAAAAGTGCGTAGAAAAATAAGCCGAAATAGTTGGGGTATAAGCCTTATACACGGAAGTCAGCCTAACTGGGTCATGTGGTTGCGTCCTTTCGGGGAGACCTCCGCCCATGCTTGACTCTCATTTAAGTGCTTAACCTCCTTCATTTCTGGATAAGGTTTGATAGAATGAGCCCAGGACGCGGGTCCATGAGCCTGGGACAAGTATGCTAACTGACACAGAAAGTTTTGTGATCTGTATGGTGTTGCTGGGTCTGTTTGCGTGCATAATAGCACTTAAGTACATTCTGCACATTAGAAAGAATGGAGCAGATCAGCCCTTCAATATTTTAGCTCCCTAGGAGAGAAGGCAACGAGACATCACCTAGGATAAGTGATTGTCCAAACGTCACCTGGGGTAGAAATAGCTAATATTGAAAAAAAATAAAAAAGAAAAATGGGAAATAAACAGACAAAAACCGTCTTAGGACAAGTGGAAGCAGCAGATATCATACAGGAAAGATGTGGGAAGACAGTCAGAAGTCAGATTAGAAGGGTAAGAGAAAAATTGGGAATTTCAGAAGCACTTATGTTCAGTACAGAATGGGAAAAACTGAGTAAAGAACGAGGTGGAATTATCAAAGACAATGGGTGGGAAGAAATCATACACTGTATGATAGAGGTCTCAAAAACAGCTAAAGAGGAGAATTGGAAGTATGATCCAGACACTTCCAAATGGATTATGGGGAAGGGAAAAAGTTGTGACATAATCCCACCACCTTACCTAGATCCAAAAGCCCAATCATTTGTACCATCTGGAGGAGCAGAAGGAGGAAAACAATTTCCAGCCTTGTATCCCAATCTTGGTGGGGTAGGAGGATGGGTATGTTCACACTGTGGACAACAAAATCCAGATTGGAGAAATGATTGCCTAGTCTGTGGTACACCTAGACATGGCGCTGTACTTGCCCCTGTTAGGGTAGTACCAAGACCCTTTAGGGAACCTGGTGCTGACGGGGTAATGGGAACTAGATATCACCAGACCCGACAGTATTTTCCTTGGTCCCCTGCTGAAGGTATGTCCCTCCTGCATAATGCGCCTGATCCCACTCAATATCCCATCCGATTTGCACAATACATACAACAAATCATGCAGACTCATGCTGGGGTCTGGGCGGACGGGGAAGAATTATGTAGAATGAAAATGTCCCCCGGACTTTTTCAGGAATTATTGACACACCTACAGCCCAATAGACCAGTGGCAGAAGGGGGTGCCTTACAGACAGAAGCATCAGGTACGCAGTTCACAGAGGCATTAATAATTTTCATGAGAGAAAAACAGAGGGAAAGGGGATCTACGGGTGTGATTATGCAGAAATTTGGGCAAAGTATTGAAGAATATAGTCAAGAATTAGAAAATAGCTTTAGGGATGAAGGATTGGATTTGACTGATGCTTCAGTAAGGAGACTTTTTACAAAACAATTAATAGAGGGGCTAGATCCGAAAATCAGAGAAAAATTTAAATCCTCTACTCCAGATTGGAGAACAATTGAACAACCAAATATTGTGAAACAACGATGTTTAGGAATAGTCATGGATATGAGAGAGAATCGTAAGCCTGTTAGAATAGCACAAGCTAATACAGGAGGAAGAGTGAGACACAACTTTCCTTGCCACTACTGTAAAAAGCCAGGTCATTTCCAAAGAGAGTGCAGGAAGAAGTTGGCAGATATAAAGTCAGGCAAATTTGTTCCCAGAAATAACCCTCCCCAAACGGACAACCAGCAGAAATCTACCATCATAGATGGTCCCATACCAGATTCAGATTGACTCGATGTGTTACAAACTTCCCTACCAGCTAGAAGACCTATGATACAGGTGAATGTGGGGGGGAGAGAGATTCCATTTTTGATAGATACAGGTGCAACTTCCTCAATTTTGAATCAAGATTTTCTTCCGAATCCGGAAGATATTTCAGAACAAACAACTTTTGCTGAGGGTTATGATGGGGTAATTCGAACACTGCCATATACTGTGCCCCTAGAGGTCTCATTAGGACCTAAATGTTTTGCATCCAGATTTTTGTATGCCAGAGGTGCCCCAACATGTTTGTTAGGAACTGATGTCCTAAAGAAATTAGAAGCTAACATCAATTTTAGGGAAGATGGCACAGTTATACTGACTATCCCTGATGATGCAGAAACATTAGAACAATATGTTAGAATTCAGGCTTTTGAGGATTATGCTGAAGAAAAAGAGTACACCACAGATCTAGACCTCTCAATGGTCCCAGAAACACTGTGGGCACAGGGTGACACCGATGTGGGACTATTGCATATCTCTCCTGTAAAACTATCTGTGCAACCAGGAACTGTTCTCCCACAGCTCAGACAATACCCTGTGAGTGCCCAGCAGGAACTAGCGATTACAAAACAGATAGAGGGATATAAAGAGAAAGGAGTTTTGGTAGAGATACAATCACCTGCTAACACTCCTCTGTATCCAGTCAAAAAGAGAACTCTTGATAAGAGTTCTATGCCCAAATATCGTATGGTACATGATTTAAGAGAAATAAACAAAGTTCTAGATCCAATCACCCCAGTTGTACCCAATCCTCATACGTTACTATCACAGATACCAGCCAGTTCTCAAGTATTTACTGTAATAGATCTTTCAAATGCATTTTTCTCGGTTCCTTTACACCAAGACAGTTGGCATTTGTTTGCATTTACATTTAAGGGCAAACAGTTGGCGTGGACACGCCTTCCACAGGGAATGATACACTCCCCTACTCTTTATTCAAATGCCCTACAAACAGTCCTTCAGAGGTTTGAACCCGAACCACAGGTAGTAATTTTGCAGTATGTGGATGACCTACTACTTTGCTGCCCAGATCTAGAAACTGCAGAAAGGTCCACTGTGAGTTTACTATGTTTTTTAGAAAAAGAAGGGTGTAGAGTGAATAGACAAAAGCTATAAGTTTGTCAGACCAAAGTGGTCTTTCTAGGTCATTGCATTTCTCAAGGTAAAAAGCATCTTACACCACAAAGAACTGAAGCAATAAGACAGATGAATGAGCCTAGAAATCATAAACAGCTACGAGCATTTTTAGGAATAGTGTCTTATTGTAGACAATGGATTATACATGCCAGTCAACTAATGCAACCACTGTATGACTGTGTAAAAAGTGAACCTTATTTGTTGACAAAAGAAGGTCAGATTTCGTTCCAACAATTAAAAGATGCCCTTGTTTCAGCTCCAGCGTTAGGGCTACCAGACTACACCAAACCGTTTCAGCTTATGGCTGCAGAAGTTGATTCCCATGCTACAGGAGTTCTTACCCAGAAGCATGCAGGGAAACAAAGACCAATTGCATATCTTTCAGCAAGGTTAGATCCCGTAGCTAGAGCAGCGCCAACCTGTGTACGTGTAGTTGTTGCTGTCTCACTATTGTTGGACAAAGCATCAGAAATTGTTCTAGAGTATCCACTCACAGTTCAAACTACACATGATGTTTATGGGATATTAAACCAGGTCCAACCAAAACACATTTCCATGGCCAGACATTTGCGGCTACAGTGTTCTTTGTTGCTCCCCTCTACTATCACATTTGCTAGGCTTCAGACTCTCAATATAGCTACACTGCTACCTCTCGAGTCTGAAGGGGGGAATAAGGACACTGATCCACACGCAAATTTTTTCCCTACAGACACACATGATTGTACAGAGCTCATTTTACAAGAAACGGTAGGCTTACCCAATGTATCCGAAACACCACTTCAAAATCCAGATTTAGAGCTGTTTATAGATGGTAGTAGGTTTGCAGATGACACAGGTAACTTCCATACAGGGTATGCAGTTGTGTCAGAATCTGAAACTCTCAAAGCAGAACCACTTCCACCGAAACAGTCTGCACAAGAAGCAGAACTAACAGCATTGATTGAAGCTCTTAAAATAGCTGAGAACCAGACAGCTAATATATACACTGATTCTAGGTATGCACATGGTATTGTGTTTGATTTTGGAGTAATCTGGAGAGCTAGAGGTTACATGACAGCGTCAGGACAACCTGTAAAACATGCTTCTCTGATCAAACAGATCTTAGAGGCTGCACAAGAAACAAAAGAAGTAGCAGTAATCAAGGTAGCTGCACATGTGAGACTCGACACTAGGGAATCTAGGGGAAATGATAGGGCTGATAAAGCAGCAGCTGTCAAACCCTTACAACAGGTTCATACTGTAAACCCCACAGAAAATACTGAAGATAGACTGAGACAAGCACAGGAAGATGCAGGAGAAGAGGAGAGGGACAGGTGGAAAAAGGAAGGGGCAGAAGAACAAGCGGGAATTTGGAAGAAAGATGGACTAATATGTCTACCTAGAGCCTGGTATCCGATTGTAGTTGGTGGACTGCACCACCCTACTCATGTGTCTGCAAATGCAATGACACTACTGGCAAAGCAAGTCTGGTTGGCTCCAGGTTTTGGCAACTATGCAAGAGACTATTGTGCTGCATGCGCTATATGCCTGACACATAATCCCGGACAGACAACAAAGACCCCTATGAAGCACCACGTCCGACCTCTTTACCCGTTTCAGCGATTACAAATAGACTTTATCCAGCTGCCAAAAAGTAATGGGTATGAGTATGTGTTGGTATGTGTGGACATGTTCTCGGGGTGGCCAGAGGCCTATCCAGTTCGGAAGGCTTCAGCTAAAAACACTGCTGTAAAGCTAGTTGCCGAACTGATACCCCGTTACGGTCTCCCTGAAGTGATCGAGTCAGATAGGGGTACTCATTTTACTGGAGAAATATTTCAAAATGTACTGAAAATGTTGGGTGTTGAAAGTCAGTTACACACTCCGTACCATCCTCAAAGTTCTGGTAAGGTGGAACGCATGAATGGAACTTTAAAATTAAAAATACAGAAAGCCATGGCTGAAACAGGAAAGCCTTGGACAGAATGCCTTCCACTGGCCCTTTACTCAATACGCAATACCCCAAGGGGTAAGACTAAACTGTCTCCATATGAAATTTTGTTTGGCAGGACTGCCAATTTAGGATGTTATTTTCCACAGCAACTTGTGTTAAATATTGAGTCATTGACTTCTTATGTGCAAAATCTTCAGAAACAATTAACTAAGGTGCATGCACAAGTTTTTGCTTCCCTTCCAGATCCTGACAACACAGAAGGAAGTCACAAGTTGGAACCAGGTGATCAAGTCTATGTAAAAAGACACACCAGAAAGGCTCTAGAACCAAGGTTTGACGGACCCTTCCAAGTCCTGTTGACAACACCTACATCAGTCAAGCTTGAAGGAAAGGCATCATGGATACATGCAAGCCATTGCAAGAAAAGCAGTATAAACTCATGATATTGATGTTAATAATGATAACCTCAACGGAGGCGTGGGATAGACTGAATTCTCTAGCCCCTTTGAACAATAGATTCGTACAACATCATAGAAAATTAGTGCATGACTTGTTAAACAATACACAAACCCTGACAGATTGTTGGATCTGTACCCATTCGCCGGTATCAGCCACAAGTATACCTTTTCTAGCAGTTCCCGTATTAGCAGAAGAAATATTCGCTTGGCCTAATTGTTCAGACAACCTGGCCAACAACCAAATTGGTAATGCTAGGCTGTGGAATACTACAATCGCCATACCAATTGTGGGATGGGTAGAATTTCCTTGGTGGCAGGGTAATCTCTCAGGGAGTAACACACATCTACAATATTTAGCATTTAGGGGAGGAAAATGGGTACCTAGAAATAAGACTGGATTAACTAATTTAGGACAGGTCCCCACAGAAAATCTACAGCTTAGTTTCAGTACAACCGTCCCCCCCTCTGATGCTTTCAAACCTGTAGTATTGGAAAGATACATACATAATAGAAAATGGAAACATTCTAAATTGTTCCCCCAAGGTGATGCAAACAGTTGTACAAGTAAGCTGGGGAACCTGGTTTGTAATGAATCCAATGAGTATATCAAAGGAATGCCTGTATGTGGGAATCCCGCAGCCGGGTACTGTAGCCCCTTGGGACAAAAACCCTCTTGGTGTATGCTTCAGAATGTATCTAGATTTGTGGACTTGGCTCACAGATTGGTATTGCAGCACTCAGCTCTATGGGATCTGCCTGAAGGTACATTTTGGATATGCGGAGAAGGAGCATATAAATGGCTTCCCGTAGGTATAAAGGGTACTTGTACATTAGGACGCCTAACCCCAGCTACTTTCATAATTTCAAATAAACAAGTGAATATGCAAGCCGTGCCCAAGCACACACTGTATAAAAGAGCTGCAGATAACTCACCACGTCCCTCGGGGAGGCCACATATAGTACAAATGGGAATTCCTAACAAAATTGCTAGTACCATTTTTATTTATCCTATGTTAACACAGATGTGGGATAAATTAGTTAGAGCCACGGATTATCTAGATGATCAGATCTGGGATATATTGGATATACTAAACACTAGTATAGCTGTACAGAATCAGCTTATAATAGTCACTAACCAACATACCCTGGTATTGGATTACCTAACTGCCTCACAAGGGGGTATGTGTCAAATCATCGGACCCACCTGCTGTCATTATATAGACCCGAATAGTACTATGAGTATGACATTTAAATTAAAGGACGTACAACGACTCAGAGATCAGTATGACAAAGACAATGACCAGAATAAGGATAGCTGGTGGTCAGATACCTTTTCTTTTCTTAACCCAGCCAACTGGTTCAGAGGAATCGGTGGGTGGGTTGCTGGGATTATGCAGAGCATAATACATATAGTTATGATTATTGTAGTCATATACGTACTGTTCCAGATTGTGCTCAAGAGTATCTCAGTATGCACAGATAAACTTTGTGTAATAGATGCAAGAGTATAAAGTTTTTTTTCCTTCTTCTCTTATGTTATCCTTTGCTAATACTGATTATTGCGCTTATTTTGCTATCCCTTTGTAATATCTGTACTTATTGCAAAACAAAGAAAAGGTTGCGAGAGTTAAACGGAAGAATTAATACTAGATTTGATTCTCTTATTGAATACAAGCATGTACATGTGTAATACCAAATAAAGGCTTTGTCTTTGGCCCTGTGGTAATAAAATAAATAAAAGAAAATGTCAAAGGGGGGAATTGTGGAGATCAGACTGAACTAAAGGAATCCATCTTGTCTTCTTCCTGAGAAATCTCGCTTACAACAAGATACATTTCTGCTGACTTGACATTTCCTTTTATGGAAGTAATCATGTGTGCATTCCTTCTTTCAATAGCAGCCTTTCATTCACCTTCCAGATGATGTAACTTTCTACTGATAAAGACTGGTATAGATTGTTTATGTAAGAGATAGTGAAATATGAGCGCTTGTGCGCATGTCTGTAAAAGAATAATTCTTTTCTATATAAAGGGAGGGCAAAGCCCAGAGAGAGAGATGTGCTCCTGGGCTTCCCTTGTATATGATCACACAATACCTTGTTTGCGTGTCATTTACTCAGGATCCCTACCTCTAGTAAGCCAGGGACTGAGAAGGACTTAACATTGCCTTTACGCCAAACATATCGTTTGGCATTGTTGCCAAACAGTTCGATTTTGGTTTCATCTGACCAGAGCAGCTTCTTCCACATGTTTGTTGTGTCTCCCTGGTGGAGTGTTGCAAACTTTACACAACACTTTTTATGGATATCTTTGAGAAATGGCTTTCTTCTTGCCACTTTTCCATAAAGGCCAAATTTGTGCAGGGGACACATATAGGGGCTGCTTATCAGGATATACTGCCATATATAATAATCAGGGGGCAGATATATAGGGGCTGATTATCAGGATATACCCCCATATATAACCATCAGGAGGCACAGATATAGGGGCTGATTATCAGGATATACCCCCATACATAATCATCAGGGGGCACATATATAGGGGCTGATTATCAGGCTATACCCCCATATATAATCATCAGGGGGCACAGATATAGGGGCTGATTTTCAGGGTATACCCCATATATAATCATCAGGGGGCACAGATATAGGGGCTGATTATCAGGATATACCCCCATATATAACCATCAGGAGGCACAGATATAGGGCTGATTATCAGGATACTCCCCCATATATAATCATCAGGGGGCACAAATATAGGGGCTGATTATCAGGATATACCCCAATATATAACCATCAGGAGGCATATATATAGGGGCTGATTATCAGGATACTCCCCCATATATAATCATCAGGGGGCAAAGATATAGGGGCTGATTATCAGGATATACCCCCGTATATAACCATCAGGAGGCACAGATATAGGGGCTGATTATCAGGATACTCCCCCATATATAATCATCAGGGGGCACAGATATAGGGGCTGATTATCAGGATATACCCCCATATATAACCATCAGGGTGCACAGATATAGGGGCTGATTATCAGGATACTCCCCCATATATAATCATCAGGGGGCAAAGATATAGGGGCTGATTATCAGGATATACCCCCGTATATAACCATCAGGAGGCACAGATATAGGGGCTGATTATCAGGATACTCCCCCATATATAATCATCAGGGGGCACAGATATAGGGGCTGATTATCAGGATATACCCCCATATATAACCATCAGGGTGCACAGATATAGGGGCTGATTATCAGGATACTCCCCCATATATAATCATCAGGGGGCAAAGATATAGGGGCTGAATTGCAGGATATACCCTCATATATAATCATCAGGGGGCACAGATATAGGGGCAGAATTTCAGGACATACCCCCGTATATGATAATCAGGGGACACAGATATATGGGGTTGATTATCAGGTATATACTCCCATGTAAAGTGATCAGATAGTGTAAAGGTATAGGAGCTGCTTATCACTATTTACCCTGTATACCCCATATATACTGTAACTATGTGCAGAACTATTAGGTAGGTGAGTATTTTGACCATATCATGATGTTTTGCACATTCAGGTGATGTGTACTTGTGTAATGAGGGGGGTGAGGCCTAAGGATGCAACACCCATATCAAGGTGTGCAGAATTATTAGGCAGCTTGTTTTCCTCAGACAAAATGGGCCAAAAAAGAGGTTTAACTGACTCTAAGGGTATGTGCACACGTCAGGATTTCTTGCAGAAATTTTCCTGACAAAAACCGTACATTTCTGCCAGAAAACCGCATGCGATTTTACCGCGATTTTACGCGTTTTTGGTGCGTTTTTCCCAAAATGCATAGAATTGCGGGAAAAACGCAGAAAATCCGCGAAAATAATGAACATGCTCATTTTTTTACCGCAATGTATTTTTTTCGCGGAAAAAAACGCATCCATGTGCACAAAACATGCAGAATGCATTCTAAATGATAGAATGCATAATGTATGCGTTTTTAATGAGTTTTTGTAGCGTTTTAGCGTGAAAAAACACGAAAAAACGCGACAAAACCTGAACGTGTGCACATAGCCTAAAAAGTAAAAAAAGAAGTCTTACAGAGGGTGCAGCACTCTTCAAATTGCATCAAAATGTTTGTTGCAATTAGGCTACGTTCACATTAGCGTCTTGCGGTGGTGCGTCGGGCGCAGCCACGGTGACGCATGCATCATGCGCCCCTATATTTAACATGGGGGCGCATGGACATGCGTTTGCATGCGTTTTGTGATGCACGCGTCTTTTTTGCCGCAAGCGTTAGGGCGCAGAGGACACAGCAAGTTGCATTTTTTTTTGCGTCCAAAATCCGGCCAAAAAAGGACGCATGTGTTACAAAACTATGCGTTTTGCATGCGTTCTTGTTTGCGTTGTGCGTTGCGTCGCCGACGCAGCACCGCACAACGCAAATGTGAACGTAGCCTTAGTCCACAGGGTGACAAAAAGTGTTGAGAAAAAAAGATGTCTATTAAAGGGGTTGTCCGGTCCAAACTATTAAGTCTCCCAGCCAGTGGGCATGGCCTCGCTGCATACGGTTGAATAGAGCGAGGCCGCCCCTCTAGTCGGCCATGCCTATTGGATGTATATAAGTGTATGAAGAGCAAGAACGCGCAAACTGGATGGACTCCTGTCCCGGCGAATACGAGTGCGTGCAATGGGGGGATTTATAAGTCTGCAGAATTGAGATGAATCAAGCGTGAAGTGACCTGGAAGCCATTATTCTCCAGACCATTCATATTCATAACTGCAACCTCCCTGGAGGCCCAAAAGTGCAAGGTGTACAGTGCTCAGAGACATGGCCGAGGTAAGGGAGGCTGAGACCGACCACCACTGAGCAAGAGACAGAAGAGGAAATGTCAAGGTTGGGCCAAGGAATATTTGGAGACAGATTTATCAATGGTTTTATGGTTGGTGAGATGAGAGTGACTCTTGGACCAGATGGATGGATCCGAGGCTGGATCAGTAATGGGCACAGACCTCCACTTCACTTCAGATGCCAGCAAGGTGGAGGTTGGGTCCTGCTTTAGTCTGATATTATTACACATGACCTAGTTGGACCTTTTCATGTCGAAGATGGACTCAAAATTCACTCCTAAACCCACTGACAGTTTTTAGAAGACACTTTATTCAAGCAGTGGCAGATGAAAATGTCTGTATCTTTCAAGAAAACCATAATTTTTATGTAGGACAATGCTCCATTACAGCACCAAAGTCTCCACTGCTCGGCTGCCAGTACAAGCCTTAAAGATGAAAGAATAATAACGTGGCCCCTTACTCACCTGACTGCGACAGTACTCCTCTCAACATTGTTTGAGAGGCTGGTGCTGCCCAAAAGGTTGATCATCAAGAGAGTGAACCTGACAGCTGGTACATGCCCGATCTCCAAGCATCATCCATTAGGCACTATCTCTATGATCTCAGCCAGGTATGTTTGACTCTGAAACTATGTATGGTCTGTGGTCTTGCAACACTCAGGACCTACAAAATCCTGCAAGTGCTGGGATTATCATCGGCACCTGATTGGCTCAACTCCGTGTTGTCTTCTAGATGCCGCAATCGTGGCATTTAGAAGATTTGAGGTCTCCTTCTCTCACCCCTCTGGCACCCCCGCGATGTGATCACGGGGAGCCCAGGGTTGTCATGGCAGCAGAAGGTCACTGACAACCTCCAGATCTGCCAGCTACCATGGCCTGCTAGACTCAGCCAGGAACAGGGTCTAACAGGTGTTCTCACAGTCTTAAACTGACGGTTCTCATGTATTGCAATCATATCAGAGAAATACAAGTTGAAATCCCATACAGTGACTAATAATAAAAAAAGTTTAAAAAAAAACATTTTATAACTATAAAAAAAAAATCACAAAATAATTTTAAAAAGTTAAACCATTAAATTTGTTTATTTAAAAAACAAAAAAAGTAGAAAAAAGTGATACCTCTTAGAATACAGCTATGCAAAAACAATTGTTTTTTTCAATAAAATAGTTTTGATTGTGTGAAAGCAGCAACACATAAAACGTTATATAAATTGGTATCGCTGTAATCATACGGATTTTTTCTTTCTGCCCCCCAAAGATCACAGTAAGGCTCGGCTCACATTTATCCTGCGCTCCGCGCTGAGTGCTTACACCGGGGTTTCCGTGTAAATCACTGAAATACGTGATTCAGAGGGAATGAGGCAAATGAAGGCACTGTGGATGCCATGTGACCTGTTATCCGGTGGTGTCCGTCTTTTTAGGCGTGCATAAAAGTGCAGTTTTGTGCACATCTGAAAAGGTCAAAGCTGAACAGAGGCAAGACGGAGTCCAGAGTAACTCTGCTGCCTCATTAAAGTGAATGGATCCCTCGGGGGTTTCATCTGAATCATGTCACTCGGAGATTTAGATGAAAACCCCGATGTTACTGCTCAGTGGATAAATGTGATCTCAAATGTTATGTAAAATGTTCATAATAAAAGAATCAACACAATCCAGGAAAAAAAAGCAAGTCCCCACTCAGGTCCGTCATCTATCAATGGAAATACAGGGGGCATCCACATTACTGTTAGTACAAAGGCTCTCGAAAAGCACTATGGCTCCTCACTCCCCAAAAGAAATGCAGTGAATTCTGCACTCCAAAATCCAAATGCCCCCTCCCTCGTGAGCCCCAGTGTACCTAAACCACATTTAGCACCCACATGTTTGGCATTTCCATAGCGATAAGAGCCCACCTAATTTACAGGCGCGTGTCTCCAGAAGCACGAGCGGAGCATAATGACAAGTTGAACTGTTTTGCAGTGAGCGTAGGAGGGTTAAATTATCATATTACCATAGGCGAAAGATACTTTAACTAAAGACCCTATTTATAACATAACTTTTAATTTACCGTATATCCTTACAGTGAATAAATGCAATAGACCCTAAATATTAAAAACACATACGGTATTACCATGATGGAGGAAAAAAACATAAATGTATCCTGTGATGTTTGATAAAGTGCTAATTGCTACAGAATTTTGCGCGGTGTACACCATAATTATATTGCACTAGCCTTAGCTTCCTTTTTTATATGACCCTCCCTATCCGGTATATGCTGTTAAAATTGATCAGCTACTAGCCCCCCAACATGTCTCACCACTCAGGTGTCATCAGGGGAATGAGGCAATACAACACATAGTGCATTGGCATACTCAGGAGAAATTGCGTAACAAACTGTACCATTCATTTTCTCCTATTATCCCTTTTGAAAATTAAAAATGTGCGGCCAAAGCAACATTTTGTGGAAAAAATTGTAATATTTCATTTACTCAGCCCAAACTTATACAATTCTGTGAATCACCTGAGAGTTAAAATTACTCACTACTCCCCTAGATGAATTCCTCTAGAGGTTTCTAAAATGGGGTCACTTTTTAAGGTTTCCTGCTGTTTTGGCTTGTCCAGGGCTCTTCAAGTGTGACATGGCATCCGCAATCAATTCCAGGCAAAAGGGCATCTCTTCCCTTCCAAGTCCTGCCGTGCACCCAAACAGTAGTTTTTCCCACATATGGGGTATCAGCGTACTCAGGAGAAATTGAACAACAAATTGTATGGATCAATTTCTCCTGTTATACTTGTGAAAATAAAAAATATGGGGCTAAAGTGCACAGTTAGATAAGTTCCTTGAGGGGTCTAGTTTCCAAAATTAGGTCACTTGTGGGGGGTTTCCACTGTTTAGGCCCAAACATATCCACCATATGTAGGGTATCGGCATACTGAGTAGAAATTGCACAACAAATTGTGTGGTCCATTTTTCCACTTACACTTGTGAAAATGCAAGATTTGGGGCTAAAGTAGCATTTTTAAAGAAAACAGTAAAATTTTCATTTTTTACTTCCACATTGCTTTTAATTCCTGTGAAGAACCTGAAGGGTAAATAAACTTCTTGAATGTGGTTTTGAGAACTTTGTGGGGCGCAGTTTATAGAATGGTGTCACTTCTGGATATTTTCTATTACATAGGACCCTCAAAGTCACGTCAAATGTGATGTGACCCTAAAAAAATTGGTTTTGTGAATTTTGTCGATTAAATGAGAAATTGCTGAGAAACCTTTAACCCTCCTAACGTCCTAACAAAAAATTATGCTTCAAAAATTGTACTGAAGTAAAGTAGACGTGTTGGAAATGTTATCTATTAACTATTTTGTGTGACACCGCTCTCTGTTTTAAGGGTGTCAAAATTAAAAGTGTGAAAACTGCAAAATGTTCAACATTTTCACAAATAAATACAAAAAATATCAAACTAAATTGACCACTACCATGAAGTACAATATGTCATGAATAAAACAATCTCAGAATCACTGGGACAAGTTTACGCGCTCCAGAGTTATGACCTCATAAAGTGACTCTGGTCAGAATTGTAAAAATTGGTCTGGTCAGGAAGGTGAAAACAGGATCTGGCGCGAAAGGGTTAATCGATGAGTTGACAATCGGGTGTCAATCTCTAACAGCGCATTCAACATGCTCGCACCGGAAGCGCGTCACTAACCCCGCCTATCGGCGCCTCTGTCACATGGCGCCGAATGGTTGGCATGACAACCCAGGGGTCGGCAGGAGACCCCTTGGTTGTCATTGCTGATCTGCTATAAGCGCCGCCCCATGGCCCGCGTTCATAGCAGATGAGCATTTCTGCTACACAATAGTTAGGGTTGCAGCCATGCTATGTGTAGGACAAGCGATCAGAAGATCGCAACTTCAAGTCTCCTAAGGAGACTATTGATACAAGTAAAAACTAAATAAATATTTGTAAAAATATTTAAAATATATAAAATTTCAAATCATCCCTTTTGCCCCATTCAAAATAAAAAAAAAACACAAAATAAACAGAAAATAGCTCGGGGTGAAGGGGTTAAACAATAGAGATCTATCAAACTCCGAACCATCATGAATGTGGAAGTGTATTCTGACAAAAGATATGTCTGAGGACTTCAGAGGAAGACTTGTTGTTCATCAGACAGGAAAAGTTTTCAAAACCATCTCTCAGGATTTAGCACTTCACCAGTCCACCGTCAGATCGTATACAAATGAAGGAAATTTAACTCCATTATTCCAAGGAATGGTCCACCAATAAAATCACTCCAAGGGCAAAGTGTATGAGAGGTACAAAGGGACCCAAGGTAACCTCTAAGCAACTAAAGGCCTCTCGCACATTAGCGAATGTTAATGAAGGCTATTAGAATAATGTGTGTGGGTGGATGAGACCAAAAGTATAGACCTTTTGGATTAAAGGAAACCTGTAACTTTGAAAAAATATATATTTAATACCTTGCAAAAATCTGTGATTCCTATGCTTTATGTTTTGTGCTGTCTGTCACTCCATTGTAAATTCAGTTTATTAGCAAAATTTACAAACTGTTTGCCTTTTCAATAAATCAGTGACACAAGAACAATTTACATCACTAAACACAACTAATATAACAAGTGATTTCCCCAAATTCTACACAAAATGACACTTTTAATGATGACCGCAGGCTCAAGATTTATTTAACCCCTGTAGCTCCTCCAGCTTTGCAGTGGCGTGTGTCCATGTGCTGCTGATTCGGGATTGGCCTTTATATGACTATACTAGATTGTGGCCCGATTCTAACGCATCGGGTATTCTAGAATATGCATGTCCCCGTAGCATATGGACAATGATGATTCCAGAATTCGCGGCAGACTGTGCCCGTCGCTGATTGGTCGAGGCAACCTTTATGACATCATCGTCGCCATGGCAACCATTATGACATCTATGTCGATACTGTGCCCGTTGCTGATTGGTCGAGGCCTGGCGGCCTCGACCAATCAGACGCGGGATGTCTACGTCCTTTATGACATCATCGTCGCTGTGCCCGTCGCTGATTGGTTGAGGCCTGGCGGCCTCGACCAATCAGAGACGCGGGATTTCCAGGACAGACAGACAGACGGAAAAACCCTTAGACAAGTATATATATAGATAATAGTCAGTGCATGGATTGTTTAGTATAAATGTGAGCGCTGAATGAGCCCGTGTTCCTAGCGGAGAACAGAGCTTGACATATTACTGGAAGGATTCAGCGGTATCCCACAGGCTGATGGACTCTGGTGGCTTACACCAGATTCACAAACCCTGGTTTTTCAGACCCAGTATGGAATACAATATATGGACTGGCAGCAGCTCTTCTGACCAAACTCATCAGGCGTATGCAGACTGTGGGGTCGGAGACCTGTGATGGAGCCTTGAGTTGTGGGACAGCGACGCTCTGATGTGGGATAACGGTTATTCATGCGCGAGCTCTAAGCGTCTTTTTCCAGGATAGGACGTTACCTATTAAACTCTGAGGCTAGTCACATGTCCCTGACGGCTTCCGTACTGAAGGTTCTGCCCCAAATCACAGAGCCATCGCCATTGGTCCAAGTCATGGATCAACCTCACCAATGCAAGTCTATGCGTCCGTGACAAAGACAGCACCTGGACGCCTTCATTTTTTACTGTATACGGATAAAATGATGAAACGCTGTTAAAAGCGGACACGCTGACCAAACGCTGAGGAAATGTGGTCTCTTTTTTGCGTACCGATGGCGGTGATGGTGCCCACCCATGCGGCTGGTCTGGTCGGTACCACACGACGCCCAGCAGTCCGGAGGCTGGGATCCCGCTACAGATCTTGAGAGGAGCGCCGTCGAGGAACATGACTTTTTGGCGGGATTGTAGCAATCTGCTGAGTGAGGGAGATTTATGGGCCGCCCGCACCACACGCACCATCACCCTGTATGGGTGCAGACAGGCCCTACACCTGGGGCGCTGCCACCATCACTCCTGTATACACACCGCTCTCACACGTCCTGGCACCTCGGAGTACTGTATGTACCTTGTGCACACTGTGTGCGGCATGTCTGCGATCACAGCCCGGTGCGGTGACCTGCAGCATCACTGGACAGCTGGTCGCACGGTGACCTCCGCATGCGCAGTGCTTGTCACTGGACACACATGGCTGGCTGCAGAGAGGCGATCAGCTGTTCCACCTGTCACTCAGCCCTGCACCGTGTATGCTGATCACATGACCCGGCCGGCAGGTGCTGAGCCAATGCCCGTGCAGCACAGGGGAAGAGGCAGCACCGCCTGTACTGAGGTGTACGCCGGCCTGTCAGTGTCACCGGTATGGGTGGGGCTTAGCCAATGACAGGCGGGGTTATCAGCATGTTCCCCGCCCACATTCAAGATTCGCATTTTCCCCACTCTGAATCCTTCACAACAGCCAATCACAGCCCCGATAATAATCTCCCTTCATGCTGATTGGTCGCGCCTCTTCGCAGCTCCGCCTTGAGCACAATAGAGACTTGTGATTGGGTAGCGCACTGCCTCGCTGGTGTAGGCCTCTAATCGGGTGTGGTCGTCACCTTAGAGAAGCTGCTCCTTTATCCTTTGTGCGGCGGTGACGGCAGATGACGTGAGATGGGACATTCCAGTGCACACGTGATCCGGCTGCTGAGAATTGGAGTGACGTAGTGAGCCATGGCGGAAGGGTGGAGCGCGGGGCCGGGCTCCTGCACACAGTGCTGCAGTAAGAGCGGTCACCTGTAGCAGGGAGTGGTGGGGATTAGTGACGTCACGGGCTGGCTGCCTGGAGGGTGGTCTGTCCTCGGGGGCTGAGCCTGGCAGAGCAGGTTGTATGCATTCACTTCAATGGAAATAGGGGAAAGATAGTGAAATTGTCGGGACAGGCCGCAAAATCCGGCTGATCCCCTCACTGACCAGCACTGCCAGCAAAGTGCCAAGAACAAGCAAATAAGTACACAACCCCCTGCTGGTCCTGTGCCCACCCTTCCCTGGTCCCCAGTGGCCTGCTCACCTGGCGGCATCTGTAATGTGGCATGTGGACCTCTCCGCTGTCACCCCTGTGGCCAGTGATTGGCTGCAGTGGTCACATGTTAGATCGAGAATTGGAGGAAATTGGCGACTATTGCTTCTGTTATGTTACATCATTGAAACTGTTCCTGACCATTTGTATGGAGGTGAAGAACCCTGTAACCCACCACAGCGCAGACCATCTGACAGCCCTGCACCAAAGGCTGTAAGCGTCAGATTGATGTCTGAAATATCTGGGGATCTGGACAACTTATTAGAATTGGCACCCTATCGAGTGAGGGTCTTGTGTCTCAAATCTTGGAAATCCACAACACTCACCAGACAATCTAGGGATGGTCACTTATGGCTCTGCAGTATTGCACAGCACCCTATTAAATAGGTAAAAGCTGGGAACAAGGCTACCAGAGTAAGAGCAGCTCTTTGGCTAATAGAGGGGGTCTCGAGTGGAGATCTAGCACATCTGTGCTATTTAAAAAAGTAAACCAGCAACTACATGTATGTGCTGTGTGCAAGTGTCTGTATGTATGTGCTGTGTGCATGTGTCTGTATGTATGTATGTATGTGCCGTGTGCATGCATCTGTATGTATGTGCTGTGTGCAAGTGTCTGTATATGTGCTGTGTGCAAGTGTCTGTATGTATGTGCTGTGTATGTGTCTGTATGTATGTGCTGTGTGCAAGTGTCTGTATGTATGTGCTGTGTGCAAGTGTCTGTATGTATGTGCTGTGTGTATGTGTCTGTATATGTGCTGTGTGTATGTGTCTGTATATGTGCTGTGTGCAAGTGTCTGTATGTATGTGCTGTGTGTATGTGTCTGTATATGTGCTGTGTGCAAGTGTCTGTATGTATGTGCTGTGTATGTCTATGTGCCGTGTGCATGCATCTGTATATGTGCTATGTGTATGTGTCTGTATGTATGTGCTGTGTGCACGCGTCTGTCTGTATGTATGTGCTGTGTGCAAGTGTCTATGTATGTGCTGTGTGTATGTGTCTGTATATGTGCTGTGTGCAAGTGTCTGTATGTATGTGCTGTGTATGTGTCTGTATGTGCCGTGTGCATGCATCTGTATATGTGCTGTGTGTATGTGTCTGTATGTATGTGCCGTGTGCATGCATATGTATGTGCTGTGTGTATGTGTCTGTATGTATGTGCTGTGTGTGTGTCTGTATGTGCCGTGTGCATGCATCTGTATATGTGCTGTGTGTATGTGTCTGTATGTATGTGCTGTGTGCACGCGTCTGTCTGTGTGTGTGCAAGTGTCTGTATGTATGTGCTGTGTGTATGTGTCTGTATATGTGCTGTGTGCAAGTGTCTGTATGTATGTGCTGTGTATGTCTGTATGTGCCGTGTGCATGCATCTGTATATGTGCTATGTGTCTGTATGTATGTGCTGTGTGCACGCGTCTGTCTGTATGTATGTGCTGTGTGCAAGTGTCTGTATGTATGTGCTGTGTGCAAGTGTCTGTATGTATGTGCTGTGTATGTGTCTGTATGTGCCGTGTGCATGCATCTGTATATGTGCTGTGTGCAAGTGTCTATGTGCTGTGTGTATGTGTCTGTATGTATGTGCCGTGTGCATGCATATGTATGTGCTGTGTGTATGTGTCTGTATGTATGTGCTGTGTGTATGTGTCTGTATGTATGTGCTGTGTGTGTGTCTGTATGTGCCGTGTGCATGCATCTGTATATGTGCTGTGTGTATGTGTCTGTATGTATGTGCCGTGTGCATGCATATGTATGTGCTGTGTGTATGTGTCTGTATGTATGTGCTGTGTGTATGTGTCTGTATGTATGTGCTGTGTGTATGTGTCTGTATGTATGTGCTGTGTGTATGTGTCTGTATGTATGTGCTGTGTGTATGTGTCTGTATGTATGTGCTGTGTATGTGTCTGTATGTATGTGCTGTGTGTATGTGTCTGTATGTATGTGCTGTGTGTATGTGTCTGTATGTATGTGCCGTGTGCATGTGTCTGTATGTATGTGCCGTGTGCATGCATCTGTATGTGCCGTGTGCATGCATCTGTATATGTGCTGTGTGCACGCGTCTGTATGTATGTGCTGTGTGCACGCGTTTGTATGTATGTGCTGTGTGTATGTGTCTGTATGTACAGTGGGGCAAAAAAGTATTTAGTCAGTCAGCAATAGTGCAAGTTCCACTACTTAAAAAGATGAGAGGCGTCTGTAATTTACATCATAGGTAGACCTCAACTATGGGAGACAAACTGAGAAAAAGAAATCCAGAAAATCACATTGTCTGTTTTTTTTAACATTTTTTTTAACCTCGTCCCTGGCTTGTCGCGGTTCCACCAGTCCACATGGGCCATTTCCATCCCCCAGGCAGGCCGCCTGGATTGTGGGGTCATTGAACATAAGAAGCAGCGGGAGAAGGAGGTATGGGCAGAGCTGCGCCACCCCGGAGGGGGCACTATGGCCGGATGTTGCACCAGTGCGCAGCAGGTGTACATAGATGTGGACCTGGACTACGGCTTCATACAGGAGGTGGATACAAGCCCCAAAGTGTATGTAAATGCAGCCTCTGTAAAATTCGGCAGACCCCTGAGGGAGGGAGATTGGGTCAACTTTTATAAGGAGGCTGGCCCTCGGGGGTACTATGCCGTGGCCGTCAGCTTGCGTCAGGAAGATAAAGTGGAACTGTATGGGGGCCCAAAACAGGCTGTCGGCCCCCTGTTCCCTGGCCACTGTCCAGCCAAGCCCTGCTCCTGTTATGTCTTTGCAGAACACGACGCCTGGGACTGCAGAGTCTGTCAGCTCAAATACGGGCATGGAGCCCAAAAGGAGATAATGCCTCACGGGACGGATGTCGCTGACTGCATGCTGTTTAGCCTTTTTTTTTTTTTTTTTTGTAATGTGCTTGTTGCACCAAATCACTGCTGAAACCGGACTGTTCCGCGTCCCTGTGGGCAAAAGGAGCCCCGTTGCACCCAAGTCAGGTGCAGTGTGGCCAGGACGGGCCACAGTTACAAGTTGAGCTTTGATTTTCCCCTATCCCAGTTCTTCCACGCACTTTGTGCTCCGCCTGCTGAATTGCAGGACTCTAACCCTGTGGAGTTACGGGCCCGTAGACTGAAGAAACGAACTGTGTGTGGCTGCTAAAAAGGGACTGTGCTTTAATGTATTTAACTTGTACTTTACTTTTAGGGAAAAGCAGCACACGTGTATCTTAAAGGGCCGTACTCCGTACAAAGGAGGTGGGGGAAGCCCCAAGGACATGATGATCAGGACAAGGTGATTCTGTATTTCTGTTTGGGTCCTGTAGACATATGGGCCCGGGGCTAAATGGACTAAAGATGCTACCTGGAGAACTGTTTACCAGGCGCCTGTTAGGGTAAGAGAAAATGGACTCTTATACAGTGTTAAAGGACTTTGCTCACGTGGAGCTAACAATTGTTATACCTCGTTCACCTCCTTGCGTGGAGTATTATACTGTACATATTAAAGTTATATCCTCCGGCACTATATGGCCCTGACAAACTAACGGCCCTGTGTTTGACATGCACTGCTACTATATTGTATGTAACTGTTGAATGATATGTCTATTATAAGATTATTAATGCCATGAACATATGTTATTTACTAGGGAAACTGTAGCATTCCAAGTAGCCCACTAGAGGGGGGCACAATAGTAAAAGACAGCAATAGGATAGGATGATAGGCACTAGTTAAAATTAGGAAGGGCCAACCGCATAAGGGAGAGCTTCCTGCTTTTAGTCAGAGGGGTCAGGGAGCCTGGGCAGTCCAAAAGGGCCTCAGACCCCGTGCAGGGCAGTTGGGCCACATAATATTTTGCAAGTAAAGGAGTCCAGCTCGTCCAGGGCCTAAGGATAATGTTTGCGAAGAAGCAGAGGAATGCAGGACAATGATGGCGGTCAGCTAGATAGGAAGACGCCTGCGTGTCTGGGTCGAAACTGACCGGGAACTCCTACAGTCAGACTGGTCAGACAAGGTGCTGCGTTACCAGGGACAACGGTGTGACCTGGAGGTATTCCTAAAGAAGAGCAGTATAGTACAGTGACAGAACGCGTCTTGAGAAGTAACCTGTACTGTACCTAATTGTGAACTGTACGAGCTGAGAATGGAACTAACCAAACTCGTTTGTTTGAAGTTGGAACCTGACTCTGTCTCACTTTTTCTGGAATCTAAAGCAAGAAATTCCCAGCAAATCAGAGAAGACCCAGAGGGACAGGAAAGCGGACAAAAAGGTACGCTACTGATGGAACATTGTATGCATGTGACGGAGGGTGTTGTGAATTCTGTGGTCAAGCTCCCTCCTATGGTCATGAGTGGTACTTCGGCTGGTTCTGTCCATAAGCTTCCTCTGGTGGATGTGAGTGGGGCTGCGGCTTCTGAGTTTCCTTCCTCAGGTGACGAGGTTAAGTCGTTAGGTGCTGCTCTTTTTAACTCCACCTAGTTCTTTGTTCCTGGCCTCCTGTCAATGTTCCAGTATTGGTCTTGCTCTCTCCTGGATCGTCCTTGTGGCCTGCATAAGCTAAGTTCTGCTTGTGTTTCTTGGTTTGCTATTTTTTTCTGTCCAGCTTGCTATTTTGGTTTGTCTTGCTTGCTGGAAGCTCTGGGACGCAGAGGAAGCACCTCCGTACCGTTAGTCGGTGCGGAGGGTCTTTTTGCGCCCTCTGCGTGGTTGTTTGTAGGTTTTTGTGCTGACCGCAAAGCTATCTTTCCTGTCCTCGGTCTATTCAGTAAGTCGGGCCTCACTTTGCTAAAATCTATTTCATCTCTGTGTTTGTATTTTCATCTTTACTCACAGTCATTATATGTGGGGGGGCTGCCTTTTCCTTTGGGGAATTTCTCTGAGGCAAGGTAGGCTTATTTTTCTATCTTCAGGGCTAGCTAGTTTCTCAGGCTGTGCCCGAGGCGCCTAGGTCTGGTCAGGAGCGCTCCACGGCTACCTCTAGTGTGGTGTGATAGGATTAGGGATTGCGGTCAGCAGAGTTCCTACGTCTCAGAGCTCGTCCTATGTTATTAGTAACTATCAGGTCACTTTGTGTGCTCTTAACCACCAGGTCCATTGTGGTTCTGAATCACCAGTTCATAACAGGAGGGGCAGGGTGCGCTAAGGCAGCCACCTCTGAGAGCCACGACTACAGCTCTGGTTCCCCTCACAACATATCACTACTGTGGATGAAATGTCTGGACTGTGATGCGTCAACATCACAGTGCAACATAAAATACAGTTGTGCTGAAAAGTTTACATACCCCGGCAGAATTTTTGCTTTCTTGGCCTTTTTTCAGAGAATATGAATGATAACACCAAAATGTGGTTAGTGGTTGGGTGAAGCCTTTTATTGTCAAACTACTGTGTTTCTCTTTTTAAATCATAATGACAACCTAAAACATCCAAATGACCCTGATCGAAAGTTCACATACCCAATTTCTTAGTACCGTGTATTGCCCCCTCTTACATCAATGACAGCTTGAAGTATTTTGTGTTAGTTGTGGATGAGGTTCTGTATTTTCTCAGATGGTAAAGCTGCCCACTCTTCTTGGCAAAAAGCCTCCAATTCCTGTAAAGTCCTGGGCTGTCTAGGATAAACTTCGCTTGAGATCTCCCCAGAGTGGCTCAATGATATTGAGGTCAGGAGACTGAGATGGCCACTCCAGAACCTTCACTTTGTTGTGTTGTAGCCAATGACAGGTCGACTTGGCCTTGTGTTTTGGATTATTGTCATGTTGGAACGTCCAAGTACATCCCATGCGCAGCTTCCGGGCTGATGAGTGCAAATTTGACTCCAGTATTTGCTGATAACATGCTGCATTCATCTTTCATTCAACTTTGACCAAGTTTCCTGTGCCTTTGTTGATCACACGTCCCCAAAACATCAGCGATCCACTTCCATGCTTTACAGTAGCAATGGTGTTCTTTCATCGTAGGCCTTGTTGACCTCTCTCCAAATGTAACGTTCATGGTTGTAGCCAAAAAGTTCAATTTTGGTCTCATCACTCCAAATTACTTTCTTCTAGAACTTTTGAGGCTTGTCTCTGCGCTGTTTTGCATATTGTAGGCAAAATACTTTTTGGCATTTGCGCAGTAATGGCTTTTTTTTCTGGCGACTCGACCATGCAGCCTATTTTTCTTCAAGTGACTCCATATTGAGCATCTTGAAACAGCCACACTGCTAGTTTTCAGAGAGTCCTGTAGTTCAGCTGTTATTTGGGAGTTTTCTTTGCATCCCTAACAATTTTCCTGGCAGTTGTGGACAAAATTTTTGTTGCTCTACCTGTCCATGGTTTTGTTTTTACAAAGCCCTTGATTTTCCATTTGTTAATCACAGTTTGAATGCTGTTGACTGGCATTATCAATTCCTTGAATATCTTTTTGTATCCCTTTCCTGTTTTATACAATTCAACTACCTTTTCCCTTAGATCCAGTGACAATTCTTTTGCTTTCCCCATGACTCACAATCCAGAAATGTCAGTGGCTGGATGAAAGATGCAAGAGTCTGTCTGGATCCTAGAAACTCAGCTTTCATGCTCACATACTGATTACAAGCAAACAAGTCATAGATGAGGATGTTACCTTTTAGTAGCAATTCAAACCCATTTGTGTCAACTTCTGTGCATGTTTTCAGGCCAAAATCACCAGGGTATGTGAACTTTTGATCAGGGTCATTTGAATGTTTTGGGTTGTCATTATGATTTAAAAAGAGAAAACACAGTGGTTTGACAATAAATGGCTTCACCCAACCACTAACCATGAGAGGAGAAAGTTTTGGTGTTATCAGTCGTATTCTCTGAAAAAAGGCCAAGAAAGCAAAAATTTTGCTGGGGTATGTAAACTTCTGAGCATAACGGTATCCCCCAGCAGTGCCAAACATTACGGTGCAGCATAATATACCCCTCAGCAGTGCCAAACGTCTCAGTGCAGCATAACCTATCCCCCAGCGGATATTTGGGGAGTACGTTATGTTGCACTGTGGCTTTAGCACCACCAGGTTAGTATTTTGTGCAGCATTTGATTGGCTCCTCTGGCCAGTATTGTGTGTTGTTCTGTTGTACTTGTTGCTGCTAATGCATATCCTGTCCGGTCTGTAATGGTATTTGTTTCCTGTTGCTGGGGATAGTTTGGCCACTACATTGTAGTTTTTGGTACTGCTTTATAAATGATGTGGGTGCTGCATGGTAGCATTTGTTTGTTGGTAAGAACCTGTCATCACCAAGGATTGGTTGGTAATGCCCAAGTAAAAAAGCTTGGAGAATCCCCTGCTCTATCAAATCCATTGTTTCCATTTTTTGCCCACCTCATGGATTGGATTTCCCTATTGATCCTCAAAATCATTCCAAAAACTATGGAGATTGCCAGGACACATGAGCAGTGGAGCTGAAGATGTGGTAGTAGGTAATGGAAACAGGATACAGAAGTCAGGGCCAAGTGATGCACTGGAAGCAGGCCAGGAGGCACATCCATGCCAAGCATATGGTGTGCTACGGCAGTGTAAGAGTGGTGGACTGTATGTTGCGTTCTTGTCCCTGAAGACAACAATCGCGTTATGTAAATGCCATGCGTTTTATACATTGTGTCGTGTGAACTGTGCATTACGGTTTTAGGTGCATACATTGGTATGGTAATGTGTTTAATGCATAAGCAATGTTCAGTGTAAAGAATAGAGTTTGACATAGGTTAGGACATAAGGTAGTGACTATAGGGTTAGATACAATTTGGTAAGCATTATAGGTGTAACCTGGTTAATGTATCCTGCGGGACAAGTATTGTTAGTGTAATAGGCATAGTGTACTGTAGGAAAATAGGGAATGTGAAGTATAAGATAAGTGATATACAGCCACCCACAAAGATGGTCACACACTGGACCTCATCATCACCCGCCTCTGCTCCCTATCTAACCTCTCAAACTTACCTCTTCCTCTTTCTGACCACAACCTACTCACATTCTCTTCCCTTTCCACTCCTTGTCTACAACCCCCACCCCACAAACTCTCACACCCTCGCAGAAATCTTAAACACCTTGATCTTCACTCACTCTCTGAATCCCTCCTCCCTCTCACAGACATAAGCTCCCTACACAATGCGGATAATGCTGCCGCTCTATATAACACCACAATAGCTGCAGCTTTGGAATCTCTTGCCCCTCTCACACATACCAAAGCTCGCAAAATCAACAGACAACCCTGGCACACCAGCATGACCAAAGAACTGAGGCGAGCTTCCAGAGCTGCTGAGCGCAGATGGAAAAGATCCCACTCCAACGAGCACTTCATCGCATTCAAACAGCCCCTCACTACTTTCAAGACCACACTCACCACAGCTAAACAAAACTACTTCTCATCTCTCATATCCTCCCAGTCTCACAACCCCAAACAGTTATTCAACACCTTCAACTCTCTCCTCCGTCCCCCAGCACCTCCTCCCTCCCCACTCATCTCAGCTGAAGACTTTGCCTCATTTTTCAAGCAGAAAATTGAGAACATCAGAGACAGTTTTAGTAAACAACCCCCAGAACCCTTCCTCCCAACTACCCAGCCCTCCACCTCCAAAACCAACTTCTCCACCGTTACAGAAGACGGACTCTCCACTCTACTCTCAAGATCGCATCTCACCACCTGTGCACTTGACCCACTCCCATCCCACTTCATCCCAAACCTCACCACAGTCTTCATCCCAACCCTAACCCATCTCTTCAACCTATCACTAACAACTGGCGTTTTCCCCTCAAGCTTTAAACATGCCTCAATCACACCTATCCTCAAAAAGCCCTCTCTTGACCCATCCTCTGTATCTAGCTATCGCCCTATATCACTTCTCCCCTTTTCCTCAAAACTACTGGAACAACATGTCCATCTTGAACTGTCATCCCATCTATCTTCCTGCTCCTTCTTCGACCGCTTTCAATCAGGCTTCCGGTCACACCACTCCACTGAAACTGCCCTAACTAAGGTCACCAATGACCTATTAACCACCAAGAGCAAGCGACACTACTCTATCCTCCTCCTCCTGGACCTGTCCTCTGCCTTTGACACAGTGGACCATTCCCTGCTGCTGCAGATCCTCTCATCCCTTGGAATCACAGACTTGGCCCTATCCTGGATCTCGTCATACCTAACTGACTGTACATTCAGCGTCTCCCACTCACACACCACCTCCTCACCTCGCCCCTATCTGTCGGAGTCCCGCAAGGTTCAGTTCTAGGACCCCTGCTCTTCTCCATTTACACCTTTGGCCTGGGACAGCTCATAGAATCTCACGGCTTTCAATATCATCTCTATGCTGACGACACACAGATCTACATCTCTAGACCAGATATTACCACCATACTAACCAGAATCCCTCAATGTCTGTCTGCTATTTCATCCTTCTTCTCCGCTAGATTTCTGAAACTTAACATGGACAAAACAGAATTCATCATCTTTCCCCCATCTCACACGACCTCCCCAACGAACCTATCCATTACAGTAAACGGCTGCCCACTCTCCCCAGTCCCACAAGCCCGCTGTCTTGGGGTAATCCTTGACACTGATCTCTCTTTTAAACCACATATCCAAGCCCTTTCCACTTCCTGCCGCCTCCAACTCAAAAATATTTCACGGATCCGCACATTCCTAAACCAAGAATCTGCAAAGACCCTAGTCCATGCCCTCATCATCTCCCGCCTTGACTACTGTAACCTCCTGCTCTGTGGCCTCCCATCTAACACTCTTGCACCCCTCCAATCTATTCTAAACTCTGCTGCCCGACTAATCCACCTGTCTCCCCGCTATTCCCCGGCCTCTCCCCTCTGTCAATCCCTGCACTGGCTCCCCATCACCCAGAGACTCCAGTACAAAAGCCTAACCATGACATACAAAGCCATCCACAACCTGTCTCCTCCATACATCTGCGACCTCGTCACCCGGTACTCTCCTGCATGCAACCTCCGATCCTCACAAGATCTCCTTTTCTACTCCCCTACTATCTCCTCTTCCCACAATCGCATACAAGATTTCTCTCGTGCATCCCCCCTACTCTGGAATTCTCTACCACAACATATCAGACTCTCGCCTACCATTGAAACCTTCAAAAAGAACCTGAAGACCCACCTCTTCCGACAAGCCTACTACCTGCAGTAACCACCGATCGACCAAACTGCTGCACGGCCAGCTCTACCCTACCTACTGTATCCTCACCCATCCCTTGTAGATTGTGAGCCCTCGCGGGCAGGGTCCTCTCTCCTCCTGTACCAGTTGTGACTTGTATTGTTCAAGATTATTGTACTTGTTTTATTATGTATACCCCTCCTCACATGTAAAGCGCCATGGAATAAATGGCGCTATAATAATAAATAATAATAATGTAATACATAGTGTTGTGAGGGTGACCTGCCCAGTTACATATAGTACGGACAGACATAGTTAAAGTTGGGACTAGCCCATAAAGGAAGGGAAAGTCACCGTAAAAAAGGACTGCTTCCTGATGGGTGTTCAGATAGGGAAGTACAGTAACAAAGTTCAAGGTACAGTGGGCAAGCATCTATCGTTCAGGGCAGTTGGGAACCTTACTGGGATCCCTTGCAGACATTCCTGCAATATCCGGAGCTAAAGGCTACGAAGAGTGCCTTATCCTCTGGAGTACAAGGGATGAAGGTAACAGATCCCAGGTACACTGCGGAACTGAACAGGAAAACCCTGGGACTGACAGAGCCAGTAAACGTAGGGATAGTCCAGGAAGAACAGAAAGTAATGCTGGAAACGTACTGTTTAAAGAAGCAAGGAATAAAAAGTGTTGTGCCCAACACTGCTGGTTACAGTCTGATGAACTTGAACTGTCCAGTAAACTTTCGGTTGTAAAAATGAACTGGGTGTCTCCTGAGTTATGTATGGTGGCTCCTGAAGATGGAGGCAGCTGAGGCCTGTGGCTTACGATCTGATAGCACATTGGGACCGGGACACTATTTTCCTGTAAAGTGCCAGGATGTTATGGAGCAGCACACAGTTACCGGCCTTGGTCACTTTACAGCATCACAGTGCTACTACAGGTGAGAGCCAAAAGCAGCGCTGGAACAAGGGAAAGTGAGCGACGTGTGGCATGATGCCAGTTGCTAATGATATTGGGTTCGAGGGTCACAAGGAAAGCTAATTAGAGTGCCAGATGTCTTATATTAGGATAGCACGTAGTAGTCCTCTATGACTGCTCCCTTTATGCAGAAAATCACATGAGGTTGATTTCTATGGCCTTAGAAAATGTAAGTCACATGGACGTCTAGGAGTCCATTGCAAAATGATCTCTGAATACAAGAACTTTGTGCGTCTGCACATTGTAGCCCTGGCAACTTGGCATTTACACGCTCTATTTATCTGCACATAATTATTGGAGGAAATGCCAAGTTTCTGTCACATGAGCTCCCATTGAACAATTCTACAGCATTCATAAAATGTGTTACTGATACTGTTCCAAATCCCAGTAAAAATGTTGGCTTTACAAAACTATCCTAAATTAAATTTTAGGGTTTAGAAAAAAAATGTATAGAAGCAAATGACATGATTCACCTAAGATTATTATCGTAGTATTCTTAACCCCTGGGACTTTGCTTCTCTTGACCTTATTATCAAGCTAAATAGCATCCTAATTTTCATTTTTTTTTTAAATTTATTTACAGATTATCTAAAAGATTAATTTTTATACTTTTCAGTAATCTATTTATTTATGCTTGTATTTTATAGTTAACAATGGTTTTAATGGTTCCTTTTTATGTATTAATATATTTTCCTTGTAATTTTAAGTAAAAATTGAAAAAGTTAATTAATTAGCATTCCCTGACCTTTGACCTGAAAGTACCTCAATTTTCAATTTAATGTTCAAACTGACCCATCACTATCTGTGTGTTTATTACCTGATGAAGAATTAGTACAGGTCCGAAACAAAGTTTGTGCTGTAAACACAATTTTATTGTAACAACCCTGCTGGCATCACTGCATGGCCTCCCATCCCCACCTGCATTAGGCCGGTTTCACATTTGCGGTTGTGTCCGCAGCGTTTCTTCCGCAATAATCCGCATGCGTTGTATATTCCTATATTTAACATTAGAGACGCATGTGTCTGCGATCGGTTGCATTTTGCCGCGTTTGACGACGCATGCGTCGTTTCGTCGTCTGCGGTTTGGCGCGGTAAACGCTACATGTAGTAATTTTAGAGGCGTCAATTTGCCGCCTAGAAACGTATGCGGTTGTTAGCGGAAGGAATGCACCAAAAAAACACATTACTGTCTATGTGAACGCATGCTGCCGCAAGCATATGCATTTGCTTGCGTTTGAACGCATGCGTTGCACCACAGGAAAACAGGTCTAGACACTGATAAGCCACCCCCCACATACAAAGTGATAAAGGGAGGGAGTGGACATTTGCAGGTCACTACTCAGCAGAGAAGCAGAGCAGACGCAGGTAAGAACCTTGAAGTAAACAAGACACTGAACAATGTGACTATATCCTAGCCAATGTCTTTATTTTCTATTTTCTGTCTCTATATGTGCTAATTTCTGCCATTTCTTTCTTTCTGCATGCATCAGAATGTCATCTTCTGAGGAGCAACGTCCTGGGCCTTCACAAGCAAAACATGTCAATGAAGTGAGTACTCACCTCCTCAGATTGGTAAGTATTTACTGTCACATCTACACATGTGACAATTTTTTTTTTCCTTTTTTTAGAGCACTTCTTCCACTGCGGCAGAGGGTGAGCAGGAGCAGCGGGTTCACGGTCGGGTGGCAAGGCAGCAGCGTGTAAGTATACCTGGCTGACTGTTTATTGTATCCTCACTTTAGTATTCTTGAATCTTCCTTTCTTTACTTTCCTCTTTCTTTACATTTGTCTTCTGGACTCCTTTTTTTATCTTGACTTTCATTATTCATGCCATTTCTCTGCCTCTGTTTTCTTTCTTTTCCTTATGTTACTGTCTCAAACCTTAATGTCTTAATTTATTTTTTAGGTTCCAGAACAGGATAAGGACCTCATTGAAAATGACTTCCTTATCTCTCTGGTCCATGAGCGAGTCCCGTTGTGGGACACCCGGGTTCCGCAGCACTCGGACAACGTGACAATCCGGCGGCTATGGAATGAGTTGGCCAAAGCGATGTGGGATGGATGGGACAACTCCCCGACTCAGGTCCGAAATGCATTTTGTAAGTATTGCAATGCAGTGTGATGCAGCAAAGACCTTGTCCGGGATCACACAACTGTGTGTGATGACAGAAACTCTCAGGAGTTTCTCTCATAACACACAGTTGTGTGAGCACCGCCAAAATTCCATTGTCTAACCATTATTTTTTGTTTTTTCAACTGTGCTCAAAGTCAAAACACGTTGGCGTTCGATGAAGGACCGCTTCAGCAAGGACCTTCGTCAAGAGAGCCGTGTTCCTAGTGGTTCTGGAGCAAGGATCCGAAAATATAAATACCACCGCATTCTGGCATTTTTAAGACCGGTCCTTGCCCAGAGAACGTAAGTATTTTTTCGGTGTATTAGGTTGTGTTGCATTGCCATAATCTGTATGTTTCTATTCCACTGGAGTTGGCGTTTTGTAAATGTTTGGTATTAATTTTTTTTTTTTTTTTCACAGCACATGGAGCAGCACTCTTGACCCTGGTTCTGGAGCGGTCCTTCATCAGACAGCCACAGACCCGCTGCAGCGCTGCTGGATGGCTGGGACAAGTGGGCCTGCCACACTAACTGGAGACCAGGAAGCTGGTCCATCAGGTGATTCCCTTTCCCAGTCCTCTGCCCCTTTTTTTGGGCTCCTCCCGGCAGCGGCAGAGGGCCTCGGACAGGTCACTCATGCCCGAGTTTTTGCACTTGAGCTCGGTTTTTCACGATAGACTCAAAGCGTTGGGTGACCGCCTGGATACTGCCATTAGCCATATGAATACACATATCCAGGAGGTCACCAAAAGCCTTGACCAAGTAAAATCCGACCTCCAGAGGCCAGCACATCATTTTTTTTTAATCAAATTGAACAGGGCATGTCAAAACACCTTACTCCTGATATCCAGCTTAGTGTCATGCAGGCCTGCAATGCTGCTTACGTGCAGGCTATGCAGCAAAGTCGGTATTTTCAGCAGACGGTGGCGGCATATCCACCTGTGCTTACACTGTCACGCTTGACCTCAATGCTGACCTCTGCTGCATACCACTGCACGGCCACCTCCATTCCAAGCACTGCCGGATACCACTACAGCACCACCACCACCACGCCGAGTGCTGTAGGACAGCCCACCACCACCACCATGACAACTGCTTGGACCTCCTCCACTGACACCACCATGCAGCAGCAGGACCCTGGCATGGCCTTCCGCTCCTCCACCACGATGCAGCAGGACCCTGGCATGACCTTCCGCTCCGCCACCACGATGCAGCAGGACCCTGGCATGGCCTTCCGCTCCACCACCACGATGCAGCAGGACCCTGGCATGGCCTTCCAACCTCCTACCGCAACCATGCAGCAGCGGGACAAAGACACTGACAGTTCGGCCACTATAACCAGGCCGCAAGAAATGAGCCCACCGACGCTCCCCAGACCGCAGCGCCGATCCCAAAAAGAGAAAAAAAAAACAGCGGACTATTTCTATTCCTCCCCCCTCACCTCCCAATGTGTCTGTAATGTCGGTTTGTCTCACCCTTCCAGTGTGTCTCAGCCCTCTCATGCATCGAGCCCCATCCCCGATCTGCCAGACCCCAGTAATTTAATGGCCCCTTCTGCCACCCCTGCGTCGTCCACAGTGAGTCAAGCTTCACAGCTACATACCCCCCGTTTCCAGCACTCTACCCCAAGCAGGCGCAGTTAATTTTTTTGTTTGTTTTAAAAATAAATAATAATGTTTTTTGCCCCCAAAAATGTTTGGTTAATTATGTATTTCGCCGCCGGCAACACACACCCTGCGTCAAATAAAACACTGCGCCGCACACTTTATTTTTTAGCCACATCATAGCTCCAGTAGTTAGCAAGTACAACACTGCAGCTTTGTGTGTCTTTGGTATAGAGATATGAGGTGGGCCAGAAAATTTATACTTGTATTTTCTCCATAATCTCTTCTGCTTACTCTGTGACTAGTGTTGCAGACTGAAGAGAAAATGGCGGCAATGCGATGCAGAACTAGACTCAACAGGTCATGTGTCCAAAAACTCATTAGTTAGGACACCTGACCTGGTGAGTAGAGAACTGTCTTGTATAACCTTCATTTTCTCTTCTGTGTACTTAATCTATTTCACACAAAGGGACGATGGCGGTCATACAAGGCATATCTATACTCACCTGGACAGGTGTCAGAAATGGTGAATTCATGAGGCTGGGTTTTGTGCATCATGAATTCATTATTTCTGACACCTGACTTGATGAGTATAGATCTGTTTTGTATTAAACAGCCATCGTTTCTTCCGTCTGCGTCCAATAGATACTGCAGAATAGAATCAGGACGCAATGACGTCAACAACCTTACCATTAACAACCTAAGTGGTTTGTAGAGGAAATACATAGGAGACACGGTCAAGATACCAAAAAAATAAAGTTTATTAACAACAAATAGTAACATTTAAAACATAACTGGTACAGACCAAAACCCAACAGGACATTTACACAATATTATCCTGCCATGCCAAATGTCCAATATCAGAATCAAAAAAGGCAGCAAATTGGTTCCGTATGTGGCCAACTTCAGCAGTTGACCTCAGCGGGTGATGCTGGTAACCTGGCAATGGGTTTGCAACTGGTTCATCCAGTTCAATGTTGGGTTGCTCCTTAGCCATTATGTAATTGTGGAGAACCACACAGGCTTTGACCACCTCATCGACTATCTCCATTTTTAGATTAATGGCTTTTGCAAGAATGCGCCATTTTAAGACTAGAATCCCAAAGGTACACTCTACTGTTCTTCGGGCCCTGGTCAGTCTGTAGATCCTTTTAGTGTGGTTCAAGTCCCGACTGGAATATGGCTTCAGTAGGTTTTCACACATCTGAAAGGCCTCAACCATAACAAATGGCATCGGTGGACCTTGAGTGTTGGAGAGATGTCGTGGCCATGGAAAATTAAAATTTTTACCATACACACATCGGCCCATATCTGAGTTCTTGAAAGTCTGGGAATCGTTGCCACGGCCAAAAGCTCCAATGTCCATGGCGATGAAGCGACAGTCCGTATCTGCGTTCCAGGTGCTTTGATGCCTGGATCACTGCTAGGGTCGTTCATGGGATCCTCCCTATGGACCAAGGGGAGGAGGAGCACACAATTGACGCAACCTCAATGCCTTCATATCCTGGTCAGGGGCCTCTGTGTCTCTGTCTCTGTGTGACTGCTGACAGTTTGACCATGGATGGGGACAAACCCACTGCTACATCTGCAGAACCCAGCATTCAGCCTCCTACCATGAGTAGCTGGACTGGTCCTTCACTGTTCAGACTTGTTAGTATGGGTCATTTAGTATGCCTTCTCTCTCTTTTAGGGAGAAAAGGTCTCTGCCCCAAAGAACAAACCTAGCCGCAATTGTGGCGTTTGTGGCTCCAGACTGCCTTCTGCTTACAAAAAGACCCTTTGTCAACCCTGCATGGATGACATATTAGGTGCTGAACAGCCCTTCCTCCTGGACAGCATTAAAACACTGATTTAAGCAGGAGGTACAAACCTCCATGGCAGCCCTTCCCCAGGCCCTGGTGTCGCATCCTCCTCCCCCTAAAAAGAAGAAAATGGCATCGGTTGAAACTGACTCGGGCGAAGTTCATACTTCAGGGTCAGAAGATATTTGGAAGAATAAGGGCTCCCCATCCACACCTAAACCTGATGGGGAAAAAATACAATTTTTCTTCAGAGGATATGAATGAGCTTGTTTCCATAGTAAGAAACACCATGGGGGTCGAGGAGGTGGAGGAAAGGCACTCAGTTCAGGATGAGATGTTTGGGGGTCTGAAACCCAAAAGTAAAAAAGGGTTTCCTATCCATGAAAATGTCCAAAATCTTATTTTTCAGGAGTGGGCTTCCCCAGAGAAGGGCCTTAGCTTTCCTTCAGAATTAAGGAACCGCTTTCCCCTTGAAGGTGATAATTCTATTTGGGAAGTCCCTAGGGTTGACGTCCAAGTCTCTAAAGTAACTAAAAAGATGTCCCTCCCATTCGAGGATTCATCCCAATTAAAAGATCCCATGGATGAAAAGATAGAAAGTCACCTAAAAAAGTCCTGGGAATCCTCTACGAATTTGCTTAAAGCAAATATTGCTTTCACATGCGTCACCAGAGCCCTAGTTCTCTGGCTTCGCAAGTTAGAGGAACACATCTCCCAGGGGACCTCCAGAGAGGAAATCCTGGACTCCCTACCCCTCCTCCAAAAGGCGACGGGGTTCTTAACCGATGCCTTAGGAGAATTTGTTCAAGTGACTGCTCGGTCTTTAGTCCTCTCTAACTCAGCCAGGAGAGCCCTTTGGCTGAAATCATGGGGAGGCGATATCACTTCTAAGACCAAACTTTGGGCCATCCCCTTTCAGGACACCATGTGTTCGGGGGGCCAGCCTTGGATGACATCCTTGAAAAGGCGTCTGATAGGAAAAAATTGCTTCCTGAACAGAAAATCACTAGGAAGCGGGAACCGGGATGTGTCAAAGACACTATGTAAACTCGAGTCCCTGGGCTGGATCCCGAATCTCCAGAAGTTGGACTTGCACCCCTCCACAAGGAAAAAATTGGGGGGATTCTCTTAGACTCAGAAAAAAGAACGTCCTTCCTTCCCGAAGATTGCCAGCACGACCTTCGTCAGAGGATCTCCAGATTCAGACAACAAAGGTCACCAACCTTAGAGAGTCCATGTCCATTCTGTGGTCCTTAACCTCGTGTATTCAGGCAGTAGCCTGGGCTCAGGCACATACACAAACCCTCCAAACTCACGTCCTCATACTCCCGGAAGTATCGTAAGGTTCTATCCAGAAAGATTCCGCTTCCCGGACACGTGAAGTCAGCCCTCTCATGGTGGTTGAATGGCCGAAACCTATGGAGAGGGGTAAGCTGGGTTCAGTTTTCCCTGAAAGTTCTTCATACAGATGCCAGCTGAAGAGGTTGGGGCTCCGTGATGGAGGAAACATATTTTCAAGGACTATGGTCCCCGGACATAAGATCCAGATCTTCCAACCTGAGAGAATTAAAGGCAGTGGAGGAAGCACTGATAGCTGCTTCATCTCTCATCCGGGGCCATCATGTCCGTGTCTACACAGACAACATAACATCGGAGGCCTATCTCCGACATCAAGGGGGCACGAAATATGCCAGCCTAAAACTAATTGCAGCACGGATATTTCTCTGTAGAGAAACACCTGCTATCAATCTCAGCAGTACATCTGAAGAGCTTGGACAAGACCCAGGTGGACTTCCTCAGCAGGGAGGACGTCCATCCCGGGTAATGATGCCTGAACCAAGAGGTCTTCCTATCCCTAACCACGAGATGGGAGAACCCGGAGGTCGACTCATTTGCAAACGCCATAAATGCAAAATCAAAAACATATTTCTCCCTCAGTACCATGTATGGGGCTCAGGGGATAGATGCTTTCGCTCATCCATGGATTTTCAACCTGGCTTACGCTTTTCCACCAATCTCGATGCTGGCAAAGACTCTGCAAAAGATCCGGTCAGACCAAGTCATGACAATCTTAATTGCCCCAATGTGGCCGGGGCGGAGCTGGTACAGCGCTTTGATGGATATGGCCTAGGAAGGTCCCCTACTTCTCCCTCAAAGAACCGACCTCCTTTGTCAGGGTCCCCTACTTCACCCAGGGCTCAAAAAATTGAACCTTGCAGCCTGGCTACTGAGGGCGGCATCCTAAGAGCCAGGGGCCTCTCAGACAGGGTAATCCAAACTCTCCAAAAGAGTAGAAAACCTGTGACCAATGCCATCTATAGCAAAGTGTGGAAGAAGTTCTCTTCCTGGTGTCTTCCCAGTGTCCCGGATCCCTCCCACCCCAACATTGCTCAAATCTTAGACTTCCTCCAGAAGGGTTTAGATCTAGGGCTTACCCCAAGTACGCTAAAGGTTCAGGTTTCGGCCCTTAGTTCATACTTTGACCGGGACGTGGCCTGTCACTGCTAGATCAAAAGGTTCATGACTTCTGCAAGCAGATTACGTCCTAGACTCCCTAGTCGGCTTTCCCCCTGGGAATCTAAATTTAGTGCTCAATAGTCTAACTCAGCCCCCCTTTGAGCCCTTGCCTTCATTACCCCTTAAAATCCTAATGCTTAAGACTGTGTTCCTTGTGGCAATTACCACGGCTAGGCGCATAGGAGAATTGCAGGCCCTGTCGGTACAAGAGCCCTTCCTATCTATAAACTCTGATAGTATAGTCTTGTGTCTAGATCCCTCCTTTATGCCAGAAGTCATCTCGGATTTTCATAGGGGTCGGGATGTTGTATTGCCCTCATTTTGCCCAAATCCTTCCAACGCGAAGGAAGGAAATTTCCACACCCTGGATGTCCGCAGAGTGGTCCTCCACTACCTGGAACAGTCCAGGGCCTGGAGGATCGACCAGAACCTCTTTATCCAGTTTTCAGGCCAGAATAAAGGAAAGAATGTTTCTAAAAGAACAATCGCAAACTGGATTAAGCAGGCCATCTGTCTTGCATACTCAACAAAAGACCTCCCTCCTCCGATTTCGCTGAAGGCTCATTCCACTCGGTCAGTCTCCACATCATGGGCAGCAAGAGGGAATGCCTCATCTGAGCACATATGCAGAGCTGCCACCTAGTCTTCGGAACATAATTTGATCAGACACTACAGATTAAATTTCGACAGGAATCTTACGTTCGGCAGACGTTTTCTGCAGGCCGCAGTCCCTCCCTAAAGAAATTATCATTGGTATAACTCCAAGGTGACTGTCGTGGAAGGTGACTAGAGAAAATAGAACTAGTCTTATGGGTAATTTGGTTTCTAGGAACCTTCCACAACCGCACTAATTTCCCTCCCTATCTCATATTCATTGGATGATTCCAGCACTTTGGTGGTAACTATTCTTGCTTGCATGTCCAGAAAAACACTGGAGGTAGCAGGAAGGGGACGGTGTGATGATGGGATATGTTATGTGGGTATCATTTTGTGTATATTTATATTTTATTGATTATCATGGTGTTCTCTTGTAGGATGAGTTATTTGCCAATTGATGAATTGCTGTTATTTGCCATCTGATATCAGCCCCCACAGTCCTGTACTGTTATCTCTCCACAGGGTCAGTGAATAATGTTGTTTGCTAATATGCTAATGACATAATGAACTAGCTTGTTGAAACAATGAGCCCCTGCAACCCACCCCCCTAACCTGTGAATGAGGAGAGGGACTTGTAAATATCAGGGAGGTGACACACAGATCAGTCTTGTGTGGAATGATGATGTGAACACAGCGTCAGAGAGAAGGGGAAGCGTATGGACCATTTTTTATCCTCTGCTGGATTATTGGACTCTCATCTCCTTGGACATTAATCCGGTTACTGAACTGCATTCGGCTTCTGGACTATCTTATCTTTTGTGTGGTGGATCGTATATGGACCTTTTTGTATTTTTGCCTAAATAAAGGTCTTGGAATTGTTTACTATACTCTAGCTCTGTTGATTGTGTGATATCGGAGAAGTACCCCATGACAGAGGGTTATTTAACCTCTTTGTGTTTCCTGTCAACCATTATGGCGGGAAGACATCCTCCAAGGTGACTGTCGTGGAAGGTTCCTAGAAACCGAATTACTGGTAAGACATTCTATTTTTTTCTTATTGTGTGGCGATGAACGTTCATCCTTGTTCTCAGTTTTTGCCCTGTCTCTCCTACATACAGACCCCCAGTTGGACTTTTAGTACAAATAATTAGGTACACCACATTAGATGTGATGCAGCTGAAATTACCTGGAATCTTGTAGTCCTGATGTGAATTGGGGATCTTTATCATGTCCGTAGTCATTATAAATGGACAGGTTTTACATTCTTTTCTTGTTGTAAGGAAAGGTTCCTGCAGCTGTTTTAGAGGACATGGAGCTTCTGACAATAATACTTCTTAGATATGGGGGCTGCCTAAAACACAGTAGTGGGGGGTCTTGAAAAATGGATTGTAAGCAGGCATCTTTTTGTAGTAAAGGTTGTAATTTCCATGCAGCTCCCCTTAGCAACTCCAGATTTGGATTGTAGGTGACTACTATAGGTACCCGGTTATTTTCTTCTTTAGCTTGGTAATGTAGCAGGTGATTCCTTGATATTCTAGTTGCTCTTGTAATTTGGTTTTGAATTGTTCTTGGATGGTAGCCCTGATTCAAAAAGGTCTTTCTAAGGCGACCAAGGTGTTCATCTCTATCCATGGGGTTGGAATATATACGATTGTATCTGATGGCTTGGCTGTAGACAATAGTTATTTATGTGTTTTGGATGGAAACTGACCTATTTAAGGCTACTTTCACACTAGCGTTAACTGCAATCCGTCACAATGCGTCGTTTTGCAGAAAAAACGCATCCCGCAAAAGTGCTTGCAGGATGCGTTTTTCCCCATAGACTTGTATTGACGACGCATTGCGACGGATTGCCACACGTCGCATCCGTCGTGCGACGGATGCATCGTGCTTTGGCGGACCGTCGGGAGCAAAAAACGCTACATGTAACGTTTTTTGCTCCTGACGGACCGCTTTTTCCGACCGCGCATGTGCGGCCGGAACTCCGCCCCCACCTCCCCGCACCTCACAATGGGGCAGTGGATGCGCCGGAGAAATGCATCCGCTGCCTCCGTTGTGCAGTGCGTTAAACGCTAGCGTCGGAATCTCTGCCCGACGCATTGCGACGGGGAGATTCCGACGCTAGTGTGAAAGTAGCCTAAGGTATGTTGGGCGGTCAATTGGCTTCTGATACAGGGATGTCTCTATTTCATAGTTCTGTAGCTTAATGATGGTGTCCAAAAAGTTAATTTCAGTGCTGGAGTAGTTGTGTTAAGGTGATGGTGGGATAAAATTGATTATACTATTCATGGAACGACTTTAGCTGTGACTCAGACTCTGTCCAGATGATTAAAATATCATCAATGTAGCGGTAGTAGGCCAGATGGGACATGAGGATAAAAAGTCGCTTTCAAGCTTGGCCATGAAAAGATTTGCAGACTGTGGAGCCATTTTTCTTCCCATTGCTGTGCCAGTCTCCTGTAGATATACAGTACCTTGTTGTCCAATTCAAATTAATTGCGGGTGAGGATGAATTTTATAAGTTTCACCACAGAATCAGCATCAGTCCCTGTGTTTTCCAGTTAGAATTTGCAGGCATTTAATCCATCCTGGTGTGGGATATTAGCATACAAAGATTCCACATCCAGGATGGTTCCTTCTGGTAGAGGACCTATTGCTGCTAGTTTATTCAATAGGTCCGTTGTGTCCTGAATGTAACTGGCTGTTTCCTTTACCAATACTGAGCAAATGGTCTGAATACTTAGAACCATGTGATATTTCAGTTTTTCTTTTTTCTTTTTTTAATTTGAAAAAGTTTCTACATTTCTGTTTTTTTTTTCAGTCAAGATGGGGTGCAGAGTGTACATTAATGAGAAAAAAATGAACTTTTTTGAATTTACCAATGGCTGCAATGAAACAAAGAGTGAAAAATTTAAAGGAGTCAGAATACTCTCTGTACCCACTGTGGATCCAGTGAGTTGAGTAATATTATCTGTTAAGATTAAACCCAAATATAATGATTAGTGATGAATGATAACTACCATCCATAATGTGGGATAAGTGAAGTTGTGGGTGATCAAAACTGAGGCAGACAGTGCTTTTATGCACTCATAAAAAAATGGACACCATCATATCACAGGTTCTATGTGTTCCACCGTGCCTCCATCTGATTCATTATAGGGAATCTTCTGATGTGAGTTCCGTCTGAATCACGTATTTCAGAGATTAACACGGAAATCCCTGTGCAAGCTCTCAGAGTGGAACGCAGGATAAATATGTGCCAAGCCTTACTGTGATCTTTGGGAGGCAGAATGACAAAAAATCAACAGCACGTAAACAATTGATTTAATTTATTTTTTTCCGTCGTTCCTTGTGTGGTATAAGTGATATGGTGACTATTCTTCGGGTCGGTGCAATTACAGCGATCCTAGATTAATATTTTTTTTATGTTTGGCTGCTGTCACACACTAAAACACGCTTTTTTTGTTTGTAAATCACTTTGTTTTGAGAGCTACAAGTTTTTCTTATTTGTGCCGACAGAGTCATGTTAGGGCGAGTTGACGAGTTGAAGTTTTTATTGGTGCCATTTTTGGGCACATGACATTTTTTGATCACTTTCTATTCCAATGTTTGGGTTACAGAATGAACAAAAACCAGCAATTCAGGATTTTTTTTTTTTTGGGTGGGAGGAGGGTTTATGCCGTTCTACATGTGGTACAATTGATAAAGCAGCTTTATTCTTCAGGTCAGGATGATTACAACGATGCCACATTAATTTTTTTTGTTTTGTTCCTTTTACGCAATAAAAACTATTTTATAGAAAAAAAGAACTGTTTTGCATTGCTTTATTCTGAGAGCTATAAGTTTTTTTTATTTTTCCACTGATGGAGCTGTAATATATGTCTTTTTTTTTTGCGAGACTAGATGCCACCCAGGTAACAATCAGCCCTTTGCAATGGCGTCATGGGGCACCAATCGAAGGTAGCATTTAGAGCAGGGGTCCCCAACCTGTAGCTCGGGAGCCACATGTGGCTCGCGGTGCCATGAATTGTGGCTCGTGGCTGTCTGTCAGCTTGGTGCATTAGCTTCAGGTCTAGCAAACAGGTATGAAGAGCACATCTGAAAATGGTGTATTTTGTGAGCAACCCTGCACAGAAGAGAAGATCTGGATGTACATATACTCTTCTTAGGGGTTTTGAGATGATTTAAGTATGGTATGCTGGAGACAAGATGACACCACCTGTCAGAGGAGGTGTTTGAAGCTGGATATGACAGTGTCTTGGGAGTGCTTTATAGGAGAATACTGAATGGGGGTATTATAGGAACCCCTGGATCTTTGTATACTGCTTTGGGGTGATTGATTGTTGTGGAAAAGATTTGGTTAACATTATGCATGTAACGGGGGCTTTGGTTGCCACTACTGTGAGGGGACGGGAACTGAAAGTGGCTCGCGACCCTCTCTCAGAACTGAATGTGGCTCTCAAGGTCAGAAACGTTGGGGACCTCTGATTTAGAGGGTTAAACTGCCTGAAGCAATGCGGGCAATGCTCCTGCAAGTGAGTGTTGGGTGTCAGCTGACACCTGGCGGCGATGGCGCACGCTCAGCTCATCTACGTGCAAAATCGCCTGGACGTATCCATACGTCCAAGGTCGGTAATCCGCTACCAACCTAGACGTCTGGATATGTCCAAAATTGTTAAGAGTTTAAAAAAACGTACGGCAGGTCAGTCAGTTTCTGCTGTGGCTTTTCCTGTAACGTGAATGTGGTTTGATAAAATTTTGGATGCTTTCTGCTACTGTAATATATGTATTGTCTGCTGTGTCCATTGTTATTGTAACCTGGTGTTGTTGCTGCCTTTTAATCTATGATGGTTTTTTGAACTTTTGTCTTATTTTCAGTGAAGTGCTATTGTAATAATCAAATCTGCTACATGTGAACATTCCCTCGGGAGGGGATCAAGCCATTTTTTCATTATAACGGTTTGTCCTCCCTAATGGGAGAGGACAAGCGTTGTGACACAAATTGAATTGTGGGCAGCCGGTATTAATATACCTCATTTATAAATTAGGATTTGGCCCCAGTGACAGCGTATTCTGGCTTTGACAAGATTCCAATAATGAGAATGAAGCAGATGTGCTGACGTGTTGGGGAGTGTCACTGAAGGGGAAAGTCAGGGAATTGCTGGAGATTAGCATTCTCTGACCTTCTGCCAGCCAGAACTGAAATGATAACAGTTGTGCTTGGAATTAAATGGATCCTAATTCATAATGGGAATGATTAAAGCAAATAATTCTACATTAATGTTCTGCACATGTGAGTTCTCCATCTATGTACACTCCATCCAGAAATCTGTAAGCATTAGCAGAATTTGTTCAATACATCTATTCTTCAATGAGAAGGTGATTTCTCTAAAATGTCTTGTCCACATCCCGCTGGATGCTGCATTACAGGGTATGCTCACGTCTTCATGACATGTCCGACTCTGACTCTCCTTTTACTGAATCTTGCATCTTCATCTGAATCATTGCACCTCAAATCCACCTTTATCTCACTGTAGAAATGGTCAAAATGCTTATTTTTGCCCTAATATATTATATGTTCATCTTGACTATTGTAACTCATTAGTAATCAGTCTTCTTTTCACTTCTTTTCCCCCTCCAATCTGTCCCAAATGCCGGAGCCAGGCTCTTATTTCTACTCCGATGCCTCTAATTTTGGGTTTCTGCACTGGTTTCACATTTAATTTATATTTATTACTCTCACGCACAAAGCTCTCAATAGTGCTGCACTATGATATATCTTCCCTCTCGTCTCTGTCTATAAAGGTACCTTCACACTCAGCGACGCTGCAGCGATACCGACAACGATGTCGATCGCTGCAGCGTCGCTGGAGAGCTGTCACACAGACAGCTCTCCAGCGACCAACGATGCCGGTAACCAGGGTAAACATCGGATGGAGATCGCGGCGGCCATTTTCCCAAAGCCGAGTTTGCATCTCGGCTTCAGGAAAATGGCCGCCGCGATCTCCATCTGCGCACGCGCGGCATCCCGCGGCCATTTTCCTGAAGCCCCGTGCAGCAGAGCACTCCATCTGCGCACGCGCGGCCTCAGGAAGATGGCCGCCCCCACCGATGACAAGGGTAATAGCGCAGATCGCGCGCTTTTACTTCACCTGCGCGCAGTGGATTCGGCACTTGGACATGCGCACACCACTACGCCACCAACGGAAAGCTGGGGAAGAAACAGCGATGTCACCACGCTGACCTGACCAGCCTGATTGACAGGCGAAAATGGCAACTTTGGTAATGTATTTCGCAGCATAGGTGGGGAATCAGGGTACACTGTGACTACATACACTATTGTAATGCAGAGCGCAGGCCCTATTTAACAGTATTTTTATCTCAATCTGAAAAAACGGGGTGACAGGTTCCCTTTAAACCCGAATCCAAACCTCACTTGTGTTTGCAGGTCTTTCCCCGTGCTGCACCAGTCCTGGAATATGTTATTAGGTTACGTCGGCTCTAATCACGTTTTATTTCTAGTATCTCCTTCCCTTTCCCTTAAATATAACATGGAGATTTTTCTTGCCGGACTCTGCATTGCTTTTCATCTGTTCTTCGTGGAAGAAGCATATCACAATTGCTCAGAAATTGTATATACTTCAGAGCCGAAGCAGATCGGAGCCACAAAGAGGGGAGAACAACATTGCACGGTTCATTATTATGTCAGATGGTTGCAGTTTTCCTTTGGTAGGCTCTTATCCGGGGAACGTGAAGTGCAGCGGTGCTTAATTGGATATACTGTGGTGGCCTTTTACTATTCAGAAAATATATCTTATTTTCATTGGCTGCTGTGGCTGTATGGCAAATATCACAGTTCTCAATAAGCCCAGTGAATTTTAGACACATGATTTTATCTAGCTAAAAGGAATCTGTCATGTAAAATAACTATTAGGCCGGCGTCACACTTGCGAGTTTTACGGACGTAAGAGCGCAGAAACTACGTCCGTAAAACTCGCAAAAAATACGGCACAATTATTCTCTATGCCCCTGCTCCTATCTGCCGTATTTTACTGATCAGTATTATACGGCTTTCTACGGCCGTAGAAAATCGCAGCATGCTGCGTTTGTCACCGTATTGCGCAAATAAAACGCCAATGAAAGTCTATGGAAGCCCCAAAAATACGGATTACACACGGACCAGCAGTGTGACTTGCGAGAAATACGCTGCGCTGTTACAGAGAAAAGCCGGTAATTCAGTGCGGTGTACAGTAAAATCACTGACAGCTTACAGTAGAATAGGTAGACTAAATATGTACACATAGAATAGGTGTATATATATATATATATGCATAATCCACACTACTAATGTTAGTAGTGTGTATCTGCAAAATTTGGCCGTTCTAGCTCTTAAAATAAAGGGTTAAATGGCGGAAAAAATTGGCGTGGGCTCCCGCGCAATTTTCTCCGCCAGAGTAGTAAAGCCAGTGACTGAGAGCAGATATTAATAGCCTGGAGAGGGTCCATGGTTATTGGCCCCCCCCCCTGGCTAAAAACATCTGCCCCCAGCCACCCCAGAAAAGGCACATCTGGAAGATGTGCCTATTCTGGCACTTGGCCACTCTCTTCCCATTCCCGTGTAGCGGTGGGATATGGGGTAATGAAGGGTTAATGCCACCTTGCTATTGTAAGGTGACATTAAGCCTAATTAATAATGGAGAGGCGTCATTTATGACACCTATCCATTATTAATCCAATTGAATGAAAGGGTTAAAAAAAAGCACACATTATTAAAAATTATTTTAATGAAATAAAAACAAGGGTTGTTGTAATATTTTATTTAACGCCCAATCCAATCACTGAAGACCCTCGTTCTGTAAAAGAAAAAACATAATAAACCAACAATATACTTACCTTCCGCAGATCTGTAAAGTCCAACAATGTAAATCCTTCTGAAGGGGTTAAAACATTTTGCAGCAAGGAGTTCCGCTAATGCAGGCTGCTCCTTGCTGCAAAACCCCGGGGAATGAAGCTAAATATAGGTCAATGATCTATATTTAGCTTCATTTGCGGTGAGGCGCCCTCTGCTGGCTGTTCATAGGTCGTGGGAACTTTCCTAGAAAGCCTGTATGTAAACCATATCTCATATCATGTCGGGTTTAGGAAGGAGAAAGCAAAAGCCGGTAATTGAATTACCGGCTTTTTGCTATCTCGCGCTGTATGAAGGAATAATATATATATATATATAAACATTCCATGACGTCCTCTTCTGGTCTTCACGACGCGGCTCCGGTGCAGGCGTACTTTGTCTGCTCTGTTGAGGGCAGAGGAAAGTACTGCAGGGTGCAGGCGCCGGAAAGTTCAGAGAGGCCCAGCGCCTACGCACTGCAGTACATTGCTCTGCCCTCAACAGGGCAGACAAAGTACGCCGGAGCCAGAGCTGCGGCGTGAAGATCAGAAGAGGACATCTTCTGATGAAGATGGGAGGCGCCGGAGCAAATGGAGCTTTACTTTATCACTGAGGCTAAGTTCACATTAGCCTACCTATGCGAGGCGTGTCATCTGCATGTGCAAACGCATGCCAGAACACATTTAAAAGCATGCTTACGCTGTTTTTTTTCATCATTTAATGCATGACGCTAAAAAAAAAGCTGCGTGTGCATGCGTTTTTGCCTGCATATAAATTGTTTATGCGCATGCATTCGGTATTTCCAGGAGAATTTGTGTATGCGGACAATGCTTTTCCAGTAGAATTTTCTTGAGATTTCTATATATAGACCCTGCACAGATGAAATCTTCTTCTTTTGCTGCTGTATCCAGCAGAGCTTCAATGACTTGCTGCTACATGTCCGAGGATCCATCACCAGGCAGAACACACAACTACGTTGAGCAATTCCTGCTGAGGTACGTTTGTTGGTGACCCTGAGGTAAGTAATTTTGAAAAAGAAACACGTCATTAGTATTATTGTTATAAAAGCCATGTACTGATTTTTTTTTTTTCCATTTTCTGTTCGGCAGATTTCTGGCTACCAGAGAGACCTTAAGATCTCTACATTTTCAATTACGGATTGTAGTGTCCATCCTTTCTGGGATAGTTGCAGACACCTGCCGTGCTTTATGTGACGTTCTGCGTGAAGAATTTTTCCCCCATCCCACAAGTGCTGCAAAATTCCAGGACATTTGTAATTTTCCAAACTGTTTGGGGGCGGTGGACGGCAAACACATTCGGATTATGAAACCTGCTGGAAGTGGATCCGAGTATTTCAATTGCAAAAAATATTTTTAGATTGTTCTCGTGGCAATTGCAGATGCTGACTGTCGATTTGTTGCCGTGGAAGTTGGCTCATTTGGATGAGGAAATGACTCTCAGACTTTCAAAGACTCTGACGTGGGCCAATGTTTGTATGGGAATAATTTCAATTTTCAAACACCACAACGTCTTCCGAACACTGAAGGACCCCCAATGCCATTTGTTGTGGTTGGGGATGAGGCATTTCAAATGTGTGCCAACCCCATAAAACCATACTTGAGTCGGGACTTGAATCACAGCAAAAGGATTTACAACTACCGACTGACAAGGGCACGAAGAACTGTGGAGTGTGCCTTTGGTTTGCTGGCATCAAAATTGCGCATTTTGGGAACAGCCATCAATCTAAAAACTGAGACAATTGATGAGGTTGTCAAAGCATGTGTTATTCTGCACAATTACATCCTGGCAACAGAGCAGCACCACTTAGAACTTGAGGAACCTGTTGCAGGATTACCAAGATCACCCTCTGAGGACAATTTCAGTGGAAGTTATCCAAATGAGGGATAACTTTGCTGCTTACTTTGTTCCTGATATTGGACGTGTGGCATGGCAAGATGAAATGGTTTAATCTGTTTGTAAATAAGTAAATGTACCTGTAATGTTTGCTGACTTTAATAATAATAAACCTCCACTTCTCAAGAATACAATGCACACGTGTGTGCTTTCAAATAAAGAGACAAAGAAAACAGGGATTGTGAAAACAAAAGACAATTTTTATTAACAAGAATACAAAAAATAGTTTCTTTACCAATAAATTAAAATTTTGTTTAGGTTCCTGGTCTGTCCGATAGTGTGATATTGTGAACCTGGGAGGCGTCGGGCTGGGATGATTGGGTATGAGTTGGTAACGGAGAGATTACAGGGGAAGGGGGCAATAAGATGTAGGATTGGCTCACGGATGGTGTGGTCTATGATGTCACGGATGGGAGTTAATAATGGGGCAGATGACACATTGGGAGCAGATGGAACATTGGGGGAAGATGACACATTAGGAGTTGAATATGAATTGGAATGGATAGACACATTTGAAGGGATAGACACAAGGGAAGGTGTAGACAGATTGGAAAACAGAGCACATTGGGAGGTTAGGGTGGAGGTAGTGGGTACTGTTTTTGGTACCTTTTCTTCTCCCGGTCTTTACTTTCGGGTGCTGAGCAGAGTCAGTACAGGCCACGTTTTTTTTTTGTGTGTTACCTCTGCATTTCTTCCTTGCATATTGCAGGGGTGCTTCACTCGGCTGCGTGGTGGAAGCTTCATGCTGCAGGGGTGCTGCGCTCTGCAGCGTGGTGTAGCTGGGAACTGAGGAACTGCCATAATTGTTGTGAATTCTGCTTTTGGGCTCCCTCCGATGGTTGTAGGTGGTAATGCAGTTGTCCCTGGGCTGCAGTCCTGGACAGGTGTATCTGCTGATTGCAATTCTGACTGGGGTATTTAGGTTTGCAGGACTCATTAGTCCTTGCCAGTTGTCAATGTTTCTTGGGAAGTGTTGGATCTCTGTCTGGCTTCTCCTGCTTAGCTGCCAATTCGGCAAAGATAAGTGTCTGTTTCTTTTTCTATGGCACACAAGCTGTGTGCTTGTTTTTTTGATTGTATTCCTGCTCTGAGTGTAGGAGTCTCTGGAGTTGCAGATATACCTTCCACGTCTTTAGTTAGATGGAGGAATTTTTTGTATAATCTGCTGTGGATATTTTTGGAAGGGTTTTAATACTGACCGCACAGTACTCTGTCCTATCCTTTCCTATTTTAACTAGAGTGGCCTCTTGTGCTAAATCCTGTTTTCTGCCTGTGTTTGTCTTTCCTCTCCTAATCACTGCCAATATTTGTGGGGGGCTGCCTATCCTTTGGGATTCTGCTCTGAGACAAGGTAGTATTCCTATTTCCATCTATAGGGGTATTTAGTCCTCCGGCTGTGACTAGGTGTCTAGGGTTTGTTAGGTACACCCCACGGCTACTTCTAGTTGCGGTGTTAAGATCAGGATTTGCGGTCAGTATAGTTACCACCTACTCCAGTGAAAGTTTTCAGGCTGCTCCAAGGTCACCGGATCATAACAGTACAACTGGCCCATAATGAGTTAAATGCATCTCAGAAGAAGGGAAGAAAGGTGTTGAGCCATTTTTTTTTCTTCAGTCTGCTTTATCTTCTCTTCCCTCTTTATCTATGGGTGGCTGAGGAGCCTTGTGCTAGCATGAATGTTCAGGACTTAGCTTCTCGTGTAGACCAGCTTGCTGCTAGGGTACAGGGTATTTCTGATTATATTGTTCAGACTCCTGTTTTTGAACCTAAGATTCCTACTCCTGATTTGTTTTTTGGTGACAGGTCCAAATTTTTGAGTTTTAAAAACAACTGTAAACTGTTTTTTGCTTTGAGACCTCGATTCTCCGGTGATTCCATTCAGCAGGTTAAAATCGTCATCTCCCTGCTGCGTGGCGACCCGCAGGATTGGGCGTTTTCCCTGGAATCTGGGAATCCGGCTTTGCTTAATGTAGACTCCTTTTTTTCAGGCTTTAGGATTATTATATGATGAACATAATTCTGTGGATCAAGCTGAGAAGACCTTGTTGGCCCTGTCTCAGGGTCAAGAGGCGGCAATTTTCAGAATAATGGAATAATGATGCTTTGGCGGCAATTTTCAGAAAGGGTCTTTCTGAATCCGTTAAAGATGTTATGGTGGGGTTTCCCACGCCTTCCGGTCTGAGTGATTCTATGTCTCTGGCCATTCAGATTGACCGGCGCTTGCGGGAGCGCAGAACTGTGCGCGCTGTGGCGTTGTCCTCAGAGCAGATTCCTGAGCCAATGCAGTGTGATAGGATTCTGTCTAGAACAGAACGACATGGATTCAGACGTCAGAATAGGTTGTGTTACTATTGTGGCGACGCTTCTCATGTCATTTCAGTCTGCCCTAAGCGGACAAAGAGGATCGCTAGTTCATTTACCATCAGCACTGTACAACCTAAATTTCTGTTATCTGTGTCCTTGATCTGCTCATTGTCATCATTTTCTGTCATGGCGTTTGTGGATTCAGGTGCCGCCTTGAACTTAATGGACTTTGAGTTTGCCAGGCGTTGTGGTTTTCCCTTGCAGCCTTTGCAGAACCCTATTCCTTTAAGGGGCATTGATGCTACACCCTTGGCTAAAAATAAGCCCCAGTTTTGGACACAGGTGACCATGCGCATGGCGCCAGCCCATCAGGAAGATTGTCGATTTCTGGTTTTGCATGATGCTATCGTGCTGGGTTTTCCGTGGTTGCAGGTACATAATCCTGTGTTGGATTGGAAGTCCATGTCTGTGACTAGTTGGGGTTGTCAGGGGGTTCATAATGATGTTCCTTTGATGTCAATTTCCTCTTATTCCTCTTCTGAAATTCCAGAGTTTTTGTCTGATTTTTAGGATGTATTTGATGAGCCCAAGTCCAGTTTCCTTCCACTGCACAGGGACTGCGATTGTGCTATTGACTTGATTCCAGGCTGTAAGTTTCCTAAGGGTCGACTTTTATAATATATAATAATAATAATTTTTATTTATATAGCGCCAACATATTCCGCAGCGCTTTACAAATTATAGAGGGGACTTGTACAGACAATAGACATTACAGCATAACAGAAATACAGTTCAAAACAGATACCAGGAGGAATGAGGGCCCTGCTCGCAAGCTTACAGACTATGAGGAAAAGGGGAGACACGAGAGGTGGATGGTAACAATTGCTTTAGTTATTCGGACCGGCCATAGTGTAAGGCTCGGGTGTTCATGTAAAGCTGCATGAACCAGTTAACTGCCTAAGTATGTAGCAGTACAGACACAGAGGGCTATTAACTGCATAAAGTGAATGAGAACATGATGCGAGGAACCTGGTGTTTTTTTTGTTTTTTTTTTATATATATAAATAGGCCACACAGGGATCGTTAGGTTAATGCATTGAGGCGGTAGGCCAGTCTGAACAAGTGAGTTTTTAGGGTACGCTTAAAACTGTGGGGATTGGGGATTAATCGTATTAACCTAGGTAGTGCATTCCAAAGAATCGGCGCAGCACGTGTAAAGTCTTGGAGACGGGAGTGGGAGGTTCTGATTATTGAGGATGCTAACCTGAGCTCATTAACGGAGCGGAGGGCACGGGAAGGGTGGTAGACTGAGACCAGAGAGGAGATGTAGGGTGGTGCAGAGCCATGGAGTGCTTTGTGGATGAGGGTAGTAGTTTTGTACTGGATTCTGGAGTGGATGGGTAACCAGTGTAATGACTGGCACAAGGTAGAGGCATCGGTGTAACGGTTGGTGAGGAATATGATCCTGGCAGCAGCATTCAGGACAGATTGGAGTGGGGAAAGTTTGGTAAGAGGGAGGCCGATTAGTAGAGAGTTACAATAGTCCAGACGAGAATGAATAAGTGAAACAGTAAGAGTTTTTGCAGAGTCGAAAGTAAGAAAAGGGCGAATTCTAGAAATGTTTTTGAGATGCAGGTAAGAAGAGCGAGCCAGTGATCGAATGTGGGGGGTGAATGAAAGGTCAGAATCAAGAATGACCCCAAGGCAGCGGACATGTTGCTTTGGAGTAATGGTGGAACCGCACACGGAGATGGCAATGTCAGGCAAAGGTAGGTTAGTAGAGGGAGAGAACATGAGGAGTTCAGTTTTTGACAGGTTTAGTTTCAGATAGAGGGAGGACATGATGTTGGAGACAGCGGTAAGACAATCACTGGTGTTTTCTAAAAAGGTCGGCGTGACAACAGGAGAAGAGGTGTATAATTGGGTGTCGTCAGCATAGAGATGGTATTGGAAACCAAATCTACTGATTGTTTGTCCAATAGGGGCAGTATACAACGAGAAGAGGAGGGGGCCTAGGACTGATCCTTGAGGAACCCCAACAGTAAGGGGAAGGTGAGAGGAGGAGGAACCAGCAAAACATACAGTGAAGGATCGGTCAGAGAGATAGGAGAACCAGGAGAGAACGGTGTCCTTGAGGCCGATGGAGCGGAGCATAGTGAGGAGGAGCTGATGATCCACAGTATCGAATGCTGCAGAGAGATCCAAGAGAATTAGCATGGAGTAGTGACCATTAGATTTAGCTGTTAGTAGGTCATTAGAGACTTTAGTGAGGGCAGTTTCAGTAGAGTGTAAAGAGCGGAAGCCAGATTGAAGAGGGTCGAGAAGAGAGTTATCTGAGAGATAGCGGGTAAGACGGGAGTGGACCAGGCGTTCGAGGAGTTTAGAGATGAAGGGAAGATTAGAGACAGGTCTATAATTAGCGGCACAGTTTTGATCGAGGGATGGTTTTTTAAGTAATGCATGTATGATGGCATGCTTAAATGAGGAGGGAAAAAATACCGGAAGTGAGGGAAAGGTTGAATATTTTTGTTAGGTGAGAGGTGACAGCCGGGGAAAGGGACTGGAGGAGATGTGACGGAATGGGGTCACTGGTGCAAGTGGTCGGGCGAGAAGATGCAAGGAGCCTGCTTACTTCTTCTTCTGTAACTGCTTCAAAGTCAGAGAGTGAACTAGATGCAGTGGGGGAGGGAGGACAGTGCATGGTATGAAGAGATTGGGAGATGATTTCCTGTCGAATGTGGTCAATTTTTTCTTTCAAGTAATTGGCCAGATCGTCAGCATGGAGATCCGTGGTTGGGGCCTGCTCTCTTGGGTTGAGTAGGGACTGGAACGTGTCAAAGAGACGTTTAGGGTTATTGGACAGGGAGGTGATGAGGGTGTTGAAGTAGGTTTGTTTGGAGAGGTAAAGGGCAGAATTGTATGTCTTTAGCATGAACTTATAATGGATGAAATCTTCGGGTAGATTAGATTTTCTCCACAGACGTTCTGCGCACCTGGAGCACCGCTGCAGGAAACGTGTTTGCAGCGTGTGCAACGGTTGTTGCCGTCTGTGCCGAGTTGTTTTATGTATAGGAGGAGCAGCTTCATCCAAACTTTTCAACCTGTCTGTGCCTGAACATACCGCCATACGGAGCTATATTAAGGAATCTTTGGAGAAAGGGCATATTCGGCCATCTTCTTCACCGTTGGGAGCGGGGTTCTTTTTTGTTGCTAAAAAAGATGGTTCCTTGAGACCCTGTATTGATTATCGCCTCTTGAATAAAATCACGGTCAAGTTTCAATAGCCTTTACCTTTGCTTACCGATTTGTTTGCTAGGATTAAGGGAGCTAGTTGGTTTATGAAAATTGACCTTTGGGGGGCATATAATCTTGTTCGTATTAAGCAGGGTGATGAATGGAAAACTGCGTTTAACACACCCGAGGGCCATTTTGAATACCTTGTGATACCATTCGGACTCTCTAATGCTCCATCTGTTTTTCAGTCCTTCATGCATGATATTTTCCGGACTTGCCGTATATACTCGAGTATAAGCCGAGATTTTCAGCCCAAATTTTTGGGCTGAAAGTGCCCCTCTCGGCTTATACTCGAGTCACGGTAGCGGTGGGGTCGGCGGGTGAGGGGGAGAGGGCGCTGAGGTATACTTACCTAGTCCCAGCGATCCTGGCGCTCCCCCTGCCCTCCCACGGTCTTCTGTGCTGCAGCTTCTTCCCCTCTTCAGCGGTCACGTGGGACCGCTCATTAGAGAAATGAATAAGCGGCTCCACCTCCCATAGGGGTGGAGCCGCCTATTCATTTCTCTAATCAGCGGTGCCGGTGACCGCTGATAGAGGAAGAGGCTGCGGCACAGAAGACCGTGGGACGGCAGGGGGAGCCGGACGTCGGGACCAGGTAAGTATGTAATATTCACCTGTCTGCGTTCCAGCCGCCGGGCGCCGCTCTGTCTTCCCGGCGTCTATCTGCGCTCTGACTGTTCAGGTCAGAGGGCGCGATGACGCATATAGTGTGCACGGCGCCCTCTGCCTGATCAGTCAGAGCGGGGAGACGCCGGGACCGGACGCTGGGAGCTACAATCAAGAAAGGGGAGTATGGCTTCTTTTTTTTTTATTGCCGCAGCAGCAGTGGCGGCACAGATTTATACCGAGCATCTATGGGGCAGTATGAACGGTGCAGAGCACTATATGGGGCAGATATGGAGCAATATGAACAGTGCAGAGCACTATATGGGGCAGATATGGGGCAATATGAACAGTGCAGAGCACTATATGGGGCAGATATGGAGCAATATGAACAGTGCAGAGCACTATATGGGGCAGATATGGAGCAATATGAACAGTGCAGAGCACTATATGGGGCAGATATGGAGCAATATGAACGGTGCAGAGCACTATATGGGGCAATATGAACAGTGCAGAGCACTATATGGGGCAGATATGGGGCAATATGAACGGTGCAGAGCACTATATGGGGCAGATATGGAGCAATATGAACAGTGCAGAGCACTATATGGGGCAGATATGGGTCAATATGAACAGTGCAGAGCACTATGGGGCAGATATGGGGCAATATGAACAGTGCAGAGCACGATATGGGGCAATATGAACAGTGCAGAGCACTATATGGGGCAGATATGGGGCAATATGAACGGTGCAGAGCACTATATGGGGCAGATATGGGGCAATATGAACAGTGCAGAGCACTATATGGGGCAATATGAACGGTGCAGAGCACTATATGGGGCAGATATGGGGCAATATGAATGGTGCAGAGCACTATATGGCAGAGCTATGGGGAAATATGAACGGTACAGAGCACTATATGGCAGAGCTATGGGGAAATATGAACGGTGCAGAGCACTATATGGCACAGCTATGGGGCAATAATGATCTATTTTTATTTTTGAAATTCACCGGTAAATGCTGCATTTCCACCCTAGGCTTATACTCGAGTCAATAAGTTTTCCCAGTTTTTTGTGGCAAAATTAGGGGGGTCGGCTTATACTCGGGTTGGCTTATACTTGAGTATATACTGTATATTGATAACTTCTTGATTGTATATTTGGACGGTATTTTGATTTTTTCCGATGATTGGGAGCCTCATGTGGAACAGGTCAGGATGGTATTTCAGATCCTTCGTGACAATGCTGTTGTGAATTCTGTTGTCAAGCTCCCTCCTGTGGTCATGAATGGTACTTCGGCTGGTTCTGTCCATGGGGCTGCGGCTTCTGAGTTTCCTTCCACAGGTGACGAGGTTAATTCGTTAGCTGGCTGCTCTATTTAACTCCACTTAGATCATTGCTCCATGCCACCTGTCAATGTTCCAGTATTGGTCTAGTTCACTCCTGGATCGTTCTTGTGACCTGTCTTCCCAGCAGAAGCTAAGTTCCTGCTTGTTTTTCTTTAGTTTGCTATTTTTCTGTCCAGCTTGCTATTTTGATTTTTGTCTTGCTTGCTGGAAGCTCTGGGACGCAGAGGGAGCGCCTCCGCACCGTGAGTCGGTGTGGAGGGTCTTTTGCGCCCTCTGCGTGGTCTTTTTGTAGTTTTTTGTGCTGACCGCAAAGTTACCTTTCCTATCCTCAGTCTGTTCAGTAAGTCGGGCCTCACTTTGCTAAATCTATTTCATCTCTGTGTTTGTATTTTCATCTTTACTCAGTCATTATATGTGGGGGGCTGCCTTTTCCTTTGGGGAATTTCTCTGAGGCAAGGTAGGCTTATTTTTCTATCTTCAGGGCTAGCTAGTTCCTTGGGCTGTGTCGAGTTGCATAGGGAGCGTTAGGAGCAATCCACGGCTGTTTCTAGTGTGTGTGATAGGATTAGGGATTGCGGTCAGCAGAGTTCCCACGTCTCAGAGCTCGTCCTATATTATTTGTAACTATCAGGTCATTCCGTGTGCTCTTAACCACCAGGTCCATTATTGTCCTTACCACCAGGTCATAACACAATGCCATGTTTGTGAAAGAGTCTAAGTGTCTCTTTGGGGTGCAGAAGGTTTCTTTTTTGGGCTTTATTTTTTTCTCCCTCGTCTATAGAGATGGATCCGGTTAAGGTTCAGGCCATTTATGATTGTATTCAGCCCACATCCGTGAAGAGCCTTCAGAAATTTTTGGGTTTTGCAAATTTTTATCGCCGTTTTATTGCTAATTTTTCCAGTGTGTTTAAACCCTTGACCGATTTGACGGAGAAAGGCGCTGATGTGGCGAATTGGTCCTCTGCGGCTGTCTCTGCCTTTCAGGAGCTTAAACGTCGATTTACTTCTGCTCCGGTGTTGCGCCAACCGGATGTTTCTCTTCCGTTTCAGGTTGAGGTTGACGCTTCTGAGATTCGGGCAGGGGCCGTTTTGTCTCAGAGGGATCCTGTTGGTTCCTTAATGAAACCGTGTGCCTTCTTTTCCCATAAGTTTTCGCCTGCTGAACGCAATTATGATGTCGGCAATCGGGAGTTGTTGGCTATGAAGTGGGCATTTGAGGAGTGGCGACATTGGCTTGAGGGAGCTAAGCACCGTATTGTGGTCTTGACCGATCATAAAAATTTGATTTACCTTGAGTCTGCCAAACGGCTGAATCCTAGACAGGCTCGATGGTCCTTGTTTTTTTCCCGTTTTGATTTCGTGGTCTCGTACCTTCCAGGTTCTAAGAACATTAAGGCTGATGCCCTCTCTAGGAGTTTTTCGCCTGATTCTCCTGAGGTCTTAGAAGCGGTCGGTATTCTGAAAGAAGGGGTGGTCCTTTCTGCCATTTCCCCTGATTTACGACGGGTTCTTCAGGAATTTCAGGCTGACAAACCTGACCGCTGTCCTGTGGGGAAACTGTTTGTTTCTGACAGATGGACTAGTAGAGTGATTTCTGAGGTTCACTGTTCCGTGTTGGCTGGTCATCCTGGCATTTTTGGTACCAGAGACTTGGTTGGTAGGTCCTTTTGGTGGCCTTCTTTGTCGCGTGATGTGCGTTCTTTTGTGCAGTCCTGTGGGACTTGTGCGCGGGCCAAGCCTTGTTGTTCCCATGCTAGTGGGTTGCTTTTGCCATTGCCGGTCCCTGAGAGGCCCTGGACGCATATTTCTATGGATTTTATTTCCGATCTTCCGGTTTCCCAGAGGATGTCGGTTATCTGGGTTGTTTGTGACCGGTTCTCTAAGATGGTTCATTTGGTGCCTTTGCCTAAATTGCCTTCCTCTTCGGATTTGGTTCCGTTGTTTTTTCAGCATGTGGTCCGTTTGCATGGTATTCCGGAGAATATTGTGTCCGACAGAGGTTCCCAGTTTGTTTCTAGGTTTTGGCGGGCCTTTTGTGCTAGGCTGGGCATTGATTTGTCTTTTTCTTCTGCATTTCATCCTCAGACAAATGGTCAGACCGAGCGAACTAATCAGACTTTGGAGACTTATTTGAGATGCTTTGTGTCTGCTGATCAGGATGATTGGGTGGCTTTCTTGCCATTGGCCGAGTTTGCCCTTAATAATCGGGCTAGTTCAGGTACTTTGGTTTCGCCTTTCTTTTGTAATTTTGGTTTTCATCCTCGTTTTTCTTCTGGGCAGGTTGAGCCTTCTGACTGTCCTGTTGTGTGTGGATTCTGTGGTTGACAGGTTGCAGCAGATTTGGGCTCATGTGGTGGACAATTTGGTGTTGTCTCAGGTGGAGGCTCAACATTTTGCTAACCGTCGTCGGTGTGTTGGTTCCTGGCTTCGGGTTGGGGATCTGGTCTGGTTGTCTTCCCGTCATGTTCCTATGAAGGTTTCTTCTCCTAAGTTTAAGCCTCGGTTTATTGGTCCTCATAGGATTTCTGAGATTATTAATCCGGTGTCTTTTCAACTGGCGCTTCCGGCCTCTTTTGCGATCCATAATGTCTTCCATAGATCTTTATTGCGGAAATATGTGGAGCCCATTGTTCCCTCTGTTGATCCTCCGGCCCCTGTGTTGGTTGATGGGGAGTTGGAATATGTTGAGAAGATTTTGGATTCCCGTTTTTCGAGGCGGAAGCTTCAGTACCTTGTCAAATGGAAGGGTTATGGCCAGGAGGATAATTCTTGGGTTTTTGCCTCTGATGTCCATGCCGCTGATTTGGTTTGTGCCTTTCATCTGGCTCATCCTGATCGGCCTGGGGGCTCTGGTGAGGGTTCGGTGACCCCTCCTCAGGGGGGGGTACTGTTGTGAATTCTGCTTTTGGGGTCCCTCCGGTGGTTGTAGGTGGTAATGCAGTTGTCTCTGGGCTGCAGTCCTGGACAGGTGTATCTGCTGATTGCAATTCTGACTGGGGTATTTAGGTTTGCAGGACTCATTAGTCCTTGCCAGTTGTCAATATTTCTTGGGAAGTGTTGGATCTCTGTCTGGCTTCTCCTGCTTAGCTGCCAATTCAGCAAAGATAAGTGTCTGTTTCTTTTTCTATGGCGCACAAGCTGTGTGCTTGTTTTTTTGATTGTATTCCTGCTCTGAGTGTAGGAGTCTCTGGAATTGCAGATATACGTTCCACGTCTAGTTAGATAGGAGGAATTTTTTGTATAATCTGCTGTAGATATTTTTGGAAGGGTTTTAATACTGACCGCACAGTATGCTGTCGTATCCTTTCCTATTTTAGCTAGAGTGGCCTCTTGTGCTAAATCCTGTTTTCTGCCTGTGTTTGTCTTTCCTCTCCTACTCACAGCCAATATTTGTGGGGGGCTGCCTATCCTTTGGGGTTCTACTCTGAGGCAAGGTAGTATTCCTATTTCCATCTATAGGGATATTTAGTCCTCCGGCTGTGACGAGGTGTCTAGGGTTTGTTAGGTACACCCCACGGCTACTTCTAGTTGCGGTGTTAAGATCAGGATTTGCGGTCAGTATAGTTACCACCTACTCCAGTGAAAGTTTTCAGGCTGCTCCAAGGTCACCGGATCATAACACATAATGTCCAGTAGTAGTGGTGGGGGATAGTTGACTTGTGCTGTCATCAGTTGTTGGGCTGACGTGTATCCAACTCCTTGAGATGTATGCAGTGGTGCTGGTGTCTTCTGCCACTGATGCTGTGCTGGCCCTTGTTGCCGTGTAGGCAAAGAAATATGTACCTGCTGGTGATATTCTGACTGTGGGTGGTAGGTTTGGGACTCCTTCATGGCTTGTCTGAAAGTATACTGACAGGCATTCATTACATACAGCTGGATTTCAGGCGGCAGGTTCTCCGCCACGCCCTGCTCTATTGCGGAAAAAAGTCATGCCGGTCTCTGAAGGTCAGCTTCCAGGCGGTCAAAGCGTCTGTGGACTTCCAGGAAAAGTGTGTTCACCTGAGTAAACCCACTTTCCAGTCTTTCTACAACCACCCTCATCCCATCCTGGAAGATCAAACTTAAGTGAACAAACTCGGGCGTGATTGACCTCTCCCAGGCCCTCTACTGCTGGCAAGAAGACCCAACAACACCAGCGGCAGAGGACTGAGAGAGGGGAAAACCTGATGGACCGGCTGCCTGTTCCCCAGCCTGTGAAGCCTGCCTGGTGGCTCCATCGCTGGTGGATGATTAGGACTGTTCGCTGGCTGGTTGAGGGGCAGCTACAACTGAGGACGATCCAGGTTCTGTGGTGCTGCTCCAGGTTCTGTGTGGAAAATAAATTAAAAGCATTACTGAAAAAAAAAATTTATTTAGTAAAAACATTACACATGGCCATGCATACAGTTTATAGTAATACAACACAAAAGATACTCACATTTGCCGAGCAACCACAGGCCTCAGGAAAGACAGCATGTGATAGTATTTGTATTTTGATATCTTTGGAGCAGCACCACTTTGAACCCAAATCTCCTCTCTCATAACCTTATTGAAGCGATCCTTCATTGAACGCCAACAGACTTTTACTCTCTTCACTGTGAAGGGGGAAGGAAGAAAAAAATAAGTTGTAAAAAAAGGCACCTACATTTACAGGTTCACTGACGCGTCAGACCACATTGCAATACTTACGAAAATCTTTTCTGTCTTGTGGGGTGGCATGGTCCCAGTCAGCCAACAGCAATTTGGCCACTTCTTCCCAGGGTCATTGAATCAATCGTGAGTCAGAATGCTGACGATCACGTGTGTCCCACAACGCTACTTGCTCTTGCACAAGAGTAATCATTTGGTCATTGTCAATGAAGGGTTTGTTTTCCTCATGTTGTGGAACCTATACATTAAAGAAACCAAAAAAACAAAGCAAAAAATAAATTATAAGTCATATAGTTTTAAAAATACAAAACTTAAACCAAATTCAATTACAACTCTGATAATGCAAAGACTACTTACACGCCATCTTTCCTCCTTACGAACTTGAGCTCGATGACCCTGGAAAGAATCATTTCCATTCGACTGCTCCCTGCTCTTTCGCACTGGAAGGTTCCCGTAAAGAAAATACATGATTTACCACGTGTAGTATTGACAGTCAATACATACCAATCAGTATAGCAAATGTGAATACATAATCAGTGTCATGTCCACTCTGGGAAGCATTCTGGTCTTCACTGGAGGACATGTTGGAATAGCAGGCGGCAGTCAAGTTAAACACTAGATACATAACAGAAAAGAACAGATAAAAAAAATTGAACTTGTTAAAACAGCCGACAACAATGTAGCCAAAGAAAAAAAAAGGGGGAAAATTAAAAACACAATGGATGCCAAAACTTACATTGCAGGCAGTAGTCCAATAGCACAGCAGTCAGGCAGCGCAGAACCAGGGAAGCAGCACAGCACCGGGACAGCAGCACACCACCGGACATGAGAAATCCAGGACAGGACTAATCCAGGACAGGAGTACCGCACAGTACCACACCACCGGACACTATAAATCAGGCACAGGTAAAATCAGGGACAGGATCCAGGACAGGAGCACCTCACAATACCACACCACCGGACAATAGAACTCAGGCACAGGAGAAATCCGGGACAGGACTAAAAATCGAGGACAGGAGCACTGCACAGTCTACAACAAAGTGATGAAGAGTGTGAGACTGGGCAGAGCAACATAGCAATTGAAAAGACACGCATACTTACATTACATTAAGTGGTAGCTGAGAGGGCCAGTACCACACCACCGGACACGAGAAATCCGGAACAGGAACACTGCACAGTCTACAAGGAACAGAAAGCAAAACATAAGTACAGACTGCAGAGACAGAATACAGACTGCAGTGAAAGAGACAGACATTTTCAAAGCTTCTATACTTCCAGTACAGACCAAAGGTTTGGACACACCTTCTCTTTTAAAGATTTTTCTGTATTTTCATGACTATGAAAATTGTAAATTCACATTGAAGGCATCAAAACTATGACTTAACACATGTGGAATTATATACTTAACAAAAATGTGTGAAACAACTGAAAATATGTCTTATATTCTAGGTTCTTCAAAGTAGCCACCTTTTGCTTTGATGACTGCTTTGCACACTCTTGGCATTCTCTTGATGAGCTTCTAGAGGTAGTCATCGGGAATGGTCTTCCAACAATCTTGAAGGAGTTCCCAGTGATGCTTAGCACTTGTTGGCCCTTTTGCCTTCACTCTGCAGTCCAGCTCACCCCAAACCATCTCGATTGGGTTCAGGTCTGGTGACTGTGGAGGCCAGGTCATCTGGCATAGCACCCCATCACTCTCCTCCTTGGTCAAATAGCCCTTACACAGCCTGGAGATGTGTTTGGGGTCATTGTCATGTTGAAAAATAAATGATGGTCCAACTAAACGCAAACCAGATGGAAAAGCATGTCACTGCAAGATGCTGTGGTTGCCATGCTGGTTCAGTATGCCTTCAATTTTGAATAAATCCCCAACAGTATCACCAGCAAAGCACCCCCACTATCACACCTCCTCCATGCTTCACGGTGGGAACCAGGCATGTAGAGTCCATCCGTTCACCTTTTCTGTGTCACAAAGACACTGTGGTTGGAACCAAAGATCTCAAATTTGGACTCATCAGACCAAAGCACAGATTTCCACTGGTCTAATGTCCATTCCCTGTGTTCAGTAGCCCAAACAAGTCTCTTCTGCTTGTTGCCTGTCCTTAGCAGTGGTTTCCTAGCAGCTAAGTTACCATGAAGGCCTGCTGCACAAAGTCTCCTCTTAAGTTGTTGTAGAGATGTGTCTGTTGCTAGAACTCTGTGTGGCATTGACCTGGTCTCTAATCTGAGCTGCTGTTAACCTGCGATTTCTGAGGCTGGTGACTCGGATAAACTGATCCTCAGAAGCAGAGGTGACTCTTGGTCTTCCTTTCCTGGGGTGGTCCTCATGTGTACCAGTTTCTTTGTAGCGCTTGATGGTTTTTGCCACTGCACTTGGGGACACTTTCAAAGTTTTCCCAATTTTTCAGACTTACTGACCTTCATTTCATCAAGTAATGATGGCCACTCATTTTTCTTTACTTAGCTGTTTTTTTCTTGCTATAATACAAATTCTAACAGTCTATTCTGTAGGACTATCAGCTGTGTATCCACCAGACTTCTGTACAACACAACTGATGGTTCCAACCCCATTTATAAGGCAAGAAATCCCACTTATTAAACATGACAGGGTACAGCTGTGAAGTGAAAACCATTCCCGGTGACTACCTCTTGAAGCTCATCAAGATAATGTCAAGAGCGTGCAAAGCAGTCATCAAAGCAAAATGTGGCTACTTTGAAGAACCTAGAATATAAGACATATTTCTCTGATCGCCCATGACGGCACCACGGAGAGAGGGGATCCGCCCACCAAGGACAGGAAACCTACGGATAAAAAGGCGGTACCACTCTCCTGCATCAGTTGGTTTCCTGTCCTTGATGGGAGACCTACGGACTTACCAGTTCGACGTTGGAATTCCGGGGCCAACCAGTCCGATTCAGGCAGCTGGGGTCCCTCTGCCTCGGCTAGGGTGGTGACCCGAAGCGCCACCGCTGGGAGCCAGTGGGCCAACAGGGTGTGCGGGGGAGGTGACAAGGAGTTCGCGGTCACCTCCCCAGGTAAGATGCAGCAGCGGCAACATCCAGGGGGGTCCCTCTGTGGTTGCGGGAGGTGCAGCGCGACCCTCCCTAAAACAAGCATCAGTCTGCACGCTGCACCGCCATCGGGCGTGCAGAGTAACGCGCTATAGAAACTGCATAGGACCGGGGGCGCCGGTCAGCAGCGCCATATCTGCTTACCGGGCGCCATCTTGAAAGTTCGGCGCATGCCCGGGATCTAAGCTGGTCTCGCGAGGTTAGGACGCTTCCGCGCAGGCGCCGGCGGATCGCCGCTCGAGCGCTGGGCGCAGTCTGCGCAGGCGCCGGCGGGGTTGCCGCTCGGGTGCTTGGTGCGGTCTGCGCAGGCGCCGGCGGGGCTTCCGCTTGGGCGCTTAGCGCGGTCTGCGCGGGCGCCGGCGGGGCTTCCGCTCGGGCGCCTGGCGCCGTCTGCGCAGGCGCCGGCGGAGTCGCCGCTAGGGCGCTTGGCGCGGTATGTGGGCTCATGCGGGCGCCGGGCTTAATGCGCAGGCGCCGGCGTTCGGCGCTCCTCTCCGTGGAGCAGGCGCTACTGCGCAAGTGCAGAGAAGAAGAAAAAAAAAAAAAGCGGCGGGAGGGTTTAAATAGAGGAATCCACATCCTCCCAGTGGCTCTGCAGTAATAAGCAGGAGCCTCAAGAGATAGTGCCGCAGCGCCAGCTCAGCCGAGTGTCAAGGCAGCATCCACAGACCAGCAGCAGTATGAGCGACCCGACATCACCTCAGCCCGAGTCACCACCTGCAGCAGCAGCAAAAAAGGCGACAGCAGAAAGGGCACCAGGACACCAGCAAAGAACGCCAAAGGTCCCAACACAGTAAGGAGTCCAGTACGGCGTCGGGGAAAAAGCCAGAGGCAGAGAATCCCCAACCGGTATTTATGGGTCCTGGAGGTGGTAAGTGGATCTTCGTGAATGTCAGAGACAGTAAGATTGTTATTTGTCTCTTTTAGGGGAGGAAAAGCGTAGGTAAAACTAAGCACAAAAGTTGTGCCATCTGTAGAGAGGATCTTCCACCTACATGGGATAAGAGACTATGCAATACTTGCATTCAGCAGACTGTATCTGAAAACCTTCCTGGGTTTGCAACAGATCTTAAAAGCCTGATTAAAGAGCAAGTGGAGGACACCTTCAGATCACTAAAAAGTGGGAAAAAAAGGAGAAAGACCAGACACAGGTCCCCATCTCCAGTCTCAAAATCCGAAAGTGATATTGAGAGTTCAGTGTCCTCCGACTCCTCCACCTCATATTCATCGTCTACTTCTTCCTCGGGGGGACATAATTGTTTCCCTCTAGAGGATACTGATGGCCTCATAAAAGCTGTGAGAAGTACCATGGGTCTGGTAGACTCCCACCCTAAAAAATCGGTACAAGACATCATGTTTGGGGGCCTGGAACAGAAAAAGAGTAGAGCTTTTCCTCTTAACGAAGCAATAGTAGCCTTAATTAAGAAAGAATGGAAGAAGCCCATGAGAAAGACTCTCTTAACTCCAAAAAGGAAATAGCCCTTCAAGGAGGAATCCTGCTCCTTTTGGGAGAAGGCCCCCAAATTAGATGTAGCAATTGCTAAAGCCTCAAAAAAATTTGCCCTCCCGTTTGAGGACATGGGGGTCCTAAAAAGACCCTATGGACAAGAAGGCAGATGCCTTTCTCAAAGGCTCCTGGGAAGCAGCGAGAGGAGGCCTGAAGCCGGCAGTTCACGCTCCCTGATGATTTGGCTGAACCAACTAGAGGGTCAATTAAAGGGGAAAACTTCCCGGGACTCAATGCTAGACACATTACCAGTAATGAGAGGGGCCGCGGCTTTCCTAGCTGATGCCTCGGCCGACTCCATCAGGCTATCCGCCAGAGCAGCAGTGTTTGCTAATGCGGCCAGGCGCGCCCTCTGGCTTAAGAATTGGCCAGGCGACCTGCAAACGAAAACAAAACTGTACCATCCCCTGCGAAGGAGAATTTCTGTTCGGTTCCACCCTAGATGACATCTTGGAAAAAGCAGGGGACAAGAAAAAGTCCTTCCCCTCTCTGGGTCTCCCCTCTTATAGGAAGCCCTTTCAGAACAAGAGGTTTTTCCGTAAGAACCAGGGAGAGGCCAGGGGAGATGGGAAGATAAGAAGAACAAAAATAAGGGGTTTATCTTTAACAAAAACCTCAATGACAACAAAAAACCTTCACAATGAAGGTTCGCCCCAGGTGGGAGGGAAATTATCTCTCTTTCTCCCAGCCTGGGAAAAGATTACCTCAAGTCGATGGATACTAAACATCATAGAATCAGGACTGAGGTTAACATTCAAGAGGTGCCCTTGTCCCTCTTTCAAGATAACACCCACAAGATCCTCGGCAGAAGAGCAGTTGTCGCTAGGAAACGAGGTTGTCGGGTTAGTAAAAAAAGGAGTACTCCTGGAAGTTCCCCCTCAAGAAAGAGGGCAAGGGTACTATTCCCCTCTATTCCTGAGAAAGAAGCCAGATGGTTCCTTCAGGACCATTATCAATTTAAAAAACCTAAACAACTACCTAGAGGTTCAAGCATTCAAGATGGAAATGATAAAATCATCTATCAAAATGCTGTTTCCTCAATGCTTCATGGTGGTCCTGGATCTGAAGGACGCATATTATCACGTCCCAATACACAAGGATCACCAAAGATTCCTCAGAATGGCGGTCCACATCAAGGGAGTCCTAAGCCACTTCCAGTTCTCAGCTCTACCATTTGGCCTAGCAATAGCCCCGAGGGTTTTTACAAAGCTGGTCGCGGAGGTAATGGCTCACCTCAGGGAAGAAAACACCCTGATCGTACCATATCTGGACGATTTCCTGGTGATAGGCTCCTCCCCGCAACATTGCAAGAGTCAACTAGATTTAGTGATCCATTCTCTAAAGGATCTGGGTTGGCTAATAAACCTAGAAAAATCCAGACTGGTGCCTTCTCAGGTTCAGGAGTACCTAGGTCTCACGCTAGACTCCAAAAAAAATGGAATGTCGGCTCCAGAGAGCAAAATACAAAAGATAAAAAGTTTAGTGTTAAGAGTACAATCTCTTCCCTACATAACACTCCGTCAGGGCATGTCCCTATTAGGCTCTATGACCTCTTGCATCCCGGCGGTCCAGTGGGCCCAACTACATTCAAGAGATCTCCAATGGCAGCTACTGTCAGAGCAAATCCTTCTAGGAGAGCATTTAGACGGGCGGTTAACATTGTCTCCTCGCACCAATCACTCTCTGACTTGGTGGACGTTGCAGGAAAATCTTTCCCAGGGAGTCCCATGGGTAATCCCGATCTCGAAGGTCCTAACTACGGTCGCAAGCCCCTCAGGGTGGGGGGTCTCATCTGGGCGACCTAGTAGCCCAGGGCATTTGGTCTCCGTCCCTTGCAGACAATTCCTCCAATATGAAGGAACTCCTGGCAGTAAAATTTGCCCTTCAGGAATTCTTGGGAGTCCTTCAATCTCACCATGTAAGGGTGATGTCGGACAATCGGGTGGTAGTTTCTTACCTAAATCATCAGAGGGGTACCCGTTCCAAAAATCTAATGGAAGTGACCAACTCGATCCTTCAAATAGCTGAGAGCAACCTTCTATCCCTGACAAGCCTACACATAAAGGGAGTAGACAATTACAAGGCAGACTTCCTCAGTCGATCCAGCCTAAAACAGGGGGAATGGGAACTAAATCCAGTGATATTTACCCAGATCACACAAAAATGGGGTGTTCCCAAAATAGATCTCTTCGCGAGCCATTTAAACAAAAAAGTAGCCTCCTTTTGCTCCCTATCTCCCCTGGGGAACCCAGTAGCTGTGGACACTTTCCTAATTTCTTGGGGTCACCATCTGGTCTATGCCTTTCCTCCTCTCATTCTGATTCCAGCAGTGCTGAGGAAGATTCGGGAGGACGGGGCGTTGGTCATCTTAATTGCCCCGTTCTGGCCGAAGAGACCTTGGTTCTCATGGATGAGGAAGATGTCAATATCCGACCCTTGGGTATTACCAGACCTCCAGGATCTGTTGTCACAGGACCCAGTCTGTCATCCACGAGTCAAGAACTTGCACTTAACAGCCTGGCTCTTGAGAGGAAAATATTAGAAAGCAGAAGGTTCTCTTCGGGGTTAATCTCAACTCTGTTAAAAAGTAGGAAGCCGGTTACAACAAAACAGTATGGCAAAATATGGAAAAAGTTTCTGTCTTCTTCAGGTGCAAAAATAGGGAAAGAGATTCCCCTTAATTCCATATTAGAGTTCCTACAAAAAGGTTTGGAGATGGGTTTAGCCACTAGTACCCTAAAAGTTCACGTGGCGGCATTGGGAGCATTATTCAATTTTGACTTAGCTTCAAATAGGTGGGTCTCTAGATTCATCAGAGCAGCAGGAAGATCGAGGCCTCAGCCAGTAAGAGTGGTTCCACAATGGGACCTAAACTTGGTCCTTAAAGCCCTGACTAATCCTCCATTCGAACCATTACACGAATCTACAATTAAAAACGCTATCCCTCAAAACAGCTCTATTAGTCGCCCTCACTTCGGCCCGCAGGGTTAGCGACTTACAGGCTCTCTCAGCCAACCCTCCTCACACACAATTTCTAGAGGATTGGGTCATTTTAAAAACAGACCCAGCATATCTCCCGAAAGTGGCTTCAAAATTTCACAGGTCTCGAGATATCTCTCCCCTCCTTCTGTCCCAATCCTAAAAATAAGGAGGAACAAACATTACATACACTAGATGTAAGAAGGGGTCTCTTACATTACCTAGAAGTCACTAGAGAGAGTAGGGAGGATTCCTCTCTGTTTGTGTGTTTTCAGGGTCCCCCGAAGGGGAAAAAAGCATCTAAAGCCACCATAGCAAGATGGATCACAGACTCCATCAGTCTCTCATACACGGCAAGTGGGATGTCCGCTCCCAGGGAGGTTAAGGCTCACTCAACAAGGGCAGTAGCAACTTCCTGGGCGGAGAAGGCCGGAGCTTCCATTGACCAGATATGTAGAGCTACTACCTGGTCCTCACCATCCACATTCTATAGGCACTATAGATTGGACCTAATCTCCTCTTCAGACCTTACTTTCGGTAAAAGGGTTCTAGAGGCAGTGGTCCCTCCCTGAATGTACTATATATGCAATTCTCTCCGTGGTGCCGTCATGGGCGATCAGAGAAAAATATAGTTCTTACCGATAACGGTATTTCTCTGAGCCCATGACGGCACCCGTACATTCCCTCCCTTCACTTATGGGTGCGCACATTTAAAGAGTGCCATAGTCTATTCATAATCTATTTATAGTTAAAGTCACACGGTATCTTATTAGGATAAATAGTTAAAATTTGCAAATGCCTTAGTAGTCTCCCATCGTTCTCTATGTAAACAAACTGATGCAGGAGAGTGGTACCGCCTTTTTATCCGTAGGTTTCCTGTCCTTGGTGGGCGGATCCCCTCTCTCCGTGGTGCCGTCATGGGCTCAGAGAAATACCGTTATCGGTAAGAACTATATTTTTTCAGTTGTTTCACACTTTTTTGTTAAGTATATAATTCCACATGTGTTAATTCATAGTTTTGATGCTTTCAGTGTGAATGTACATTTTTCATAGTCATGAAAATACAGAAAAATCTTTAAGTGAGAATGTGTGTCCAAACTTTTGGTCTGTACTGTACATTGTGAGATTGCTCTTACTGAGTGTATTGGGGGACACTCGCTTGGCACGAGATTCAGGCACATGGGCAAGTTTTTTCACCCAAAATCAGTCCATATGGTTTACTTTATACAGCACAAACTGCATCGTAAGCCAAGTTGCATTTCACTGACTTACATGTAGTCCATTCTCTAACACAGCAAGATATGGTTAACTCATTATCTTCACATTAACAGGTTGCAGCAACTAATCACGCTGGTCCTCTTCTGACCAGTGGCCGTGGGTTACCACACAGTTCATATCAACACAAGCACCAACAGTCTATGGCAGGGGTGTCAAACTGCATTCCTCGAGGGCTGCAAACAGGTCATGTTTTCAGGATTTCCTTGTACTGCACAGGTGATAATTTAATCACCTACACACATAATGATTGCAGCACCTTGTGCAAAGCTAAGGAAATCTTGAAAACACGCATGGTTTGCGGCCCTTGAGGAATGCAGTTTGACACACCTGGTCTATGGTACCTTACGGGAGCTCCTGCTCCACCTGCTGACTCCTTGTCAGTCCTCTCTCTTGGGAAACTGCCTTACAGGGATCACCAACTTGCCTGCTCGGCACACATTAGTCAGTCCAGACCCACCGAAGGACTGTAGCTTCCCCACACAGTAGCTGTCACTGGCTCTGCAGATCCCTGTCCTCACCTCGTGCTGTTCAGGGATCCGGTCCTACTCCCAGGACCTCCCAACACCCAGGTTACTCAGGATCACACAGGTGGCCTGTCCGGGTACTATTCAGGACGTCCATCCCCGGCTGGGACCGTCCAATACCCAGGCCACCAGTAGCAAAGCCCCACCATGTGCTCTTCAGGAAGCCTCCTCCCAGGTCTTCCAACACAGGCTTCAAACAGGAAACTCACAGCGACATGTAACCCACACCCTGGTCACATTATATATCTTTAACGACTCCCCTGGGTGGGTGTGTGGCTAGTTTGTCCCGCCCATCTCACATAAATAGCCCTGCCAACCTCCCATGACTATTATACAACACTACTTGTAGGACTACAGGTCCCAGAACACCATATCGCTTCAGGCTGGCAGCGCAGAGTCTGCTCTGCGACACACATATGGGCCATTCACCACAATGCCAGACTTTGTCACATCATCACATCCATGCATGCAACTGCCATGCACTCTCACAGCCTCAATACGCCTCCGTGTGTATACTGGGGAGACCATGCAGCACCCCTTACCTGTTACAGGGGTCACTTCATCACAACATACAGAGTCTTGAGATCACATCCAGGGTCTTGAGAGTTCTGGACTTCCAGTGTCCACACCCCCTTTTATACAGATGAGATTTGGGATGTGCTGAAATCAGTTTCTAGACATGCTCAGTCTGAAGTACGCATGCACATCAAACGCATGTGCATGTCCTTGAGTACCAATGCGTTCCCATAGACTAATGCATTTTGATGCACTCATCTGCATACGCATGTCTGCGCATATTTGACGGCACAAAAAATGTGACATGTTGCATTTGGCGGGCACCGCTAAACGACTCACGGGGACGCATCCACATACAAACTGATGCCAACGCATGTTGCTGCATACATAGTGTTAAATATAGGTACGCAAGACGCATGCGAATCTTAGGAAAGGAGTACGCAGGCCTACGCTGCGCACAGATATGCCTTGCGCAGGCGTGTACTATGGAGGACAGAGAATGAACTTCAATCCAATATTGCGGCCAGCATGCAGCCAGCGGGAAAGGAAAGGGTGAATCAAACACCCGAAAACTCCGCCCATATGACCGAAAACCGGTCCCACCAAATTTAGGTGACAGGTTCCCATTAACCCGTGAGCCAGTGAGAACATGGTTCTATAAGGGAGACATTTTCTTCAGAGATCAGACATTGGAGGATAACAATAAGGCTACGTTCACATTAGCGTTGCGCGCCGGTGCGTCGGCGACGCAACGCGCGACGCACCAAAAATGCGCGCAAAAACGCTGCATTTTGCGACGCGTGCGTCGTTTTTTGACGAAAATCGGACGCACGAAAAATGCAACTTGTTGCATTTTCGTGCGTCCGACGCTAGCGTCGAAAACGACGCACATGTCGAAAAACGCTAACAAAAAAACGCACGCGTCCCCTATGTTAAACATAGGGGCGCGTCGCCGCTGCATCGCCGACGCAACAGCGACGCACATTAGCGTAACGCTAATGTGAACGTAGCCTTACATAACAGCTCTGCAGATGGTCTGGTGCACTGGATGCAGCCATATAAGTGTCACTCAGTCTGGTAGACCTGATCTGTCCTTGTAATACTTAGGTGACTGGTGCAGGATAAATGTATGGGAGGATGCACCTTCCCCCAGCATTTACAACAAATCACCAGGGGTCTTATTGCTGGGGAGGGTTAATAAAATAATTGAACGTTATAGTGTGCAGAAAAGAGAGAACTTTCTTTTTCTTTTTAAGCAAACAAAAGTAATGAACGACAAAAAATGTTATAAAGTGGAAAATCAAAGAGAATAAAGTTAAAAATCAATAAATGTTTATAGCTCTGGTACTTGACCACATATCAACACATTAGGAGCATTTAATGTGATCCGTGAAGTAATGGGAATCACAACCTGTACAAGTTTCTCCTGCTTACAATCAATCACAATTTCAACACAGATTGGAGTGCACTCAAAATTCACATTGGAGGTGTGGGCTGTGCAGCCCCTTTCACATATAAACTTGAGGAAGACACTGAACACTCCAGTATAAGCCGCAAAGTGGCAGATATTTATTGTGGTGTCAAGAAACAACAACATTCATGTGATCATCAGCAATAAAGTATTTGCGTGAGACTTTTTGACCCTCCTGTGACTTTCTCAGTATTTACACTATGATTAAAAAAATTAAAATTGTAATGTACGCTTTGCAAAGCAATAGAACAATATGACAGGCTATATACATATACACATATTTACATATATACAAAAGATGTCATCCTAAGAGAAACATGGTAAAGTAGAAGAGACAATAAGAGGAGAATTCAGTGGTAAGGGTTAGAGATGCATGCTGCCGATTAGTGGTAAATGTTTCCAGTTTACAATGGATGAAAACTGGCCTCCTAATATGCCATAGCAATTTAGCATAACTATACACATCAAGGTAGAAATATCTGTAATAATGAATGAAATGCAGCCTGCAGCGCTGTATACCTGTGGTCAAAAATTGGAAGCAAACATAAATACACTGGCTGGCAAGAGGAGAGCGTAATAACCTTCAGCCTGTAAACATGGTGGTGAATTTTAGTAGCGCTTGGTCTGGAGTGGAAAAGATATTGCAGACATGTAATCTAAGCTTCTGGTGGTATCATATATGCTCACACACAACAAGAGAAAGTCAAGTGGTAGATAACAGCAAGGTAGAGTGACAAAATGAAAATATACAAAAATAAAAAGTAGGTAAATAGAAGGCTATAGTTACCATGATGAAAATATTGTGTAGGAAAGGGACAGAGTATAAAAAAAGCTGGAAGATGTTGATGCAAGAAAAAAGAACTGTCATACTTACCCGTCATGAGGAGGGTGGGGAAAAAAGCAATAAATAGCTCTGGGAAAGAAAAGGTAGAGATGTAATACATACTATAATGGAATTAAACCAGCATATCACATTCATTATTGAGACCATTGAGGGCCCCCTAAGAGTCCCATATACGTTAGACCAAAGACCCCCAATTTGTGGCTGGCAGACCCATGATTTGTGACTTGCGACTGCTTGCTTGATGTATTACTTCCAGGTCTAGCAAACATTTATGAAGAGCAGCTTTTCAGATTGTGACTTTTTTGAGTAGCCCACAGACAAGTGTGACACCCCAGGTTCCTGGTTGTCACAGTGGCATTGCTTTCCTCACGGGGAGAGTGATGTCGCGCTTGGAAGCGAGGGAAGATTTTCTTTATCAGGTAAAACAAGCATACAACATGTTCACACTCCAGGACAGAAGGGGGAGCTCTGATCCAGCTTATGGGTGGCTCCCCTATATATATAGAGAGAGAGAGAGAGACTGGAGCAGTCTGAGGCAGAGAGGAAAGTGAGGGGCTGTGCAGCCACGAGGGTACTGCAGCTCCTGGATAGAGATAATACAGAAGGAAGAATGCATTGTAGTGAGCGTGGAGGAGGGCGAAGCAAAGGAGAGTAAAGAACTGGGGAGAATAGCTGTGATTGAGCTACCTCCCTGCAGAGCGCAGATACCGGTAGCCGGAAGACTGGGGTTGTGTCATACTTCAAGAGGCACAGCAGAAATTGGCAGGACAGCTGAACTACATGTCACTTGTCCACCCTAACACCTAGAGACTCAGTGGCGCATAGAGCCTGGGTCGTGATAGAGACCCTATGAAAAGGCTGGAGCCACCTGTCATACGGGTTAGTGTCCCACCTTTAAGGAGGACAGAGAGAACAGTGAAGACCTTGTGTGAAGCCCCAGGCAGCAAGGGACTACACCACAGCACTGCTAGGAAGGCTTCTATCTCCACCTGGTAAAGGGGACTCTGAACTCGCTTCCAAGCCGGCCAGACCCTGCCTGTAACTGTGATCTGGTGCCCTGGACTGTGGCTGCCTGAAGTCTTCAGTAAACCAGGTAAAGAGATTGCAAACCCTGTGTCCTCTGTTTCTTACCGCACCACCCACCATCTTCATCTACACACCGGGAGCCCTGGGCCCCAACTTCACCTGTGGGAAGTTTTACCATCTTAGCTGCTATAACATCACCCCAGCGGACCCCTTTAAGCAGGGTCAGTCCCCTCTGACCGAATACCACAGGTGGCGTCACGAACAAACTTTATTTTCACAAACCCCTTTAAGACTTTTCCCTTAACATGGGTGCCCAGTGCCACGGACCCGGTACCAAGTACCCCACGGCCCTGGCGGGCGTCATACAAGCACTTATCTGGATACATATATCCTGGCCTTGGGTTTGTAGAAAAAAACTAAGAGAATGTTATCAAGTTTGAGAGCTATCCCCTATCTGTGACTTTGAATGTGGCTCGTGAACCTCTCACTGAGCTGAACATGGCTGTCAGGGTAAGAAAGTTTAGGGATCAATGCATTAGACCAGTGGTCCCCAACTCCAGGCCTCGAGGGCCGCCAACAGTGCAGGTTTTCAGGATTTCCTTAGTATTGCACAGGGGTTGGAATCATCACCTGTGCAGATGATCACATTACCACAGATGCTATACTAAAGAAATCCTGAAAACCTGCACTGTTGGCGGCCCTCGAGGCCTGGAGTTGGGGACCCCTGCAATAGACCAATGTTGGCTGATCCTGCCGATATTGATGGGTTCAGCCAACGGTCTAATGTGTATGGCGGAGCTGGCTGACAGGAGGGATGTGGATGACGCATATTCAATTTTGGCTTGTCAATCACTTTTTTCTCCCAGAGCTAAGCTGCCGTTTGATGTGGCATTTGGCATCTTTTTCATAGAGAATACAGGACCGCTAAGCTGAGAGCTCCTGTGTATGGGAGAGTTGTTTGAGATGGCTGTCATTGTTTGGCTGACAGTCGTCTTTTGTGTATGGGTAGCTTTATATTAGGAGAACATTTCCATTGCATTACTTTGCAGAGACATTTGTCACCAGCGCCGACATCCTTGCATGGTCCTTTTCCCTCCAACATACCACAACGATGGCCGCTCGGCGGCGTATCCTCCACCAGCTGTGACTTCCTGCTCCCGTGGCCTGTACATTTCCTGGCAGCATGCTTAGAGCACGTGCTCCCTGCCTCTTAAAGGGGTAGTGCGCGCACACCTGGTGTGCCAATAGCTGGGAGACACTAAATACTTAAGGCAACATACAATGGAAAGAGGTGTTTGAGCAACATTAGAGGTACGTTAGTCTGGTCTGCAAGCTGCTAAGTCTGTTGTCAGGTTCCTGTTCCTGTCCTGTTATTTAAAACCTGAGACCAGTTTTGCCTCTCCTTTACCTGCCTAGTCTGAACCACTGCGTGAACCAGTTACTGTCCTGTCAAACACTGACAGGTAATGTCAGTAATCTGGTAATCCAGAATCCGCACTGTCTGAACCACACCAGTATCCGCCTTGTCTGGTAATCCGAAATCCACACTGTCTGAACTAGCATCAGTGTCCAACCTGTCTGGTAATCCAGAATCCGCACTGTCTGAACCAGGACTAGTGTCTATCCAGTCTGTGATCCAGAATCCACAGTGTCTGAACCAACATCAGTAACCTGTCCTGCCTTGGACTCCAAGTCAGTGTCTGTGGTCCTGACCCTTCAGGTCAGCTGCTGCAGTACCGTCTGCTGCCCTGGAGTAGTACCTGGTGGCTGCATGCAGCTCAAGCCTAGCTCCATCATCAGGAGCTCTAGTGAAAACTAGGTGCTAAGGCCCGCCCATGGCATAATGGGTCCACCAGTGTGACAGTTTGCTTAGACAACGGACCCCACTGATCCCAATACTTCTCCCCTCTTGGAGTTGTTCCAGGAGATGTCCAGCCAACGAGACCAGCAGTTTAAAATCCAGGCCTATTCCAGTCTGTGGACACCCTGATGTCAGCTGCTAGATCTGCTCCAGTCCAGTTGCAGCATCTCCAGCAGTAACTACTGTAAGATTGTAGTAGCATCGTACGTAGTGAAGAGGCAGTGACCCACAAAGTTCCAACACTAAAGTCTCTTTAATGTGTTTCCTCACAGCATTAACCCCTTAATCCCATATGACGTACTATCCCGTCCAGGTGACCTGGGACTTAATTCCCAGTGACGGGATAGTACGTCATATACGATCGGCCGCGCTCACGGGGGGAGCGCGGCCGGGTGTCAGCTGACTATCGCAGCTGACATCCGGCACTATGTGCCAGGAGCGGTCACGGACTGCTCCCGGCACATTAACCCCCGGCACACTGCGATCAAACATGATCGCGATGTGCCGGCGGTACAGGGAAGCATCGCGCAGGGAGGGGGCTCCCTGCGGGCTTCCCTGAGACGATCGGTACAAGGTGATGTGCTCACCTTGTACCGAATGTCTTCTCCCTGCAGGCCCCGGATCCAAAATGGCCGCGGGGCTGCATCTGGGTCCTGCAGGGAGTACTTCCGGGTCGCCTGCAGGTGCTGGTAAGCCTGCAGCGATGTCAGTGAGATCGCCGATCTTACAGAGTGCTGTGCAAACTGTAAGATCGGCGATCTGTGATGTCCCCCCCTGGGACAAAGTAAAAAAGTTTAAAAAAAAATTTCCACATGTGTAAAAAAAAAAATAAAAATTACTAAATAAATAAAAAAAAAAAAAAATATTATTCCCATAAATACATTTCTTTATCTAAAAAAAACAAACAAACAATAAATGTACACATATTTAGTATCGCCGCGTCCGTAATGACCCGACCTATAAAACTGTCCCACTAGTTAACCCCTTCAGTGAACACCGTAAGGAAAAAAAAAAAACGAGCCAAAAAACAACGCTTTATTATCATACCGCCGAAAAAAAAGTGGAATAATACGCGATCAAAAAGACGATAAATAAATAACCATGGTACCGCTGAAAACGCCATCTTGTCCCGCAAAAAACGAGCCACCACAAAGCATAATAAGCAAAAGAATAAAAAAGTTATAGTCCTGAGAATAAAGCGATGCCAAAATAATTATTTTTTCTATAAAATAGCTTTTATCGTATAAAAGCGGCAAAACATTAAAAAATGATATAAATGAGGTGTCACTGTAATCGTACTGACCCGAAGAATAAAACTGCTTTATCAATTTTACCAAACGCGGAACGGTATAAACGCGTCCCCCAAAAGAAATTCATGAATAGCTGGTTTTTGGTCATTCTGCCTCACAAAAATCGGAATAAAAAGTGATCAAAAACTGTCACGTGTCCAAAAATGTTACCAATAAAAACGTCAACTCATCCCGCAAAAAACAAGACCTCACATGACTCTGTGGACCAAAATATGGAAAAATTATAGGTCTCAAAATGTGGAGACGCAAAAACTTTTTTGCTATAAAAAAAGTGTATTTTAGTGTGTGACGGCTGCCAATCATAAAAATCCGATATAAAAAACGCTATAAAAGTAAATCAAACCCCCCTTCATCACCCCCTTAGAGAAAAATAATAAAATTTAAAAAATGTATTTATTTCCATTTTCCCATCAGGGCTAGGGTTAGGGCTAGGGTTAGGGCTAGGGTTAGGGTTAGGGCTAGGGTTGGGGCTAGGGTTGGGGCTAGGGTTAGGGTTGGGGCTAGGGTTGGGGTTAGGGTTGGAGCTAAAGTTAGGGTTAGGGTTGGGGCTAAAGTTAGGGTTAGGGTTGGGGCTAAACTTAGGGTTGGGCTAAAGTTAGGGTTTGGATTATATTTACGGTTGGGATTAGGGTTGGGATTAGAATTAGGGGTGTGTCAGGGTTAGGGGTGTGGTTAGGGTTACCGTTGGGATTAGTGTTAGGGGTGTGTTAGGGTTTGGGTTTCAGGTAGAATTGGGAAGTTTCCACTGTTCAGGCACATCAGGGGCTCTCCAAACGCGACATGGCGTCCGATCTCAATTCCTGCCAATTCTGCGTTGAAAAAGTAAAACAGTGCTCCTTCCCTTCCGAGCTCTCCGGTGCGCCCAAACAGGGGTTTACCCCAACATATGGGGTATCAGCGTACTCAGGACAAATTGGACAACAACTTTTGGGGTCCAAGTTCTCTTGTTATCCTTGGGAAAATAAAAATGTGGGGGGCTAAAAATCATTTTTGTGGGAAAAATAAGATTTTTTTTATTTTCGCGGCTCTGCGTTGTAAACTGCAGTGATACACTTGGGGGTTCAAAGTTCTCACAACACATCTAGATAGGTTCCTTGGGAGGTCTAGTTTCCAATATGGGTCACTTGTGGGGGGTTTGTACTGTTTGGGTACATCAGGGGCTCTGCAAATGCAACGTGACGCCTGCAGACCAATCCATCTAAGTCTGTATTCCAAATGGCGCTCCTTCCCTTCCGAGCTCTGCCATGCGCCCAAACAGTGCTTCCCCCCCATATATGGGGTATCAGCGTACTCAGGACAAATTGGACAACAACTTTTGGGGTCCAATTTATCCTGTTACCCTTGTGAAAATAAAAAATTGGGGGCGAAAAGATAATTTTTGTGAAAAAATATGATTTTTTATTTTTACATAGTTACATAGTAACATAGTAAGGCCGAAAAAAGACATTTGTCCATCCAGTTCAGCCTATATTCCATCATAATAAATCCCCAGATCTACGTCCTTCTACAGAACCTAATAATTGTATGATACAATATTGTTCTGCTCCAGGAAGACATCCAGGCCTCTCTTGAACCCCTCGACTGAGTTTGCCATCACCACCTCCTCAGGCAAGCAATTCCAGATTCTCACTGCCCTAACAGTAAAGAATCCTCTTCTATGTTGGTGGAAAAACCTTCTCTCCTCCAGACGCAAAGAATGCCCCCTTGTGCCCGTCACCTTCCTTGGTATAAACAGATCCTCAGCGAGATATTTGTATTGTCCCCTTATATACTTATACATGGTTATTAGATCGCCCCTCAGTCGTCTTTTTTCTAGACTAAATAATCCTAATTTCGCTAATCTATCTGGGTATTGTAGTTCTCCCATCCCCTTTATTAATTTTGTTGCCCTCCTTTGTACTCTCTCTAGTTCCATTATATCCTTCCTGAGCACCGGTGCCCAAAACTGGACACAGTACTCCATGTGCGGTCTAACTAGGGATTTGTACAGAGGCAGTATAATGCTCTCATCATGTGTATCCAGACCTCTTTTAATGCACCCCATGATCCTGTTTGCCTTGGCAGCTGCTGCCTGGCACTGGCTGCTCCAGGTAAGTTTATCATTAACTAGGATCCCCAAGCCCTTCTCCCTGTCAGATTTACCCAGTGGTTTCCCATTCAGTGTGTAATGGTGATATTGATTCCTTCTTCCCATGTGTATAACCTTACATTTATCATTGTTAAACCTCATCTGCCACCTTTCAGCCCAAGTTTCCAACTTATCCAGATCCATCTGTAGCAGAATACTATCTTCTCTTGTATTAACTGCTTTACATAGTTTTGTATCATCTGCAAATATCGATATTTTACTGTGTAAACCTTCTACCAGATCATTAATGAATATGTTGAAGAGAACAGGTCCCAATTCTGACCCCTGCGGTACCCCACTGGTCACAGCGACCCAGTTAGAGACTATACCATTTATAACCACCCTCTGCTTTCTATCACTAAGCCAGTTACTAACCCATTTTTACGGCTCTGCATTATAAACTTCTATGAAGCACTTGGTGGGTCAAAGTGCTCACCACACATCTAGATAAGTTCATTAAGGGGTCTACTTTCCAAAACGGTGTCACTTGTGGGGGGTTTCAATGTTTAGGCACATCAGGGGCTCTCCAAACTCTACATGGCGTCCCATCCCAATTCCAGTCAATTTTGCATTGAAAAGTCAAATGGCGCTCCTTTCCTTCCGAGCTCTGCCATGCGCCCAAACAGTGGTTTATCCCCACATATGGGGTATCAACGTACTCAGGACAAATTGTACAACAACTTTTGGGGTCCATTTTCTCCTGTTACCCTTGGTAAAATAAAACAAATTGGAGCTGAAATAAATTTTGTGTGAAAAAAAGTTAAATGTTCATTTTTATTTAAACATTCCAAAAATTCCTGTAAAACACCTGAAGGGTTAATAAACTTCTTGAATGTGGTTTTGAGCACCTTGAGGGGTGCAGTTTTTAGAATGGTGTCACACTTGGGTATTTTCTATCATATAGACCCCTCAAAATTACTTCAAATGAGATGTGGTCCCTAAAAAAAAAATGGTGTTGCAAAAATGAGAAATTGCTGGTCAACTTTTAACCCTTATAACTCCCTAACATAAAAAAATTTGGGTTCCAAAATTGTGCTGATGTAAAGTAGACATGTGGGAAATGTTACTTATTAAGTATTTTGCATGACATATCTCTGTGATTTAAGGGTATAAAAATTCAAAGTTGGAAAATTGCGAAATGTTCAAAATTTTCGCCAAATTTCCGTTTTTTTCACAAATAAACTCAAGTTATATCGAATAAATTTTACCACTAACATGAAGTACAATATGTCACAAGAAAACAGTGTCAGAATCGCCAAGATCCGTTGAAGCATTCCAGAGTTATAACCTCATAAAGGACAGTGGTCAGAATTGTAAAAATTGTCCCGGTCATTAACGTGCAAACCACCCTCGGGGCTTAAGGGGTTAAAGTCCAATTCACACAAATGCATACAATGTCAGTGAATATTATCAGTTTTCAGTTCACACAAGTTCATAGCAATACATATCATATGGCTTTAGATTTACAGTCCCTAAGCAGGCCAGACTTCCCTTGTCCAGTTTCCCTGGGCGACCGCACGCCATATTACAGTCTCCATATACACAGCCTGATATGTTGCAGACACTATACACACCACCCCCCCCCCCAGACTAGTTCCCGTGGGTGTCCTGCATCGATGTTAGAAACGTTCACTTTGTTGATGAGACCATTGACCGATTTCTTCAATGCCTCCCAGGTCATTCTTTGGTAAGCTAGACTGCTCTTGTCAGTGATCTGCTCTTGCATCATACGCAGCTTGGCGTATGATGTGACCTCGTCTCCCGGTACTTTCCTGCATGCAACCTCCGATCCTCACAAGATCTCCTTCTCTACTCCCCTCTTATCTCCTCTTCCCACAATCGCATACAAGATTTCTCTCGCACATCACCCCTACTCTGGAACTCTCTACCACAACACATCAGACTCTCGCCTACCATCGAAACCTTCAAAAAGAACCTGAAGACCCACCTCTTCCAACAAGCCTACAACCTGCAGAAACCACTGATCGACCAAACCGCTACACGACCAGCGCTACCCTCACCTACTGTATCCTTGCCCATCCCTTGTAGATTGTGAGCCATCGCGGGCAGGGTCATCTCTCCTCCTGTACCAGTTGTGACTTGTATTGTTCAAGGTTATTGTACTTGTTTTTATTATGTATACCCTTCCTCACATGTAAAGCGCCATGGAATAAATGGCACTATAATAATAAATAATATAAGCTCCACCGGTATGAGTAAGAATTGGATCCAATTCATCTTTCTTTTTCTTCACCGGAGGCTTGGCGGACACTTGTTTTTCAGATCGCTCTTCACTCCTCCTGGACGTAGGGGGTGATCTATCTCGCCTTCTGTCTGAATGTCTGTCTGGATCTCGTCTTGATCTATCTCGATCGTGGTCACATGTGTATTCTGATCTCTCATATCGCCCATTTCTTGATCTTTCATCCTCATATTGGTCACGGTCCCTGAAGCCTCCGCCGCGATCATTTCCTCTATCATACTGTAAAAGTGATCTGTCTCTTTCCCGATACCTGCCCAATTAAATGGAAAGTCTTTAAGGGGATTTTGAATAAAGTTTGTGTTCAGGACGCCACCTGTGGTATTCGGTCAATATGGACCGACGCTGCTTAAAGAAGTTCTCTGAGGTGATGTTATGGCAGCTAGATGGTATAACTTCCCACAGGTGAAGTTGGATCCCCGGGGCTCCCGGTGTATAGATGAGGATGGTGAGTGGTGCGGTAAAGAACGGAGGACAGGTTTGCTGTCTCTTTACCTGCTTTACTGATGGCTTTAGGCAACCGCAGGCCAGGGCACCAGATCAGAGGTACAGGCAGGGTCTGGCCAGATTTGAAGCTAATTCAGAGTCCCCTTTACCAGGTGGAGTTAGAAGCCTTCCTGTTAGCGCGGTGATGTTATAGTCCCTTACTGCCTATGGCTTCTGGCAAGGTCCTTACAGTTCTCTCTGTCCTACATGAAGCCTAGGACACAAACCCATATGACAGGTGGCTCGAGCCTTTTTATAGGGTCTCTATCACGACCCAGCTCTATGTGCCACTGTGCCTCCTGGGTATTAGGGCAGACAGGTTATTTGAAATAATCCAGCTGTCCTGCTGGTTCCTGCTGTGCCTCTTAGAGTCCGACACAACCTCGGTCTACCAGCTACCGGAATCTGCGCTCAGCCAGGGAGGTAGCCAAGTCGCTGATATCTCCCCTGGTGTCACTCTCCTGTGCTCCACTCTCATGCACGCTCACTAACACTGTTTTTCCTTCGGTATCTCTCAATCCTGGAGCTGGAGCAACTCTGGCTGCACGGCCCCATACACGTCTATTAGGGAAGTTCCCCTTAATCCGGGTTCAGAGCTCCCCCTTCTGGCCTGGAGTGTGAACATATTGTGTGCATTGTGTTTACCTGATAAAAAAGATCTTCCTTCGCTTCCAAGCGTGACATCACTCTCCCCATGAGGAAAGCAATGCCACTGTAACAACCAGGACCCTGGGGTGTTACAAATATATTTGGTAAACTTATGAGAAATTAAATGGAAATTGTCTGCAGTTTCATTATTTGTTTTGCTGGGGTGAGAAGTCTTACATTTTTCATTCCCATTGCTGGTATGTGTCTTACTCACTGAACGTTCAAACACTTTCTGCTAGGCTCTCCACTGTTCACCTAATTTCCACCCATATCTCTGACATAAATCTTCCTCCTTATGTTTTCTTCTATGACTCAATATGACACCACCCACACTCCAATGTCAATGCTAGAACCTGTCTCTTCCGCACCTTAAAAGTCACAGTTACCCTGCATACAAAAGACGGTAATCGCGACTGTCAGTGACGGACTGGAATACCTAGGGCCAACCCAATCTTTATATGCAATTGCCAGATTATCTTCGCCTTCAGGGCACAGGATTCTTCGTCACATTTCCCATTGACATAGCTAGAGTATATGAAGTATTGTTTGTATTGCAACCATTTTTTGTAACATATTGATAGATTTTAATCAAATTCTTTTGGTTGAGAGGCATGAGAAAGTTTTTTTTTATTTCCTGACCCATAATCAGATACACTAACCGAACTTGGCTCAATGCAGTAGACTATACGGGCAATACAGAAATACATTGACAGCAGAAAGATGCATAAGGATAACAAAACTAAGGGCTAGGAGTAAGATGTGATAACAGAATAAAACTTGGTATTGAGATGCGCTAACAAAACTAAGCTCAGTACTAAGATCTGCTAATAGAACCAATCTCACTACTAAAGATACTTTAACCCCTTCACGACATATGACGTCATGTACATAATGGTCAGGAAGGGGTTCCCACAAATCGAAGTACAGTTACAGCATAGCAATCTCTGGTCACCGTGATCGACTAAACATGGCTGCTGTTTCTGACAGCAGGGTCCCTGTACTTGTTGCCACAAGGGTGGGGGGAGGGTTTTTCCGTTCCCACACAACAATTGCTGTGATTGACTGTTCAATTCAGAACAGTCAATCACAGCAATTTCAAAGGTTCGGCAAATAAAAGTGCCCAAAACATTGATGTCCTGCTGTGTTTGGTGCTATAACAGCATTGATCATTGGCTGGTGTTAGGCGTCAGGGTCCCCAAAGCTGATTGGTGATGATGAAGTCCGAATGACCAATCGGTGTTCAACAGGTTCAGTTTACTATCTCGATGACCGTTTTGCAAAACCTCGTTCCAGTTTGGCACTTTTTATTTTTCCATTTTTTACCTTTGCACCACCTCCGCGCATGCATCCTGCAGCCGCTGAGCGCTGATCAATGACGCACATCACCGATCTGCATCCGTGCTCCGTTTTGGTTCCATGTTTTTTTATTTTTCAGAAAGTGTAAAAAAAAAAAATAATTTAGATTAGTTGATAGGGCTAGATATTGAGAAAGTGTAATCTATATTAAAAATACTGTGAATTAGCTACAGTATTTTTTACTAAAATATAATTACATTCAGTAATTTTTTTTACCAACATCCATTTAGTAATTGTAGTATAGTTTTAGAATGTTAGTGAAAAACAATTGTAGTGATTATACTATAGTTTCTTGCTACTACATAGAATTATGGTTACTGTAATTTATTTGCAGGTACTCAGTAATTGTTTTTGTTTTTACTGTAGTGCGCTTAGTAATTTTTTTTATTTTAACAAATTTTTATATTTTCCTTTTATTTTATTTTTTACTGCTAGATTTTGTTATTCTTTTTTCCTTTCTTTTATTCTTATCTACCGTATATACTCGAGTATAAGCCAAGTTTTTCAGCACATTTTTTTGTGCTAAAAACGACCCCCCTCGGCTTATACTCGAGTGACTGTCCAGAAGATGGAGGGTCATAGGAGGCAGGAGCAGGCTGCTGCAGCTAAAGCCTGTGCCCGCTACTAAAGAGAAATTAATATTCACTGCTCTGGCAGTGAATATTAATTTATCTGTAATAGCACGCACAGTGTCAGCCGCAGCAGCCGGCTCCTGCAGCAGTTGGGCTGTCATGCGTGCCTGCTACTTAAGAGAAATTAATATTTCCACGCCCATGGGAGTGGAGAGAGGTGAAAATTCATTTCTCTTAAGTAGCGGGCACACGTGGCCGCCTGGCTGCTGCACTCACTGAATAATCACTGCCCTCCATGCACATAGTTTTGGTGCGGGGAGCAGTGAGTTTTCCAGCAGCTGTGCTCTGCTTGTGAGCAGTCCATGACAGCACTGCCATGCACTGCTTACAAGCATAAAGCAGCTGCTGGCAATGGAACAAGATGCTACGAGGGAGCACAGGAAGGTAAGTAGGATGGTTTTTTATGTTTTTTGATGTAGGCCATACATACAAGGATGGGGATGGGGCCAAACATACAAAGATAGGGATGAAGAGCCATGCAGACCAGGGTAGGGATGAGGAACCATGCAGACCAGGGTAGGGATGAGAAGCCATGCAGACCAGGGTAGGGATGAGGAGCCATGCATACCAGGATAGGGATGAGGGGTCATGCATACAAGGATAAGGATTAGGAGCCATGCAGGACCAGGATAGGGGTGAGGAGCCAGGCATACCAGGATAGGGATGAGGAGCCATGTATACCAGTATAAGGATGAGGAGCATGTGTACCAGGGTAGGCATGAGGAGCTATGCATACCCAGGATAGGGGTGAGGAGCCAGGCATACCAGGATAGGGATGAGGGGTCATGCATACAAGGATAAGGATTAGGAGCCATGCAGGACCAGGATAGGGGTGAGGAGCCATGCAGACCAGGATAGGGATGAGGAATCATGCATACCAGGCGATTCTGAGAATGTTTTTTCATGACACATTGTCCTTCATGTTAGTGATAAATGTTGGTCGATATGATTTGATTTGCAAACTATCTAAAATTTGACAAAATGTAAAAACAACAGTTGCCATATATTTCCTTTACATCAGCATAATTTTTTACATTTTTTGTTAGGAAATTAGAAAGGTTAAAAGTTTATCAGCAATTTAACATTTTTCCAACAAAATTTGCAAAACCTATTTTTTTAAAGACCACGGCCTTTGAAGTAAGTTTGAGGGACCATTGTGAAAAAAAAAACCCCCAAAGTGACAACATTTCAAAAACTGCACCTCTCAAAGTGCTGAAAATAGCATTTAAAACTGTATTAAAGGGGTTGTCCACTACTAGGACAACCCCTTTCATAACCCACACTTGGCTCTGATAAAATAGGAAAGCTTATACTCCCCTCCTGTGCTAGAGCCATTCGTGGGCTGCAGCTGATCTCGGACTGTCTCTTCATGTTCAATTTGTACAAAGGCGGGGACAGTGATACCAGCGCTGATTGGGCACCACGGTCATGTGCTAGAACACCGCATGAGAGCAAATTCGTTGCTGAAGTGATCAATGACCGGTCTAACTTTGAAAAGTTGGTCAAAGTTGGGGTCATCTCGGGGTGGACACTGCATTATAATTATAATGCAAACATTTGTGAATGGCTTCAAAGCATCTCCCTGTCATAGCCATGCGGAAAACTGGAGTGCTATATAAAATATGAATACTCGAATATTGCCAAACTTCAAGGTTCTTTACTATTGCTGTGTGAAGAACAAGGCCCCAAAACGTCATATTTCTCCTGCATCTAATTAGCAAATGATAAAGTGCAGTTTTGTTCAAGAAAATCTTGGGCATATACATTTGTCCGTGCCACCATGTGGTTTACAAAATTCTCAGAGAATAATACTTTGAAATAGTCAGTTTCTGTGACGTCATATTAAATTGGATGCCTGAATGGCCACAAAATCCAGAATCTGAGGTTTGTAATCTTCGGGGGAGAGGACCACAAGGAGTCACTAATGGTGGTCGCTGTCTCATTTACAGTCCTGTGGTGTGGGGGTTCACTATCACTTGAGGAAGAAGAGGAGGAGAAGCAGAGAAAATAGATGAATGTGGCATCCTCTCCCTCACTATCAGTATTTGAGGTAAAAATTGTATATGCCTCTTTGGCAGACTACAATCTTCAGGAAGAGCAGGACATTATATTTTTCATGTGGGTGGTGTGGTGTGTTGCATAGCCAAATTTTATTCAGGTGTGTGTTTGGTGTAAACTTTTATTTATTAATTTTATTACTGTATATACTCGAGTATAAGCCGACCTGAGTATAAGCCGAGGCACCTAATTTTACCACAAAAAACTGGGAAAACGTATTGACTCGAGTATAAGCAGGGTATGCATTGTCCCCTCATTCCTATCCTGGTCAGAATGATCAAATTTTGATAGGAAGCTGAAAACAGGCTTCAATGTGAAGGGGTTTATCAGAACCAAGCTCAGTACTAATATACATCAACTGAACCAACTGTAGAATCAAGATAAGCTGAGAACCAAGCTCAGCATTAAGATACATAAACCGACCAAGCTCAGTGCTAACAAACACAAACAGAACCAAGCTCAGTGCTAAAATACTCTGACAGAATGTGGCTCAGTGTGTACCTACATCAATTATACCAAGCTCAGTACCAAGAAATCTAGCCCTTTACACACCCACAATCCCAGAAATATAAGGAGAAGTCGCCACCAAATGCTTGTAAAAATTCTTTATTGCGGATTCACATGTTGTCAGGGAATACAAGATCGTATAGGCTATTTCCCGTGTGAACCTCTATCACTAGACATTTATCATTTTACACATTGAATTAAAGGTTATCCCATCTTCATTGTTGGGTATTGTTGGAAAATGCCTATAAAAACAAGAAATAAGCACTTTTTTAATTTTCTTTCCGCTGCCTCTCCAACCCACTGATAATGCTTATTATTAGTTACTGTATTTTTGGAGCACCCCTGATTCCACAGTTCTGTACTGGTGAAAAGTGTTTATATACAAAATATAAATGATAATAAACAAAATAACAGTTAGGCCATGTTCACGCAGTGCGTTTTTTTCTGCGGAACCGCAGCGTTTTTGCCGCTGCGGTTCCGCAGCTGTTTTCTATGCAGGGTACAGTACAATGTACCCTATGGAAAACAGGAACCACTGTGCACATGATGCGGGAATCAGGAAAAAAAGCCGCGCTGAATAGCCGCGGTAAAAAAGAAGTACCATGTCACTTCTTTTTTCAGAGCCGCAGCGGTTCTGCACCCATAGACCTCCATTGTGAGGTCAAACCCGCAGTAAAACCCGCAGATCAAAAATATATCTGCAGGTTTTATTGCGGTTTGTGGTGCCGAACCGCTGCAGCAGGAAGTGCGGGGAAGCGGGCGGAAGTGCGTGGGCGGATCCCACCCCCGATCCCACCCCCCCATGCTCCGATGTCCCCCCCCGTGCTCCGATGCCCCCCCCGTGCTCCGATGCCCCCCCCCGTGCCCTAATCTCCCCCCCTTATACTTACCCGGCCTCCCGGTGTCCGTCCGGCCGTCTTCTCCCTGGACGCCACCATCTTGCAAAATGGCGGGCGCATGCGCAGTGCGCCCGCCGAATCTGCCGGCCGGCAGATTCGTTCCAAAGTGCATTTTGATCACTGAGATATAACCTATCTCAGTGATCAAAATAAAAAAAATAGTAAATGACACCCCCCCCCCTTTGTCACCCCCATAGGTAGGGACAATAAAAAAATTAAGAATTTTTTTTCCCCCCACTAAGGTTAGAATAGGGGTAGGGTTAGGGGTAGGGTTAGGGGTAGGGTAGGGGTAGGGTTAGGGTATTTTCAGCCATTTTAACCCTAAAAAACTTCCTAGAAGACACACAGACTCTGCATAGAAAACTGCATAAAAAAAAGCATCAAAAAACGCACCAAAAAAAGGACCTGCGTTTTCTGCAAAGAGCTGCGGTTTCAGTCCTGAAAAAAAAGGAGGGAAATCAGGAACGTGTGAACATACCCTTAAGTTTCTGAAGTACTCAACACTCAAAACTGAAAGGAATATGATTTTTTTTTTATTTATAAGGCAATTCTCCCAACATTTGTAACTTTTCGTCCCTACAATGTGGGCCTCTTTCAAACTCTGTGACATAAGAACTGAGAAACTGTGGAAATTCATGCACAATCATCTGTTGATAAGGACCAACATACAGTCCTATACGTACATATAAGGAAAGGTACAGAAGAAAAATACAAAAGAAAAATAAAATTAGAAATAAATAAATTCAATCTTCAGCCAGTAGACAAAGCAATCTGTGACCATAAAGAATATGTCCATATCTAAAACACCTGTTATGTCACATAGTAATGCCACCTTCAGTTTCATATTTTATTATTCCTCAAACAATCTGATCAACTATAATATTTGCCTACCACAGAGTCATTAGAATTTATGACCCAAACTGGATAAAAGGCAAAAAATGTTTAATACAAAAAGCATTTACCAAGCAGTGAGAGTCACCTTCAGTTATTTATATACACTACTCAAAAAAATAAAAGGAACACTAAAATACTACACCCCAGATATCACTGAATGAAACCCTCCAGTTGAAAATATTCATTACATAGTGGATTGCGTTGAGAATAATAAAACATAAAAATGATCAATGTAAATTAAAATTAATATCCCATGGAGGTCTGTGTTTGGAATGATACTCAAAATCAAAGTGGAAAATCAAATTACTGGCTGATCCAACTTCAGTGGAAATGCCTCAAGACAAGGAAATGATGCTCAGTAGTGTGTGTGGCCTCCACGTGCCTATATGACCTCCCTACAACACCTGCACATTCTCCTGATGGTGATATTCTCTTGTTATCTCCTCCCAGACATGAATTAACCCCTTCATTTTTTTCAGTTTTCCGTTTTCGTTTTTCGCTCTCCTCCTTTCCAGAGCCATAACATTTTTATTTTTCAGTCAAAATGGCCATGTGATGGCTTATTTTTTGTGGGTCAAGTTGTACTTTTGAATGACATCATTGGTTTTACCATGCCATTTACTAGAAAACAGGAAAAAAATTCCAAGTGCGGTGAAATTGCAAAAAAAAGTGCAATCCCACAGGTTTTTGTTTGGCTTTTTTGCTAGGTTCACTAAATGCTAAAACTAACCTGCCATTATGATTCTCCAGGTCATTATGAGTTCATAGACACCAAACATGTTTAGGTTCTTTTTTATCTAAGTGATGAAAAAATTGCAAACTTTACAAAAAAAAAAAATAGTGCAATTTTCCAATACCCTTAGCGTCTCTATTTTTTGTGATCTGGGCTTGGGAGAGGGCTTATTTTTTGTGTGACGTTTTTAATGACACCGTTTAGCGATCAGGTTAATCCTTTTTTTATTGATAGATCAGGCGATTCTGAACTCGGCGATACCAAATATGTGTAGGTTTAATTTTTTTTTTTATTGTTTTATTTTGAATGGGGCGAAAGGGAGGTGATTTTAACTTTTATATATTTTTTATTTTTTTCATATTTTGAAAAACTTTTTTTTACTTTTGGCATGCTTCAATAGCCTCCGTGGGAGGCCAGAAGGTGCCACAACTTGATTGGCTCTGCTACATAGAGGCGATGCTCAGATCGCCTCTATGTAGTGGAATTACAGCCTTGCTATGAGCGCCGACCACAGGGTGTTGCTCATAGCAATCTGGCACCAACAACCATAGAGGTCTCAAGGAGACCTCTGCTTGTCATGCCGACGCTCCGATGACCCCGATCACATGACAGGGGTCACCGGTGCACGCATTTCCTGCCTGATGGTCGGAAGCGCTTGTTAAATGCCGCTGTCAGAGTTTGACAGTGGCTTTTAACTAGTTAATAGGCACGGGCAGATCGCGATTCCGCCCTCACCTATTGTGTTCATATGTCAGCTGTTCAAAACAGCTGACATGTTCCGCAGGTTGTGATGAGCAGAGCAGACCCGCATGTTGCGGCGAGCAAAGCAGAGAGGCGCAGAGCTGCAGGTGGCAGCAAGCAAAGCAGAACAGAGCAGCAGGTTGTGGCGAGTAGAGCAGAGCCACAGGTTGCTGCGAGCAGAGCAGGGAGACGCAGAACCGCAGGTGGCGGCGAGCAGAGCAGGACAGAGCAGAGCCGCAGGTTGCGGCAAGCAGAGCAGAGCCACAGGTGACAGCAAGCAGAGCAGAACACAGCAGAGCCACAGGTTACGGTGAGCAGAACAGAGCAGAGCCGCAGATTGCGGCGAGCAGAGCAGAGCTGCAGGTTGTGGCGAGCAGAGGGAGTGGACACAAGGGTACATACAGCTGAGTGGGAAAGGCAAACAGACAAGGATGCAAACAGGTACAGGTATAGACCAGAGTTCAGACAGAGACAGACACGGGAACAAGTACAGGACAAGGATTCAGGCCTGGGTATCCAGCCCCCAAGGTGGCAGAGGCAGGACATGGCAGCTCAGTAGCAAGACACTAACTGAGGGAGAACCTTGCTCAGGCATCCCCATATGCCTTAAGTACCAGACGCCTCTTGGTATTTAGCTGGGAACACCTTAGGAAGGTGCACATAGTCTCTATAAGAATCAGGAAGTGCCGGGGCCGCCGCCCTAAGCATACAGCCAGGAAGTATACAGCAAGCAAGGATATGAGGCCCACAGCAAGGAGTTGGCAGAGGACAGAACTCACAGCATGGCCTGCCGTGGTGAATAACATGGGAGATGGGAAGCCATGCAGTGAAGCCGGCAGGGATGTTACAGTACCCCCTCCTTTACGCCCTCTCTTCTTCAAGCCTGCCAGGATGATCTGCAAGAGTAAAGGACAATACACAGTCCATCCCATCTTGACATCCTTAGGGAAGAATGAGGCAGGCGTGATATCAGGATTTCTGGAAACCAAGTCTCTCTCTGCCTGATGAAGTCAGCTCCCACCATGGAAGATGCAATAATCTGAACTTCCTCCTCCTGGTCAGAGGAAAACAGAGACAAGAAAACGTCCGTTTTGGTAAGTTCACCAACTGGCCACATGGAAGCTGAAGGTACTCTCACAGGACCCATCTTCTGCCCGTTATCCAGAGAACAGTTTCCTAGTGGTAGGGATGTTCCTGGGTACTGGTTACTGGTATAGTCATTGGAGATGAGTGGAAAGAATGCCATCTCCTCCTGGTTGGTGGAAAGCAGGGACACGAAAGCCTCCGTTTTGTCAACTTTATCAGCCGACCACATAGAAATAGGAGGCACCTTCACAGGATTCATCTTCTGTCTGTTGTCCAGAGGAAAAAAATTCTAGAGGCAATGTGTTCCTGGGAACAGGTCACTGGTATACTTGTTTAAGATACATGGAGAGAACGCTACCACTTCCCCTTCTTTGGAGACATCAGCACACCTTGAATCGATGACTAGTAGACCAGATGAAGAAGACGACATTGCCAACTGACTTTGACGTATGGGAACCAGGCACCTGTCGTGACTTGGTTGTACCAAACGAAGCACCTTGCTGTGTCTCCAGACCAGAACGGGTAGTATAGTTCTTGGATCAGAATGACCCATGGGCATACCAGACAGCATGTGGAAGATGAACTTCTTCATATATAATGCTCCGACTTGGAGCTGTAGTTGTCCCTGCAAGATTAGACTGCTCTTAAGTAGGTCTTGGCCATCATCAGACAACACCCTAACTGGACTCTGGAGCTGTAGAACAGAAATCACACACCGACTCCATATAGCTGGCGACTTGGATACACCAAAGCTCCCAGAAGGCAAAGAGACAGTCATAGATTTTAGTGGAGAGAAAGTACTCTCGCCAAGGGCAGCCTCTCCTACTGGCCCAAGGTTTCGGAGTTTAAGATTCTCAGGGCAGAGACTGTAAAGATGTTCCTCACAACCGCAATGCTACCATATTCTCTTCTTATGACTGGATTCTGGCTGCTGCTCTGCCAGCCCACTATTATCAACCTTCTTGGGTTTTGCTCGGGTATCTACTTTGAAAGGTTGAGGAACGGATGGGTTTTGGATGGTTGTGGTCTGACGTTGCGGTTTTTTCACGGGTTTTGCCCATCTGGACCGCCTCTGGGATGTAGAGAGGGAAGACTTTGCAGAAGAAGCTGGTTTAGGCACATTGTAGGTTTTAAGGAAGACCATCAGGAAGGCCTCAAGTTCCGAGAGGATAAGATCCCTTGCTTACCAGAGGGGGTTGATCCATCTCAAAGCGTCTCCTGCTAGGTAGGAATCCCACCTTGGCCCAATAGGAGGGAAAATCAGAAGAATTCAATACGATGTACAGCAAGCACCGCTCCAGGAACTCCAGGCACTCCTTAAGATCCCCATAGTACCTTGGTGGAGCCGTTGGGAGGAGCTTTTCATAAGTCCCAAGTTGATTAAATATCTCATCTGAAACTATGATTCGAGCTGGTGCAGCGATAGTCAGGATTTCAGATCGGGTAAAAAAAAATGTTCTTTGCTCATACTGGCAAGAAAAAAAGTTCATCTCACTCCGAGAGCAAAGGCCCATGAGACTCAACGGGGACCATGGCCTGAGCAAACTGTAACGTTCGCGCCCAGACTGGATGGTGAGAGCGTGGGATTGTGGCCCCACTGTGCCACAAACCAGACTACCCTGGAGGGGCGTGACTAAGCAGCTACCTTGGTGTTCACTGGAGCCTCTAGTAGTGAGGTCAGGCTTGTGCGGCAAGTAGCTACTAGGTACCACTTCAGGACGGTGTGCTGACCGCAGCAGCTGATCCCACTGGGGAACGGAAGTCTATTGACAGGTGTGGGCTAGTACAGACGGGCACAACTAGTACTCTGGGGGGCAGGCAGGCACGGCTGGCACTCTGGAAGGCAGGCACAGCTGGCACTCTGGCAGGCAGGCGGGCACAGCTGGCACTCTGGCAGGCACGGCTGGCAGGTGGGCACGGCTGGCACGCTGGCAGACAGGCGGGCACGGCTGGCACTCTGGCAGGCAATAGTAAGATAAGGGACCAGGTAGGAACCAGTACAGACTGGAGGGACAGGAACTGTAAGGGATCAGTTCAGACTTTTAGGACAAGGACGCACAGGACGTGGAGCGGGAGCAGAGCAAAAGCCACAGGATGTGGGGAACAGGACAGAGCCGCGGGAGGTGAGATGGGAGTAGAGCAGAACCGCAGAATGCAGTGAGCAAAGCAGAGCGGAACCGCATGTTGTCATGAGCAGAGCCGCAGGTTGCGGCGACCTAAGCAGAGAGGTGCAGAGCTGCAGGTGGCAGCAAGCAAAGCAGAACAGAGCAGAGCAGCAGGTTGTGGCGAGTAGAGCAGAACCGCAGGTGGCGGCAAGCAGAGCAGGGCCGCAGGTTGAGGAGAGCAGAGCAGAGCCGCAGGTTGTGGCGAGCAGAGCAGGGAGGCGCAGAGCCACAGGTTGCGGTGAGCAGAACAGAGCCGCAGTTTGCGGCGAGCAGAACAGAGCAGAGCCGCAAGTTGTGGCGAGCAGGGGGAGTGGACACAAGTGTATGCACAGCTGAGTGGGAAAGGCAAACAGACAAGGATACAAAATGGTACAGGTATAAACCAGAGTTCAGACAGGAACACACACGGGAACAAGTATAGGACAAGGATTCAAGCCTGGGTATGCAGCCCCCAGGGTGGCAGAGACAGGACAGAACCTGATAGCTCAGTAGCAAGACACTAACTGAGGGAGAACATTGCTCAGGCATCCCCCTATGAGTGGGGATGCCCTAAGTACCAGATACCTCTTGGTATTTAGCTGGGAACACCTTAGGAAGGTGCACACTGTCTCTATAAGAATCAGGAAGTGTCGGGGCCACCACCCTAAGCATACAGCCAGGAAGTATGCAGCAAGCAAGGACATGAGGCCCACAGCAAGGACGCCGGCAGAGGACAGAACTCATAGCATGGCAGGCAGGGATGTTACACAGAGAATGTAATGACCTCCGTGTGAAAGCTCTATGTAAGCCAGAAATCATATGGTGCTATGTTCTGCCTGGTAATTTATGTTTCCAGGACCAGAACTAATTTCTGCGTGTGACGTAAGTGGTACCGCCCACTAAATTGCGTCATTGTAGGGCATGTCTCTTGGTGATGTTAAATGTACCACCTACTATACTGCATCCTTGCTGGGCATATTTCTCTTTTTTTATGTTGTACATATGTTTTTTAATCCCACTATATATATATCCTAATTTTTAGGACTATGTCAGACCATTATACCATATGGAAGACAATGCAGGACCTATTATACTGTATGGAGGACTATGTTGGGCCCATTATACTGTATGGAGGACTATTTTGGGCCCATTATACTGTATGAATAACTATGTGGGGCCAATATACTATATGGAAGGCAATGCAGGGCCTATTATACTGTAGGAAGGACTGTGTGGGACCATAATACTGTATGGAGGACTACATGGGGCCCATTATACTGTGTGGGGATCACAGTTAAGGAATCATATTGTGATGGGGTCAAAATACTTTGCTTTACTTATTATTCCAGTATGCCGCATTTGTAATTATGTACTTTGTTTGTATGACAACCCCTTTAAGTTTGGTTCCATATGAAAAGGCTCATCGTTATACTTAATACGGAGAAACTTCCTCAATTGTAGACTTATAAAATTAAAATTTCAAGGTTGGCCTGTAACTTTGTCCAGGTTTTTAATGTTGGTCCTCTGTGTAATTGTTATTTATTTTTTCATGGCACCTTCCTTTTAACCCCTTAACGACCAGGGGTATTTTTGGTGAAATTGCAATAAAAGTGCAATCCCACACTTGTTTTTTATTTGACTTTTTTACTAGGTTCATTAAATGCTAAAACTGACCTGCCATTATGATTCTCCATGTCATTATGAGTTCATAGACACCAAACATGTCTAGGTTATTTTTTGCAGCCTTGCTCTATGTAGCAAATATGCTCACATGCTATGAGCGCTGACCACCAGGCTGCGCTCATAACGATCCAGCAATGTGTGTACACGCATTCTGAATGCTACAATTGAACACAATTCATGTACAATTTTTTTTACACAAGTTTTTACATGCATATTTCTATATACTGTAACAATACTACTTGGGAGTGGGATTAGGTATCACAGGAACTGTTTTTATTTAAAAGTCTGGCTGCTTTATTTCACTTTTCATACCACATCACAAGAAAACTGAAATACAGCCCTTGTCTGGCACAAAGTGGAACATAAAGTAAAAAGTCCATACAGCACTGCAGGTTCAACCGCTTAGGATAGACTCCAACTTTTTAGTTCTTTAGCAAAGGCACACAATCCTGGAGGTCTGCACACCTCCACACACAGAACATGTGTGAGATCAACAGGTCCCATTTTATTATGTGAACCACACCCAGAGATGGAAATATGATGAGCAGCCAATCCTGCCCAACTCTTCAGCTAATTACAATTGATCTTTCATGGCCTATAAACCCCTCTTAATACTATGTGTACTAGAGCATTACTCCAGGTTTATATCACAGAGGATAACCAGCTCTATGATACATATCTCACATCCATTATATGTCCGGCAGCTACATTACAATGCACAGGCACACTTTTACACACTTCTACACATGCAGGAACGCTTTTTTTATGCTTATCTCTATACATACAGGCAGAGTATGCAAGATGCTTTTTGGTTCAGGGGCCCACTGGGGAATACTCTGAATCCCTGGTGGACCAGTTCAAACCTGCATCAAGTAAAAATACCACTTCAAGGATCTCTAGTTTTAACCTGTTGTAAGACTTTAACCCTCCTCATAATGAGGAAGAGAAGGTGGGCAGCATTTTGTGAATGAGACGATCACTGAATCAGTGCAGTACTGGCTATTAGGTGTAGGACGTATTCTGCTAAGTGTGCCAAAATTCATGATTTGCACCACATTTATCACAGTACAAAAATACACTAGATTTACCAAGCACAAAACATTTGAGACAGTCTTGTCTAACTTTGCAGAGTTTAAAACTTAGACAACATTGATAAATATGCCTCATTGCCTGTATTCTGCTGGAAGCTCCTGCAGGAAGATGGCTGAGTAATTCTCACCACTGACTGCTATATCAGCATTGCCTAATTGCAATGACACTGTGTTAAGGAGGGATTTTCAGAAATTATTTCTTTCAAAACCAGAATGAAGCCAGTTGCTTCCGGCTGTGGTAACAGTCATGTTATGTCATGTGGCGGTGACTGTCAGCTGTGGAATGTCATTGTGATGTGAAGCATCATTGTGTCAAGGTCAAAAGACTGGAAGGGTTTAGTGTATTACTAATCGTATTATTTTCATATTTGGGCAAGCATCAGAAAGTTGCTGATAATGTTGTTTCATACAATATGTTACCCTAAGGTTAAAGCCCACGATACTCCTTAGATGGCTGTCAGTCAAATGTTGATGTCTTCTTTTTGAGAGATCGGCTGCCAGACTTTATTTTCACAACAAAATTTACGAAACCATTTTTTCAGGGACCACGTCACATTCGAAGTTACTTTGAGGGGGGTCTATATGGCTGAAAATACCCAAAAGTGACATCATTCTAAAAACCCTCAAGCTGATCAAAACCACATTCAAGACGTTTATTAATTCTTCAGGTGCTTCACAGGAATTAGTGGAATGTGAAAGAAAAAAATGAGCATTTAACTTTTTTCACTAAAATGTAAATTTAGACTAATTTTTTTTATTTTCACAAGGGTAACAGGAAAAAATGAACTCCAAAATTTGTAACGCAATTTCTCCTGAACATGTCAATACCCCATACATGGAGAAAAAACACTGTTTAGGCGCATGGCAGAGCTCAGAAGAGAAGGAGCGCAGTTTGACTTTTCAACGCAAAATTGGCTGGAATTAAGACCCGACGCCATGTCGCATTTGGAAAGCCCCTGATGTGCCTAAATAGTGGAAACCCCCAACAAGTAATCCCATTTTGGAAACTAGAACCCCCCAATTAATTTATCTAGATATGTGGTGAGCACTTTGAACCCCCAAGTGTTTCACTAAAGTTTATAATGTAGAGCCGTGAAAATAAAAAATCATATTTTTTCCCACAAAAATGACCTTTTAGCTCCCAATTTCATATTTTCACAAGGGTAACAGGTGAAATTGGACCCAAAAAGTTGTTGTGCAATTTGTCCTGAGTACGCTGATACCCTACATGTGGAAGAAAACTACTGTTTGGGCGCACGTCAGGGCTTGGAAGGGAAGTAGTGACAGTTTGGAATGCAGAGGTAGGTGGAATGGTCTGTGGGTGTCATGTCGCATTTGCAGAGTCCCTAATGTGTCTAAACAGTAGAAATCCCCCACAAGTCACCCCATTTTGGAAACTAGACCCCTTAAGGAACTTACCTAGATGTGCCTAAACAGTGGCAATGCCCAACAAGTGTCCCCTTTTTGGAACGGATCTACTGTTTCCTGGTATGTGCATTTTATAATGTAGTGGCATACGTGAGTTGTGTAGTGTCTGTCAGGTTGTCATACGTCAGTTGGGCAAGTCAGAAATTAATTTAGTAGTCCATGCATGTGTGGTACAGTCTGAAGCATTCTTTCATACACAGGCCAGGTTTATTGGGGCAGGTGTGGCATTGATATATGGTGTCCTTGCGTATTTGCCTTCTGTAATACACTCGGCACCTCTTTTGCGACATACCTTTTTTTCCTGCTTTGATGGCCTTCCCTCGGGAAATGTTGACCTGGTACGATACAAGTGCCTTCAGTTTCAGAAGTACTGGGGCCCACTCCTTTCTGATCTCCAAAGATTAAGGCCTTGATCATTACCTCCTGGAACTGTAGGTACGACGTAGCGATCTAGCCTGCACATCGTGACAGCAGGAAAGCGTTGAGCATGGCCATCTGTACAATGTGCCCAGCCAGCTTCTTGTAATACACCTTGGCCTTTCTCCAAGCCCTGTACAGCTGGAGGATTTTATCAGAGATCAACGCCCCCATGTTTTTGTTGTACCCCAGTACACAGTACGGTTTGCAGACCTGTGTCTGTGTCCATGTACAGTGGTCAAGAAAAAGACATCCGTCTTGTTATTGTACTTGACCACCAGCAGAAGGTTGCTACATTGGGCTCTGCGGTTACCACTTGTGAGCATCTGCCCAATTTGCGTGGGAGGCCTCTCTGATTTTTGCGGATAGTACCCCAGGCTGTAGTACCTCACGCAGAGAGGGACTTGAAGAGTGGGATGTTGGTATAAAAGTTATCCATGTAGAGGTGATAACCTTTATCCAGCAGTGGGTGCACCAAATCCCACACAATTTTCCCACACCCTTCGGCGCAGGCGTACTTTGTCTGCCCTGTTGAGAGCAGAGCAAAGTACTGCAGTGCACAGGCGCCGGGCCTCTCTGACCTTTCTGGCGCTTGCGCACTGCAGTACTTTGGTCTGCCCTCAACAGGGCAGACAAAGTACGCCTGCGCCGGAGCCGTGGCTGAAGATCAGAAGAGGACGTCTTGGAATGAAGATGGGGGGCGCCGCAGCGGACCAGAGACGCCCATCCGACCGGACCAGCAGCGGGACCGCCCCTGGGTGAGTATAATCTAACATCTTTTTCTCCTCTTTCAGGTAACATCGGGGGCTTATCTACAGCATTACAGAATGCTGTAGATAAGCCCCTGATGCCGGTGGGCTTACCTCACCCGCGATTTTCGGGGTGACAGGTTCTCTTTAACGCTTGCACTGTCTCTGTTCCATTGCTGCTGGCAAAACATAACCTTTCATATAGTTCTAGACAGTGACATCTTGTGACTGTGAGGTAGTACTGCAGCCTGCAGAGAAATGAATGCTATCACAAGGAAACATATCAGGAACAAAAATTATTCACATTCTATACCACATCAGCATTGATGTCTTCAAGGGAACATAGCAGTTGATCCATCTCCTTAGGCTAGGTTCACATTGCGTTAGTGGGTGTCCGCTAACGGAATCCGTTACATGGTGAAATTGGCGCAATTAGCGCTATGTAACGGATCTGTTAGCGCACCCATTGTCTGCAATGTGCTAACGGATCGCTAACGCATCGCTAACGTATGCCATTTTTGGCATGCGTCAGCGATGTGCCGCTATTTTCGGAAGGACCTCGAACGCTGCTTGCAGCATTCAGGGTCCGTTCTTCAAAAAAAAAAAAACGCAATCCCTTTTTGGACATTGCATTAGCGCAATCCGTTAGCGTATCCGCTAAACGGATTGCACTAACGCAATGTGAACCTAGCCTTACACTCCTTGACTTTTACATGTTGCTTTAGTGTTGAGATTTAAACTGGCCTGGTAAGTAAAGTATCTAGAGTATGCATCACTACTCAAATCTCTGGTAGACACTGTCCTGGAGACTAACCCAGCATTCTGTCAGAACACCATACAATGAGATGTCACTTCAGACTGTAATTCCTTTGTGCACAGAGCCAGCTAGTACCAGTGTTATTTCACGTCTTCTGGGGAAAGCGGAGAAAGGCGTTCAGGTATGAGGCAATATGTTGACACAGTCTGCTATTAGCACGCCACTTCCACTGATGATTTAGTACTTCTGGAATGTGACAAGTCACATGGCCAAGGACACTCACCTAAATATAATATAGTGTTTGTTTTGGTTAAGCATTAATAAAAATTGTATTTGATAGTATAAATTATTACTTGTGATAATTAGGTTCTGATCAATATGGTCAAAAATATTCAACCAATTCTCAAGCTAAATACATTAGGACTAGTGATGTGCGAAAGTGCTCAGATAACGTCTTATTCAAACATGATCGGGTGTTATCTGAGCATCTTGGAATTCTCGTATATTGTGTTCGAGTCTCTACAGCTGCAGAATTTGTGGGCAGCCTGAACAAACGATGTGATTGCGTAACAAACAGGCAATCCCTGCATGTGTTGAGGCTGTCTAAGGGTATGTGTCCACGTTCAGGATTGCATCAGGATTTGACCCAGGCAAAATCTGCACCAAATCTGCACCTGAGGTCCTTGACAGGTCACATGCGTTGTTACATGCGTTTTTCATGTTTTTTTTTATGCGTTTTTCATGCTTTTTTCATGTGGATTTGTGTGTGTTTTTGTAAGCTAAGCAAAATTATACAAAAAAAAAAGAAATGTGATGTTGTTTCTTGTTCAACCTCTTCATTTACATACTCCATTAAAGAATAATGTTTAGACACACAGATGAATAGATACATAGAGCGATAGATCGATATAGATAGATACGATAGATAAATCTATCTATCGTATCTATCTATAGCTCTATCTATCCATCTATTATCTATTGTATCTATCTATTGTATTTATCTATTGTATCTATCTATATCTATCTATTGTATCTATCTATTATCTATCTATCGATATATCTATCTATCTAGCTATCTATAGATAGATATATCTGTAGATAGATATGTTTATAGATAGATATATTGGTAGATAATAGATAGGTACGTAGATAGATAGATAGATAATAGATAGATAACACTGGTCTACAAAAAAAAAATTTCTGGCATGGACTTTAAGAACAGTTTTAGACTAATTTGAGGGTGCTGAATTCAAATCTGATCTTATAATTTCTCTATAACATCACATTTTTGCGCTATAGGTATATAGCCCATTTTCATGAATTCCATGATAAATATAAGTAGTGTGTGAAAAGTGCCGGTTTATAAGGTGCTACAGCAGAGCATTGGGTGAAAACTGAATGGCCTCAGCGACAGAGTTTGGCATCTGGCAATAAGAATGTCATCCATGATCCTCTAGTGGATAGGAAGGACATTGTCTTTCTTCCCTTACACAGAAAACTTGGATTGATGAAGCAGTTCGTCAAAGCTCTCAATCACAGTGGAGAATGCTTTAACTATATATGTTCAACTTTTCCTGGTCTTAAAAATGCTGGGATATTTGATGGACCTCAAATAAGAACACTTATGAGAGACCCAAATTTTATCACATCAATGAATGAGACAGAAGAAAGAGCTTGGAATGCATTTTGTAATGTGGTGCAGAATTTTCTAGGGAATAAGAAAGCAGACAACTATGAAGAGATTGTGGAAGGGCTACTAATGAGTCTGCAAAATCTTGGATGTAGAATGAGTATCAAGATTCACTATTTACACAGCCATTTGGACTTTTTTCCAGAGAACCTTGGAGATGTGAGCGAGGAACAAGGGGAGCGTTTTCATCAGGACATTAAAACAATGGAAGAAAGGTATCAAGGCCGGTGGTGGGACTCACATATGATGGCAGACTATTGCTGGAGCTTAATGAGAGACAACCCAGAAGCTGTACATCACAGATCAGCCAAGAAAAGAAAGTTCAAATAACTGCCATTTGTCATTCATCTTTGTGCCATATATATGTGTTTTTATATTTTGTAGTTTAATTCTGTAAGTATATTTGATTTGCTGTACATAGACTTTATAATCTTTGTTATTCCTTGACATTAACCCCCGGCACACCGTGATCAAACATGATCGCGGTGTGCCGGCGGTATAGGGAAGCATCGCGCAGGGAGGGGGCTCCCTGCGGGCTTCCCTGAGCCCCCCGCAGTAACGCGATGTGATCGGGTCCTGCAGGGAGGGAGGTGGCTTACCAAGTGCCTGCTCAGAGCAGGCGCTTGGTAAGCCTGCAGCGCTGTTAAGTCAGATTGGTGATCTGACAGAGTGCTGTGCAAACTGTCAGATCACCGATCTGTGATGTCTCCCCCTGGGACAAAGTAAAAAAGTAAAAAAAAAAAATTTCCAAATGTGTAAAAAAAAAAAAAATTCCTAAATAATTAAAAAATATATATATATTATTCCCATAAATACATTTCTTTATCTAAATTTAAAAAAAAACAATAAAAGTACACATATTTAGTGTCGCCACGTCCGTAACGACCCCACCTATAAAACTATATCACTAGTTACCCCTTCAGTGAACACCGTAAAAAAAAAAAACGAGGCAAAAAACAACGCTTTATTATCATACTGCCGAACAAAAAGTGGAATAACACGCAATCAAAAAGACAGATATAAATAACCATTGTACCGCTGAAAACGTCATCTTGTCCCGCAAAAAAACGAGCTGCCACACAGCATTATAAGCGAAAAAATAAAAAAGTTATAGTCCTCAGAATAAAGCGATGCAAAAATAATAATTTTTTCTGTAAAATAGTTTTTATCGTAATAAAAAAAATGATATAAATGAGGTATCGCTGTAATCGTACTGACCCAAAGAATAAAACTGCCTTATCCATTTTACCATTTCAAAAACCTGACCGGCACATCCAAACATAGACTAAGTGTGAACAGGTGCTGAACCTAGAGTCGCCAACTCGTATATAGTCAAGTAAATAAGGCAGCACACTGCAGCGCTAAAACATGTAAACTTGAAAACACGAAATTTGAACTGCATTACTGCACTAGAAATATGAAAAATGAGAGCTTCCAGCGCATAAAAATGGCCAATTTTATGTGTACCTGGTAGCCCCTTTACGGCATCTCTCTTATACCAGGTCCTAAACTTGCCTTACCTCGCTGAGAATAAACGTCTCCGTCTGAATGGGTACATGTGAAACCTCTTCTTAGACTAAAATTCTCTCTCTCTCTGTGGAGGGGTATTGGACCTGCTGTAATTAAAACACCTGAAGCTAGGAGGCGGAGTGCACGATCAGAAGGCTAAAGAATACATTTCAAAAACCTGACCGGCACATCCAAACATAGACTAAGTGTGAACAGGTGCTGAACCTAGAGTCGCCAACTCGTATATAGTCAAGTAAATAAGGCAGCACACTGCAGCGCTAAAACATGTAAACTTGAAAACACGAAATTTGAACTGCATTACTGCACTAGAAATATGAAAAATGAGAGCTTCCAGCGCATAAAAATGGCCAATTTTATGTGTACCTGGTAGCCCCTTTACGGCATCTCTCTTATACCAGGTCCTAAACTTGCCTTATCCATTTTACCAAACGCGGAACGGTATAAACGCCTCCCCCAAAAGAAGTTGATGAATAGCTGGTTTTCGGTCATTCTGCCTCACAAAAATCGGAATAAATAGCGATCAAAAAATTTCACGTGCCCGAAAATGTTACCAATAAAAACGTCAACTTGTACCGCAAAAAACAAGACCTTACATGACTGTTGTGAATTCTGTGGCAGAGCTCCCTCCTGTGGTCACAAGTGGTACTTCGGCTGGTTCCCTCTGTGAGCTTCCGTTGGTGGAGGAAAGTGGTACTGCGGCTTCTGAGTTTACTTCCTCAGGTGATGTGGTGAAGTCGTTAGGTGCTGCTCTATTTAACTCCACCTAGTGCTTTGATCCTGGCCTCCAGTCAATGTTCTAGTATTGGACCTGTTTCCTCCTGGATCGTTCCTGTGGCCTGCTTCTCTGCATAGCTAAGTTCCTCTTTGCTATTTGTTTGCTGTTTTTTTCTGTCCAGCTTGTCAATTTGTTTTTTTTCTGCTTGCTGGAAGCTCTGGGACGCAGAGGGTGTACCTCCGTGCCGTTAGTTCGGTACGGAGGGTCTTTTTGCACCCTTTGCGTGGTCTTTGTAGGGTTTTGTGTTGACCGCAAAGTTACCTTTCCTATCCTCGCTCTGTTCAGAAAGTTGGGCCTCACTTTGCTAAATCTATTTCATCGCTACGTTTGTCTTTTCATCTTAACTCACAGTCATTATATGTGGGGGCTGCCTTTTCCTTTGGGGTATTTCTCTGAGGCAAGGTAGGCTTGTTTTCTGTCTTCAGGCTAGCTGGTTTCTCAGGCCGTGCTGAGTTGCATAGGAAGCGTTAGGCGCAATCCACTGCTGCCTTTAGTGTGGTTGGAGAGGATTAGGGATTGCGGTCAACAGAGTTCCCACGTCTCAGAGCTCGTTCTTGTTTTTTGGATTATTGCCAGGTCACTGTATGTGCGCTGACCTCTATGTCCATTGTGGTACTGAATTACCTTTCATAACAGTACTGGAGGCCAAAAGTACTAATGATTCCCAATAGAGGGAAAAAAGAAGTTCTGAGACCATTTTTTTTTCTTTGCACTGTGTTTTGCCTTTTTTTTCCCCTAGATATTTGGGTGGTTCAGGACACAGGTGTAGCAATGGACATTAAAGGTCTGTCTTCATGTGTGGATCAGCTCACAGCAAGAGTACAAAGTATTCAAGACTTTGTGGTTCAGAATTCTATGCTAGAACCGAGAATTCCTATTCCTGATTTGTTTTTTGGAGATAGAACTAAATTTCTGAGTTTCAAAAATAATTGTAAACTATTTCTGGCTTTGAAACCTCGCTCCTCTGGTGACCCAGTTCAACAAGTTAGGATCGTTATTTCTTTTTTGCGTGGCGACCCTCAGGACTGGGCATTTTCTCTTGCGTCAGGAGATCCTGCATTAAGTCATATCGATGCATTTTTCCTGGCGCTCGGATTGCTGTACGATGAGCCTAATTCTGTGGATCAGGCAGAGAAGAATTTGCTGGCTCTGTGTCAGGGTCAGGATGAAATAGAGGTATATTGTCAGAAATTTAGAAAGTGGTCCGTACTCACTCAGTGGAATGAAGGTGCGCTCGCAGCTATTTTCAGAAAAGGTCTCTCTGAAGCCCTTAAGGATGTCCTGGTGGGATTTCCTATGCCTGCTGGTCTGAATGAGTCTATGTCTTTGGCCATTCAGATCGGTCGACGCTTGCGCGAGAGTAAATCTGTGCACCATTTGGCGGTATTACCTGAGCTTAAACCTGAGCCTATGCAGTGCGATAGGACTTTGACCAGAGTTGAACGGCAAGAACACAGACGTCTGAATGGGCTGTGTTTCTACTGTGGTGATTCCACTCATGCTATCTCTGATTGTCCTAAGCGCACTAAGCGGTTCGCTAGGTCTGCCACCATTGGTACTGTACAGTCAAAATTTCTTCTGTCTGTTACCTTGATCTGCTCTTTGTCATCGTATTCTGTCATGGCATTTGTGGACTCAGGCGCTGCTCTGAATTTGATGGACTTGGAGTATGCTAGGCGTTGTGGGTTTTTCTTGGAGCCCATGCAGTGTCCTATTCCATTGAGAGGAATTGATGCTACGCCTTTGGCCAAGAATAAGCCTCAGTACTGGACCCAGCTGACCATGTGCATGGCTCCTGCACATCAGGAGGTTATTCGCTTTCTGGTGTTGCATAATCTGCATGATGTGGTCGTGTTGGGGTTGCCATGGCTACAAGTCCATAATCCAGTATTAGATTGGAAATCCATGTCTGTGTCCAGCTGGGGTTGTCAGGGGGTACATGGTGATGTCCCATTTCTGACTATTTCGTCATCCACCCCTTCTGAGGTTCCTGAGTTCTTGTCTGATTACCGGGATTTATTTGATGAGCCCAAGTCCGATACCCTACCTCCGCATAGGGATTGTGATTGTGCTATCGATTTGATTCCTGGTAGTAAATTCCCAAAAGGTCGACTGTTTAATTTATCTGTGCCTGAGCACGCCGCTATGCGGAGTTATGTGAAGGAGTCTTTGGAGAAGGGGCATATTCGCCCGTCATCGTCGCCATTAGGAGCAGGGTTTTTTTTTGTAGCCAAGAAGGATGGTTCACTGAGACCTTGTATAGATTACCGCCTTCTAAATAAGATCACGGTTAAATTTCAGTACCCCTTGTCATTGTTATCTGATTTGTTTGCTCGGATTAAGGGGGCTGGTTGGTTCACCAAGATAGATCTTCGTGGTGCGTATAATCTTGTGCGTATTAAGCGAGGCGATGAGTGGAAAACTGCATTTAATACGCCCGAGGGCCATTTTGAGTATCTAGTAATGCCGTTCGGACTTGCCAATGCTCCATCAGTGTTTCAGTCCTTTATGCATGACATCTTCCGAGAGTACCTGGATAAATTCCTGATTGTGTACTTAGATGACATTTTGATCTTCTCGGATGATTGGGAGTCTCATGTGAAGCAGGTGAGAACGGTGTTTCAGGTCCTGCGTGCTAATTCTTTGTTTGTGAAGGGATCAAAGTGTCTCTTTGGTGTTCAGAAGGTTTCATTTTTGGGGTTCATCTTTTCCCCTTCTACTATCGAGATGGACCCTGTTAAGGTCCAAGCCATCCATAATTGGACTCAGCCGACATCTCTGAAAAGTCTGCAAAAGTTCCTGGGCTTTGCTAATTTTTATCGTCGCTTCATCTGCAATTTTTCTAGTATTGCTAAACCATTGACCGATTTGACCAAGAAAGGTGCTGATTTGGTCAATTGGTCTTCTGCTGCGGTGGAAGCTTTTCAAGAGTTGAAGCGTCGTTTTTCTTCTGCCCCTGTGTTGTGTCAACCAGATGTTTCGCTTCCGTTCCAGGTCGAGGTTGATGCTTCTGAGATTGGAGCAGGGGCTGTTTTGTCGCAGAGAAGTTCTGATTGCTCGGTGATGAAACCATGCGCCTTCTTTTCCAGGAAGTTTTCGTCTGCTGAGCGAAATTATGATGTGGGCAATCGAGAGTTGCTGGCCATGAAGTGAGCATTCGAGGAGTGGCGTCATTGGCTTGAAGGAGCTAAGCATCGCGTGGTGGTCTTGACTGATCATAAGAACTTGACTTATCTCGAGTCCGCCAAGCGGTTGAATCCTAGACAAGCTCGTTGGTCGTTGTTTTTTGCCTGTTTTGACTTTGTGATTTCATACCTTCCGGGCTCTAAAAATGTGAAGGCGGATGCTCTGTCTAGGAGTTTTGTGCCCGACTCTCCGGGTGTATCTGAGCCGGCGGGTATCCTCAAAGAGGGAGTAATTGTGTCTGCCATCTCCCCTGATTTGCGGCGAGTGCTGCAAAAATTTCAGGCTAATAAACCTGATCGTTGCCCAGCGGAGAAACTGTTTGTCCCTGATAGGTGGGCGAATAAAGTTATCTCTGAGGTTCATTGTTCGGTGTTGGCTGGTCATCCTGGAATCTTTGGTACCAGAGAGTTAGTGGCTAGATCCTTTTGGTGGCCATCTCTGTCGCGGGATGTGCGTACTTTTGTGCAGTCCTGTGGGATTTGTGCTCGGGCTAAGCCCTGCTGTTCTCGTGCCAGTGGGTTGCTTTTGCCCTTGCCGGTCCCGAAGAGGCCTTGGACACATATCTCTATGGATTTTATTTCAGATCTTCCCGTCTCTCAAAAGATGTCAGTCATTTGGGTGGTCTGTGATCGCTTCTCTAAGATGGTCCATTTGGTACCCTTGTCTAAATTGCCTTCCTCCTCTGATTTGGTGCCATTGTTTTTCCAGCATGTGGTTCGTTTACATGGCATTCCAGAGAATATCGTTTCTGACAGAGGTTCCCAGTTTGTTTCGAGGTTTTGGCGAGCCTTTTGTGGTAGGATGGGCATTGACTTGTCTTTTTCCTCGGCTTTCCATCCTCAGACTAATGGCCAGACCGAACGAACCAATCAGACCTTGGAAACATATCTGAGATGCTTTGTTTCTGCTGATCAGGATGACTGGGTGTCCTTTTTGCCTTTGGCTGAGTTCGCCCTTAATAATCGGGCCAGCTCGGCTACCTTGGTTTCACCGTTTTTCTGCAACTCTGGGTTCCATCCTCGTTTCTCTTCAGGGCAGGTTGAGTCTTTGGACTGTCCTGGTGTGGATACTGTGGTGGACAGGTTGCAGCAGATTTGGACTCATGTAGTGGACAATTTGACTTTGTCCCAGGAGAAGGCTCAACGTTTCGCTAATCGCAGACGCTGTGTGGGTCCCCGACTTCAGGTAGGGGACTTGGTTTGGTTATCTTCTCGTCATATTCCTATGAAGGTTTCCTCTCCTAAGTTTAAACCTCGTTTTATTGGTCCGTATAGGATTTCTGAGGTTCTTAATCCTGTGTCTTTTCGTCTGACCCTTCCAGATTCTTTTTCCATACATAACGTATTCCATAGGTCATTGTTGCGGAGATACGTGGCACCTATGGTTCCATCTGTTGATCCTCCTGCCGCGGTTTTGGTGGAGGGGGAGTTGGAGTATATTGTGGAGAAGATTTTGGATTCTCGTGTTTCAAGGCGGAAACTCCAGTATCTGGTTAAGTGGAAGGGTTATGCTCAGGAAGATAATTCCTGGGTCTTTGCCTCTGATGTCCATGCTCCCGATCTTGTTCGTGCCTTTCATATGGCTCATCCTGGTCGTCCTGGGAGCTCTGGTGAGGTTCGGTGACCCCTCCTCAAGGGGGGGGGGTACTGTTGTGAATTCTGTGGCAGAGCTCCCTCCTGTAGTCGCAAGTGGTACTTCGGCTGGTTCCCTCTGTGAGCTTCCGTTGGTGGAGGAAAGTGGTACTGCGGCTTCTGAGTTTCCTTCCTCAGGTGATGTGGTGAAGTCGTTAGGTGCTGCTCTATTTAACTCCACCTAGTGCTTTGATCCTGGCCTCCAGTCAATGTTCTAGTATTGGACCTGTTTCCTCCTGGATCGTTCCTGTGGCCTGCTGCTCTGCATAGCTAAGTTCCTCTTTGCTATTTGTTTGCTGTTTTTTTCTGTCCAGCTTGTCAATTTGTTTTTTTCTGCTTGCTGGAAGCTCTGGGACGCAGAGGGTGTACCTCCGTGCCGTTAGTTCGGTACGGAGGGTCTTTTTGCCCCCTTTGCGTGGTCTTTGTAGGGTTTTGTGTTGACCACAAAGTTACCTTTCCTATCCTCGCTCTGTTCAGAAAGTTGGGCCTCACTTTGCTAAATCTATTTCATCGCTACGTTTGTCTTTTCATCTTAACTCACAGTCATTATATGTGGGGGCTGCCTTTTCCTTTGGGGTATTTCTCTGAGGCAAGGTAGGCTTGTTTTCTGTCTTCAGGCTAGCTGGTTTCTCAGGCCGTGCCGAGTTGCATAGGGAGCGTTAGGCGCAATCCACGGCTGCCTTTAGTGTGGTTGGAGAGGATTAGGGATTGCGGTCAACAGAGTTCCCACGTCTCAGAGCTCATTCTTGTTTTTTGGATTATTGCCAGGTCACTGTATGTGCGCTGACCTCTATGTACATTGTGGTACTGAATTACCTTTCATAACACATGACTCTGTGGACTCAAATATGGAAAAATTTTAGCTCTCAAAATGTGGTAGTGCAAAAGATATTTTTTGCAATAAAAAGCGTCTTTCAGTGTGTGACGGCTGCCAGTCATAAAAATCGTCTAAAAAACCCGCTATAAAAGTAAATCAAACCCCCCTTCATCACCCTCTTAGTTAGGGAAAAATTAAAAAAATGTATTTATTTCCATTTTCCCATTAGGGTTAGGGCTAGGGCTAGGGTTAGGGCTAGGGTTAGGGTTAAGGCTACAGTTAGGGTTGGGGCTAAAGTTAGGGTTAGGGTTGGGGCTAAAGTTAGGGTTAGGATTACATTTACGGTTGGGAATAGGGTTGGGATTAGGGTTAGGGGTGTGTCTGGGTTAGAGGTGTGGTTGGGGTTACCGTTGGGATTAGGGTTAGGGGTGTGTTTGGATTAGGGTTTCAGTTATAATTGGGGGGTTTCCACTGTTTAGCCACATCAGGGGCTCTCCAAACGCGACATGGCGTCCGATCTCAATTCCAGCCAATTCTGCGTTGAAAAAGTAAAACAGTACTCCTTCCCTTCCAAGCTCTCCCGTGTGCCCAAACAGGGGTTTACCCAAACATATGGAGTATCAGCGTACTCAGGACAAATTGGACAACTTTTGGGGTCCAATGTCTCCTGTTACCCTTGGGAAAATACAAAACTGGGGGCTAAAAAATAATTTTTGTGGGGAAAAAAAGGATTTTTTATTTTCTCGGCTCTGCGTTATAAACTGTAGAGAAAAACACTTGGGGGTTCAAAGTTCTCACAACACATCTAGATAAGTTCCTTGGGGGGTCTAGTTTCCAATATGGGGTCACTTGTGGGGGGTTTCTACTGTTTAGGTACATTAGAGGTTCTGCAAATGCAATGTGACGCCTGCAGACAAATCCATCTAAGTCTGCATTCCAAATGATGCTCCTTCCCTTCCGAGCTCTGCCATGCGCTCAAACGGTGGTTCCCCCCCACATATGGGGTATCAGCGTACTCAGAACAAATTGGACAACAACTTTTGGTGTCCAATTTCACCTGTTACCCTCGGGAAAATACAAAACTGGGGGCTAAAAAATAATTTTTGTGGGAAAAAATTTTTGTTTTATTTTTACGGCTCTGCATTATAAACTTCTGTGAAGCCCTTGGTGGGTCAAAGCGCTCACCACACCTCTAGATAAGTTCCTTAGGGGGTCTACTTTCCAAAATGGTGTCACTTGTGGGGGGTTTCAATGTTTAGGCACATCAAGGGCTCTCCAAACGCAACATGGCGTCCCATCTCAATTCCTGTCAATTTTGCATTGAAAAGTCAAACGGCGCTCCTTCCCTTCCGAGCTCTCCCATGCGCCCAAACAGTGGTTTACCGCCACATATGGGGTATCGGCGTACTCAGGACAAATTGTACAACAACTTTTGGGGTCCAATTTCTTCTCTTACCCTTGGGAAAATAAAAAATTGGGGGCAAAAAATGATTTTTGTGAAAAAATATGATTTTTTTTATTTTTACGGTTCTGCATTATAAACTTCTGTGAAGCACTTTGTGGGTCAAAGTGCTCACCACACCTCTAGATAAGTTCCTTAGGGGGTCCACTTTCCAAAATGGTGTCACTTGTGGGGGTGTCCACTGTTTAGGCAGATCAGGGGCTCTCCAAATGCAACATGGCGTCCCATCTCAACTCCTGTCAATTTTGCATTGAAAAGTCAAATTGCCCTCCTTTGCTTCCGAGCTTTGTCATGCGCCCAAACAGTGGTTTACCCCCCACATATGGGGTATCGGCGTACTCAGGAGAAATTGTACAACAACTTTTGGGGTCCATTTTCTCCTGTTACCCTTGGTAAAATAAAACAAATTGGAGCTGAAGTAAATTTTTTGTGAAAAAAAGTTAAATGTTCATTTTTATTTAAACATTCCAAAAATTCCTGTGAAACACCTGAAGGCTTAATTAACTTCTTGAATGTGTTTTTGAGCACCTTGAGGGGTGCAGTTTTTAGAATGGTGTCACACTTGGGTATTTTCTATCATATAGACCCCTCAAAATGACTTCAAATGAGATGTGGTCCCTAAAAAAAAAATGGTGTTGTAAAAATGAGAAATTGCTGGTCAAATTTTAACCCTTATAACTCCCTAACAAAAAAAAAATTTGGTTCCAAAATTGTGCTGATGTAAAGTAGACATGTGGGATGTTACTTATTAAGTATTTTGTGTGACATATCTCTGTGATTTAATTGCATAAAAATTAAAAGTTGGAAAATTGCGAAATTTTCCAAATTTTCACCAAATTTCCGTTTTTTTCACAAATAAACGCAGGTAATATCAAAGAAATTTTACCACTATCATGAAGTACAATATGTCCCGAGAAAATAATGTCAGAATCAATGGGATCCGTTGAAGCGTTCCAGAGTTATAACCTCATAAATGGACAGTGGTCAGAATTGTAAAAATTGGCCCGGTCATTAACGTGCAAACCACCCTTGGGGGTAAAGGGGTTAAAAATATATAAAAATATGCAAAATGTAGTACCGAAAATCATGTGTTTTTATCATAAAACATTAGGAGTAATTTTCATCAAAAACTGAAAATATCTCGAAATCCTGATGTGATAGCCAAAAACGGAGTTCATATTCGTAATCAGCAGTCAAAATTGACTTAAAATATGTTTTAAAACCTTTTGCCAGAAAAATTGCATTGATCAGTGTAATAGATGATAGATAGATAATAGATAGATAGATAGATAGATACAAGCCCGATGTTTAGTAATAAACATAATAAAATGTTAATAAATTGATTGGCCGGGATCACACATGCGAGAAACACACACAAGTCTCGCCTCAATACCCAGCACTGCCGCCGGCACACGGGACCAGAGCGTGCGGCTGCATGTATTTCTATGGAGCTGAACGTTCTGGTCCCTGTGCCAGCGGCAGTGTCGGGTATTGCGGCGAGAGACTCGTGTGAGTTTTTCGCAAGTATGACCCCGGCCTTAAAAGCAATATCTGTTTAATTTTTAAAAAAGTGAAAAAAAATGGCGTGGCCTCCCGCGCACTTTTCTGCGCTAGAGAGGGAAAGCCAACAACTGGTAGACTGATGTTTGTAGCCTGGGAAGTAGTTAATACCCATGGATCTTCCCAGGCTATGAATATCAGCCCGCAGCTGCATATTTAGCCTTTAATGGCTATAAAAATAGGGGGACCCCCCCAAAAAAAATGACATGGGGTCCCCCTATTATTTATATCCAGAAAGGCTATGCAGACAGCTACGGGCTGATATTCATAGCTTAGAGAGGGGCCATGGATATTGGCCCCCCTGGCTACAAATACTAGCCCCCAGCCGCCCCAGAAATGGCGCATCTGTAAGATGCGCCAATTCCGGCGCTTAGCCTCTCTCTTTCCACTCACTGTAGCAGTGGGATATGGGATAATAAGGGGTTATTGTCACCTTTGTAAGGTGACATTAAGCCGGCTTAGTAATGGAGAGGCGTCAATAAGATACCTACCATTACTAATCCTATACTTGTGAAAAGGTTAATAAAACACACACACATGCAGAATAAAATATTTTAATGAAATAAAACACCACACAGTTTTGACCATATTTTTATTATACGCTCAATCAATGCGATGCCCTCGTCTCCTGGAAAAAAAGAAAAATAATAAACCAACAGTATACTTCCTGAGTCCGACGTAGTCCTTAATAACGAGAGTCCAGCTCTGCTATGTCTGGATGCCTGACATCCAGATGTAGCAGAGCTTGTAGATGACCCCTGGAGATAACTCTCCAGCGATCACCTACACTGCAGCGTTCTCACAATCAGCTGATCAGCTGATCGTGAGAAACAGACTAGTGACTGGAGATAACCCCCGGTCACGTGCACGGCAGTTCTCATGGTAAGCCAAGTTATCGCGAGAACTTAGCTTACCGCGAGAACTGCAGTGGATGCGGGACTTCCGGCTGCGGGACAGGTAAGACCTAATTTAAATTAGGAGACATGCGTAGTAAGCTGCCTTTACGCAGTTACTACACATGTGACTAATCATTAGATGCGATTTTACCGCATCTAATGATTATCTATGAGAAATTTACGGTGTGGCGACGCAGTGTCGCCGCATTGTAAACAGACATGCTGCGTTCTGAAAAGACGCGCCGCATGTCCGTTTACTCAGGTCTGCCGCATGTGTGTTTTAAAGCATAGTGGAGACAGGATTTCATGAAATCCCCTCCACTATGCTGTAACATCTGGATGCTGCGTATTTGACGCTGTGGCTCTATGCAGCGTCAAACACGCAGTGTTTCCTGACCATGGAAACACAGCCTAACAGCTTCAAATCATGCAGCCAAAGGGACTCTAACATATGCTCGGAACAGATGTTTGGATACCACTCGAGCATGCTTGGATAAGACGTTATCCAAGCATGTTCGCTCATCACTAATTAAGACAGGGTTGGGTCAAGGAGTAGGCAGAGTAAGCACCTGCCTAGGTCGCCAACTCAGGAAAAGCAGGGTGACATGCAATTTCAAATGAAAATAACTGACTGCTGTCTGCTGAGAGGGGTGCTCTGATGCCTCCTCCTCCCTGAGTGCTGGAACTGGGTGCAGACTGACTGCTGTTTGCAAAGAATGATGTTCTGATGCTGCTTACGCCTTGAGTGCTGACTCTCTTCGGAGGCAGCGTTCTCAGCAGGCAGCCATCAGTCTGCGTCCAGTACCGGCACTCGGCATAAGAGGTGTCAAGCAGAATTCTCAGGACTGATATGGCTCTCTTCTCTTGTGACGCCCCAGGGTCCTGGTCATCACAATGACATTGCTTTCCTCATGGGGAGAGTGATGTCACGCTTGGAAGCGATGAAGGATCTCTTCTATCAGGTAAACACAATGCACACAACATGTTCACACTCCAGGCCAGAAGGGGGAGCTCTGAACCCAGATTAAGGGGAACTTCCCTATATTCTGGTCTGGAGAGAAAGGAAGTTAGCCAGTCTGTCAGAGGACAGAGAAGAGAGCAGTCAGACATAGAGTGTCGGAAGGACTGAAGGGGCCATGTAGCCAGAGTTGCTACAGCTACTGGAGAAAGATAGAGATTATGAAAGGAAGAATATTGATTAGTGAGCATGCAGGAGAGCGAAGCACAGGAGAGTGACATTCGGGGAGGACAGCTGCGATTGAGCTATCTCCCTGCAGAGTGCAGATTACTGATAGCGGGAAGACTGAGGTTGTGAGGGACTCTAAGACTTACAGCAGAAACCGGCAGGACAGCTGGATTACACATCACCTGTCTACCCTAATACCCAGGAGGCACAGTGGCACATAGAGCCCGAGTCGTGATAGAGACCCTGTAAAAAGGCTCGAGTCACCTGTCATCATACGGGTTGGTGTCCCACCTTTATGGAGGACAGAGAGAACTGTGAGGACCTTGCCAGAAACCATAGGCAGTAAGGGACTACAGTACCACCACTGTTGTGAATTCGGTTGTCGGGCTCCCTCCTGTGGTCATGAATGGTACTTCGGCTGGTTCTGTCCATGGACTTCCTCTGGTGGGTGTTTCTGAGTTTCACAGGTGACAAGGTTAATTCGTTAGCTTCTGCTCTATTTAACTCCACTTAGATCTTTGCTCCATGCCACCTGTCAATGTTCCAGTATTGGTCTACTTCACTCCTGGATCGTTCTTGTGACCTGTCTTCCCATCAGAAGCTAAGTTCTAGCTTGTATTTCTTTGGTTTTTCTATTTTTCTGTCCAGCTTGCTATTTAATTTGTTGTGTTGCTTGCTGGAAGCTCTGGGACGCAGAGGGAGCGCCTCCGCACCGTGAGTTGGTGCGAAGGGTCTTTTTGCGCCCTCTGCGTGGTCTTTTTATAGGTTTTTGTGCTGACCGCAAAGTAACCTTTCCTATCCTCGGTCTGTGCAGTAAGTCGGGCCTCACTTTGCTAAATCTATTTCATCTCTGTGTTTGTATTTTCATCTTTACTCACAGTCATTATATGTGGGGGGCTGCCTTTTCCTTTGGGGAATTTCTCTGAGGCAAGGTAGGCTTTATTTTTCTATCTTCAGGGCTAGCTAGTTTCTTAGGCTGTGCCGAGTTGCATAGGGAGCGTTAGGCGCAATCCACAGCTATTTCTAGTGTGTTTGATAGGTTTAGGGATTGCGGTCAGCAGAGTTCCCACGTAACTATCAGGTCATTCCGTGTGCTCTTAACCACCAGGTCCATTGTTATCCTGACCACCAGGTCATAACACACCACGCTATGAGGAAGGCTTTTAACTCCACCTGGTAAAGGGGACTCTGGATTCGCTACCAAGCCGGCCAGACCCTGCCTGTACCTGTGATCTGGTGCACTGGACTGTGGCTGCCTGAAGTCTTCAGTAAACCAGGTAAAGAGACTGCAAACCTGTGTCCTCCATTCTTTAATGCACCACTCACCATCCTCCATCTACACACCGGGAGCCCTGGGGACCTATTTCACCTGTGGGAAGTTATACCATCTAGCTGCCATAACATCACCCCAGAGGACCACTTTAGGCAGCGTCGGTCCCCTCTGACCAAATACCACAGGTGGCGTCACGAACACAAACTTTAATCAAAATCCCTTTAAGGGTCGTTCCAACAAACAACAAAGGCAGTGCTGAGTGTTGTCTTAACAACAGGTTAATAGAAATCAGCACGCAGTACCAGTCAATCTTCACAACGTGCTGGTGTATATTCATTCAACACTAAACTGTTGCTGTCACTTGTTTATCATGACAGAGAGGAGCCATAAGACTGCAGTGTCTCATTTCTCCTACTCCTGAACTGATTAGAAGCACTTCACCTTCATACACACCCCCTGACGAAGGAACAGTGCGTCCGAAACGCGCGTCGGGGTGCCCCAGATTGCCCTGGCTACCCATAGTGGTTTATATACGAATTGATCAAAGTAAGTGTCTCCCTATTTTTCCTACCTTCCTTGCATTTGCAATAGTTTGCAGCACTTTAGTCTCCTATGCAAAATATTGCATCTATATTTGCAATTTCACATGCACATCGCGGCACTTTATATGCACATTGCGGCACTTTTTTTATATTAATTCCCTACTAAATTAATTTTAAAAATTCTTTTACACAGATATTTTTGTATATTTTTTATATATTTTTTTCAGCTTTTTTAGTGGGTTTAAATAGTGACCTTGTGGAGATCCAAACTATACTAGCCAGTCTGATAGGGGCACGTAGTAACAATTTGGTTACATATATATGGGATTTATTGATTTTATTATGTATTTTTTTGTGTGGTATTCAACAAAATAATATTTTATTCGATTATATTCTTGTCTTGATTGATTTTTTGGATCTTTTTACCATGTGGAGAGCATGACCTTTTAATCCTTCATATTAAATGGTGCAGATTTCTTTTAGCAGTGCATCTGTTTAGTTGAGAGCTCTTGGAAGCTTTCCTGTATTAAGGCTCTTAGCTGTTCACTGTTAGCCATCTCCTATATAATCTGGGCCCTGGCAAGCACTCATTGCCAGAGCCGACTTATGCTGCATGGTTGGAGATGGTGGTTGGTGGTTGTTGTTTGAGAAAGTGTTTGGTGGATTCATCTGAGACTCTTGCGAGGTTTTGAGTGTGTGCTAATCCCTTTCTTTTCTTACCTTGTTTTTTCCCCATCTTCCACTCCCTGGTGTTTACCTCTGTTGTTTGTGTGAGTATAATTGTATGATTGGTATTTTCCTTTATCCAAGTTTGTATTACCTTGTTAGTTTGGTTGATGTATTACGTTACACTACTACTCCCCTTCCCCCTGGGTAGGGGAAGGGTACAGACTGAAGGCGGATCCAGGAGCTAAAATAAGATACGTGGCCCCAGCATCTTTTCCATCAGAAGTAATCCGGGAAGCTGGGCAAGCTAGAGCACCCATAGTGTTAGGGACATGGAAGGAGCCCCTAGTCCCAGAATACCTGACAACAGAGTTGTGACATTAGCTCTGGCCGAAACAGGTTTTTTTTTTATCCATTATGGATCCCATCACTGTTTTGACAGGGCAACTGCAGCAACTCAGCTTGGAAGTGGCAGATCTATGCACTGTCATTTTGCAGCCCCCTATCAAACCAGGTTTGGGGACCGTGACTCCCAGGCAACCCAAGATCGCTTTACCTGACAGGTTCTTTGGGATGCGTGACAAGTTTGTTGATTTCAGGGAGGCCTGTAAGCTATACTTTAAGTTACGTCCTTTTTCCTCAGGAACTGGGGAGCAACGGGTGGGGATAATAATTTCTCTCCTTCAGGGTGACCTCCAAGCATGGGCAGTCTCTCTCCCGTTGGACTCCCAGTCGCTTCAGATGGTGGAAAATTTTTTTTCAGGGGCTGGGTCATATATACGATGACCCCTACTGCATTTCCCTGGCTGAGTCCACACTATGTCCGCTTCAGCAGGGAGACTGGTTGGTGAAAGAGTATTGCTATGAGTTTTGTAGGTGGTTCACTGATACTAAGTGTCAGTTCTGTCAAGGGCTATAGGTAAGGTTGAATTATGCCTTTGACTTATATGACTACAGTTTCCCTTGAGGCAGCCATGTCTCTATTGGGGTGGATCGCTATTTTCACCAGAGACATAAGGAGACACCCCATGTGCGGGAGGTCCAGGGCCAAGGGAATTATGGTCTGAGTCATCTGAGGAACTCATGAGTTGGGTGGGGCAAGTCATTTCGGGAATCAAACTGTAGTTCGGCATAAAGGTGGAGTGTGTTTTTACTGTGGGAAAAAGGGACATTTTGTGGGTGCCTGTCCTTCCCTACCTCACTGGAAACAACCATTGGAAAACTAAGGAGCCGGGGTTGCAGGGAGATTAGTAACCCGGTTGTACATATCTCCTCCCTGGGTAGGACACAATTTTTTCTACCTGCTGAAATCCATCTAGACAAAAATACGGTGATTGTTTCGGCCTTTCTAGACAATAGGGCAGTGTTTAATTTGATCGACCCCAGGTTCGTCCAGGTCCAGGGCCTTCTAACCATATACATTGTCAGATGTTATACCCATAATTGCCATGGACTCTGCACCCTTGAGACAGTGGTATTTCACTCAAGTCACCCAAAGGTTACATCTACAGGTAGATAACATGCAATCAGAAGGCATTGACTGTTATGTGATAGAGGGTCTCCCCTCTCTTGTGGTTCTTGGACTACCTTGACTCATGCTGCACAACCATGTGGTAGATTGGCAGACTTGGGAGGTGGTAAAGTGGTGCAAGTATTGCCAAGGACACTAGCTAGGGTGGATACCCAGTCTGAGGGTGGAGCGAAACGGATCGGACAAATTAAAAAATCGCCGACTTTCGGCAAAGTCGGGTTTCATGAAACCCGACCCGATCCTAGTGTGGGATCGGCCATGAGGTCGCCGATCTGCGCGCAAAAGTCACGTTTCATATGACGCTTTCAGCGCCATTTTTCAGCCAATGAAGGAGGACGCAGAGTGTGGGCAGTGTGATGACATAGGTCTCGGTCCCCACCATCTTAGAGAAGGGCATGGCAGTGATTGGCTTGCTTACTGCAGCGTCACAGGGGCTATAAAGGGGCGTGCACGCCGACCACCATCTTACATCTGCCGATCTTAGCATAAGGGAGAGGTTGCCGCAGCTTCATCAGAAGAAGGGATATAGTTAAGGAGGGAAGATTAACCCCGAAACTGCTTGTGCTGTAGCGATTTCCACTGTCCAACACCACCATTTTTTTGCAGGGACAGTGGAGGCTGGATTTCAGTGCATCAGCTCTGTAGCTTATAAGGCTGCCTTATAAGGCTCCCTGATAGGTGCATTGCTGTTTGCACACCGCCGTGCAAACCAACTGCTTTTTTAAAAGCAATAATAATAATAATCTTTATTTTTTATATAGCGCTAACATATTCCGCAGCACTTTACAGGTTGCACAAATTATCACAATCTAAATTCCCTATCAGTATGTCTTTGGAAAAATCCTGTTGCTTCTTTCTGCACAGTTATCTTGTTTATTTGTCCACACTTTTGTGTGCAGCAGTCCTTTTTATTGCTGCCATACTTTTCCTGAGATCATTGTAGGGGGATTGAATTTGTATTACAGTCCTTGTATTTTTTCATATATCTTCCAGCCACTTTCTGCCACTTACATTGCGTTGTTTTATACACTGGGCCTGGGTTTTGGTTCAGTCTCCCCCAAAAAAAGTGAGATTCAAATTCTCACAAAGTGGATATACTTCAGTCCTGTTAGTTTGTCGTATATCAGCCAGCCACTTTCTGCCACTTACATTGTGTTGCATTACAGGAGGTCGCTTGCCCTGCTTCTAGTGTGCTATCAGAAAGAGTCTTCAGTGCTGCTGGTTCAATACTGACCGAAAAAAGGACTCGTCTGGCTACCTGAAATGTTGATGATCTAACCTTCATTAAAGTGAACCAATCATGGATTTCAAATTATTTTGCCCCACCTTCCCCTGCTGACACGTAGCTTGCCTGAAAAATGTCTTGCTTTTGGCCTCCTCTCACTGACTTCTCCAATTCCTCCATTTGCAGCTGCTGAATGTCCACCATAGGCCATTTTTATACCTCCCTAAATGGGCTGACTCCCCCCACAGGGCTGTGGTCACCACCTGGCGCAAGCACCCGTGCGAGTGCCGTTTGCCTGGACAGGTGTGTGCGCCCACTCTTGGGCGACGGCACTGGCACAGGGTCCCTCATAGTACAATGAAGTGTCTCTGACGGTGGTGGTGCACAACCAATGTCAGACACACCGTCGTATAATGAGGGTCCCTGTGCCAGTACCGACGCCCACGAGAGAGTGTTCCCCCCCAGCTCGAACAGTGCTCTACCACTTGCAATACTTACCTCTCCCTGCTCCACCACTGTGTAGTCTGTGCTGTTAAATCCTTCAATGGCACTGCCATTACAAATTTGTTGAAATGATAGTTAAAATATACAGGGGCCCTGGCCTCCATTTAGACCAGTTAATACTTTGCGCCTACTACCACTGTCTGCTACTCAGCAGAGGAGCCCACCCCAGTACCTAGCTATGCCGCCTGTTTATTCATGAACAATTTTTTGGCAGACATTTAGCCCACTTTATTATTTGGGCCTACTAACTGTGTCTGCCACTCATTACAGTTTTCCTCCACTGAACAAAGCAATGCCGCCTGTTTAGTCCTGTTACCAATTTTGAACTGCATTTAGCCTACTTTATTATTTGGGACTATATCTGTGTTTCCTCCTCATCCTGCCCATTGCCCAGCCACTGTTAGATGAGTCTGCTGGTACATTGACCCAGACCACTACATTCCCCTTGCACTCTACACAGCCAGAATCTGACCCTGCTGAAAGTCAGGTTCCCCTTCCCACATACTATACCACGTTACACGGGGACAAAGAGGAAGGTGCAGATGAAAGTGCAGGTTCCTTCATCAGGTGGGGGGGGCATACTTGTTGGCGACGTCACTGGCACAGGGCCCCTCATAGTATGCAAAAGTGTCTCTGCCAGTGGGAGGTGCCACCCGCCGTCAAACACACTGCCGTACTATGAGGGGCCCTGTGCCAGTGCCAACTAGTGCCCCCTTCCCTGCTTGCTCAGGATCACAGCACTTGCAAAGTTGAAATACTTGCCTCTCCCTGCTCCACCGCCGTGACATATTCCGCGTTTCCTAGGCCCTACCCCCCCACAACTTTAGTCAAATGACCCCCAGTTTTCAATGCCTATCTATTATTATAAAGTAAATTAGGATTGACAAGCTTAAGTAATAAGAATGATGGTTTTTTTTTTTTTTTTTAACCAATAAATGCTTATTGAAATTTTGCATGTTAAACAACACATCGGTAAACTTCGGAGGGGGAGGGAGGGAGAAAGGGGTGATCGGGGGGGGGGGGGGGGGGAAGGGGGATGAGGGAAAAGGTCCAATGCATAAAATTTAAAGACCACAATATGATCAATACAAAATACACAGATACAGTGTCAGATGAAGCAAAAAAAAAAAAAGAGGAATTCGAGAAGCATACGATTTAAATGAGGGTGAGAGCAGACTGAGATATATATGCCGAGGACACCCAGGGATCCCACGACGAGAGGACCCTAGTTCTCCTCGACAGATCCTGAGCCATGATAATCTCATAGCAGAAGTGTAAGTCAATCCTGGCGATCAGTTCGGCTCTGGAGGGGAGATCTGAGGATTTCCAATGCTTCGCTATACATTGTCTAGCGGCAACTAGGATATTTGAGATTAAGGGCCGGAGAGGGGAAGGAAGATCCATGAGGGAAATACCTAGAACAGCTAGTTGACCGCTCAGCGCAAGGGGGAGACGGGTCAGATCGACAATCAAAGCCTCCACCTCACGCCAGAAGACCTGTATCTGCGGGCACGACCACCAGACATGAGAGGAGGACCCCAAGGCGCCACACTTCTTCCAGCAGAGAGGGGAGGAAGACGGGAAAACCTTCGCCAGGCGCACGGGGGTAAGGTACCAATGCAGCTGAATTTTTTTCACCTGCTCCAAGTGGCCAAGACATGAAGAGAACCTGGAAGGGTGCACCATAGCAAATTGCCAATCCTCCAGGGAGGCCTCGAAACTCAGCGAGGACTCCCATGAGGTCATGAAAGGGAGCTTGTCAGTAGAACTATAGGAAATGAGGGCTTTATAGATTATGAAGATGCCATGGGGCAATATGGTGGCCGGTCTGAAGAATCTATGAGCCGGGTCCTCTGTCAGAGGCGGGGGCGCGCCGAATGACCGACATGACCTGAGAAAGCTGCGGAGCTGCAGGTATTGAAAGAAGTCAGACCCAGTAAGAGAGAATCTCCCTGAGAGGTCCTCAAACGACAGAAGGCCATTCGAGCCGAAAAGGTCTGCCACCCGGAGCACCCCGCGACCCGTCCAGGAGGAAAGAGAAATGTGCCCGATAGCATACGCCAAAGCCTGCAAAGAAACATAGTCAAACATAAACACCAGATGGGAGGTGCTGAGCAACGCCCACAGTTTAGAAGCATTCCTAATAGAACGGAGACAAGGGCCCACCAGAGGTACCTGAAGCAGCTGAAGTTCCAAGAGCAATCTAAGCGAGTTTTTGGGAGCAAAATGAGATTCAATCAGGAACCAGGGTAAGCATGATTTCCCCTCCCACCATATTTTAAGGGGCTCAAGGATCGCCGCCCTATAGTATGACTGCACTGCAGGAGCGCCCAACCCACCCATACAATACGGTAGGGACATAATCCGACGCCTGACCCTATGAGGCTTCTTATTCCAAATAAACCGGTCTATAAGAGATTGAAAAGCTGAGATAAACTTCGAGGGGATAAAAAGGGGGAGGCACCGGAAAAGATACATTATTTTGGGTAGGAATAGCATTTTCGCCATTTGTATGCGGGCCATCCAGGAGAGCGATGCACTCGACAGATGATCCATGCCCTTCCTGACTTCCGCAAGAGTTTCTTCACAATTTGCACGAACTATGTTGTCCAGCCTAGCTATCCTGATGCCTAGGTACGTAAAGCCCAGGGGGGCCCAAATGAACGCGTATTGCGATTGAATTTGGATATGAAGGGGGGCCGGGAGAAAAAGGGGGAAAATTGTGGATTTGGTCAGATTAAGTTTATAATATGAAACCGCCGAAAACTCAGTTAAAATGGAGGTAATCGCGTTCAGCGATGCTAACGGAGAGGCACAAGTCAGGACCACGTCGTCGGCATAGAGACCAATTTTGTGTTCAGTTCCCCCCACCCGGATTCCCCTCATGTCTGCACTCTGCCTGACCATGGCAGCCAAAGGCTCCATGACCAGAGCAAAGATGATAGGGGAGAGGGGGCAGCCCTGACGAGTACCATTCCGAATAGGAAATGTCCGAGACCTAAATCCCGCCGAACGAACCGACGCGCAGGGGTTGGAATATAATGCCATAACCGCTTTACCAATTTGCCCGGTGAGCCCAAATTTCTCCAGTGTGAGTTCAATATAACCCCAGTGCACCCTGTCGAACGCCTTTTCGGCATCAAGCGAGAGAAATACACTGGGGAGGCTCCCCCTCTCCACCACATCCAAAAGATCTATCAGGCGCCTGGTACCATCCCTGGTCTGTCTGCCAGGAACAAACCCAACCTGGTCGGGGTGGATGAGACTAGGGAGAACCGAGAACAGTCTGTTGGCCCAGATTTTTGCATAAATCTTAACGTCGCAGTTTAAAAGTGCTATCGGGCGGAAGTTCCCCGGAGATGTTGGGGGTTTCCCTTGTTTGGGGAGAGTCGCTATGGAAGCCTCCAACCCCTCAGCCCTAATACTGCCCACCGACAACCAATTATTAAAAAGGCGCAAGAGATAGGGGGAGAGGACAGAGAAGAATTGAGCATAGTAAAGGAAAGAAAAACCATCAGGCCCCGGGGAGGAACCCTTATTGGCTTCTCTGACAATCTGCGAGAGTTCAGACTCGACAATGGGAGAGTTTAGGAAGGAGAGCTGCTCCTGGGTGACTGAGGGGAGATTAGCCTTCTCCAAGAACGTCAAAATTGACTCCCGCGAAGGCTGGGGAATCCCTAGGTCAGACCCGAGATCATAGAGCGAGGAATAATAAGATGCAAACTCCTCCGCGATATGAATCGGATTACACACCCGGGAACCATCAGGCTTGAGCAAAAATGGGATCTTGGATTGAGCCTCTCTCTTCCTAACACGTCTGGCCAGAACAGCACCCGCTCGATCCCCCATTGTGTAAAATTTAGCTCTAGTTTTCCTCAGGGCCCTCTCAGCTTTATGGAGAAGCAGATTGCGAACATGCATGCGCGCTTTAGAGAGGTCGGAGAGAAGCGCTGGGGTAGGAGATAATTTGTGAGCAGACTCCAGGCGACTTAATTCATCTAGGGCGGACTGGAGAGCTGCATTATACTTTCTTTTGGCCCTTGCTGCCAGCTTAATAAAGTGACCCCTAATTACCGCCTTGTGGGTAAACCAAAGGGTGTCGTCACCTATGTCAGGGGTATCATTGGAGGCAAAAAATTCCCCCAAGGCCTCCTCAATACACTGGGAGTTGGAATGGTCAGCGAGGAGATGGGGGTTGAGACGCCAGTGCAAGGGGGGCCTAATGGCCAAGGGATCTCTCAGGGTAAGGGACACCGGGGCAAGGTCCGACCAGGTGATACTGCCTATATCTGCTGAAATGCAGTGAGGGAGAGCCACGTCATTCACCAGCACAAAATCAATCCTGCTGTAGGAGCCGTGCCTGGGAGACAGGAACGTGTAGTCTCTCTCGCCGCAATGCAAATATCTCCAGATATCATGCAGGTTGAAAGAATTAGTCAGGGGACCTGCTTCGCATCTTGACAGGGAAGAGGCAGAGCAGTCCAAGTCCCTAAACATTGGAGCATTGAAATCACTAGCAATCAGTTTATGACCATGTTGGATATCGTGCAAAGTTTGGAAGACCCCCTCCAGAAACTTAAGCTGCCCTACATTGGGGGCGTAGATCGAGGCAATGGTATAGGGGGCATTATTAATAAGGCATAGAACCACAATGAACCTACCCAACGGATCCGCTATGGAGCGAACCAGCTGGAAGGAGTTGGACTTGCTGAAAAAAATGGCTACTCCCGCCTTTTTTGAGGGGCCATTGGCAAAAAATTGATGCGGGTATAAACCTGACTGCATTCTGGGATTATCACATTCCAGCAGGTGTGTTTCCTGAAGACACAGGATATCATGACGGGATTTGCCCAGCTGACGCCATACCACAGACCTCTTGCCCGGCGAGTTGAGACCATTAACATTAATTGAATACAGCGATATACTCATAATGAGGGCATGTAAACAGTTTTGTAAACTTCAGGACACCAATAACCTGTGTAAAAGAGTCGAGGACATGTGGCCAATAGGCTAGAGCATAAGTAGGAGGAGACCGGGAGAAGGAAATGGGAAAAAAAGGGAAACCAACAAGACATACAACAAGTAAACCAGTGGACCAAGGTCCATTCAGGGATACCCTGAGTCCAAGAGGTGAGAATCAGAAAAACAGTTCACCTATGGGGCAAACAAATGCTGCGGATACTCTCGAGAGAGGAATCGACGCAGCTTAAAAAAAAAGAAAACCAAGTGAATCCGTGCGGGAAAATAGCCAGGAACCATTATTGCAGTGGGCTCAGGCCACCTCCCAGTCCGGTGTAATGCGGGCCCTGAGACCTCCACCAGCTCCATGCTTAGGAAGAGTCACGGCGATCGGAGAGTCAGGAGTTGAGAGTCCCCATTTGGCGAAAGCAGTAGCTGCGTGGGACGGAGTTAGGCAGGTGGTGATTGATCCATCTTTACGGATGAGGAGCTTGGTAGGAAACCCCCAGCGGTACGGGATGCCCTTCTCTCTGAGGGTGGTAGTATAGGGAGCAAAGGCCCTCCGTAGGGCCAAAGTGCCCGGGGAGAGGTCTGGAAAGACAGAGATGCTTGCAAATCTTTCAGGAAGAGCTGGACCCCTCCTTAGGGCCTGGAAAAAATCCTCCTTCATTTCGAAGAAGTGTATGCGTGCCAGCACATCTCTCGGGATGGAGGGCCCTAGGCCAGACGGTTTAGGGATCCTGTGCACGCGGTCAATTATAATGTCCTTTGGAGCAAACTGCGGGAGAGCTGCGGCCACAAATTCCTGCAAAAATAGCTTCAAATCCCCCGCCAGGACAGATTCCTCAATGTCTCTAAGTTTGACGTTATTTCTCCTGGACCTATCTTCCAGGTCCAGGGCTTTAGCGTGGGTTTTAGTGGCCAGGGTTTGCAGGGTCTCATGAGCGTCCCAGAGTTCATTATGAGAAGAAACCAGCTCCACCATCTTGCGTTCCAAACGGTCAGTGCGATTACCCAGCTCCGCCACCTCCCCTCTCAATTCAGCCAGCATAGTGCGCATATCCTCTTGGATGGAGGTTCTGAGGTCTCCAAGCAAGCCCTTGAGGAGAGAAGCAGTCACCGGACCGTCAGCCGAATCAGATGCTGTACCGCCTGAATGCAACGCTGCTCCGCCTAAATGCGACGCTGCTCCGCTTGGATGCGACGCCGCAGCGCCCGATTGCGACGCCTGTGCGTTGCGTTGTGAAGAGCGGGAAGGCCTGGGAGAGGGCGGCGCCATCTTGGATTCCGTCGGTGGCTGTGAGGAGGCCGCAAAGAAGTCAGGAATTCTCCTGGTAGGATCACGGGAGCCAGTTTTGGATTTCCCCATACACTCACCACCGCACCGGGGACCGGCACCGAAGTCGTGGAGGTGAGGAAGGACACCGGAGAGGTAGATATGAGCCGCTTTAAGATTCCTGGAACGGAGCTCCCACTCTGTGCGACCTACTCCATCGGCAGATAGGCCACGCCCCCAAGAATGATGGTTTTCCTGTCCTCCACTCACTGCCAACTTTGATTCCCCATTGACTCACCAATGCAAGTCAATGGGTGAGAGAGAAAAAAATGCATGGCACACTGACCATAAGGTGTTTAGCCTTATTACACCTATTCAATAAATAATTTTACAAAAATGACGTGGGGAGCCCCCCTTATTTTCAATAACCAGCTAAAGGAAGCAGACATCTGCGGGCTTATATTAAAAGGCTTGGAAGGGCAAAATAACCATGGACCTTCACAGCCTGATAATATCAGCTCCCATCTGTCTGCTTTACCTTTGTTGGTTATAAAAAATGGGGGCACCCAAAAAAAAAACTATGAAGTTCCGACGTAGTGCACCGAATCCAAAGTAGTCCAAAAAAGAGAACCTGAAAGACCTAAGAGAGAGGTAAATAAACAAGGAAAAAAACTAAGAAACACTTCCTCTTTCACCAATTTATCATAAAAAAAAAATCCCTGCATCTCCGACGTAATCCATTGAGATCTCATGATGCCCAGTGATTCTGTACAGCAACCTATAGAGCGTCATTCTGAGAACAACTCTTCATAGGTCACTCATGGTCATGTCTCATGCTCGATGACATCAGTAACTTAGTAGCATCATTGTGCGTGAGAAATCTATGCTTGCAGTACTGAATCAGGGGTGCCAGGTCCCGCAAGATCTCATGGCTCTGGCTTCCCAACAATGTGGTCTCTGAGAACCTGCCCGAGGGCCTGATAAAAGGGCATCAAGGGCCGTAAATGGCCCTGGGGCCTGAGGTTCCCCACCCCTGTTGTACAGAATCACTGGACGATGTGGAATCTAGATGGATTATGTTGGAGCTGCTGGGATTTTTCATGTTGAACAAAATTATTTAAAGAAAAAAATGTTTTGTTACTTTAACCCCTGGACCATAGGCAGACATAAGAGTATTCCGTTGTTGCTCCGCTGGCCGGCTCCTCCGTGCAGGGCTCTAGGTGGTTGACTGGTCTCTCCCATATATGTACAGTGGGGGGAATAAGTATGTGATACACAGCCGATTTTGCAAGTTTTCCCACCTACAAAAAATGGAGAGGTCAGTAGTTTTTATCATAGGTGCACGTCAACTGTGAGAATCTAAGAATAAAAACCAGAAAATCACATTGTATCACTTTTGCACAATTACCGTGCATTTTATTGCATGAAATAAGTATTTGATACAATATAAAAACAGGACTTAATATTTGGCACAGAAACCTTTGTTTGTAATTACGTTTCCTGTAGTTCTTCACCAAGTTTGCACACACTGCAGCAGGGATTTTGTCCCACTCCTCCATACAGATCTCCAGATCTTTCAGGTTTCGGGGCTGTTGCTGGGCAACATTGAGTTTCAGCTCCTTCCAAAGATTATATATTCGGTTCATGTCTGGAGACTGGCTAGGCCATTCCAGGACCTTGAAATGTTTCTTATGGAGCCACTCCTTAGTTGCTCTGCCTGTGAGTTTTGGGTCATTGTCATGCTGGAAGACCCAGCCACGAACCATCTGCAACGTTTGTTAGATGTAGCACAGGAGCAGTTAAAGGTGGTACAATTTCTTTATAGGCTCAAAAACTGGTGACAGGTTCCTTTTTTTTAAATATCCAATACCTTTTTGGATATATTTTTATTTATTTTTCTTTAAAGCAAATCTGTCATCAGGATTTTGCTAAGTAAACTACAGGCATTGTCAGGTTGACACTGTTACACTAATTAAATTGATAGCTGGGTGAAGAAATCCATCTTGTGGTTCTTGTGTAATCAGTGTTAGAAGTTTTGATTTATTGATATGTTTGTGATTTAGGGCAACACGGTGGGCAGGTGTTTTTTTGGTGCTCTGGGCTCATCATCATCATTATTGGCTTAAATGCCTCCTACTTTAAATACAGCGCCTGCGCAGGTGATCAATTGTGGTCATCCCCCCATATTTTTTTTTTCTCTAACAAAATGGCATTGGAGGCGGCGCATGTGCAGTAGCATCTATCAGCAAGAGATACTCTCGTTCTGTGCATGCGCTGCCTGCTGATTACCAGGACCAGTGCACACAAGAAGAGAACATCAACGCCACTGAGCCTAGAAACGCAGGCGCATCACATGAGATGTACCAATTCTGGATCTTAGCCTTGGCTCTTTCCGATTGCCCTAGTGCATTGGCAATCAGGGTAATGGTAGTTGAATAATTCAAAAATACAGCTGACATCAAGCCCTGGTGTTAGCAATGGAGATGCATCTATGAGATATCACTATTACTAACCCAGTAATAAAAAGAAAAAAACACACACAAAAATACTTTATTTAAAAAATACTCCACAATGCTTTCCCTCGTTCACCAAGTGACCTTTCGCTGGGGAATCAACCTAAAAACACACTGAGCTATCCGGGAATGGGAGAGCAGGGTGTAATTTGTAGTGTACAGGAAGAAAAAGATTTTTTAATCAACAGGAGCAAAACAGTAACAATGCAGTGACATGACGGTACAAGGGGGCATCCTCTGTGTTTGGAGGAAAAAAGGTTTAAGCATAATAACAGACGCGGATTCTTTACTGTAAGAGCAGTGAGACTATGGAACTCTCTGCCGTAGGATGTTGTAATGAGTGATTCATTACTTAAATTTAAGAGGGGACTGGATGCATTTCTGGAAAAGTATAATGTTACAGGGTATATACACTAGATTCCTTGATAGGGCGTTGATCCAGGGAACTAGTCTGATTGCTGTATGTGGAGTCGGAAGGAATTTTTTCCCCAATGTGGAGCTTACTCTTGCCACATGGTTTTTTTTGCCTTCCTCTGGATCAACATGTTAGGGCATGTTAGACTATGGGTTGAACTAGATGGACTTATAGTCTTCCTTCAACCTTAATAACTATGTAACTATGTAACTATGACAAGAAGTCAAATGTATGTATGAGATAGTCAAGATAATTGTTTATAAAGTGATGGTAGTCTCACGTTATTAGATGGTGAGATATGGAACCTGAATGTCAGAAGTTCAAAACATTGTTACCCTTTGTATTCAATGGTGGGGTGCACAAGTCAGGTTTTTAACACGGACTGTGTGAAAAATCCGTAGACATGTCCTTTTTTTGAGCAGCATGGACAAAATGCATGCAGCACATATGATATATGTCTGATAATGCAGCTAATTCACATATAATTGGAAAGAGTGACTCTTTTTTTTTGTAACAAACAAACATTAACTTTTCAAGTGCCATCCCTTTAAAATGTCAGTGGGTAAGATTGTTTTCTTCTTTACTGTCAGGACACTCAGAATAACTCCGGCATTAAGTAGCTTCAGTATGCGGGTGTGGTGACATAACCAGTTGCAGCATGTGAACCTAAGACTGCTTCCTTCTGCCCTAGTTATTTTTCTTCTTATGATTCCTATACATAAGCATTGGATTGACACTTGTGCGGGAAGAAACTCCTTGTGACAGACATGGTGGATCCTCTGTGTCATCAGATTTTTGCATCGGAGGAAGGTCATAATACAAAGTGTGGATTAATTCATGGGAATGAAGATAGATAACCTTGACAAGAACACAAGTATGAAATAATTGCTCCATCATGTAAAGGGAATCAGTCAGTAGGATCAGCCCTCCTAAACCGTCTATATGAGCATGCAGGTCATAGGAAGCTGAATAAAGTACCGTATATACTCGAGTATAAGCCGAGATTTTCAGCCCATTTTTTTGGGCTGAAAGTCCCCCTCTCGGCTTATACTCGAGTCATATACCCGGGTGTCAGCAGGGGAGGGGGAGCGGGGGCTGTGTAATCATACTTACCTGCTCCCAGCGCGGTCCCTGCAGTCCCTGGCTTCTCCGGCGCTGCAGATTCTTCCTGCACTGAGCGGTCACATGGCACCGCTCATTACAGAAATGAATAGGCAGCTCCACCCCCATAGGGGAGGAGCCGCATATTCATTGCTGTAAATGATCGGTGCCATGTGACCGCTCAATTACAGGAAGAAGCTGCAGCGCCGGAGAAGCCAGGGACTGCAGGGACCGCGCCGCAGCAGGTAAGGGGAGCGCAGCGCTATAATTACCTGCTCCTCGCTCCGGCTCCGTCTGCAGCGTCCTCTAGCAGTGACGCTCAGGTTAGAGGGCGCTGTGACGTAGTCAGTGCGCGCCCTCTGCTGAGCGTCAGTGCTGGAGACGGAGCCGTACGAGGAGCAGGTAATTATTGAAAGCGCCGGCGTCCTGAGAAGAGAGGTGAGTATGTGATTTTTTTTTTTTTATGGCAGCACCAGCAGCATTCTAAGGAGCACCTATGGGGCCATAAAGGTGCAGAGCATATATGGGGCACAGCATTATAAGGAGCACCTATGGGGCCATAAAGGTGCAGAGCATATAAGGGGCACAGCATTATAAGGAGCATCTATGGGGCCATAAAGGTGCAGAGCATATATGGGGCACAGCATTATAAGGAGCACCTATGGGGCCATAAAGGTGCAGAGCATATAAGGGGCACAGCATTCTAAGGAGCACCTATGGGGCCATAAAGGTGCAGAGCATATAAGGGGCACAGCATTATAAGGAGCACCTATGGGGCCATAAAGGTGCAGAGCATATATGGGGCACAGCATTATAAGGAGCACCTATGGGGCCATAAAGGTGCAGAGCATATAAGGGGCACAGCATTATAAGGAGCACCTATGGGGCCATAAAGGTGCAGAGAATATAAGGGGCACAGCATTATAAGGAGCACCTATGGGGCCATAAAGGTGCAGAGCATATAAGGGGCACAGCATTATAAGGAGCACCTATGGGGCCATAAAGGTGCAGAGAATATAAGGGGCACAGCATTATAAGGAGCACCTATGGGGCCATAAAGGTGCAGAGCATATAAGGGGCACAGCATTATAAGGAGCATCTATGGGGCCATAAAGGTGCAGAGCATATATGGGGCACAGCATTATAAGGAGCACCTATGGGGCCATAAAGGTGCAGAGCATAAATGGGGCACAGCATTATAAGGAGCACCTATGGGGCCATAAAGGTGCAGAGCATATATGGGGCACAGCATTATAAGGAGCACCTATGGGGCCATAATCAAAGGTGCAGAGCATATATGGCACAGCATTATAAGGAGCATCTATGGGGCCATAATCAACGGTGCAGAGCATTCTATATAGCACAGTTGTATATGGAGCATCTATGGGGCAAAAATGAACGGTATGGAGCATCTATTTTTATTTTTGAAATTCACCGGTAAATGCTGCATTTTCTACCCTAGGCTTATACTCGAGTCAATAAGTTTTCCCAGTTTTTTGTGGCAAAATTAGGGGGGTCGGCTTATACTCGGGTCGGCTTATACTCGAGTATATACGGTAATACCTTGGTATCTGCGATTTGATGTCTTATCCCAGAGAAATCCTCATTTTTCTTTCTTCATGTAAATGATCTGTTCTAGGCTGTGCGACGGACACCGATCTAAATGAGAATCTGCCTCCAGAAATTATTATAAATGAAAGGAGCAATTACCAGTGTGATGTGTAATGGCCGCTCTCTGCTCTCCTGATCTCACTGCAGAGCTGTGTGTGATGATAACTGACATATCTGCAGGTTTCTCTCAGTGCTTCAGTTTCCATCTCACAAGCAGCCAGTATGGCAATACTGGCTGCTTGTGAGAGCTGCAGCTGCTAATGTGTTTGTAAGGAGATAAAGTTCAGTTCTACTGTTCTGTGTTAGTTACATGCCTCACACTGGTATCTCCCCTTCTTGTTAAAAATAATCTCTAGAGGCAGATTCTCATGCAGATCAGTGTCCAGCCCATAGATCTTAACATGTCATTTACATATAAGAAAAACATGGATTTCTCTGGAATAAAATATCAGATCACAGATATCAAGGTATCATTTTATTAATTTCCCATGACATACATGACCATATAGACAGCTCAGAAGAGTTGATCCAACTGACAAATCAAATTCAATTTAAAGTATCTTAAACCCTTTCTTACATCAGGCGTATTATCCTGTCGAGGTGACCTGGGCCCGTATGACCATCAATGGGATAGTACGTCAAACGCGATTAGTCACGTACTCGGGACAAATTGCACAACAATTTTTGGGGTCCAATTTCTCCTGTTACCCTTGGTAAAATAAAACATTGGATCTGAAGTAAATGTTTTGTGAAAAAAAGTTAAATGTTAATTTTTTTTTAAACATTCCAAATTTTTTTGTGAAGCACCTGAAGGGTTAATAAACTTCTTGAATGTGGTTTTGAGCACCTTGAGAGGTGCAGTTTTTAGAATGGTGTCACTTTTGGGTATTTTCTATCATTTAGACCCCTCAAAGTGACTTCAAATGTAAAGTGGTCCATAAAAAATGGTGTTGTAAAAATGAGAAATCGCTGGTCAACTTTTAACCCTTTTAACTCCCTAACAAAAAAAAAAATTTGGTTCCAAAATTGTGCTGATATAAAGTAGACTTGTGGGAAATGTTACTTATTAAGTATTTTTTGTGTTTCCTTTCAAAACAACCCCTTTAAAGACCTTCCCTTTAACTTGGACACCCAGGGCCATGGACGGGGTCGCCACCACCGTGATTCCCCCTTTAACGACCACTGGACCCGGCCCGAGTACCCCATGGCCCTAGTGGGCGCTCCACAAATGATTCGACAAACAGCACCAACTAACATAATCTGTGCTGTCAGATGTCCTAGGTGACACTTTCCACATGTCAAGATCACGTTCCACATGTCAAGATCACTTTGCAGTCACCAACAAAATAGTTCCATGTTGTGATCCCAAACTTCAGCCTCCCTCATTCTTCATCAAACAAAGAAGGTGAGGAGATGAGTGACATCACAGTCCCCTACCCAATTTACTTCAGTCGTAATGTGAGCTAGTAGTATACAGGGTTTTCGTGGCAAGTTTCAGCAGCTGCTCCCCTTTGGTTTTTAAAAGTGGAAAATATCAAAAGTTTTTCAATTATTATTAACATTTTATACCATTAAAAAAGTTGTTACATTTTTGCAAAAATATTTTTTATAGGATCTTCCCTTTAATATAAAAGACAACTCACAAATGGCCAAGGCCATGCATCTCATCAGTGAATTAGTGGACTCCTAGACAGTATGTAAGGATCTCACAGGTTAATGTGGTTTCCTACCACCCCTAACACCAGTAAAATAGGTCCATGAGTGTGAGGAGGAGGAGCAAGTGTTGTGAGTGTTCAGGCCACATCTTGGTAGATGATATGAGGAACCTTTGAACATTCACTGATTCAAGGAGATCATGGTCCGATTTATAAAAAAATAAACATTTTTACAGAACAGAACAGAACTGCTAGCAAGCATAATAATTCTTCCTCATAACTTTTGCATCACACAGAGGCTCCATGCTTATAGTTACAACCAGGGCCACCATATGGGGATTACTGCCCTTATTGGAGTATTGGGTCCGGCAAGGAGGGGGTCCAGTCTGGGCGCCCCTCCTCACCGGGCACCAGAAGCAGTATTCGGCCATTCGGCCATTCGCTCAGTAACTGAACATGCATTCTCAGACGGAATCTATTGCCATGCAGGACCTGCTTCCTACACAGCAATAGTCGCCTCCAGCTAATTAGAGGGTGGCAGCTGATGTCAGCAAGCATGTCGCTGGCGTAGGATGACATCCCTGTCTGCACCTTCATTGGTTGAACCACAGGATGCCGCTGGACCACAGTCTGGTAAGGAGAAACTTTTTATTTTACTGAAATCCGCAATATGGGGAGACCTATGGGGAGGTAGGATGCAGATGCAGTTGTGTGAAAAAGTGTTTGCCCCTTTCTGATTTCCTATTCTTTTGCATGTTCCTCACACTTAAATATTTCAGATCACCAAACAAATCCAAACCTACAGGGCCCTATGTGAAAAATTGATTGCCCCCTAAACCTAACTGTTTGGGCCACCCTTATGGGCAACAACTGCAATCAAGCATTTGCGATAACTGGCATTGAGTCTTTTACAATGCTCTGGAGGAATTTTGGCCCACTCATCTTTGCAGAATTGTTGTAATTCAGCCATATTCAAGGGTTTCCGAGCATGAACCACCTTTTTAAGGTCATGCCACAGCATCTTAATTGGATTAAGGTCAGGACTTTGACAAGGCCACTCCAAAGTCTTAATTTAATTTTTCTTAAGTCCTTCAGAGGTGGACTTGCTGGTGTATTATCCTGCTGCATAACCCAAGTGTGCTTCAGCTTGAGGTCACGAAAAGATGGCCAGACATTCTCCTTCAGGATTTTTTGGTAGACAGCAGAATTCATGGTTGCATTTACCACAGCAAGTCATTCAGGTCCTGGAGTGTTGTGAACTCTGTTGTCAAGCTCCCTCCTGTGGTCATGAATGTTACTTCGGCTAGTTCTGTCCATGAACTTCCTTTGGTGGCGGTGAGTGGTGCTGCTGCTTCTGAGTTTCCTTTCACAGGTGACGAGGCTAATTCGTTGGCTGGCTGCTCTATTTAACTCCACTTAGTTCATTGCTCCATGCCACCTGTCAATGTTTCAGTATTGGTCTAGTCCGCTCCAGGATCTTGCTGGTGACCTGCTACTATATCAGAAGCTAAGTTCCTGCTTGAATTTTACTGTTTGCTATTTTCCTGTCCAGCTTGCTATTTGATTTTTGTCCTGCTTGCTGGAAGCTCTGGGACGCCGAGGGGGCGCCTTCGCCCCGTGAGTCGGTGCGGAGGTCTTGTACCCTCGGCGTGGTTTTTTGTAGGGTTTTGTGTTGACCGCAAAGTTACCTTTCCTATCCTCTCTCTGTTCAGTAAGTTGGGCCTCTCTTTGCTAAATCTATTTCATCTCTGTGTTTGTGATTTTCGTCTTGTTTCACAGTCAATATATGTGGGGGGCTGCCTTTTCCTTTGGGGAATTTTCTCTGAGGCAAGGTAGGCTTTGTTTTCCTCCTTTAGGGCTAGCTAGTTCTTAGGCTGTGCCGAGTTGCATAGGGAGCGTTAGGCGCAAACCACAGCTATTTCTAGTGTGTGCGATAGGATTAGGGATTGCGGTCAGCAGAGTTTCCACTTCCCAGAGCTTGGATTGCTTTATGATGAACCTAATTCAGTGGATCAGGCAGAGAAAATCTTGCTGGCTTTGTGTCAGGGTCAGGATGAGGCAGAGATATATTGTCAGAAATTTAGGAAGTGGTCTGTGCTCACTCAGTGGAATGAGTCTGCCCTGGCAGCAATTTTTAGAAAGGGTCTCTCTGAAGCCCTTAAGGATGTCATGGTGGGATTTCCCATGCCTGCTGGTCTGAATGAGTCTATGTCTTTGGCTATTCAGATCGATCGACGCTTGCGTGAGCGTAAAGCTGTGCACCATTTGGCGGTATTATCTGAGCGTAGTCCGGAGCCTATGCAATGTGATAGGACTTTGACCAGAGCTGAACGTCAAGAGTACAGACGTCGGAATGGGCTGTGTTTTTACTGTGGTGATTCCACTCATTCCATCTCCGATTGTCCTAAGCGCAATAAGCGGTTCGCTAGGTCTGCCACCATTGGTACTGTGCAGTCTAAATTTCTTTTGTCCGTTACTCTGATTTGCTCTCTGTCGTCCTATTCTGTAATGGCATTTGTGGACTCAGGCGCTGCCCTGAATTTGATGGACTTGGAGTTTGCTCGGCGCTGTGGTTTTTCCTTGGAGCCCTTGCAGTATCCCATTCCATTGAGAGGAATTCATGCTACGCCTTTGGCCAAGAATAAGCCTCAGTACTGGACCCAATTGACCATGTGCATGGCTCCTGCACATCAGGAGGATATTCGCTTTTTGGTGTTGCATAATCTGCATGATGTGGTTGTTTTGGGGTTGCCATGGCTACAGGTCCATAATCCAGTATTGGATTGGAAGTCTATGTCTTTGTCCAGCTGGGGTTGTCAGGGGGTACATGGTGATGTTCCCTTTTTGTCAATTTCGTCTTCCACTTCTTCTGAAGTTCCGGAGTTTTTGTCGGATTACCGGGATGTATTTGATGAGCCTAAGTCCAGTGCTCTACCTCCTCATAGGGACTGTGATTTGATTCCTGGTAGTAAGTTTCCTAAAGGCCGTTTGTTCAATTTATCTGTGCCAGAACACGCCGCTATGCGGAGTTATATAAAGGAATCCTTGGAGAAAGGTCATATTCGCCCGTCGTCATCACCGTTGGGAGCAGGGTTCTTTTTTGTGGGCAAGAAGGATGGTTCTTTGAGACCTTGCATTGATTACCACCTTCTTAATAAAATTACAGTTAAATTTCAGTACCCCTTGCCACTGCTCTCTGATTTGTTTGCTCGTATCAAAGGGGCTAGTTGGTTCACCAAGATAGATCTTCGAGGGGCGTATAATCTTGTGCGCATTAAACAGGGCGATGAATGGAAAACCACATCTTCCGAGAGTATCTGGATAAATTCCTGATTGTATATTTGGATGACATTTTGGTCTTTTCGGATGATTGGGAGTCTCATGTGAAGCAGGTCAGAATGGTGTTTCAGGTCCTTCGTGCTAATTCCTTGTTTGTGAAGGGGTCAAAGTGTCTCTTTGGTGTTCAGATGGTTTCATTTTTGGGTTTCATTTTTTCCCCTTCTACTATCGAGATGGACCCTGTTAAAGTCCAGGCCATTCATGATTGGACTCAGCCGACATCTGTGAAGAGCCTGCAAAAGTTCCTGGGCTTTGCTAATTTTTACCGTCGCTTCATCGCTAATTTTCCGGTATTGCTAAACCGTTGACTGATTTGACCAAGAAGGGTGCTGATGTTGTCAATTGGTCTTCTGCGGCTGTGGAAGCTTTTCAGGAGTTGAAGCATCGTTTTTCTTCTGCTCCTGTGTTGTGCCAGCCAAATGTTTCGCTTCCGTTTCAGGTTGAGGTTGATGCTTCTGAGATTGGAGCAGGGGCTGTTTTGTCACAAAGAAGTTCTGACGGCTCGGTGATGAAGCCATGTGCTTTCTTTTCTAGAAAGTTTTCGCCTGCTGAGCGCAATTATAATGTTGGCAATAGAGAGTTGTTGGCCATGAAGTGGGCATTTGAGGAGTGGCGTCATTGGCTTGAGGGAGCCAAGCATCGCGTGGTGGTCTTGACGGATCACAAGAATTTGACTTATCTCGAGTCTGCCAAACGGTTGAATCCTAGACAGGCTCGATGGTCGCTATTTTTCTCCCATTTTGATTTTGTGGTTTCATACCTTCCGGGCTCTAAGAATGTGAAGGCTGATGCCCTTGTCTAGGAGTTTTGTGCCTGACTCTTCGGGTGTTTCTGAGCCGGCGGGTATTCTCAAAGAGGGGGTAATTTTGTCTGCCATCTCCCCTGATTTGCGGTGGGTGCTGCAAAAATTTCAGGCTGATAGACCTGACCGTTGCCCAGCGGAGAAACTGTTTGTCCCTGATAAATGGACTAGTAGAGTTATCTCGGAGATTCATTGTTCAGTATTGGCTGGTCATCCTGGACTCTTTGGTACCAGAGATTTGGTGGCTAGATCCTTTTGGTGGCCTTCTTTGTCACGGGATGTGCGTTCTTTTGTGCAGTCCTGTGGGATTTGTGCTCGGGCTAAGCCCTGCTGTTCTCGTGCCAGTGGGTTGCTTTTGCCCTTGCCGATCCCGAAGAGGCCCTGGATGCATATTTCCATGGATTTTATTTCTGATCTCCCTGTTTCTCAAAAGATGTCGGTCATTTGGGTGGTTTGTGATCGCTTCTCTAAGATGGTCCATTTGGTACCCTTATCTAAACTGCCTTCCTCCTCTGATTTGGTGCCATTGTTTTTCCAGCATGTGGTTCGTTTGCATGGCATTCCAGAGAATATCGTCTCGGACAGAGGTTCCCAGTTTGTTTCGAGGTTTTGGCGGTCCTTTTGCGCTAAGATGGGCATTGATTTGTCTTTTTCTTCGGCTTTCCATCCTCAGACTAATGGCCAAACCGAACGAACTAATCAGACTTTGGAGACATATCTGAGATGCTTTGTTTCTGCTGATCAGGATGATTGGGTGTCTTTCTTGCCTTTGGCTGAGTTCGCCCTTAATAATCGGGCCAGCTCGGCTACTTTAGTTTCTCCTTTTTTCTGTAATTCTGGTTTCCATCCTCGTTTCTCTTCAGGGCAGGTTGAGCCTTCGGACTGTCCTGGTGTGGATGCGGTGGTGGACAGGTTGCAGCAGATTTGGACTCATGTGGTGGACAATTTGACATTGTCCCAGGAGAAGGCTCAACGTTTCGCTAACCGCCGGCGTTGTGTTGGTCCCCGACTTCATGTTGGGGATTTGGTTTGGTTGTCATCTCGTCACGTTCCTATGAAGGTTTCCGCTCCTAAGTTTAAGCCTCGTTTCATTGGACCATATAAGATTTCTGAAGTTCTTAATCCTGTGTCATTTCGTTTGGATCTTCCAGCTTCTTTTGCCATCCATAATGTGTTCCATAGGTCGTTGTTGCGGAGATACGTGGCGCCTATGGTTCCCTCCGTTGATCCTCCTGCCCCGGTGTTGGTCGAGGGGGAGTTGGAGTATGTGGTGGAGAAGATTTTGGATTCTCGTGTTTCGAGACGGAAACTCCAGTACCTGGTCAATGCAAGGGTTATGGTCAGGAAGATAATTCCTGGGTTTTTGCCTCTGATGTTCATGCTGCCGATCTTGTTCGTGCCTTTCATTTGGCGCATCCTGATCGGCCTGGGGGCTCTGGTGAGGGTTCGGTGACCCCTCCTCAATGGGGGAGTACTGTTGTGAATTCTGTTGCCGAACTCCCTCCTGTGGTCGTGAATGGTACTTCGGCGAGTTCTGTCTATGGGCTCCCTCTGGTGGCTGTGAGTGGAGCTGCTGCTTCTGAGGTTCCTTACACAGGTGACGTGGTTTATCCTTTGGTTGACTGCTCTATTTAACTCCTCTCAGATCGTTACTCCATGCCAGCTGTCAATGTTTTTGCATTGGTTCAGTTCGCTCCTGGATCTCTCTGGTGACCTGCCTTCTCCTGCAGAAGCTAAGTTCCTGATAGTCATTATTTGTTCATTGTTTTCTTGTCCAGCTGGTTTTCATGATTTTGTCTTGCTAGCTGGAAGCTCTGGGATGCAGAGTGGCCCCTCCGCACCGTGAGTCGGTGCGGAGGTCTTTTTTGCACACTCTGCGTGGTCTTTTGTAGGTTTTTGTGCTGATCACAAAGTTACCTTTCCTATCCTCTGTCTATTTAGTAAGTCTGGCCTCCCTTTGCTGAAACTTGTTTCATTTCTGCGTTTGTGACTTTCATCTTTACTCACAGTCAATATATGTGGGGGGCTTCCTTTACCTTTGGGGAATTTCTCTGAGGCAAGGTAGGCTTTATTTTCTATCTCTAGGGCTAGATAGTTCTTAGGCTGTGACGAGGCACCTAGGTCTGGTCAGGAGCGCTCCACGGCTATTTCTAGTGTTTGTGATAGGATTAGGGCTTGCGGTCAGCAGAGCTCCCACATCCCAGAGCTCGTCCTGTATGAGGTTTAACTATCAGGTCATTCCGGGTGCTCCTAACCACCAGGTCATAACACAGTGGTCTTGTATGTCTTCTATTTTCTTATCATTGCTCCCACAGTTGATTTCATCACACCAAGCTGCTTGCCTATTGCAGATTCAGTCTTCCCAGCCTGATGCAGGGCTACAATTTTGTTTCTGGTGTCCTTCGACAGCTCATTGGTCTTCACCACAGTGGAGTTTGGAGTGTGACTGTTTGAGGTTGTGGACAGGTGTCTTTTATACTGATAACAAGTTCAAACAGGTGCCATTACTACAGGTAATGTGTGGAGGACAGAGGAGCTTCTTAAAATAGAAATTACAGGTCTATGAGAGCCAGACATCTTGCATGCTTTAAGGTGACCAAATACTTATCCTCCACCATATTTTGCTAAATAAATCTTGCCAAATCAGACAAGGTAATTTTCTGGATTTGTTTTCTCATTTTGACTCTCATAGTTGTGGTCTACCTATGATGTCAATTACAGGCCTCTCTCATATTTTTAAGTGGGAGAACTTGCACAATCGGTTGCTGACTAAATACTTTTTTCCCCACTGTAAATGGGGTTGCAGGATGGAGACATATGGGGGGCAGGATGGAGTTATATGAAGAAGGCAGGATGGAGATATATAAGAACAGGATGGAGACAGATGGAGGGCAGGATGGAGACAATGGGCTCCGGATGGAGACATGGGGAATGGATGAAAACATGGGGCAGGATGGAGACATATGGGGCAGGATGGGAGAACATATGGGGGCAGAACGGAGACATATGGGGTGAGGATGGAGACATAAGGTTTGGATGGAGACATTTGGGGCAGGATAGAAACATGAAGGCGCATGATGGAGACATATGGAGCAGGATGGGAGAAGATATGGGGGCAGGTTGGAGACATACAGCTCTGGCTAAAATTAAGAGACCACCACATCAAAACCCTGTCATGGCCAGCCCAATCTCCAGACCTGAACCCCATTGAAAACCTCTGGAATGTAATCAAGAGGATGATGGATAGTCACAAGCCATCAAACAAAGAAGAATTACATTTTTGTGCCAGGAGCAGTGTGAAAGACTGGTGGAAAACATGCCACGACGCATGAAAGCTGTGATTAAAAATCATGATTATTTCACAAAATATTGATTTCTGAAATCTTTCTGAGTTAAAACATTAGTATTGTTTCTAAATGATTATGAACTGGTTTTCTTTGCATTATTTGAGGTCTGAAAGCACTGTTTTTTTATTTTGACCATTTTTCTTTGTCAGAAAAAAAATACAAAATTTATTGCTTGGAAATTCTGAGACATGCTGTCAGAAGTTTATAGACTAAAAAAAACAATTTACTTTTTACTCAAAAATATACCTATAAAGAGAAAAATCAGACAAACTGAAAATTTTGTAGTGGTCTCTTAATTTTTACTAGAGCTGTATGAGGGGGCATGAGGGAGACATGGGTGGGCTGGATGGAGACATATGGGGCAGGAGGGAGGCATATGGGGCTGTATGAAAACATAGGGAGGCAGGATGAAAACATGAGAGGACATAAATGGGGGGCATGATGGAGACATATGAGGGGCTGAATGGGAGAACATAATGGGGGGCAGGATAAAGACATATGGAGGAAGGATGCAGACAAATGGAGGAAGGATGGAGACATATGAGGGAGGAGGATGGAAACATATGGGGTAGCAGGATAAAGACATATGGGGCAGAATGGAAACATATGGGGCGAGGATGAGAGGACATATATGGTGGCAGGATGGAGACATATGGGGGCAGAATGGAGACAAATGGGGGTAGAATGGAGAATTATTGGGCAAGGATGAGAGAACATAAATGGGGTGCAGGATGGAGACATATGGGAAGGCAAGATGGAGACATATGGTGGGCCAGTATGGATTCATATGAGGGGAAGGATGTATAGGAGGACATAAATGGAGCCCGGATGTGAGTACATATGGGAGCATTATTGCTGTAGGAGCTAATTAAGGGATATTATTACTGCTGTTATGCATTTTATTTTTTAGGATACTGTTTTCAGTGAGTGGGAGGGTTCTGTTACTGTGCAGGGTGGCACTATGTCGGTTTATTTTCTTCATGTGGCATAATGAAGAAGTGGAAAAATTGGGGAATGTACTATGGAAGCAATGCTCTAGATAACTGTGTTATTTTCTGCAGAGACAAGTCCTGTCTGGAAGATGTGATGGCGGTCTTCGCTGGATGAAGAAGCAAGGCAAAAACATTTTCAACTAGAGATGTCACTAGTAAGTCAGTATGTTACCTGTACACTAATGCTATACACTATATACTATCTATAGAGCTCCTGTGTGTAATTTCACTAGTGAGTCACTATAACCTGTACCCTAACACTATACACTATATACTATATACAGAGCTCCTGTGTATAATGGCACTTATGGTTATGTAAGTGCAGCGCCCCAGAGTCCTGGTTCGTTGCAGTAATGTTATTCTTCCACCAGGGGGAGTGATATTACGTCTGATGGCACTAAAGGAGTTCACCCTGCCAGGTATCACAAACCATACACTACACTTCACACTCCAGTCCACCAGGGGGAGCCTTGCTCCTATCTACTAGGGCACTCCTCACATTAGGGTAAAACTGGTGGGTTGGATAGAAAGTGAGTCAGAAGCTGACTGGGCTTGGCCCAGGCAACACCTTTCAGGCAGACAGTGGGAAAGGAGGAACACCACAAAGCTGCAGACAGAGGGCCCCAGACAGGGGTGGGATCTTGTCAGAGGCCTAGACAGAAAGATACGGTGCTGCGCCTGCCCCACGTGCGGCAGCATCCTAAGAAAGGATATGAAGATAATTGTATTGTAGAAAGTGAGACACGAAGTCATAGCACAAGGAGAAAACCAGAAGGAGTTCTGACCTGAGAGAGGCTGCCTCCTTCTGAGGCGCGTAGCCGGTGGCCAGAACACCGAGGGAGTAATAGACTCTACGCTTTACTTCAGAGACTGGCAGGACAGTCAATTCCAAGTTGGCTGCCCAACCTTAATACCTAAGAAGACACGGTGGCAAATTGTGGGAGTTGGGGCGTCTCTAGGGTCCCTATAAACAAGCCTCAGGCCATCAGTCATACGAGTTGTCCTATCCACACCATCTGGGGGACAGAGAGGAAGAAAGAACATCTACAACAGTTGTGAGGACCTTACCGAGTTGCTCAGCAGGGAGGTACTACAACACCCAGGCTCTAGTAGGAAGGCTACTGAATTCCACCTGGATAAGGGGACTCTGGATTTGCCTTCGGACCGGCCGGACTCTGCCTACCCTGTGGTCTGGTGCCCTGGAATGTGGATGCTGAAGCCTTCAGTAAAGGTAAAGAGACTGCAACCTTGTGTCCTCGTTATTCCCTGCACCTTACAACATCCACCATCTACCAACTACACTCTGGGAAGCCCTGGGGACACACTTCACCTGTGGGAAGGGGTACCATCTAGCTGCCATAACATCACCCCAGCGGACCCCTAAGCAGCGTCGGTCACCCTGACTGAATACCACAGGTGGCGTCACGAACATTATCCTATAAACTATTGTCCTTTTATTGGACGCCCCTCAAAGGGCCACGGACCGGGTCAAGCCACCGTTACATCCCCACCGAGAACAGAAGGGCCCGGATCCGAGTACCCCATTGCCCTGACGTGGGGGCGATCCATTAGTATTGTATTTTTTTATTTCTGATAAGTATTGTAATATTCAGTCACTATATGGTGGTAATATGTGGTCTGGTCATGGTGTGGAAGTATTTGTTCCTTGTTTGTAGTATTATTCGGTCATTATGTGGTGGTATTATGTGGTCTGGTCATGTTGTCAAACAATTCAAAATATTGAAGCAGTTACAGAAGAAGAAGTAAGCAGGCTCCTTGCATCTTCGCGCCCGACCACTTGCACCAGTGACCCCATTCCGTCACATCTCCTCCAGTCCCTTTCCCCGGCTATCACCTCTCACCTAACAAAAATATTCAACCTTTCCCTCACTTCCGGTATTTTTCCCTCCTCATTTAAGCATGCCATCATACATCCATTACTTAAAAAACCATCCCTCGATCAAAACTGTGCCGCTAATTATAGACCTGTCTCTAATCTTCCCTTCATCTCTAAACTCCTCGAACGCCTGGTCCACTCCCGTCTTACCCGCTATCTCTCAGATAACTCTCTTCTCGACCCTCTTCAATCTGGCTTCCGCTCTTTACACTCTACTGAAACTGCCCTCATTAAAGTCTCTAATGACCTACTAACAGCTAAATCTAATGGTCACTACTCCATGCTAATTCTCTTGGATCTCTCTGCAGCATTTGACACTGTGGATCATCAGCTCCTCCTCACTATGCTCCGCTCCATCGGCCTCAAGGACACCGTTCTCTCCTGGTTCTCCTCCTATCTCTCTGACCGATCCTTCACTGTATGTTTTGCTGGTTCCTCCTCCTCTCACCTTCCCCTTACTGTTGGGGTTCCTCAAGGATCAGTCCTAGGCCCCCTACTCTTCTCGTTGTATACTGCCCCTATTGGACAAACAATCAGTAGATTTGGTTTCCAGTACCATCTCTATGCTGACGACACCCAATTATACACTTCTGCTCCCGATATCACACCGACCTTTTTAGAAAACACCAGTGATTGTCTTACCGCTGTCTCTAACATCATGTCCTCCCTCTATCTGAAACTAAACCTGTCAAAAACTGAACTCCTCGTGTTCTCTCCCTCTACTAACCTACCTTTGCCTGACATTGCCATCTCCGTGTGCGGTTCCACCATTACTCCAAAGCAACATGCCCGCTGCCTTGGGGTCATCCTTGATTCTGACCTTTCATTCACCCCCTACATCCGATCACTGGCTCGCTCTTCTTACCTGCATCTCAAAAACATTTCTAGAATTCGCCCTTTTCTTAATTTCGACTCTGCAAAAACTCTGACTGTTTCACTTATTCATTCTCGTCTGGACTATTGTAACTCTCTACTAATCGGTCTCCCTCTTGCAAAACTCTCCCCGCTCCAATCTGTCCTGAATGCTGCAGCCAGGATCATATTCCTCACCAACCGTTACACCAATGCCTCTACCCTGTGCCAGTCATTACACTGGCTACCCATCCACTCCAGAATCCAGTACAAAACTACTACCCTCATCCACAAAGCACTCCATGGCTCAGCACCACCCTACATCTCCTCCCTGGTATCAGTCTACCACCCTACCCGTGCCCTCCGCTCCGCTAATGACCTCAGGTTAGCATCCTCAATAATCAGAACCTCCCACTCCCGTCTCCAAGACTTTACACGTGCTGCGCCGATTCTTTGGAATGCACTACCTAGGTTAATACGATTAATCCCCAATCCCCACAGTTTTAAGCGTGCCCTAAAAACTCATTTGTTCAGACTGGCCTACCGCCTCAATGCATTAACCTAACGATCCCTGTGTGGCCTATTTATAATAAAAAAAAAAAAAAAAAAAAAAAAAGGTTCCTCGCATCATGTTCTCATACACTTTATGCAGTATTAGCCCTCTGTGTCTGTACTGCTACATACTTAGGCAGGTAACTGGTTCATGCAGCTCTACATGAACACCTGAGCCTTACACTATAGCTGGTCCGAATAACTAAAGCAATTGTTACCATCCACCTCTCGTGTCTCCCCTTTTCCCCATAGTTTGTAAGCTTGCGAGCAGGGCCCTCACTCCTCCTGGTATCTGTTTTGAACTGTATTTCTGTTATGCTGTAATGTTTATTGTCTGTACAAGTCCCCTCTATAATTTGTAAAGCGCTGCGGAATATGTTGGCGCTATATAAATAAAATTATTATTATTATTATTATTATTATTGAAGGAAATCTAACTTAGTGTGTATATATATATTTCCATTAAAATTTAACCTTTAATCATTCAATAAAAGCACTAACCCAGTGTAAAAGGTATATACCAAAAAATATGTGACCTAACAATAAATTAAACTGCAGATATTCTACACTAGGCCTAGTTTATACCTGCCTAGCTGTGGAGGTCGGCACCCTAAAAAACGATTTTGGCGCTCCCACTCACCGTGGGCTATCCCTCACTGCCCTATTCTAACCCTTTTGATAAAGGTGGGAAAACAATTTAATGATAGTGCAGAGATGAAGAAATTTTCTTATACTAATCCCTGCAACTCATAAATGGGTATCCAAACAGGCAGCAAAATAGAGAAAATCATCCAATTTCATGATTAAAACTCCACAATCGCAATAATTTGCCACATGATGCTTTTGACAAATGGGCTCAGATGTATCTCCTCATTGGGTGACCATCACACATGATTGAGAGGAAAAAAAGTATAATAATATTATTTAGAGTCCCCTCAAAAACCGTTTTTTTTAATATACTTATAATACCCACAGCAACCTGCCATACAAACCATGCCATAAAAATAGCCCAGAAATCATTCAATGAACATGATAATACAGCTAAGAGTATACTCAGCATGAATCAGATGCACCCGATGCGTTTACCTGTCAGTAACATAGTTCATCAGGACCATGTCCTGCGTTCACAGGGGGATGTCACGGTGGCGACCCGGTCGGTGGCCCTGGGCACCCATGTACAAGGAGGAAAGGTCTTTAAAGGGAATAAAGTTTATGTTCGTGACACCACCTGTGGTATTCGGTCAGTGGGGACCGACGCTGCTTTAAGGGGTCCTCTGGGGTGATGTTATGGCTGCTAGATGGTATAAATTCCCACAGGTGAAGTGTATCCCCAGGGCTCCCGCTGTGTAGATGGAAGATGGTGAATGGCACAGTAAAGAACGAGGACACAGGGTTGCAGTGTCTTTACCTTGTTTACTGTCGACTTCAGACAGCCACAGTCCAGGGTACCAGATCACAGAGCAGGCAGGGTCCGGCCGGCTTGGAGGCAAGTTAGGAGTCCCCTTATCCAGGTGGAAATCAAAGCCTTCCTCTAGCGCCATGGTGTTGTAGTCCCTTACTGCCTATGGCTTCAGATAAGGTACTCACAGATGTTCTCTCTCTCTGTCCCCCGTATAGGATAGGACATAACCCATATGACTGGTGACTTGAGTCTGTTTATAGGGACTCTAGCACGCCCTGGGCTCTAAAGTTGTCACCGTGTCTCCTGGGTATTAAGGCGGGCAGGCATCGTGAAGCTCAGCTGTCCTGCCGGTCTCTGCTGTAAGTCATGGAGGGCTTTACAACCTCGGTGTCCAGGCTACCGGCCTCTGCGCCTCAGAACAAGGCAGCTTACTCGGGACTGGTCTCCACTGATATTCTTTCTTTTTATTTACTTTCTCTTATGCTTGCTGGGCCAGGAATTGCTGTTTCTCCATATCAGAGTTCTGGTCCCAGGGAATGTTATCATGGCCCCAACCAGGTCTGGGGACTGATGGTGCTGGAAGCTGGCCTATCAGTGACTCTTTGGCCTGCAGCGTGGCACAGTAAGGTCAGTCACAGGAGCAAGGTTAGTAGCTGGGGCAGGAGCAGTCGCTGGAGCGGGGTCAGTCACGGGGGCAGGGTCGTTCCTCATACCTGCTTCAAAGGCGTCCCTCCTGTGCCGGTCTGGTCCTGTGCTGGGGTCAGGGGTCAGGATCACTTGTTGCGGTGCCTGGTCAGCGGGCTGCAGGGCCCTGTGCTGTGATGTTGTCATCTCCGTGTGCAGCATCTCACTTTCCGGCGGTGTCTTACTTTCTGGCTCCGTCGGGGTTGTGAGCGCTGGTAGTAAGTTTTGTCGCTGTGTGGTCGTCATCTTTTTGATCAGGGACTCCTTCCGTGCGGTCACCGCTGTCATCTGGGTCCGCAGGAGTTGTCAGGCCAGCTCCTCCATCTCTCCCAGGAGGTCCGGGCTCATCGTCGGTGACGGGTGCAGTTCTTGCAGGTCCTGGCTGGGATAGTCCTCTTGCTCCATCCCACGCTCCGGGGTCCGCTCACATCCCTCCACCATCTTGATTACTGGTTCTGCCTCCTCCCTCACATCACTGTGCTGGCAGGGGGCAGGCATACTCTTCGTGCCGCTGTACTGGACCCTCCCACGATGGCACGCCGTCTCCGGCGCTCCTCGTGGCGCTGTAATGGCGGCGGTTTTGGCGGCAATTTTGGCGGTATTTTACAATGCACAGTCTCACAATTAAGCACAGTCTCTTAGGCGCACATGACCCGATTTGCTGGGTCAGTCCATCCTGTTCGTGACGCCAATATGAGTCACCCGCCAGGGCTGTGGGGTACTTGGAACCGGGTCCTGTGTTCACAGAGGGATGTCACGGTGGCGACCCGGTCCGTGGCCCTGGGTGCCCATGTATAAGGGGGAAAGGTATTTAAAGGGAATATAGCTTCTGTTCATGACGCCACCTGTGGTATTCGGTCAGTGGGGTCTGACGCTGCTTTAAGGGGTCTTCTGGGGTGACGTCATGGCAGCTAGATGGTACTGTATAACTTCCCACAGGTGAAGTGTATCCCCAGGGCTCCCGGTGTGTAGATGGAAGATGGTGAATGGCGCAGTAAAGAACGAGGACACAGGGTTGCAGTGTCTTTACCTTGTTTACTGTCGACTTCAGGCAGCCACCTCCAGGGCACCAGATCACAGAGAAGGCAGGGTCCAGCCGGCTAGGAGGCAAGTTAGGAGTCCCCTTATCCAGGTGGAAATCAAAGCCTTCCTCTAGCACCGTGGTGTTGTAGTCCATTACTGCCTATGGCTTCAGATAAGGTCCTCACAGATGTTCTCTCTCTCTGTCCCCCGTAAAGGATAGGACATAACCCATATAACTGGTGACTTGAGTCTGTATATAGGGGCTCTAGCACGCCCCGGGCTCTAAAGTTGTCACCGCGTCTCCTGGGTATTAAGGCGGACAGGTAACATGAAGTTCAGCTGTCCTGCCGGTCTCTGCTGTAAGTCGTGGAGGGCCTTACAACCTCGGTGTCCTGGCTACCGGTCTCTGCGCCTCAGAAGGAGGCAGCCTACTCAGGGCTGGTCTCCCCCTGGTATCCTCTCCTGTGCATTGCTCTCCTGCACTGATCCAGTCTCTTTCCTGGCAAGAACTGTTCTAAGCTTTCCCTCCTAAACTACTATATATGGGGAGTCACCTAGTAAATAGGATTAAAAGCTCCCCCTGGTGGCCTGGAGTGTGAATGTGCCGCATGCTTGTGTTTACCTGGTTCCAGTTATCCCTTTTTGCCTTCAAGCGTAACATCACTCTCCCCATGAGAAAAGCAATGCTACTGTGACGACCAGGACCCTGGGGCGCCACACTCACCTTTCTCCTCCGTGCCGAAAGTCCCTGCATCCCTGTCCCGGCGCAGCAGCTTCTTCCTGTGTGAACGGTCATGTGGTACCGCTCATTAAGGTCATGAATATGACCCGGGGTCTTACCACGGGTGTCTGGGACTCATGTAGTCACGCCCTCTTCAGAGCCCCCCCAGACCGTGGTCCCGAGGTTCCATGTTAAATTACAAACATAAATGAATGTGAACTTCAACATCTGTGCCTTCGTTTCCATTCATTACAGATTGCTCCGGCCATGGAACCCGCTGGATCCCAGGCACCTCCGGCCTTGGAGCTATGTCAAGAGGTTACCCATCTGAGGGGTCAACAGGACAAGATCACAACTTTTCTGCACAAGTTGTCTACTCGTATGGATACCCTGGTTTCTTCGTCTGCACTTGTCTCTGCCATCGGCATCCAGGTATCTAACTGCACAGCAAGTAAAGGTCCTCGTCCAGCGGCTCCCACCCGCTTCCTTGGTGATCCCGTTCAGTGTCGGGGGTTCATTAACCAGTGCATGCTGCACTTTGAACTCCTGGGGCATATCTTTTCTAGTGGCATTCCACAGGATCTTTGATGAACCTGGTCATGCTACGTCGACAGCTTCGGCTCTTCTTCGACTACGTCAGGAGGCTCGTACTGTGGCCCAGTATGAATTGCAGTTCCGTACCCTTTCATCTGAATTATCCTGGAACAATGAAGCCTTGGTGGCCATCTTCTGGGAGGGTCTTTCAGGAAGAATTAAGGATGACCTGGCAGGACGGGACGTGCCTTCTACTCTGGATGTCTTGATTTCCCTTGCAGTCCACATAGAACTACTTTTTCAAGAACGATCCAAGGATGGCATACACCCACGAGTACTAAAAGAACTAAGTAATGTAATAGATAAACCATTATTTCTTATTTTTAGGGACTCTATAGCGACAGGGTCTGTTCCGCAGGACTGGCGCATAGCAAATATGGTGCCAATATTCAAAAAGGGCTCTAAAAGTGAACCTGGAAATTATAGGCCAATAAGTCTAACCTCTATTGTTGGTAAAATATTTGAAGGGTTTCTGAGGGATGTTATTCTGGATTATCTCAATGAGAATAACTGTTTAACTCCATATCAGCATGGGTTTATGAGAAATCGCTCCTGTCAAACCAATCTAATCAGTTTTTATGAAGAGGTAAGCTATAGGCTGGACCACGGTGAGTCATTGGACGTGGTATATCTCGATTTTTCCAAAGCGTTTCATACCGTGCCGCACAAGAGGTTGGTACACAAAATGAGAATGCTTGGTCTGGGGGAAAATGTGTGTAAATGGGTTAGTAACTGGCTTAGTGATAGAAAGCAGAGGGTGGTTATAAATGGTATAGTCTCTAACTGGGTCGCTGTGACCAGTGGGGTACCGCAGGGGTCAGTATTGGGACCTGTTCTCTTCAACATATTCATTAATGATCTGGTAGAAGGTTTACACAGTAAAATATCGATATTTGCAGATGATACAAAACTATGTAAAGCAGTTAATACAAGAGAAGATAGTATTCTGCTACAGATGGATCTGGATAAGTTGGAAACTTGGGCTGAAAGGTGGCAGATGAGGTTTAACAATGATAAATGTAAGGTTATACACATGGGAAGAAGGAATCAATGTCACCATTACACACTGAATGGGAAACCACTGGGTAAATCGGACAGGGAGAAGGACTTGGGGATCCTAGTTAATGATAAACTTACCTGGAGCAGCCAGTGCCAGGCAGCAGCTGCCAAGGCAAACAGGATCATGGGGTGCATTAAAAGAGGTCTGGATACACATGATGAGAGCATTATACTGCCTCTGTACAAATCCCTAGTTAGACCGCACATGGAGTACTGTGTCCAGTTTTGGGCACCGGTGCTCAGGAAGGATATAATGGAACTAGAGAGAGTACAAAGGAGGGCAACAAAATTAATAAAGGGGATGGGAGAACTACAATACCCAGATAGATTAGCGAAATTAGGATTATTTAGTCTAGAAAAAAGACGACTGAGGGGCGATCTAATAACCATGTATAAGTATATAAGGGGACAATACAAATATCTCGCGGAGGATCTGTTTATACCAAGGAAGGTGACGGGCACAAGGGGGCATTCTTTGCGTCTGGAGGAGAGAAGGTTTTTCCACCAACATAGAAGAGGATTCTTTACTGTTAGGGCAGTGAGAATCTGGAATTGCTTGCCTGAGGAGGTGGTGATGGCGAACTCAGTCGAGGGGTTCAAGAGAGGCCTGGATGTCTTCCTGGAGCAGAACAATATTGTATCATACAATTAGGTTCTGTAGAAGGACGTAGATCTGGGGATTTATTATGATGGAATATAGGCTGAACTGGATGGACAAATGTCTTTTTTCGGCCTTACTAACTATGTTACTATGTTACTATGTTACTATGTAGATCAGACGCAAAAAGGGGTCCTACCACCCGGTTGCTAGTACTTCTAAACCAGCGACCTCCCCGATTTCGTTCCCCTCACCTATGGCTATGGAACTAGATCGAGTAAGCTTGGGTAACTGCCGCCAGGAGGCATGTCACCAGGAGGGGAGCTGTTTCTACTGTGTCAGTTCTGAGCATTTTATCCGCTCCTGTCCAAGGAAGTCGAGAAACTCCAGTGCCTAGGGTCTGTAGGAGAGGCAGCCCTAGGTAAGGATCATCTCTCTCCACCTCTGCAAATAGCAGTCTCCGTGGTCTTTGGTAAGGTAAAATTTTTGTAACTCTGTCACCTGGATTATGGAGCCGCTGGGAATCTCATTCAGCAGGCGGTCGTAGATCATTATCAGATACCAGTCCAGCGCCTTCCAGAACCGTTGCAGGTGACATCTGTGGATGGCAAACCCCTGTCCGAGTCAATTAGGTTCCAGACTGTGCCTATGGAACTCCAGGTAGGTTTAACGCATTCAGAAAAAATTTGCTTATTATGTGTTGCCTGGTTCGTCTCACCCCTTGCTTTTAGGTCTACCCAGGCTCCGGATGCATGAACCAGTCTTAAATTGGAAGACAGGAGAGGTTCTGCGCTAGGGAGACTCCTGCATGGATAGGTGTATCATCCCTGTTCAACCTGTACTTCCTCCAGCCCAGTCCACTGCCCTGCCGGGCCTAGCCTCCTCTTACTGGGCCTTCGCTGACGTCTTTGGGAAAAAGGATGCAGAGAAATTACCTCCGCACAAGTCGTATGTCTATCCTCTTTCTCAAGCAGAGACTCAGACCATGTCTGACTACATTCAGGAGAACCTGGCCATAGGATTTATCCGGAAGTCATCCTCGCCAGCTGGAGCAGGATTTTTCTTTGTGAAGAAAAAAGATGGATCTCTTCGGCCCTGTATCGATTACAGGGGGCTGAACAAGATTACGGTAAAGAATAGGTATCCATTGCAGCTTATCTCAGAGTTGTATGATCGTCTTAGGGGTTCTAAAATCTTCACAAAACTGGACCTCAGAGGGGCCTACAATCTAATGCGTATTCGTAAAGGAGATGAGTGGAAAACCGCTTTTAACACCCAGGACGGACACTACGAGTACCTGGTTATGCCCTTCGGCCTAAGTAATGCGCCTGCAGTTTTTCAGAAATTCGTAAATTATATTTTCAGAGATCTGCTCTATTCGTGTGTTATTGTTTACCTGGACAACATTCTGATCTCTGCAGATTTAGCCTCCCACCGGAGACAAGTACGTCTGGTCTTACAAAGACTCAGGGAGAACAGACTTTATGCTAAATTTGAAAAATGTCTCTTTGAACAATCCTCTTTGCCTTTCTTTGGTTATATTGTCTCATCCACAGGATTAAAGATGGATCAGGAGAAGGTATATGCCATCTTTAAGTGGCCTCGCCCATCTGGTCTGAAGGCCATACAATGGTTCCTGAGGTTCGCCAACTATTACCTTTTTTTTATACCACACTTTTCCACCTGAGTGACAGCCATCTCGGCCTTGACCCGGAAAGGCGCTAACGTCAAGAATTGGACTCCTGAGGCAGAGGAGGCTTTTGTTTCTCTAAAACAGGCCTTCTCCTCCGCACCAGTCTTCATCGACCGGATTCAGATAAACAATTCTTGCAAGAGGTAGACACGTCTTCCATAGGTGCTGGTGCGGTTCTCGCCCAGAAGTCATCCATCGGTCCAATGGTCACCTGTGGTTTCTTCTCAAAGGTCTTTTCTACCTCAGAAAGGAACTATTCCGTGGAAGATCGAAAATTGTTGGCAATCAAGTTAGCCCTGCAAGAGTGGCGACATCTCCTCGAGGGAACGGTCCATCAGGCTGTCATCTTCACTGATCATAAGAACCTCGCTTATCTCCAATCCGCACAAAGACTGAATCCTCATCAGGCCCGTTGGGCCTTGTTTTTTTGCCCAATTTAATTTTGTTCTTCATTTCCGTCCGGATGATAGGAACTTTTGAAGCCGATGCACTCTCTAGAGCAGGGGTGTCAAACTGCATTCCTCAAGGGCCGCAAACAGGTCATGTTTTCCGGATTTCCTTGTATTGCACAGGTGATAATTTAATCACCTGCACAGAGAATGATTCGAGCACCTTGCGCAATGCTAAGGAGATCTTGAAGACATGCACGGTTTGCGGCCCTCGAGGAATGCAGTTTGACACTCCTGCTCTAGAGCGTTCCTGCCTCCCGATTTTGAGGAAGAACTGCAACACATCATTGAACCGTCTAGGTTTGTGTCCGTAGCCGCAGTTAAACTTGCTCGACTTAATCCAGGAAAGACTCTTGTATCTACTTCATATCAGAGCCGTGTCCTCCGGTTGGGTCATTCTTCCAAGTTGGCTGGCCATGTTGGTCAGAAAAAGACTCTGCAACTCATCTCCCGTTACTACTGGTGGTCCATCATGGGCAAAGATGTCCAGGAATATGTTGCTGCCTGTCCTTCGTGTGCTCGCAACAAGACTTTTAAGCATCTGCCCTCCGGGCAGCTATTACCTCTCTCAGTTCCTTCAATTCCCTGGCAGCACATCGCGATAGACTTCATTACTGCTCTTACCGTCCCTTCCGGCTGTTCCGTCATCTGGGTAGTGGTGGATCGTTTCTCGAAGAAGCACCATTTCGTTACGTTACCTGGTCTTCCGTCTGCTCCTGAGCTCACTGACCATTTCATACAGCACATCTTCCGTCTTCATGGGTTTCCTCTCCACATTGTGTCCGATGGGGCGTCCAGTTCACCTCCAAGTTCTGGAGAGTGGTTTGTAAATCGGTTCAAGTGGAACTGGACTTCTCTTCTGCATACCATCCTCAATCCAATGGGCAAGTAGAGAGGATTAATCAAATCCTGACTGGATTCCTGCGTCACTTTGTCAATGTGCATCATGATGACTGGATCAAATTGCTGCCTTGGGCAGAATTCTCGTACAATAATCAAGTAAGTGAATCCTCTGGAAAATCTCCATTTCAGACTGTGTTTCGACTCCAACCCGGGATCCCTCTTCCCATCTCTGGGTCTTCAGGTGTCCCTGCAGTTGACATCTTTACTGGGGAATTCTTGAAGGTATGGAGCGACACCAAGGTCGCCTAGGAGAAAGCCCCACAATGTATGAAGAGGCATGCAGACAAAAGATATCTGGATGCACCTATCTTTTGGCCCGGAGATAAGGTGTGGCTCTCCTCCAGGTATATCCATCTGAAGGTGCCCTCATACAAACTGGTTCCCCGTTTCATCGGTCCATTTGAAGTCTTGAAACAGATCAATTCAGTTTCGTACAAATTGAAATTGTCTGCTTCTTTGCATGTGCCTCACTCTTTCCATGTTTCCCTCCTCAAACCAGTAGTTTTGAGCTCCTTCTTTAAAGACCCAGGTTCCACTCCTGAGCCCATCAGTGAGGAGGGTGTTTTTGAGGTAAAGAACATCTTGGCCACTAAAAGAGTAAGGGGTAAGATTTTTTATTTGGTGGATTGGAGAGGCTTTAGTCCTGAGGAGAGGTCATGGGACCCTAAAGAAAATATCCAGGCCCCTCTCCTTCCGAAAAGATTTTATGCAGGCTTGAAAAAGAGGGGGCATAAAGAGGGGGATACTGTTACACCCGGTCCGGTCCATGTACCTTTGCGAGGTCCTGGTCGGGACTCCCGCTCTGTGTCGGCTCCATGCTGTCCTGACAGGCATGAAGCCAGCAGGTCCTCGGACTGTGTGCTTAGGTCACGCTCGCTCCCGGTCTCTTAAAGGGACAGCGCACATTTTCCAAAAAGTGCTTCTGACTAATGGTATGTTAATGGATATGTATAGAGAAGGGGTGCACCCCTATGTCAATAATGATGCAGGGTGCAAAACCTAGTCTGTAGGGCAAACCTAGTACAACACAAAAGAAAAAAGACTAGACTAATAATGGCAAGCACACCCATGAATAGTATGAAAAAATAAAAAACATGTTTATTACACCTCAAGAAAAGACAGACACAGAATAAAACCATTTAACCCCTTCCCGACCTGTGACACAGCGTATGCGTCATGAAAGTCGGTGCCAATCCGACTTGTGACGCATATGCTGTGTCACAGAAAGATCGCGTCCCTGCAGATCGGGTGAAAGGGTTAACTCCCATTTCACCCGGCCTGCAGGGACAGGGGGAGTGGTAGTTTAGCCCAGGGGGGGTGGCTTCACCCCCCCCGTGGTTACGATCGCTCTGATTGGCTGTTGAAAGTGAAACTGCCAATCAGAGCGATTTGTAATATTTCACCTAAAAAACTGGTGAAATATTACAATCCAGCCATGGCCGATGCTGCAATATCATCGGCCACGGCTGGAAACACTTATGTGCACCCACCCCACCCCACCGATCGCCCCCCAGCCCTCCGATCTGTGGTCCGCTCCCCTCCATCCTGTGCTCCGCTCCCCCGTCCTCCTGTCCGCTCCCCCCGTGCTCCAATCACACCCCCCGTGCTCCAATCAAACCCCCCGCACTCCGATCCCCCACCCTGTGCTCCAATCCACCCCCCGTGCTCCAATCCACCCCCCGTGTTCCGATCCACCCCCCATGCTCCGACGCCCCCCCGTGCCCTGATCTCCCCCCCCTTATACTTACCGAGCCTCCCGGTGTGCGTCCGTCTTCTTTCCTGGGCGCCGCCATCTTCCAAAATGGCGGGCGCATGTGCAGTGCGCCCGCCGAATCTGCCGGCTGGCAGATTCGTTCCAGAGTGAATTTTGATCACTGAGATGGGTTATATCTCAGTGATCAAAATAAAAAAAATAGTAAATGACCCCCCCCCCCCCTTTGTCACCCCCATAGGTAGGGACAATAAAAAGAATAAAGAATTTTTTTTTCCACTAAGTTTGGGGTAAGAACTAGGGTTAGGGGTAGGGTTAGGGTTAGGGGTAGGGGTTAGGGGTAGGGGTTAGGGTTAGGGGTAGAGTTAGGGGTAGGGTTAGGGTTCGGGATGTGCACACGTATTCTGGTCCTCTGCGGATTTTTCCGCAGAGGATTTGATAAATCCGCAGTGCTAAACCGCTGTGGATTTACTGCGGTTTTTCTGCGCATTTCACTGCGGTTTTACAACTGCGATTTTCTATTGGAGCAATTGTAAAACCGCTGCGGAATCCGCAGAAAGAAGTGACATGCTACGGAATGTAAACCGCTGCGTTTCCGTGCAGTTTTTCTGCAGCATGTGTACAGCGATTTTTATTTTCCATAGGTTTACATTGAACTGTAAACTCATGGGAAACTGCTGCGGATCCGCAGCGTTTTCCGCAGCGTGTGCACATACCTTTAGAATTAGGCTATGTGCACACGGTACGGATTTGGCTGAGGATTCTCAGCAGTGTTTCATCAGGTTTACAGTACCATGTAAATATATGGAAAACCAAATCCGCTGTGCCCATAGTGCGGAAAATACCGCGCGGGAACGCTGCGTTGTATTTTCTGCAGCATGTCAATTCTTTGTGTGGATTCCGCAGCGTTTTACACCTGTTCCTCAATAGGAATCCACAGGTGAAATCCGCACAAAAAACACTGGCAATCCGCGGTAAATCCGCAGGTAAAACGCAGTGCCTTTTACCCGCGGATTTTTCAAAAATGGTGCTGAAAAATCTCATACGAATCCGCAACGTTGGCACATAGCCTTAGGGTTGGGTTGGAATTAGGGTTGTGGTTAGGGGTGTGTTGGGGTTAGGGTTGTCATTAGGGTTACGGCTACAGTTGGGATAAGGTTTAGGGGTGTGTTGGAGTTAGAATTGAGGGGTTTCCACTGTTTAGGCACATCAGGGGGTCTCCAAACGCAACATGGCGCCACCATTGATTCCAGCCAATCTTGTATTCAAAAAGTCAAATGGTGCTCCCTCACTTCCGAGCCCCGACGTGTGCCCAAACAGTGGTTTACCCCCACATATGGGGTACCAGCATACTCAGGTCAAACTGCGCAACAATTACTGGGGTCCAATTTCTCCTGTTACCCTTGAGAAAATAAAAAATTGCTTGCTAAAACATCATTTTTGAGGAAAGAAAAATGATTTTTTATTTTCACGGCTCTGCGTTGTAAACGTCTGTGCAGCACTTGGGGGTTCAAAGTACTCACCACATATCTAGATAAGTTCCTTGGGGGGTCTAGTTTCCAAAATGGGGTCACTTGTGGGGGGTTTCTACTGTTTAGGCACACCAGGGGCTCTGCAAACGCAACGTGACGCCCGTAGAGCATTCCATCACAGTCTGTATTTCAAAACGTCACTACTTCACTTCCGAGCCCCGGCAAGTGCCCAAATAGTAGTTTACCCCCACATATGGGGTATCACCGTACTCAGGAGAAACTGGACAACAAATATTGGGGTCAAATTTCTCCTGTTACCCTTGGGAAAATTAAAAAATTCCGGGCTAAAAAATTATTTTTAAGGAAAGAAAACGTATTTATTATTTTCACTGCTCTGTGTTATGAACTTCTGTGAAGCACTTGGGGGTTCAAAGTGCTCACCTCACATCTATATAAGTTCCTTTCGGGGTCTTGTTTCCAAAATGGGGTCACTTGTGGGGGGTTTCTACTGTTTAGCCACATCAGGGGCTCTGCAAACGCAACGTGACGCCCGCAGAGCATTCCATCAAAGTCTGCATTTCAAAACGTCACTACTTCACTTCCGAGCCCCAGCATGTGCCTAAACAGTGGTTTACCCCCACATATGGGGTATCAGCGTACTCAGGAGAAACTGGACAACAACTTTGGGGTCAAATTTCTCCTGTTACCCTTGGGAAAATAAAAAATTGCGGGCTAAAAAATCATTTTTGAGAAAAGAAATGTTTTATTTTATTTTCATGGCTCTGCGTTATAAACTCCTGTGTAGCACTTGAGGGTTCAAAGTGCTCACCACACATCTAGATTAGTTCCTTTGGGGGTCTAGTTTCCAAAATGGGGTCATTTGTGGGGGATCTTCAATGTTTAGGCACACAGGGGCTCTCCAAACGCGACATGGTGTCCGCTAATGATTGGAGCTAATTTTCCATTTAAAAAGCCAAATGGCGTGCCTTCCCTTCTGAGCCCTGCCGTGCGCCCAAACAGTGGTTTACCCCCACATATGGGGTATCTGCGTACTCAGGACAAACTGGACAACAACATTTGTGGTCCAATTTCTCCTATTACCATTGGCAAAATAGGAAATTCCTGGCTAAAAAATCATTTTTGAGAAAAGAAAAATTATTTTTTATTTTCATGGCTCTGCATTATAAACTTCTGTGAAGCACCTGGGGGTTTAAAGTGCTCAGTATGCATCTAGATAAGTTCCTTGGGGGGTCTAGTTTCCAAAATGGGGTCACTTGTGGGGGAGCTCCAATGCATAGGCACACAGGGGCTCTCCAAATGCGACATGGTGTCCGCTAACAATTGGAGCTAATTTTCCATTCAAAAAGTCAAAAGGCGCGCCTTCCCTTCCGAGCCCTGCCGTGTGCCCAAACAGTGGTTTACCCCCACATATGAGGTATCGGCGTACTCGGGAGAAATTGCTCAACAAATTTTAGGATCCATTTTATCCTATTGCCCATGTGAAAATGAAAAATTTGAGGCGAAAAGAAATTTTTTGTGAAAAAAAAAGTACTTTTTCATTTTTACGGATCAATTTGTGAAGCACCTGAGGGTTTAAAGTGCACACTAGGCATCTAGATAAGTTCCTTGGGGGGTCCAGTTTCCAAAATGGGGTCACTTGTGGGGGAGCTCCAATGTTTAGGCACACAGGGTCTCTCCAAACGCGACAAGGTGTCCGCTAACGATGGAGATAATTTTTCATTCAAAAAGTCAAATGGCGCTCCTTCCCTTCCGAGCCTTACCATGTGCCCAAACAGTGGTTTACCCCCACATGTGAGGTATCGGTGTACTCAGGAGAAATTGCCCAACAAATTCTAGGATCCATTTTATCCTGTTGTCAATGTGAAAATGAAAAAATTGAGGCTAAAAGAATTTTTTTGTGAAAAAAAAGTACTTTTTCATTTTTACGGATCAATTTGTGAAGCACCTGGGGGTTTAAAGGGCTCACTATGCATCTAGATAAGTTCCTTGGGGCGTCTAGTTTCCAAAATGGGGTCACTTGTGGGGGAGCTCCAATTTTTAGGCACACGGGGCTCTCCAAACGTGACATGGTGTCCGCTAAAGAGTGCAGCCAATTTTTCATTCAAAAAGTCAAATGGCGCTCCTTCCCTTCCAAGCCCTGCCGTGCGCCCAAACAGTGGTTTACCCCCACATATGAGGTATCAGCGTACTCAGGACAAATTGGACAACAACTTTCGTTGTTCAGTTTCTCCTTTTACCATTGGGAAAATAAAAAAATTGTTGCTGAAAAACCATTTTTGTGACTAAAAAGTTAAATGTTCATTTTTTCCTTCCATGTTGCTTCTGCTGCTGTGAAGCACCTGAAGGGTTAATAAACTTCTTGAATGTGGTTTTGTGCACCTTGAGGGGTGCAGTTTTTAGAATGGTGTCACTTTTGGGTATTTTCAGCCATATAGACCCCTCAAACTGACTTCAAATGTGAGGTGGTCCCTAATAAAAATGGTTTTGTAAATTTCGTTGTAAAAATGAGAAATCGCTGGTCAAATTTTAACTTTTATAACTTCCTAGCAAAAAAAAATTTTGTTTCCAAAATTGTGCTGATGTAAAGTAGACATGTGGGAAATGTTATTTATTAACTATTTTGTGTCACATAACTCTCTGGTTTAACAGAATAAAAATTCAAAATGTGAAAATTGCGAAATTTTCAAAATTTTCGCCAAATTTCCATTTTTATCACAAATAAACACAGAATTTATTGACCTAAATTTACCACTAACACGAAGCCCAATATGTCACGAAAAAACATTCTCAGAACCGCTAGGATCCATTGAAGCATTCCTGAGTTATTACCTCATAAAGGGACACTGGTCAGAATTGCAAAAAACGGCAAGGTCTTTAAGGTCAAAATAGGCTGGGTCATGAAGGGGTTAAAAGGCCTAAGTATAGGACCAGTGACCATCACCCCTACATAGGTCATACATAGTGTAACATAACCAAGGCATAAATCACAAATATAAAATAAAATGAGAAATACAGTTGGTTACACAGATGTAAATACAAAATATCTCTTGCTCATGGGCCTAATAGGTCAAATATCATGACGATATGCTAGAACAAACGCAAAAATGCAAATACAAAAGAGAAATTAAATAATAATATACAGTGCACTGCGGTCATGCATGGGCATTATAGTGGCCCCATATGATAAACACAGCTGTATGATAGATTGCAGTGTGATCTAAGCATGCTCAATGCCGAAAAAATCCTAAGCCCCAATATCAATATTGCAGTATAAACCCAAGATGTAAACACAGACCCCAAGAAGATCTGTGATGACTAGGTCCAATAAGGAACAAGGGTAATCTGCCAATTGTAATGAGAGACGCACAAACCCACAAAGTTGAGCGAGGTAACCCAAGGTATAAGATGCAGCGCCAACTGCTGGCTAAGGCGCCCAGAGGAGACAAGAGAGAAGGTAAGGGGTGAGGCAAGAGCCCTTTTCTTGAGGTGTAATAAACATGTTTTTGATTTTTTTCATACTATTCATGGGTGTGCATGCCATTATTAGTCTAGTCTTTTTACAATGGGATGTTAATGATCAATATTTCTAGCCCCTCCATCATAGGGAGGGTGCCGAAGCAACAAGTATCCTCAGTTGCTAACTTCCGGTTCCTGCTAGCATGTGCTTCTGTTTCTGAAGTTCTCTGCCAGTGCTCCGCTTACACAGTTACCCGTTACCTGGCTTTCCTAGACGACCTCCGATCTGCCTACACCAGTTCCGTCTCGTCCTGCCATTCAGTTACCAGAACCTCTGGACAACATCTGTATCACTGGAACCAGCTTCTACCCATACCCCCAGTACTCACCGGTTAGCTCTACGTCACCCGCTAACCCTGCTTGTCCATCTGTCCCGCAGGGTCAGCTACCACGAGTCCGGGGTCTGAGAGTTAGATTTTAATTATTGCACTTATGTCACTTTCACTTAAGGGTAGCTTTTATATAATTTGTGTATTAAAGGTTATGCTTTAATATTATCTCTTTGCTGGTATCCTACATATATGAGGGATTTTGACCCAATTGTGCTGGTTTACTACATGTCCATGCTTGACAGTGGGGATGGTGTTCTTTCAGTCATAGGCAGCATTTCTCTTCCTCCAAACACGGCGAGTTGAGTTAATGACAAAGTGCTCATCTGACTCTCATCTGACCACAGCACCTTCTCCAAACCACTTACAGAATCATCCAGGTGTTCACTGGCAAACTTCAGATAGGCCTGCACATGTGCCTTAAACCTTTAAGGCGTAATGTGTTAGCAATGGTTTTCTTGGTGACTGTGCTCCCAGCTGCGTTGAGATCATTAACCCCTTAAGCCCTGAGGGTGGTTTGCACGTTAATGACCGGGCCAATTTTTACAATTCTGACCACTGTCCCTTTATGAGGTTATAACTCTGGAACGCTTCAACAGATCCCAGTGATTCTGACATTTTCTTGGGACATATTGTACTTCCTGATAGTGGTAAAAAAATTTTGATAGTACCTGCGTTTGTTTGTGAAAAAAACGGAAATTTGGCGAAAATTATGAAAATTTCGCAATTTTCCAACTTTAAATTTTTATGCAATTAAATCACAGAGATATGTCACACAAAATACTTAATAAGTAACATTTCCCACATGTTTACTTTACATCAGCACAATTTTGGAACCAACATTTTTTTTGTTAGGGAGTTATAAGGGTTAAAAGTTGACCAGCAATTTCTCATGTTTACAACACCATTTTTTTTTAGGGACCACATCTCATTTGAAGTCATTTTGAGGGGTCTATATGATAGAAAATACCCAAGTGTGACACCATTCTAAAAACTGCACCCCTCAAGGTGCTCAAAACCATATTCAAGAAGTTTAACCCTTCTGGTGCTTCACAGGAATTTTTGGAATGTTTAAATAAAAATGAACATTTAACTTTTTTTCACAAAAAATTTAATTCAGCTCCAATTTGTTTTATTTTACCAAGGGTAACAGGAGAAAATGGACCCCAAAAGTTGTTGTACAATTTGTCCTGAGTACACCGATACCCCAAATGTGGGGGTAAACCACTGTTTGGGCACATGACAGAGCTCGGAAGCGAAGGAGCGCCATTTGACATTTCAATGCAAAATTGACAGGAATTGAGATGGGACACCATGTTGCGTTTGGAGAGCCACTGATGTGCCTAAACATTGAAACCCCCCACAAGTGACACCATTTTGGAAAGTAGACCCCCTAAGGAACTTATGTAAAGGTGTGGTGAGCACTTTGACCCACCAAGTGTTTCAAAGAAGTTTATAATGCAGAACAGTAAAAATAAAAAATCATATTTTTTCGCAAAAATTATCTTTTCGCCCCCAATTTTTTATTTTCCCAATGGTAAGAGAAGAAATTGGACCCCAAAAGTTGTGGTACAATTTGTTCTGAGTACGCTGATACCCCATATGTGGGGGTAAACCACTGTTTGGGCGCATGGGAGAGCTCGGAAGGGAAGGAGCGCCGTTTGACTTTTCAATGCAAAATTGACAGGAATTGAGATGGGACGCCATGTTGCGTTTGGAGAGCCACTGTTGTGCCTAAACATTGAAACCCCCCACAAGTGACACCATTTTGGAAAGTAGACCCCCTAAGGAACTTATCTAGAGGTGTGGTGAGCGCTTTGACCCACCAAGGGCTTCACAGAAGTTTATAATGCAGAGCCGTAAAAATAAAACAAAAATTTTTTCCCACAAAAATTATTTTTTAGCCCCCAGTTTTGTATTTTCCCGAGGGTAACAGGAGAAATTGGACCCCAAAATTTGTTGTACAATTTGTCTTGAGTGCGCTGATACCCCATATGTGGGGGGGGGGACCACTGTTTGGCCGCATGGGAGGGCTCGGAAGGGAAGGAGCGCCATTTGGAATGCAGACTTAGATGGAATGGTCTGCAGGTGTCACAATGCGTTTGCAGAGCCCCTAATGTACCTAAACAGTAGAAACCCCCCACAAGTGACACCATTTTGGAAAGTAGACCCCCTAAGGAACTCATCTAGATGTGTTGTGAGAGCTTTGAACCCCCAAGTGTTTCACTACAGTTTGTAACGCAGAGCCGTGAAAGTAAAAAAAAAAAATGTCCCCAAAAAATTATTTTTTAGCCCCCAGTTTTGTAGTTTCCGGAGGGTAAGAGGAGAAATTCGACCCCAAAAGTTGTTTTCAAATTTGTCCTGAGTACGCTGATACCCCATATGTGGGGGGGACCACTGTTTAGCCGCATGGGAGGGCTCGGAAGGGAAGGAGTGCCATTTGGAATGCAGACTTAGATGGAATGGTCTGCAGGTGTCACATTGCGTTTGCAGAGCCCCTAATGTACCTAAACAGTAGAAACCCCCCACAAAAGACCCCATATTGGAAACTAGACCCCCCAGGGAACTAATCCAGATGTGTTGTGAGAACTTTGAACCCCCAAGTGTTTCACTACAGTTTATAACGCAGAGCCATGAAAATAAAAAATCTTTTTTTTCCCACAAAAATTATTTTTTAGCCCCCAGTTTTGTATTTTCCCAAGGGTAACAGGAGAAATTGGACCCCAAAAGTTGTTGTCCTATTTGTCCTGAGTACGCTGATACCCCATATGTTGGGGTAAACCCCTGTTTGGGCACACGGTAGAGCTCGGAAGGGAAGGAGCACTGTTTTACTTTAGCTCGGAAGGGAAGGAGCACTGTTTTACTTTTTCAACGCAGAATTGGCTGGAATTGAGACGGACGCCATGTCGCGTTTGGAGAGCCCCTGATGTACCTAAACAGTGGAAACCCCCCAATTATAACTGAAACCCTAATCCAAACACACCCCTAACCCTAATCCCAACGGTAACCCTAACCACACCTCTAACCCAGACACACCCCTAACCCTAATCCCAACCCTATTCCCAACCGTAAATGTAATCTAAACCCTAACCCTAACTTTAGCCCCAACCCTAACTGTAGCCTTAACCCTAGCCCTAACCCTAGCCCTAACCCTAACCCTAGCCCTAACCCTAGCCCTAACCCTATCGGGAAAATGGAAATATATACATTTTTTTAATTTTTCCCTAACTAAGGGGGTGATGAAGGGGGTTTGATTTACTTTTATAGCGGGTTTTTTAGCAGATTTTTATGATTGGCAGCCATCACACACTGAAAGACGCTTTTTATTGCAAAAAATATTTTTGGCGTTACCACATTTTGAGAGCTATAATTTTTCTATATTTTGGTCCACAGAGTCATGTGAGGTCTTGTTTTTTGCGGGACGAGTTGACATTTTTATTGGTAACATTTTCGGGCACGTGACATTTTTAGATCGCTTTTTATTACGATTTTTGTGAGGCAGAATGACCAAAAACCAGCTATTCATGAATTTCTTTTGGGGGAGGCGTTTATACCATTCCACGTTTGGTAAAATTGATAAAGCAGTTTTATTCTTCGGGTCAGTACAATTACAGCGATACCTCATTTATATCATTTTTTTATGTTTTGGCGCTTTTATACAATAAAAACTATTTTATAGAAAAAATAATTATTTTTGCATCGCTTTATTCTCAGGACTATAACTTTTTTATTTTTTCGCTGATGATGCTGTGTGGCAGCTCGTTTTTTGTGGGACAAGATGACGTTTTCAGTGGTATGATGGTTATTTATATCTGTCTTTTTGATCGCGTGTTATTCCACTTTTTGTTCGGCGGTATGATAATAAAGCGTTGTTTTTTGCCTCGTTTTTTTTTTTTCTTACGGTGTTTACTGAAGGGGTTAACTAGTGGGCCAGTTTTATAGGTCGGGTCGTTACGGACGCGGCGATACTAAATATGTGTACTTTTATTGTTTTTTTTATTGTTTAGATAAAGAAATGTATTTATGGGAATAATATTTTTTTTTTTTCATTATTTAGGAATATTTTTTTAAATTTTTTTTACACATTTGGAAAATTTTTTTTTAACTTTTTTACTTTGTCCCAGGGGGGGACATCACAGATCGGTGATCTGACAGTTTGCACAGCACTCTGTCAGATCACCGATCTGACATGCAGCACTGCAGGCTTCACAGTGCCTGCTCTGAGCAGGCTCTGTGAAGCCACCTCCCTCCCTGCTGGACCCAGATGCTGCGGCCATCTTGGATCCGGGTCCAGCAAGGAGGAAGGAGGTAGGAGACCCTCACAGCAATGCAATCACATCGCGTTGCTGCTGGGGGCTCAGGGAAGCCCGCAGGGAGCCCCCTCCCTGCGCGATGCTTCCCTATACCGCCGGCAAATCGCGATCATGTTTGATCGCGGTGTGCCGGGGGTTAATGTGCCGGGGGCGGTCCGTGACCGCTCCTGGCACATAGTGCCGGATGTCAGCTGCGATAGGCAGCTGACACCCGGCCGCGATCTGCCGCGCTCCCCCCGTGAGCGCAGCCGATCGCATATGACGTACTATCCCGTCGGTGGGAATTAAAGCCCACCCCACCTCGACGGGATAGTACGTCATATGGGATTAAGGGGTTAACAAATTCCCCATGTGTAGTTTTAGGCTGATTTATCACCTTCCTCATGATCAAGGATACCCCATAATGTGAGATTTTGCATGGTGCCACAGATTGATGTCGATTGACAGCCTAAAACTACACGGGGGAAACTTGTTAATGATCACAAGGCAGCCGGGACCACAGTATGATCATTTTTGTAGACACAGAATATTCAGTGTTCCTGTGACGTATAATCCACTCTTTCACATCCACTTCTAACTGTGGCCATTTTGCAGCATGCCCACAAAAACATTTTTTCTCTTTACTCATTTTTTGCAGCTGATCCTCATGTTTCCTCCATTCCTGTATCATTTTTTTTAGCTGGAGGTGGCCTAAAGTGTCTCTCTGCTGCTCAGTTCCCATGTTCTCTGGCATACTTCACTAACTCCAGTTTAAAATAAAAATAGATTTTATATGAAATCCTTTTCAGTATTGACATCTTTCCAGGAGAGTCCGGTACACTATCATATCTTTCTGCAAGAAATTACAGAATTACAGTATCTGTATGGTACACTATTGTATCTTTCTGCAACAAAATACAGACTTACGGAATCAGTACGGTACTTTGCCCTGCTGCTGACACTGTTATGGGAGGGATCTGTTGCTGGAGGGCCACAGGTTGTGCAACACTGTTGTATGGGACAACATCCCAGCAAGGACAAGATGTGCAAGGAGTTTGTATGTTTGCGTGGGTTTCACCGGAGTTCTTCAGTTTTGTCCCACACTCCAAAGACATACTGATAGATTGTGAGCCCCAATGGGGACAGTGATGGTAATGTCTGTAAAATGCTGTGGAATATGATAGTGCAATATACCAATGTAGTATTGCCGCTATCGGTGGTGGATAGCGGTGTCGCCAGCCAGATGGGAACGCGGTGTCCACCGCTTGTTCCAGGGCCGCGTTCCCATCTGGCAGGTGACACCGCTATTCACCACCGATAGCGGCGATACTACATTGGTCCACTACCTAGATCCGAGCAATACATACAGTAATATAGGGTCCTATCATTCATAGGTGCATGAAGCCAATTTGTCTTCAACAAATTAATTTGGACTTCAATCCTCACATTCTATAGAGGATCAAGACTGGACCATTATATTAGGTTACCACTGACCAATACTAAGCTATAGGATTCAGTCTAGGTCCCTCTTCTATCCATGGTGTGAGCCACATACTCTCGGCCTTACTTCTCCTGTACTGCAATGAGTGTACTGAGGAAGGTCAGTTGTATTGACCAAAACGTTTACCAGTGACTGCCAATAAAACTCATTCATTCTACAATTCGAGTGCCAAAGTTTATTATGGGGTCTAAGGGGTATCGTTTCTCGTTATGCAGAGTGACATACCATCTCTGGCTTGTCAAGGTAAGGAGGCTTATTCGCCGTGCAATGCTCCTCTGGGAAATATAATATGCAAATTGCCTCTTCTGAGAAAAAGAGGACTTAAACTCTATAGCGCCACCTGTTGGAAGTAGCGATCCTACAAGTCACAATCAACCCTTTAACGATATCATCAGCTCCCCTGATAGCGACGCATGGTGGAACATTCTTTGTTACAAATTATTTTCATTATACTCACAAGATAATTACCGTACTTAAAACAGCACATATGAAAAACACAACATTATGAAAGTTATCCAAACGACTTCACAGCGGTGCTGTATAATTTCTTCCATGTTACTTCCGCTTCTTAAGATGAGCTACATGGAGACAGGATAGCAGGAATCCTTCATGTCTCTGTGGACTTTGTATTGGAGACATTACAGCAGCTAGTCTTCACCCACTAGCTCAGAGACAACTAGAAGTTATTCAAATTGGTAAAAATACAGGATACATAATGGTAAGATATTGCAATATTTCTCAAATATATGACTATTAATTTTGAAAAGCTGCCAAAACACAACAGTTACATTTTAAAAAGGTCTTTAGTTCGTGTCATATGGACTTTATTTGATGACATTTGTTTCTCAATAAGCTTGTTTTACAGATCCTTCAAGGATAAATTGAGCAAGCACCACGGCGCATCTTTGGGATTGCAGAGGTGATAGTCAAAACCACCCCCACTGACATTAGCACTTCTTGGCTATGGGCTGATGGCGCTGAACACTGACATGATCATTTCTGAGTTCACTCCGCACATGATAATAATGATCAGCGTTCAAAACAACTTTTGCTCTGAACCTGCTAGAAATTACTTAGGTGAAAGGGATATAAGATGATTCATTCGATACATAGTCAAAGTTAATCATTTATGGAGCTTCATGTTTAAGACTAACATGCCATATGGCATATGGGTGAGATCTGGTTTCACGTTGAGATGTATGTGCACTCTCAGACCAGGTATGCCTCGGATAAGCATGAGCAGAGGAGGACATGGACACATCTTGACTTGTGGCACTTTTGGGTGTAACAAATAAACATGACAATAGGCTAACTCAGCGTTCATGGCTTTGGTACAACATCTGGTACTAATGAAAACTCATGTTATTTGTAAAGCAATTAGGTGCAGCATGGGTGTAGCCACTTGCGAAGGCTTCTTGGGATAACTATGTATTGACAATCTTGCTTCAACATGTTTATTGCATTACACTCCGATTGTAGTTTGGCCTTTTATTCTGTACTAGGTCGGGCAGCTGATCAAAAGCCTATTGCCACTGAGTAAATAAATAGATGGTCCAGAAATTTGTACATTTGTGTGAATCTTACATTATCCCGTCCCAATATTGCAATCCTCATTATCCTCAGCAGTAAACACAGTATTCTGTCCTACCCTTGCTGTAAAAAAGAAGGGAGGAACATATCACATAAATGGGTAACACACTGTTACCACTAAGTTAACGGCACCCATCAAAGAGAAATGCTATTGTTTTTTATTTTGCCCAACCCAGGAAAGGTATAAACATCACCCGAGAGACAATGTCATGGGACAAAAGGCCCATATGCAGAATTAAATCATTTTTTTTTTAATTGGAAAATTTCTATTAAAAGTGAGCTTGTGACTCAAGCAGAGATATCAATCGGTAGGAAGTTACAGTGGACAGAATTCAAGTATAAATGTATACACGCTAAGGAGACACTGGAATAACATTTCATTATATTATTTATTATTTATTATTATTTATTATTATAGTGCCATTTATTCCATGGCGCTTTACATGTGAGGAGGGGTATACATAATAAACAAGTACAATAATCTTGAACAATACAAGTCACAACTGGTACAGGAGGAGAGAGGACCCTATAAAAGACACATACGAATGTTTTTCTCAATATTTGACATGAAATCAGAATAAACCTTTCTTATTTTAGGTCAATTAGGATTACCATAATTATTAATATTTGCCAAATGCCAGAATAATGAGAGAGACAGAATGTTTTAAGGCATTTTTATTACTTTTTTGTCCGGAGGGCCGTGTTTACTTTTTTCCATCTTAGCTTATGCTGCACTTAATAAACCAAGCACATTCTAAGGCTACTTTCACACTAGCGTCATACGACGCACGTCGCAATGCATCGTTTTGCAGAAAAGTTGGCTGCAGGATACGTTTTTCTCCATAGGCTTGTATTAGCGACGCATTGCGACGCATTGCCACACGTCGCAACCGTCATGCGACGGTTTCGTCCTGTTGTGGTAGACCGTCGGCAACAAAAAATGTTGCTTGTAACTTTTTTGGTGCATTGTGTCTGCCATTTCCGACCGCGCATGCGTGGCCGGAACACCGCCCCCTCCTCCCCGCAACTCACAATGGGGCAGCGGATGCGTTGTAATAATGCATCCGCTGCCCCCGTTGTGCTGCGTTGGCACAGGATGCGTCGGTACGTCGGCCCGACGCTAGTGTGAAATTAGCCTTAAAGAGACAGTTTTCGGCTTCAACCTGTGTGTCCAGCCGAGTGAGCTAAGGTTGTTACATCACGTGAGCCCCGCATACAATCAGCACTGGCTTCACTGTCTCCACCTTCAGACATATAAGTAATCAAGGGGAAGTGAGCGCTGTGGCTGGTTGCTCACATTTTTATTTTAACAGAGTCAAACATGCAGAATAAGAAGGGGCTGTCCAGGTTTTCAATAGCCGTTTGTCAACACAGGCATCATGTTGCCAGCAGTGGATCTTCATGATTTGTCAAAATGCATTTAGAGAGGCAGAACATTCTCGTTATAACCAATATTTGATAGCTGTTAAGACATACAAGTATGGGAATTTCTGTATGTGGCACTAAATTCTAAAACTCACCTGCCATTATGATACTCCAGGTCATTACGAATTTGCAGATACAAAACATGAATAGGTTCTTTCCTATTTACATAGTGAAAAAAAAATTCCAAAGTTTGAAAGAAAAAAAAAAAAAAGTGTCATTTTCTGAGACCCGTAGCATCTACACTTGCATACACTATATAAAAGACACATATGCATGTTTTTCTCAATATTTGACATGAAATCAGAAGAAACCTTTCTCATTTTAGGTCAATTAGGATTACCATAATTATTAGTATTTGCCAAATGCCAGAATAATGAGAGGGACAGAATGTTTTAAGGCATTTTTATTACTTACTGCAAAGTCAAAAGTTTATATACACTAAGAATACTATGCCTTTAAACAATTCTGGACTGCACATATGATGTCATGTGTTTGGATGCTTCTGATAGTTTTTTTTTTTTGTTGCAACATCTGAGCTAAATAGAGACACACCGTTGGATGTATTTTAATGCACACCTGAAACACACTGCTTGTGTAGCATCATTGGAAAGTCTAAAAGAATTAGCCAAGATATCAGGAAGAGAATTGTGGAATTGCTCAAGTCTGGCTCATCCTTGGGTACAATTTCAAGATGCCTGAAGGTGCCTTGTTCACCTGTTCAAATCATTATACACAAGTACAAACAAGATGGGAATGTCCAGCCATCATATCGCTCAGGAGGGAGAGACGGGTTTTGTGTCCCAGAGATGAACGTGCTTTGGTCCAACGTGTATATCAACCCAAGGACAAAAGCAAAATACCTTGTGAAGATGATGGCAGAAGCTGGTAAGATTGTGTCAATATCCACAGTGAAATGAGAACTGTGTCAACATGGGCTGAAAGGCCACTCTACCAGGAAGAAGCCATTACTCCAAAAGAAACATAAAAAAGCCAGATTAATGTTTGCAAATGCACATAGGAACAAAGACCTTAATTTCTGGAGTCATGTCCTGTGGTCTGATGAGACTAAAATTTGAACTTTTTGGGTAGAATTACCATCATTACATTTGGAAGAAAAAGGGAGAAGCTTGGAAGCCTAAGAACACCATCCCAACTGTCAAGCACAGGGGTGGCAACATCATGTTGTGGGATTGTTTTGCTGCAGGAGGGACTGGTACACTTCACAAAATAGATGGCATCATGAGAAAAGGAGATTAGGTGGCAATACTGAGGCAACATAATAATAATTTTATGTATATAGCGCCAACATATCTCGCAGCATTTTATATTATAGAGGGGACTACAGCCAATATATATTACAGCATAACAATAAATACAGATCAAAACAGTTACCAAGAGGAATGAGGGCCCTGCTCACAAGCTTACAAACTATGAGGAAGAAGGGGAGACACGAGAGGTGGATGGTAACAATTGCTTTAGTTATTCGGACCAGCCATAGTGTAAGGCTCGGGTGTTCATGTAAAGCTGCATGAACCAGATAACTGCCTAAATATGTAACAGTACAGACACAGAGGGCTATTAACTGTATGAAGCGTATGAGAACATGATGCGAGGAACCTGATTATGGTTTAAGTTTTTTGAATGGGCCACACAGGGATAGTTAGGTTAATGCGTTGAGGCGGTAGGCCAGTCTGAACAAATGCGTTTTTAGGGCACGCTTAAAACTGTGGGGATTGGGGATTAATCATACTAACCTGGGTACTACATTCCAAAGAATTGGCGCAGCACGTGAAAAGTCTTGGAGACGGGAGTGGGAGGTTCTGATTATTGAGGATTCAAGGCATTAGCAGAACGGAGGGCACTGGTAGGGTGGTACTCTGAGACCAGGGAGGAGATGTAGGTGGTGCTTTGTGGATGAGGGTAATAGGTTGGTACTAGATTCTGGAGTGGATGGGTAACCTGTGTAATGACTGGCACAAGGTAGAGGCATCGGTATAATGATTGGTTAGGAATATGATCCTGGCTGCAGCATTCAGGACAGATTGGAGAGGGGAGAGTTTGGCAAGAGGGAGGCCGATTAGTGGAGAGTTACATATCAAGCCATCAGCAAGGAAGTTAAAGCTTGGGTGGAAATGGGTCTTCCAAATGGCCAATGGCCCTAAGCATACTGCAAAAATGTTAACAAAGTGGCTTAAGGATAACAAAGTCAATGTTTTGATTTGACCATCACAAAGCCCTGATCTCAATCCTATTAAAAATGTATGGGCACAGCTGAAAAGGCAGGTGCAAGCAAGGCAACCTAAAAAAGTATTCTGGCATTAGGCAAATAATAATTATGGTAATCCTAATTGACCTAAAATGGGAAAGGTTATTCTGATTTCATGTCAGAAATTGAGAAAAACATATATTTGTGTCTTTTTATATAGTTTATGTAAACTTCTGGTTTCAACTCTATGTAAGATTAGAATAGCCAGATCAAACCAGTATCAAAAGTGTAAACAGAAAAATATACAGAATACAGGTATATACTGTATCCTCCATCCCATAGTCCCGTGCCCATATACCCATCATACACATTCTCCATCCCATAGTCCAGTGCCCATATAGCCATCATACACATCTTCCATCCCATAGTCGTGCCCATATACCCATCAGACATCCACCATCCCATAGTCCCGTGCCCATATACCCATCACACATCCACCATACTATAGTTCTGTCCCCATATACCCATCATAAATATCCTCCATCCCATAGTCCTGTGCCCATATACCCATCATAGATATCCTCCATCCCATAGTCCAGTGCCCATATACCATCACACATCCTCCATCCCACATTTCAGTGCCCATATACCCATCATATACATTCTCCATCCCATAGTCCAGTGTCCATATACCCATCATACATATTCTCCATCCCATATAGATGAGTGCCCATATACCCATCATACATATCCTCCATCACATAGTCCAGTGCCCATATACCCATCACACACCCTCTGTCCCATAGCCCTGTGCCCATATACCCATCACACATCCCCCATCCCATAGTCCTGAGCCCATATACCCATCATACACATTCTTCATCCCAGTCCAGTGTCCATATACTCATCACACACTCTATCCCATAGTCCCTTGCCCATATACCCATCATACATATCCTCCATCCCATAGTCCCGAGCCCATATACCCATCATACATATCCTCCATCTCATAGTCCTGTGCCCATATACATCACACATCCTCCATCCCATAGTTCAGTGCCCATATACCCATCCTCCATCCCATTGTCCGATGCCCATATACCCATCCTCCATCCCATAGTCTAGTGTCCATATACCCATCCTGCATCCCATAGTATAATTATTATTATTTTATTATTATTATACATTTTTATAGCGCCATTTATTCCATGGCGCTTTACATGTGAATACGAGGCAAATATAGACAAATACATTAAACATGAGCAGATAACAGGCACACGGGTACATAAGGAGGGAGGACCCTGCCCGCGAGGGCTCACAATCTGCAGGGGAGGGGTGATGAAACACTAGGAGAGGGTAGGGCAGGTTGCGCGGCGGTTCAGTAACTTCAGGATCACTGCAGGCTGTAGGTTTGTCGGAAGAGGTGGGTCTTCAGGTTCTATTTGAAGGTTTCTATGGTAGGCGAGAGTCTGATGTGTTGGGGTAGAGAGTTCCAGAGTATGGGGCAAGCACGGGAGAAGTCTTGGATGCGGTTGTGGGAAGAAGAGATGAGAGGGGAGTAGAGAAGGAGGTCTTGAGAGGATCGGAGGTTGCGTGTAGGTAGGTACCGGGAGACCATGTCACAGATGTATGGAGGAGAAAGGTTGTGGATGGCTTTGTATGTCAGTGTGAGGGTTTTGAACTGGAGTCTCTGGGCGATAGGAAGCCAGTGAAGGGCTTGACATATAGCCTCTCCCCTAATGCCCATATACCAATCATATGCATCGTCCATCCATGGTACCGTGCACATATACCCATCATGAACATCCTCCATCCCATAGTCCCATGTGATATGGAAATTTGGGCTGGATAAATCTACCCCGTGTGTGCTGCGGCCGTTCCCAATAAGACTGAGTATTTTAAGCGCTCAAGAATGAGTCTGTACACCATTGTGACAGGAAAGCATTCCATCAATACTGATCCTTTATTTCATGATACATAGTTTTATAATTGCGTATAGAAAGGAGTGGTTAGGGGTGGTTACTTAATTACCATATTGTCTAGCTCCTCTGTTATTGGTTATCTGAATATATATGGAATATTGTGATTAATGCACATATGATTGCTGATTAAGCAACTAAAATGTATCTCTGCATCTAGGACAAAGTTGAGACATCTCATCAGCACTTAAGACATCTGGAGTTCTTCCGCTTTTTTGGGTGGAAATCACCGAACAGTCTGTCTGGCTTATATCAGTTTATGTCAGCCATTTTAACCCCTTCATGACCCAGCCTATTTTGACCTTAAAGACCTGGCCGTTTTTTGCAATTCTGACCAGTGTCCCTTTATGAGGTAATAACTCAGGAAAGCTTCAATGGATCCTAGCGGTTCTGAGATTGTTTTTTTCGTGACATATTGGGCTTCATGTTAGTGGTAAATTTAGGTCAATAAATTCTGTGTTTATTTGTGATAAAAACGGAAATTTGGCGAAAATTTTGAAAATTTCGCAATTTTCACATTTTGAATTTTTATTCTGTTAAACCAGAGAGTTATGTGACACAAAATAGTTAATAAATAACATTTCCCACATGTCTACTTTACATCAGCACAATTTTGGAAACAAAATTTTATTTTGCTAGGAAGTTATAAGGGTTAAAATTTGACCAGCGATTTCTCATTTTTACAACGAAATTTACAAAACCATTTTTTTTTAGGGACCACCTCACATTTGAAGTCAGTTTGAGGGGTCTATATGGCTGAAAATACCCAAAAGTGACACCATTCTAAAAACTGCACCCCTCAAGGTGCACAAAACCACATTCAAGAAGTTTATTAACCCTTCAGGTGCTTCACAGCAGCAGAAGCAACATGGAAGGAAAAAATGAACATTTAACTTTTTAGTCACAAACATGATCTTTCAGCAACAATTTTTTTATTTTCCCAATGGTAAAAAGAGAAACTGAACCACGAAAGTTGTTGACCAATTTGTCCTGAGTACGCTGATACCTCATATGTGGGGGGAAACCACTTTTTGTGCGCACGGCAGGGCTTGGAAGGGAAGGAGAGCCATTTGACTTTTTGAATGAAAAATTGGCTGCACTCTTTAGCAGACACCATGTCACATTTGGAGAGCCCCCGTGTGCCTAAAAATTGGAGCTCCCCCACAAGTGACCCCATTTTGGAAACTAGACACCCCAAGGAACTTATCTAGATGCATAGTGAGCACTTTAAACCCTCAGGTGCTTCACAAATTGGTCCGTAAAAATGAAAAAGTACTTTTTTTTCACAAAAAAATTCTTTTAGCCTCAATTTTTTCATTTTCACATGGGCAACAGGATAAAATGGATCCTAGAAATTGTTGGGCAATTTCTCCTGAGTACACCGATACCTCACATGTGGGGGTAAACCACTGTTTGGGCACATGGTAAGGCTCGGAAGGGAAGGAGCGCCATTTGACTTTTTGAATGAAAAATTATCTCCATCGTTAGCGGACACCATGTCGCATTTGGAGAGACCCTGTGTGCCTAAACATTAGAGCTCCCCCACAAGTGACCCCATTTTGGAAACTGGACCCCCCAAGGAACTTATCTAGATGCCTAGTGAGCACTTTAAACCCTCAGGTGCTTCACAAATTGATCCGTAAAAATGAAAAAGTACTTTTTTTTTCACAAAAAATTTCTTTTCGCCTCAATTTTTTCATTTTCACATCGGCAATAGGATAAAATGGATCCTAAAATTTGTTGGGCAATTTCTCCCTAGTACGCCGATACCTCATATGTGGGGGTAAACCACTGTTTGGGCACACGGCAGGGCTCGGAAGGGAAGGCGCGCCTTTTGACTTTTTGAATGGAAAATTAGCTCCAATTGTTAGCGGACACCATGTCGCGTTTGGAGAGCCCCTGTGTGCCTATGCATTGGAGCTCCCCCACAAGTGACCCTATTTTGGAAACTAGACCCCCCAAGGAACTTATCTAGATGCATACTGAGCATTTTAAACCCCCAGGTGCTTCACAGAAGTTTATAACGCAGAGCCATGAAAATAAAAAATAATTTTTCTTTCCTCAAAAATGATTTTTTAGCCAGGAATTTCCTATTTTGCCAACGGTAATAGGAGAAATTGGATGATAAATGTTGTTGTCCAGTTTGTCCTGAGTACGCAGATACCCCATATGTGGGGGTAAACCACTGTTTGGGCGCACGGCAGGGCTCGGAAGGGAAGGAACGCCATTTGGCTTTTTAAATGGAAAATTAGCTCCAATCATTAGCGGACACCATGTCGCGTTTGGAGAGCCCCTGTGTGCCTAAACATTGGAGATCCCCCACAAATGACCCCATTTTGGAAACTAGACCCCCAAAGGAACTAATCTAGATGTGTGGTGAGCACTTTGAACCCTCAAGTGCTTCACAGAAGTTTATAACGCAGAGCCATGAAAATAAAAAAAAAAAATTATTTTCTCAAAAATGATTTTTTAGCCCGCAATTTTTTATTTTCCCAAGGGTAACAGGAGAAATTTGACCCCAAAAGTTGTTGTCCAGTTTCTCCTGAGTACGCTGATACCCCATATGTGGGGGTAAACCACTGTTTGGGCACATGCTGGGGCTCGGAAGTGAAGTAGTGACGTTTTGAAATGCAGACTTTGATGGAATGCTCTGCGGGCGTCACGTTGCGTTTGCAAAGCCCCTGATGTAGCTAAACAGTAGAAACCCCCCACAAGTGACCCTATTTTGGAAACTACACCCCGAAAGGAACTTATCTAGATGTGAGGTGAGCACTTTGAACCCCCAAGTGCTTTACAGAAGTTTATAACACAGAGCAGTGAAAATAATAAATATATTTTCTTTCCTCAAAAATAATTATTTAGCCCAGAATTCTTTAATTTTCCCAAGGGTAACAGGAGAAATTTGACCCGAATATTTGTTGTCCAGTTTCTCCTGAGTACGGTGATACCCCATATGTGGGGGTAAACTACTGTTTGGGCACATGCCGGGGCTCGGAAGTGAAGTAGTGACGTTTTGAAATGCAGACTTTGATGGAATGCTCTACGGGCGTCACGTTGCGTTTGCAGAGCCCCTGATGTGGCTAAACAGTAGAAACCCCCCACAAGTGACCCTATTTTGGAAACTAGACCCCGAAAGGAACTTATCTAGATATGTGGTGAGCACTTTCAACCCCCAAGTGCTTCACAGAAGTTTATAACGCAGAGCCGTGAAAATAATAAATACGTTTTCTTTCCTCAAAAATAATTTTTAGCCCAGAATTTTTTATTTTCCCAAGGGTTACAGGAGGAATTGGACGGCAAAAGTTGTTGTCCCGTTTCTCCTGAGTACGCTGATACCCCATGTGTTGGGGTAAACCACTGTTTGGGCACACGTCGGGGCTCAGAAGGGAAGTAGTGACTTTTGAAATGCAAACTTTGATGGAATGGTCTGCGGGCGTCACGTTGCGTTTGCAGAGCCCCTGGTGTGCCTAAACAGTAGAAACCCCCCACAAGTGACCCCATTTTAGAAACTATACCCCCCAAGGAACTTATCTAGATATGTGGTGAGCACTTTGAACCCCCAAGTGCTGCACAGACGTTTACAACGCAGAGCCGTGAAAATAAAAAATCATTTTTCTTTCCTCAAAAATGATGTTTTAGCAAGCAATTTTTTATTTTCTCAAGGGTAACAGGAGAAATTGGACCCCAGTAATTGTTGCGCAGTTTGTCCTGAGTATGCTGGTACCCCATATGTGGGGGTAAACCACTATTTGGGCACACGTTGGGGATCGGAAGGGAGGGAGCACCATTTGACTTTTTGAATAAAAGATTAGCTGGAATCAATGGTGGCGCCATGTTGCGTTTGGAGACCCCCTGATGTGCCTAAACAGTGGAAACCCCTCAATTCTAACTCCAACACTAACCCAACACACCCCTAACCCTTATCCCAACTGTAGCCGTAACCATAACCACAACCCTAACCCCAACACACCCCTAACCCTAACCACAACTCTAATTCCAACCCAACCCTAAGGCTATGTGCCCACTTTGCGGATTCGTGTGAGATTTTTCAGCACCATTTTTGAAAAATCCGCGGGTAAAAGGCACTGTGTTTTACCTGCGGATTTACCGCGGATTTCCAGTGTTTTTTGTGCGGATTTCACCTGCGGATTCCTATTGAGGAATAGGAGTAAAACGCTGCGGAATCCGCACAAAGAATTGACATGCTGCGGAAAATACAACGCAGCGTTTCCGCGCGGTATTTTCCGCACCATGGGCACAGCGGATTTGGTTTTCCTTATGTTTACATGGTACTGTAAACCTGATGGAACACTGCTGCGAATCCGCAGCAGCCAATCCGCTGCGGATCCGCAGCCAAATCCGCATCTTGTGCACATAGCCTAATTCTAAAGGTATGTGCACACGCTGCGGAAAACGCTGCGGATCCGCAGCAGTTTCCCATGAGTTTACATTTCAATGTAAACCTATGGGAAACAAAAATCGCTGTACACATGCTGCAGAAAAAGTGCACGGAAACGCAGCGGTTTACATTCCGCAGCATGTCACTTCTTTCTGCGGATTCCGCAGCGGTTTTACAACTGCTCCAATAGAAAATCGCAGTTGTAAAACCGCAGTGAAATGCGCAGAAAAACCGCGGGTAAATCCGCAATAAATCCACAGCGGTTTAGCACTGCGGATTTATCAAATCCGCTGCGAAAAAATCCGCAGAGGACCAGAATACGTGTGCACATACCAAACCCTAACCCTAACCCTAACCTAGTTCTAACTCCAACCTTAGTGGGAAAAAAAAATAATTCTTTATTTTATTATGGTCCCTACCTATGGGGGTGACAAAGGGGGGGAGGGGGGGGGTCATTTACTGTTTTTTTTTTTTATTTTGATCACTGTGATAGGTTTTATCACAGTGATCAAAATTCACATTGGAACGAATCTGCCGGCCGGCAGATTCGGTGGGCGCACTACGCATGCGCCCGCCATTTTGGAAGATGGCGGCACCCAGGAAAGAAGACGGACGGACCCCGGGAGGCTAGGTAAGTATAAGGGGGAAAACCAGGGCATGGGGGGGGGGGGGGGCGTCGGAGCACGGGAAGGTGGATCGGAGCACGGGGGGTGGATCGGTGTGCGGGGGGGTGGATCGGAGCACGGGGGGGTGGATCGGTGGGCGGGGGGGTGGATCGGTGTGCGGGGGGGTGGATCGGTGTGTGGGGGGGTGGATCGGAGTGCAGGGGGGGTGGATTGGAGCACGGGGGGTGGGATTGCAGCACGGGGGGAGCGGACAAGAGGACGGGGGAGCGGAGCACAGGATGGAGGGGAGCGGACCTCAGATCGGAGGGCTGGGGGGGGCGATCGGTGGGGTGGGGGCACATCAGTGTTTCCGGCCATGGCCGATGATAGTGCAGCATTGGCCAAGGCTGGATTGTAATATTTCACCAGTTTTTTAGGTGAAATATTACAAATTGCTCTGATTGGCAGTTTCACTTTCAACAGCCAATCAGAGCGATCGTAGCCACGGGGGGGGGGGGAGGTGAAGCCACCCCCCCTGGGCTAAAGTACAACTCCTCCTGTCCCTGCAGGCCGGGTGAAATTACAGTTAACCCTTTCTGTTGTGAGTTCTGTTTTTGGGCTCCCTCTGGTGGTTACTGATGGTACTGGGTGATTTGTGTTCTGCTGTCTCTGGTGTCCACCTGTTCTATTAGGATTTGGGAGTTTCCTATTTAACCGGGCTTTCTTGTCATTTCCCCGCCGGCTATCAAGGTTATCAGAGTGTTTTGTTACCTCAGCTTCTGGCTTCAGTAATCTTCAGGACAAGCTAAGTTTTTGATTTTCTTGTTCCACGTTTTGATTTATTTTTGTCTTGTCCAGCTTGCATATAATTGTTTCTTTGCTGCTGGTTGCTCTAGCGGGCTGTAATTGCTCCTCATGTTCCATGAGTTGGAACATGAGTTCAAGTAATTACAGGATGGTTTTTTGAAGGGTTTTTTGCTGACCACGCAGTTTACTTTTGTATCCTCTGCTATCTAGTTTTAGCGGGCCTCATTTTGCTGAATCTGATTTCATACTGTGTATGTGCCTTCCTCTCATTTCACCGTCATTATATGTGGGGGGCTGCTATTTCTGTGGGAGATTTCTCTGGAGGCAAGAGAGGTCTGTGTTTCTTCTAATAGGGGAAGTTAGATCTTCGGCTGGTGCGAGACGTCTAGGATCAACGTAGGCACGTTCCCCGGCTATTGTTATTTGTGTGTTCAGGTTTAGGGTCGCGGTCAGCTCAGGTTCCATCACCCTAGAGCTCGTTGGTGCTTGTCCTTTTGTGATTCCCTGCCATTGGAATCATGACAGAATAGCCGGCCCAAAATGTTTGGGCTGAAGTAGGAGGAAAAGTAGTCTGAGGAAGTTTTTTTTTTTTTTCTCCTCTGAGGTTGCTGCCTAGCCCTAATTGCAGCCTGGCTGATTTTTTTTTTTTTTTTCCTCCTCTTAATCCTTGAATGGCTCTGACCTTAGCTGTTTATCATGGACGTCCAGAGTTTAGCTTCCAGCTTGAATAATCTTGCTGCTAAGGTTCAAAATATACAAGATTTTGTTGTACATGCTCCTATGTCTGAACCTAGAATTCCTATTCCAGAGTTCTTTGCTGGAGATAGATCTAGTTTTCTGAATTTTAGGAACAATTGCAAGCTGTTCCTTTCTTTGAAATCTCGCTCTTCTGGAGACCCTGCTCAGCAGGTTAAGATTATTATATCTTTCCTGCGGGGTGACCCTCAAAATTGGGCATTTGCATTGGCACCAGGGGATCCTGCGTTGCTTAATGTGGATGCGTTTTTTCTGGCATTGGGTTTGCTCTATGAGGAACCTAACCAAGAGATTCAGGCTGAAAAAGCTTTATTAGCTCTCTCTCAGGGGCAAGATGAAGCAGAAATATATTGTCAAAAATTTCGGAAATGGTCAGTGCTTACTCAGTGGAATGAGTGCGCCCTGGCTGCAAAGTTCAGAGATGGCCTTTCTGAGGCCATTAAAGATGTTATGGTGGGGTTCCCTGCGCCTACGGGTCTGAATGAGTCTATGACTATGGCTATTCAGATTGATCGGCGTTTACGGGAGCGCAAACCTGTGCACCATTTGGCGGTGTCTTCTGAACAGGCACTTGAGACAATGCAATGTGATAGAGTTCAGTCTAGAAGTGAACGGCAAAACTATAGGCGGAAAAATGGGTTGTGCTTTTATTGTGGTGATTCAGCTCATGTTATATCAGCATGCTCTAAACGCACAAAAAAGGTTGATAAGTCTGTTGCCATTAGTACGTTACAGTCTAAGTTCATTCTGTCTGTGACTCTGATTTGCTCATTATCATCCATTTCCGTCGATGCCTATGTAGATTCAGGCGCTGCCCTGAGTCTTATGGATTGGTCATTTGCCAAGCGATGTGGGTTTAGTCTTGAGCCTCTGGAAGTCCCTATTCCTTTGAAGGGAATTGTCTCTACACCTTTAGCTATGAATAAACCTCAGTACTGGACACAAGTGACCATGCGTATGACTCCCGTTCATCAGGAGGTGATTCGCTTCCTGGTGTTGTATAATTTACATGATGTTCTAGTACTTGGTCTGCCATGGTTACAAACTCATAATCCAGTCCTTGACTGGAAAACAATGTCTGTGTTAAGCTGGGGATGTCAGGGGGTTCATGATGATGCACCTCCGATTTCTATCGCTTCATCTACTCCTTCTGAGGTTCCTGTATTTTTGTCGGATTATCGGGATGTTTTTGAGGAGCCTAAGCTCAGTTCGCTTCCTCCTCACAGGGATTGCAATTGTGCTATAGATTTAATTCCTGGTAGTAAATTTCCTAAAGGTCGTTTGTTCAATCTGTCAGTGCCAGAGCATACTGCTATGCGGGATTATGTTAAGGAGTCCTTGGAAAAGGGACATATCCGTCCATCTTCGTCCCCTTTGGGAGCAGGTTTTTTTTTCGTGGCCAAGAAAGATGGGTCCTTGAGACCTTGTATAGATTATCGTCTTTTGAATAAGATTACCGTAAAATATCAGTATCCTTTGCCTTTGTTGACTGATTTGTTTGCTCGCATTAAGGGGGCTAAATGGTTCACTAAGATTGATCTCCGGGGTGCGTATAATCTTATACGAATAAAGCAAGGTGATGAGTGGAAAACCGCATTTAATACGCCTGAGGGCCATTTTGAGTATTTGGTAATGCCTTTCGGACTTTCTAATGCTCCTTCAGTCTTCCAGTCCTTTATGCACGATATTTTCCGTGAATATCTGGATAAATTTATGATTGTGTATTTGGATGATATTTTGTTTTTTTCTGATGACTGGGAGTCTCATGTTCAGCAGGTCAGGAAGGTGTTTCAGGTCCTGCGGGCTAATTCCTTGTTTGTAAAGGGCTCAAAGTGTCTCTTTGGAGTCCAGAAGATTTCTTTCTTGGGGTATATTTTTTCCCCTTCTACTATTGAGATGGATCCCGTCAAGGTTCGGGCTATTTGTGACTGGACGCAGCCTGCATCTCTTAAGAGTTTGCAGAAGTTCTTGGGCTTTGCTAATTTCTATCGTCGTTTTATAACTAATTTTTCTAGTGTTGTTAAGCCTTTGACGGATTTGACTAAGAAGGGTGCTGATGTTGCTGATTGGTCTCCTGCAGCTGTGGAGGCCTTTCAGGAACTTAAACGCCGGTTTTCTTCTGCTCCTGTGTTGCGTCAGCCTGATGTTTCGCTTCCTTTCCAAGTTGAGGTTGATGCTTCCGAGATTGGAGCGGGGGCGGTTTTGTCACAGAGAAGCTCCGATTGCTCGGTGATGAAGCCATGTGCGTTCTTTTCTAGAAAATTTTCGCCCGCTGAGCGGAATTATGATGTGGGTAATCGGGAACTTTTGGCCATGAAGTGGGCATTTGAGGAGTGGTGTCATTGGCTGGAGGGTGCTAGACATCGTGTGGTGGTCTTGACTGATCACAAAAATCTGATTTACCTTGAGTCTGCCAGGCGTCTGAATCCTAGACAGGCTCGTTGGTCACTGTTTTTCTCTCGTTTCAATTTTGTGGTTTCATACCTGCCAGGTTCAAAGAATGTGAAGGCGGATGCTCTTTCTAGGAGTTTTGTGCCTGACTCCCCTGGAAATTCTGAGCCCACTGGTATCCTTAGGGATGGGGTGATTTTGTCGGCCGTCTTCCCAGACTTGCGACGTGCTTTGCAGGAGTTTCAGGCGGGTAAACCTGATCGTTGTCCGCCTGAGAGACTGTTTGTTCCGGATAGCTGGACCAGTAGAGTCATCTCTGAGGTCCATTCTTCTGCGTTGGCAGGTCATCCTGGAATATTTGGTACTAGAGACTTGGTGGCCAGGTCTTTTTGGTGGCCTTCCTTGTCTAGGGATGTGCGTTCTTTTGTGCAGTCTTGTGAGGTTTGTGCTCGGGCTAAGCCTTGCTGTTCTCGAGCCAGTGGATTGTTGTCACCTTTGCCTATCCCGAAGAGGCCTTGGACGCACATTTCCATGGATTTTATTTCGGATCTCCCTGTCTCTCAAAAAATGTCCGTCATCTGGGTTGTGTGTGACCGCTTTTCTAAAATGGTTCATCTTGTACCCTTGCCTAAGTTGCCTTCCTCCTCTGAGTTGGTCCCTCTGTTTTTCCAGAACGTGGTTCGTTTGCATGGGATTCCGGAGAACATCATTTCTGACAGGGGATCCCAGTTTGTGTCTAGATTTTGGCGGACGTTCTGTGCTAAGATGGGCATTGATTTGTCCTTTTCGTCTGCATTCCACCCTCAGACGAATGGCCAGACGGAGCGAACTAATCAGACCTTGGAAACTTATTTGAGGTGTTTTGTTTCTGCTGATCAGGATGACTGGGTTACCTTTTTGCCGCTGGCCGAGTTTGCCCTTAATAATCGGGCTAGTTCTGCTACCTTGGTTTCTCCTTTCTTTTGTAATTCGGGGTTTCATCCTCGTTTTTCCTCTGGTCAGGTGGAGCCTTCTGATTGTCCTGGAGTGGACATGGTGGTGGATAGGTTGCATCAGATTTGAAGTCATGTGGTGGACAATTTGAAGTTGTCCCAGGAGAGGGCTCAGCAGTTTGCTAATCGCCGTCGCCGCATGGGTCCTCGACTTCGTGTTGGGGACTTGGTGTGGTTGTCTTCTCGTTTTGTTCCTATGAAGGTCTCTTCTCCTAAGTTCAAGCCTCGGTTCATCGGTCCTTATAGGATCTTGGAAATTCTTAACCCTGTGTCGTTTCGTTTGGATCTCCCGGCATCGTTTGCTATTCATAATGTGTTCCATCGGTCGTTGTTGTGGAGGTATGAGGTACCTGTTGTTCCTTCGCCTGAGCCTCCTGCTCCGGTGCTGGTGGAGGGAGAATTGGAGTATGTTGTGGAGAAGATCTTGGATTCTCGTGTTTCCAGATGGAAACTCCAATATTTGGTCAATTGGAAGGGTTATGGTCAGGAGGATAATTCTTGGGTGGTTGCCTCTGATGTTCATGCTGATGATTTGGTCCGCGCTTTTCATAGGGCTCATCCTGGTCACCCTGGTGGTTCTCGTGAGGGTTCGGTGACCCTCCTCAAGGGGGGGTACTGTTGTGAGTTCTGTTTTTGGGCTCCCTCTGGTGGTTACTGATGGTACTGGGTGATTTGTGTTCTGCTGTCTCTGGTGTCCACCTGTTCTATTAGGATTTGGGAGTTTCCTATTTAACCGGGCTTTCTTGTCATTTCCCCGCCGGCTATCAAGGTTATCAGAGTGTTTTGTTACCTCAGCTTCTGGCTTCAGTAATCTTCAGGACAAGCTAAGTTTTTGATTTTCTTGTTCCACGTTTTGATTTATTTTTGTCTTGTCCAGCTTGCATATAATTGTTTCTTTGCTGCTGGTTGCTCTAGCGGGCTGTAATTGCTCCTCATGTTCCATGAGTTGGAACATGAGTTCAAGTAATTACAGGATGGTTTTTTGAAGGGTTTTTTGCTGACCGCGCAGTTTACTTTTGTATCCTCTGCTATCTAGTTTTAGCGGGCCTCATTTTGCTGAATCTGATTTCATACTGTGTATGTGCCTTCCTCTCATTTCACCGTCATTATATGTGGGGGGCTGCTATTTCTGTGGGGGATTTCTCTGGAGGCAAGAGAGGTCTGTGTTTCTTCTAATAGGGGAAGTTAGATCTTCGGCTGGTGCGAGACGTCTAGGATCAACGTAGGCACGTTCCCCGGCTATTGTTATTTGAGTGTTCAGGTTTAGGGTCGCGGTCAGCTCAGGTTCCATCACCCTAGAGCTCGTTGGTGCTTGTCCTTTTGTGATTCCCTGCCATTGGAATCATGACACCTTTCACCCGGCCTGCAGGAGCCCAATCCGGCCATGACGCATATGCTGCGTCACAGGTCGGATTGGCACGGGTTTTCATGACGCATACGGTGCGTCAAAGATCGGGAAGGGGTTAAGCAATTGATTATAGTGTATATATATATATATAGATATATTTGCGTTTATATGAGTATATATGATTATAGAGGAGTATACATGCAAGTGAGATCTACATGATAGAAATATTTATATCACACATGCCCATATACCCATCCTCCATCCAATAGTCGTGCCCATATACCCATCAAGCATCCTCCATCCCACAGTCCAGTGCCCATATACCCATCACACATCCACCATTCCATAGTCCCGTCCCCATATACCCATCATATATATCCTCCATCCCATAGTCCCATGCCCATATACCCATCATACATATCTTCCATCCCATAGCCCTGTGCCCATATACCCATCATATATATCCTCCATCCCATAGTCGCGTGCCCATATACCCATCATACACATCCTTCATCCCATAGTCCAGTGTCCATATATCCATCACACACCCTTCATCCCATAGTCTTGTGCCCACATACCCATCACACACCCTTCATCCCATAGTCCTGTGCCCACATACCCATCACACATCCTCCATCCCATAGTCCCAAGCCCATATACCCAGCATGCACATCCTCCATCCCATAGTGCAGCGCCCATATACCCATCATACACCCTCCATCCCATAGCCCTGTTCCCATATACCCATCACACATCCCCATCACACACCCTTCATCCCATAGTCCTTTGCCCACATACCCATCACACATCCTCCATCCCATAGTCCCAAGCCCATATACCCAGCATGCATATCCTCCATCCCATAGTGCAGCGCTCATATACCCATCACATATCCCCATCCCAAAGTCCGGAGCCCATATACCCATCATACACATCCTTCATCCCATAGTCCAGTGTCCATATACGCATCACACACACTCCATCCTATAGTCCCTTGCCCATAAACCCATCATACATATCCTCTATCCCATAGTCCAGTGCCCATATAGCCATTATACACATCCTCCATCCCATAGTCGAGTGTCCATATACCTATCATACATATTCTCCATCCCATAGTCCAGTGCCCATATACCCATCATACATATCTCCTCCATCCCATAGTCTAGTGTCCATATACCCATCCTCCATTCCATAGTCCAGTGTCCATATACCCATTACACACCCTCCATCCCATAGCCCTGTGCCCATATACCCATCACACATCCCCATCCTATAGTCCCGAGCCCATATACCCATCATACACATCCTTCATCCCATAGTCCAGTGTCCATATACCCATCACACACCCTCCATCCCATAGTCCTGTGCCCACATACCCATCACACATCCTCCATCCCATATACCCATCATACACATCCTTCATCTCAGTCCAGTGTCCATATACGCATCACACACACTCCATCCCATAGTCCCTTGCCCATATACCCATCATACATATCCTCCATCCTATAGTCCTGTGCCCATATACCCATCACACATCCTCCATTCCATAGTCCCGAGCCCATATACCCATCCTCCATCCCATTGTCCCGTGCCCATATACCCATCCTCCATCCCATAGTCCAATGTCCATATACCTATCATACATATCCTCTATCCCATAGTCCAGTGCCCATATACCCATTATACACATCCTCCATCCCATAGTCCAGTGTCCATATACCCATCATGCGTATCTCCTCCATCCCATAGTCCTGTGCCCATATACCAATCACACATCCTCCATCCCATAGTCCCTTGCCCACATACTCATCATACCCATCCTCCATCCCATAGTCTAGTGTCCATATACCCATCACACATCCTCAATCCCATAGTCTAGTGTCCATATACCCATCACACATCCTCCATCCCATAGTCCCTGTCAGGATTCCCCTGACCGCTGTCACCAATTGGTCCGGATTCACACCGTGACCGTCACCCCTACGTCACGGATTGAGGTGACTTTAGGCCAACAGACGGCTATCACATGTGCAGGGGGGCTTATCTTAGTTATCCCTCCACTCCACGATGTGATGAAAAACCACACACAAGGCTATTGACCTCTTAGTTTACAGCCGGGGCTTATTCTAGGTATCCCACTGCTTTTCTATATACCACGAACTGCAGGGATTTATGTATATCCCGCTTACAGTTCCACTTAACACTTGCAGCTCTCTGGCGCCCCCCTTACTCTCAGATCAGATTAGGTACTGCACCCTGGGTAATTAGTCGCCAGAAAGGCTGCCTGCTATGTATTGGCTATTGGGCACGCTGCAGCGACGTGATAACTACTCCCACTCAGGCAGGAACAATAATTATCAACGCCGCAGTCGCTACAGCATCACTCAACAGTCTGCACACGGTATCGCCGCCACCAGTTTCGATTAAACGGGTCTGAAGCTAACCCAACACAACAGTAACAGTAGCATATTTCCCTTCAGAAGACTTAGGGTACGGTTTAGAACAGGAGAACGAACTAATATTAAATATTATATCCCATAAAAAATTAGGCAGTGCTTTATCAAAAAATATTTTATAAAGATGTTACAAATGAGACAATTGCAAATATGTACAAGGGTAATTATAACATAAAGGGAATAAATGAGAAAAAGTAACACTCACATGTTCAAAGCATGACAGGCACCCAGGCTAGGGCAGTTTTCCATAAGTCCCAGTTCATGGGATGTACTCAGCTCTTCCAGGAAAATAGGACAAGAAGAAAGCTGGGGATGTGTGCAGACAGTTATAGCTTAAGCCTGTAACATCCCAGAAAGGGGTTGGATCACCTCGTCCCTCCTACCTCTTCAGTTAACTCATTTTTTCTAATCTATATCTAATTTCGATAACTCCGCTACAAAACATGTTATAGTCCTAACAAAGCCATCATTCATCTCGGATTAACGTGAGCATTCTAATGAGATCAAATATGTCCTATCTGGGATACATATTTACAGAGAAATCCCTACTTCTTTACCAGATGGAGTTAGAAGCCCGTGTTTCGCGGGATGGGTAGATACACCGAGTGAGAATAAGAATATATATTTTCGTATTTCTAGCTTAAATCGTTTGCCTAATATCTAACAAAAACTAAACAAAGAATCTTTCATGGATCCTCGAAGTTTCTACTTCACTTATAGCTGAACAAGAGCTTACACAGGAAATGCCGGTCGTAAATACTTTTGGCTCTCCTAACCCCCACACTCTCTGAGAAGGAAAGCCAGGAATTTGCAGCTACAAACTGTTGCAGTATCACTCCAAGAAGGGGGGCTTAGCCCACGCAGGCTAGCAAGAGAACTACTTATGATATTTCATACCATATCGTGACACCTCCCCCTTTTGGTGTGCGCTAGGGAGGCAGTACCCCACGGTATGCCTCCATGGGCACCTCAGTAGGTTCACCCTGGCGGGAGAGTCCATCTGCATTCCCATGCTCTTTGCCCGTTTTGTGTTCAATGGTGAAGTCAAACTGCTGAAGGGCAAGGCTCCAGCGTAGCAACCTGCCGTTGGTTCCACACATGGCGTTTAGCCAGCGCAGAGGGTCGTGGTTGGTCACCACAGTGAAGGGGCAACCGTACAAGTAGGGCTGCAAACGCTGCAGGGCCCAGACTATGGCCAGGCACTCCTTCTCGATGGTGGAGTAGGCCACTTCCCTCGGCAAATGCTTCCGGCTCAGGCATTACACGGGGTGCTCTTGGTCCTCCGAGTCAACCTGGCTGAGCACAGCACCAAGGCCAAACTCGCTGGCGTCGGTCTGCATCAAGTACGGTCGACTGCTGTCGACTGCTTTCAACACAGGGGCGTTGCACAGTGCGGTTTTCAACGCCTGGAAGGCCCCCTCACAGCCTTCTGTCCAGTTGACGATGTGGGGTAGCTTCTTCCTGGTGAGGTCCGTCAAAGGTTTTGCCAGGCTACTATAGTGCTGTACGAAGCGCCTATAGTACCCTGCAGTGCCCAGGAAGGAAATCACCTGTTTCTTGGTCACGGGAGTGGGCCAGTTCACGATCACTCCCACTTTGTCAGGCTCTGGCTTCAGGGTGTTCCCGCCTACCCGGTGCCCCAGGTAGTGAACCTCCCTCATGCCCATCTGACACTTTCCCGGCTTGATAGTCAGTCCTGCTTGGTGAATTCGCCTGAGCACCTCCTTGAGATGCTGCAGGTGTTCCTTCCAGGAGGGACTGAAGATGGCAATGTCATCCAAGTACGCCACAACGTACTTCTCCAGTCCCTGAAGCAGGAGGTTGACGATCCACTGGAAAGTGGCAGGGGCATTCTTCATGCCGAAGGGCATGACCGTGGACTCGTACAGTCCGAAGGGCGTGATAAAGGCGGACTTCTCCTGCGCCTCGGGGCTCAGGGGAATCTGCAAGTATCCTCTACTCAAATCCATTATTGTCAGGTATTTTGCGCCAGCTAACTTCTCAAGCAGCTCCTCGATGCACGGCATGGGGTGCGCGTCAGAGGCTGTAATGGCGTTGAGCCCCCTGTAGTCCACGCAGAACCGGGTGGTCCGGTCCTTCTTTGGCAGGTCCTTCTTTGGCACGAGAACTACAGGTGAGGCCCACGCACTCTTTGACCGTCGAATCACCCCCAGCTGTAACATCTCATCGATCTCTTGGCGCATAATCTGCTGCACCTGGTCAGAGATTCGATAGGGTGTTCGCCGTAGTGGGGCGTGATTCCCGGTGTCCACCTCGTGGACTGCTAACTGAGTCCTCCCAGGTCGGTTGGAGAACACGACCCGGAAGGGTTCCAGTGTGGTTTTCAACTGCAACCGCTGGGATTCAGTTAACGAGGCGCTTACCTCCACGTCCTCGATGGACCCATTGGCCTTGGCTTGGGCCAGCATGTCCAGGAGGGTGTCTTCCTCCCCGTCTTCGGGCAAGCTGCAGACCGGTAGGACGAAAGGTTCACGTTCGTGATGAGCCTTCATCATGTTGACGTGAAAGGCCTTTCGCCTACCCCGAGTGTGGTCAAGCGTGACCACGTAAGTGACCGGGTTGAGCTGTTGGTGGACGACGTACGGGCTCTCCCAGGCTGCCTGAAGCTTATCCGTTGGTACGGGGACCAGCACCCACACCTTTTGACCCACGTGGTAGGTCCGCTCCCGGGCGTTCTGGTCGTACCAGTGCTTCTGATCAGCCTGAGCCTGCGTCATGTTGTCATGCACCAACTGCGTCAAGGTCTGCATCTTGTCACGGAAGCGCATGACATACTCTACTATAGACACTTCAGAAGGGTTCGGCTCCTCTTCCCAGGATTCTCTTACCAAACCGAGGGGTCCCCGGACTCGCCTGCCATACAGGAGCTCGAAGGGGGAGAACCCCGTCGAGGCCTGCGGAACCTCTCGGTAAGCGAACAGCAAGTGTGGGAGGTACCGCTCCCAGTCGCGCCCTTGAGTCTCAACCAGCATGCGTAGCATCTGTTTGAGGGTACCATTGAAGCGTTCACACAGGCCATTGGTCTGTGGGTGATACGCACTCGATACCAGGTGCTTCACCTGCATTCTCTTACAGAGAGCCTCCATTAGGCGAGACATAAATTGGGTCCCTTGATCAGTAAGCATTTCCCTGGGAAACCCTACACGTGAAAAGATGGCCAACAGGGCATCCGCCACCTTATCTGCCCTAGTTGATGACAGAGCTACTGCCTCTGGGTACCGGGTAGCGTAGTCTACCACAGTAAGGATGTATTGCTTTCCAGAGCTGCTGGGGACGGCCAGCGGGCCCACAATGTCCACCGCGATCCTCTGGAAAGGCTCCTCTATCACTGGCAAAGGGATCAGGGGAGCCTTAATAGCAGGCCCCGCCTTCCCCACTCTTTGACAGGTGACACAGAAGCGGCAGTAGTTTGACACATCTGTCCCCATCTTAGGCCAATAGAAGTGTTGAGACAGCCGGGCCTTAGTTTTGCTGATCCCCAAGTGTCCAGCTAGCGGGATCTCATGGGCAATCCGCAACAACTCACCCCGGAATTGCTGCGGGACGACCAGCTGTCTTTCCCTCAACCAGTCCTTTTGTGATTCTCCGGGTACTGTCTCCCGGTACAACCTTCCTCGTTCCCAGAACACCTTCTCCTTATCAGTCTCGGAGAAGTGCCTCCCGGCAAGTTGTCTCAAACTCTCTAGGCTCGCATCTGTGTGCAGAGCGGCCTGAAACTCCTGGCTAGGGGAAGCCAGAAGCGACGTCAGGGTCCATTCCCCACAGGAACCCTCTTGGACCTGCTCTGGGTCCACCTCTGGTTCAGTCACAGTGATGACTGAGGAGGGTCCGGAAGGCAGACAGTTATCTGCGTTCCGGGCACTCTGACTGCGGGTGACAGCAGCTACGTAGGCTGTCTCCCCGGGGGTTTCTACAGACCCATCAGCCGGCGCTGCTATGGGCTCTACCTCCCCATCCACCCCCCAACACTCCAGGGGCAGCGCTACTTATGGGCCAGTTACCTTCCTCGGTGGCACTGGTCACTTTCATGGCGTCACCTTCCTCACGGTTCCCATGCATCTCCCCATTTCCTGTAGCACCAACACTTGCCCCTGTTAGGGGTTCCTCAGCCGTCTCACTCCGCAGAGCGACGTGGCTGGGCACGCCTGTACCTATAGACACATTACCCTTCACAGAAAAATCATTATCAGGTTCAGTTGGCACAGGTAAAACATTTTCACCATCAATCCTAGGAAAAAAAATGGTTATTGGATGCATCATTACAAGATAAAGCATGGTCAGGTAACACATGCGATTTCCCATCATTATCATCATTATCATCAGGGTTAACGTTACCCTTATTAGTAGATTGGGGAGGGGTGTCAGGGACATAGTATGCAACCAACCTCCCCAAATCAGTCCCCAACAAAACATCAGTGGGCAAATTATCAGACAGCCCCACTTCCTTCACCCCGCTCCCAGCACCCCAATCAATAAAAACCCGGGCCATCGGTAAGGGACAGCTGATGCCCCCAATCCCAGTGACAGTTAGGGTTTTCCCCGGAATGATTTCTTCAGGGGCTGCCAGTTCGGGTAGGATGAGGGTTCGTTCAGCCCCGGTGTCCTTGAGGCCTGTAGTAACATGGCCTCCCACAGTGACGTACTGTACGTTGTCACACACCCTCCCAACCACACCACCCACCAAAAGAACTGCTGCATTAGGCCCTGGGGCCTTGGCTGGGGTGTTCTTCTGCTTGGTTGGGCAGGAGGGACTGATATGACCAGTCTGATGGCAGGTGAAACACTTGCGAGGTTCGGTGGTAGGTTTGGTGCTGTTGGCTACGGGGCCAGGACCTCTGGTGTGTTGGCTGGCAGGGGTACTGGCGTTGGTTGCAGGCTTACCCCCTCTCCAGCTGGTGGTGACTGGCTTCGGCACTTCCGATCTACGGTTGGCCTCATAGGCATCGGCAATCTGCGCTGCTTTCGTCACGTCTTTGGGTTCTCTGTCCATCACGAACTGTCGCACCTCAGCTGGGCAAAGATGAAAGAACTGGTCTTGGATCATCAGGTCTCGCAGCTGTGCGAAGGTGGTCACTGACAGTCCTTGGGTCCACTGGTCAAAGTGGGTCCCCAGTCCATGCACCACATCACTGTAACTGTCGTGTGGGCCACGTTGGAGGGTCCGGAACTTTCTACGGTACACCTCGGGTGTAAGCTGGTACTTGGCTATCAGAGCCTGCTTGATGGCCTCATAGTCACCATCTTGTTCTTGAGGGAGGGCAGCAAACGCCTCCAGAGCTTTACCTCTCAGCCCTGGTGTCAGGTATCGGGCCCATTCATCTGTAGGCAGCCGGTACTGTCTGCAGGCTTTCTCAAAGGCCCGCAGAAAAGTGTCCAAGTCTCCGTCCTTCTCCATAACAGGGAAGTGATCGGGCCGGGGCTTAGGTATCTGAGCGCTGCTGGGCTCACGGCTGGACTGGGACGACCCCTGCATTTGCAGTTGGGCTAACTGCAGCTGGTACTCCCGCTCCGCTTGCCGCTCGGCTCGCTGGGCCTGGGCCTCTCGCTCATGGTATTGCTGAATCAGCTGCCGATGTCCCTCTAGGTCATCTGCGGCGCATTGTTGCAGAGCCAGCTGCAGGAGGAGGTCTGCACCCCCCTGGTTGCCAGTAGGGCCCGTATTCAGTGGTTGGACCTCTGCTGCAGCACCATGTTCGTTTGTGCTGGCTTCTGCGGCCTGGCTTGGTCTGCTTCAAATTACACCAGTTCTGCGACCATTTGAGTCTTGGTCTTACCCTGGGGGTTCAGGCCATGGCACATGCATATCCCAGCAAGAAAGTCCTTCTTCTGGTGGTTGTACCAGGCTTCCCCTTTCGCAGCCATGGTTGCCAAATAAAAGATAGGATAGAAAAACGAAGAGAAGGGAGGGGATAATTACCAGTACGCAATTGTCTCAAGACTAATAAAACACTGAGTTCGTTCTCCAAACTTATTTGCGCAGAGTCCTCGCAAGAACTTTCTGCAAGTTTTTAGTGAGAGGAATGATTGCTCAAACCAAATCACTAATGCTCTAATATCCCACCGCCTTGCCACCAAATGTCAGGATTCCCCTGACCGCTGTCACCAATTGGTCTGGATTCACACCGTGATCGTCACCCCTACGTCACGGATTGAGGTGACTTTAGGCCAACAGACGGCTATCACATGTGCAGGGGGGCTTATCTTAGTTATCCCTCCACTCCACGATGTGATGAAAAACCACACACAAGGCTATTGACCTCTTAGTTTACAGCAGGGGCTTATTCTAGGTATCCCACTGCTTTTCTATATACCACGAACTGCAGGGATTTATGTATATCCCGCTTACAGTTCCACTTAACACTTGCAGCTCTCTGGCGCCCCCCTTACTCTCAGGTCAGATTAGGTACTGCACCCTGGGTAATTAGTCGCCAGAAAGGCTGCCTGCTATGTACTGGCTATTGGGCACGCTGCAGTGACGCGATAACTACTCCCACTCAGGCAGGAACAATAATTATCAACGCCGCAGTCGCTACAGCATCACTCAACAGTCTGCACACGGTATCGCCGCCACCAGCTTCGATTAAACGGGTCTGAAGCTAACCCAACACAACAGTAACAGTAGCATATTTCCCTTCAGAAGACTTAGGGTACGGTTTAGAACAGGAGAACGAACTAATATTAAATATTACATCCCATAAAAAATTAGGCAGTGCTTTATCAAAAAATATTTTATAAAGATGTTACAAATGAGACAATTGCAAATATGTACAAGGGTAATTATAACATAAAGGGAATAAATGAGAAAAAGTAACACTCACATGTTCAAAGCATGACAGGCACCCAGGCTAGGGCAGTTTTCCATATGTCCCAGCTCATGGGATGTACTCAGCTCTTCCAGGAAAATAGGACAAGAAGAAAGCTGGGGATGTGTGCAGACAGTTATAGCTTAAGCCTGTAACATCCCAGAAAGGGGTTGGATCACCTCGTCCCTCCTACCTCTTCAGTTAACTCATTTTTTCTAATCTATATCTAATTTCGATAACTCCGCTACAAAACATGTTATAGTCCTAACGAATCCATCATTCATCTCGGATTAACGTGAGCATTCTAATTAGATCAAATATGTCCTATCTGGGATACATATTTACAGAGAAATCCCTACTTCTTTTACTTCGCGGGATGGGTAGATACACCGAGTGAGAATAAGAATATATATTTTCGTATTTCTAGCTTAAATCGTTTGCCTAATATCTAACAAAAACTAAACAAAGAATCTTTCATGGATCCTCGAAGTTTCTACTTCACTTATAGCTGAACAAGAGCTTACACAGGAAATGCCGGTCGTAAATACCTTTGGCTCTCCTAACCCCCACACTCTCTGAGAAGGAAAGCCAGGAATTTGCAACTACAAACTGTTGCAGTATCACTCCAAGAAGGGGGGCTTAGCCCACGCAGGCTAGCAAGAGAACTACTTATGATATTTCATACCATATCGTGACAGTCCCGAGCTGGGTGGCGCTGAGCAGGGAGTTCCTGGAGATGTGCTGTTGTTACCTGGCAGTGCAGCTGCTGATGATGCGATTTTCTACGCCGGTAACAATAGAGTGCGGCAGTAATAGAGGATGGGGTAATTCATTTCTGTCATGTCCGGGGGGGTGGGAGGATGGGGGCATACAATGGCTGGGAGCTTATGTTCCCGGGGATGCTTGATTTCTCCCACCTAGTCAGTCTGCTGAGGTGTTGTGGAGTGGGAAAACTGTTGCTCATAGCAACCAATCACAGCTCAGCTTCTTTTTAAACAGCTCTGGTGAAATGAAAGATGCTTAGTGATTGGGTCGGGCTGTGTGGAGTGGGCATGGCTGATACACAAACTCATTTTCATATACCATCTATATATATAATTGTCTAAGGGTTTGTCTGTCTGTCTGTCCTGGAAATCCCGCGTCTCTGATTTGTCGAGGCCTTGTGGCCACAAGGCCTCGACCAATCAGCGACGGGCACAGCATAGCGACGATGTCATAAAGGTTGCCTCGACCAATCAGCGATGGGCACAGTCTGCCGCGAATTCGCCTCGACCAATCAGCGACGGGCACAGTATCGACGTAGATGTCATAAAGGTTGCCTCGACCAATCAGCGACGGGCACAGTCTGCCGCGAATTCTGGAATCATCATTGTCCATATACTACGGGGACATGCATATTCTAGAATACCCGATGCTTTAGAATCGGGCCACAATCTAGTATATCTATAAATATAATTGTCTAAGGGTTTTTCTGTCTGTCTGTCCTGGAAATCCCGTGTCTCTGATTGGTCGAGGCCTCGACCAATCAGCGACGGGCACAGCATGGCGACGATGATGTCATAAAGGTTGCCTCGACCAATCAGCGACGGGCACAGTCTGCCGCGAATTCGCCTCGACCAATCAGCGACGGGCACAGTATCGACGTAGATGTCATAATGGTTGCCATGGCGACGATGATGTCATAAAGGTTGCCTCGACCAATCAGCGATGGGCATAGTCTGCTGCGAATTCGCCTCGACCAATCAGCGACGGGCACAGTATCGACGTAGATGTCATAATGGTTGCAATGGCGATGATGATGTCATAAAGGTTGCCCCGACCAATCAGCGACGGGCATAGTCTGCAGCGAATTCTGGAATCATCCTACGGGGACATGCATATTCTAGAATACCCGATGCGTTAGAATTGGGCCACAATCTAGTATATGTGATTATATATATATATATATATATATATATATATATATATATATATATATATATACACATACTAGATTGTGGCCCGATTCTAACGCATCGGGTATTCTAGAATATGCATGTCCCCGTAGTATATGGACAATGATGATTCCAGAATTCGCGGCAGACTGTGCCCGTTGCTGATTGGTCGAGGCAACCTTTATGACATCATCGTCGCCATGGCAACCATTATGACATCATCGTCGCTGTGCCCGTCGCTGATTGGTCGAGGCAACCTTTATGACATCATTGTCGCCATGGCAACCATTATGACATCATCATCGCTGTGCCCGTTGCTGATTGGTCAAGGCCGCCAGGCCTCGACCAATCAGAGACGCGGGATTTCCAGGACAGACAGACAGACGGAAAAACCCTTAGACAATTATATATATAGATATATATATATATCTATATATAGAGAGAGAGATTACTGGTGTACAATTATCAGCACCTCATATTTTTTACTTTTTTTTGGAAAATACGTAAAGTGTACGTAAAGACTCAATAGTTAGTATTGTCCATTATTATTATTTTTTTAAGACTTTTGCCCTTCTCACTACCATGCTGAATATTACATTCTGAGCCCAAGTCTGACTTATAGCCACCCATTCTTGCCTAATTAGTGCTTGGAGTTGATCACAATTCCCGTGTTTTTATTTGTTCATTCTGTTTTTGAGTATTCACCTCAGGTTCGCTATAGGCTTAAGATTTGAGGAGTTTCCTGCCATGGTCTCAAAATTTCAAGGTTTTGTTTCAACAAGCAACTTGGCTATCACTTTTGCCTTGTGACATTGTCACCATCATGCTTGACAAAGCATCGTTCATCATCACCAAATTGCTCCTGGACCCTTGGGAGAAGTTACTCTTGGAGAAGGTTGGATGAAAAGTAACCAGGCACAAGTAGTCTCTGGCTGCTTTAATGTTGGTGTGACAAGATTCATGGTAGTGGTCAGCCTTTTTTCTCCAGATATCCAATCTTCCAGATATCCCAAACAATCTAAAAGGCTGACTGGTATTCCAGTGTCAACCAAACCCCAAATTTCATTGTACGACCTCACAAATGTTCTTTAGGCTGAGGGGGCATACATTTTCAAAGACACAATCAAAAAGCCTGTGCTATCTCCTGTGTGGACAAGAGGCCTTCTCCTGACTTAAATACAACCTAGATAGACTCCTATAGGCCAGGGGTCACTCTTGCGTGTGTAATGGGCGAGTCTCATCAATTGCCGGCACTAGGGACCAGAGTGTGCGGCTGCATGCATTTCTATGCAGCTGAATGCTTCGGTCCAAACTGACAGCAGCAGTGCCAGGAATTGGCACAAGTTTCTCACATTACACACACAAGTGTAACTCTGGGCCATATAGTGAAAAGCAATACATTATCATTGCTATCATTAGAATACAATTTATTAAGACTTTATTCTGAAATTATTTACATATGAAGTCTGAAGCTACCTTCCCTTTTTGCACGTTTGCATTGCAGAGTTGTGTATTTATGCCAAGAAGCCGGATGTTGTAACACAAGTCTTATCTCACGTAACTGTAACCGGGCAGATGAGGCAGTATTCAGGTTCTACATCTGAAGTCCACTTTACGTGGTGGGTAAACCAACAGTGATCTAGCTGACTTTTCCTATAAGAGTATCAGCATCAGCACAAATGGAAGCTCTGCCAGGGCAGAAACCCGACAGCATAAATGATAGGATACATGGAATTATACGACAGTACAACATCACCCATGCTCCTGCCAACTCATACAACAAAGCTTCATTCTAAGCATTTGTTAACAAATGGTCTCATTAAAGTAGGAAAACACACAAACTCTTTCCTTCCTTTACATTAGACATGCTGTGTATATTGCCAAACACATTATTTCATAAAATCTCCATTATGTCTTTTATGATAATTGTCAATGACTAATCAGGAATATAAATTGCATTTCACAGTTGCTGGTGAAGATGGGAAAAATATCAGTTTAGGAGCTTCAGGATATAAGTGCATTTCCTTGACACTTTAAACTAAGTTATGAAAAGTGCATGCAGCAGGAATTCTGTACCCAATATACCTTCATTACAAGCAATATCTGCTTCCACCACATTCAGTGCCCTTCTCGGTGTGCTGGAACCTCAGCAGTACTTCATGGTTGGAATTCTTACACACTACTTGACCAAAGAGAAAATAATCAGCACCTACATTACCATGATTTAACCCCTTCCCAACCAGGCGATTCTCCATTTTCATTTTTCCCTCCCAATATTCCAGATGCTATCGACTGATATTGCTGTGTATAGTAAAAATGATTACATTATTGGTGTGTATAGCAAAAATCACAGTCTCCAATGAAGGCCAGTAATAGGCTTGCTTTAATAGGTGTACATCGTGTCAGGCACGGAGGTCTTCTACAGACAACCGGGGGATCATGGTAACCCATCAGCACCCCACGATTGAATTGTGCAGCCACCAATGGGTGGTTTGAACAACATTCCCTCCAGGAAAGAGATTGACAATGACATTTAACACATGCACAGACACAGACAGCGTTCCGTCCACTAGCAGCAGATGATGGCTAAATAACACAGCCATCTTCTGCTAGCAAATTTGTAGGCCCGGTTCATGAGCCAACATTAAACACAGGGAGCAGATATTCTATTGCACCGGTATGTCGAACATCAGAAAGGAGTCAGTCAGCAAAAAAGACTGTTCAAAGCAAGCGCAAGGTGCACCCATGGAGTGGCTGAGCAGTCCAGTGCTGCTCTCTTTCTACTCATTTTCCATCTCTTTGCGAGAGCAACGCTAGAGAGTAGATGGAAGGAAAATATTCAATCATGCCAAGAGTGCATTATGTTCACTTTTTAGCTTACATGCATACTTCACTTAGATAATCCCCCTAAAAAAACAAAATTTACAGAAAAAAGACAAACAAAGCTTAGGATAATCATTCTTCAATTGGTTTTCATTAAAAGTTTTGCACGTTTTATCTTTTGTAGTTCTGTGTTACACGGACTATAGGTGGCTGCAGGATGAGATATCTGAGAAGTGGTCTTTGACCTCGTTCTAATAGTCTGACAAGAGCGTTCACTCCTCTCAGCCCAAACATTACAACATTTTTAATGAAAACGAACTGAAAAAAAGTTAACTTAAAGGGAAGGTGCCATCAAAAAATTTTTTTTTTCAGAAATTGTAAAAATGTAAAGAATTAATGATTACATTTTCTTAAAAAATATTATCATTTGTTTATAATTTAGTAAAATATGAAAAATAATTTGAAAAGTTTTGGAATTTCCACTTTTCAACACTAGGGGGAGCAGCTGCTGAAATTTCAGAAAAACCTAGTGTACAAATAGCTCACATTACTGCACTGCAGTAATTATGGGCGGAGTCTACTGACCTGTGTGATGTCTCCTCTCCTCTCCTTCTGGGTGTTTGCTAAGGGATTAGAGAGGATGATATTCAGGAACCCAGTGAGCAGCCATTTTGTTGGTGACTGCAGAGTATGGCTGCCGTCACACTATCAGTATTTGGTCAGTATTTTACCTCAGTATTTGTAAGCCAAAACTAGGAGTGGAACAATCAGAGGAAAAGTATAATAGAAACATATGCACCACTTCTGTATTTATCACCCACTCCTGGTTTTGGCTACAAATACTGAGGTAAAATACTGACCAAATAATGATAGTGTGAAGGCAGCCTTATACTGACAAGTAGACAGTCACCGAGGATGGCAGGCAGCAAAAGGATTCTGGGAGATATATGGTGGAGGGAGCAGGGTGACAGCAGCACAGAGTATTTCAGGAGAGCAGTGTGCTGGTCTATAGGGGCCCCCTGTTTGGTGCGCGGAGCAGCCAGGGATTGTACATAGGGCGCGGTCTTTTATACACATGGATGGACCTTCTGCTCCACAGAAATCCAGGAAACATTTCTGCGGATTGATGGCCTGGTCTGATCCAGACTTTGCATGCAGACCCCACTCCCCTCCTCAGATCCTGTCTTCTCCATCCTGTCCTGGCGATGTGTGAAAGCGAGGCGACAGGCGCAGTCTGGGGTGACGCTGGGAAGGAAATGTAGCCATATAGTAACGATAAAAATGAGACCCCTCTCTTCAGCTGCCTCACCAGCCCTGACTGCACCTAACTGGAGGTCATGCTTTACCCTCTATTACCCCAGACCCGCGTGCAGGTGCTCAGCCAGAACCACCATAGAATGGGTCCGCTTTCTGAAGATAATACTGCCATAGTGTTCTCGCATAATACCGCCATATAGATCACACACAATACTATCAAATAGATCACACAATACTGTCATACAGTTCTCACATAATACCACCATATAGATCACACATAATACCGCCAGTGTTCTCACATACCGCCATATAGATCACACATAATACTGCCAGTGTTCTCACATACCGCCATATAGATCACACATAATACCGCCAGTGTTCTCACATACCACCATATAGATCACACATAATACCGCCAGTGTTCTCACATACCACCATATGCTTCTCACATAATACCGCCATATAGATCACCCATAATGCCGCCACATAGATCTCACATGTATTGTAAATAAAGACTCGGCCAGAATAAAGTCCTTTATTAATCTTTTTTATACCATACCGAACACATAATCCTCGACTCCCTCATCTCCCATAACAAAAATAATAAACCACAATGGGGAAAGACACGCAGGGGGGAGAGGAGTGCATAGGAGAGGATTAGATACTGACTGCTGAGCCGTGTATCTAATCCTATCTTGTGTGATACTGTACACAGGACAGGATTAGCTACACAAGACTAGATTAGCTACACAGGACAGAGGTAGCAGTGGTAGATGGTATATAGAGGCAGGCAGCAGTGGTAGATGGTATATAGAGGCAGGCAGCAGTGGTAGGTGGTATATAGAGGCAGGCAGCAGTGGTAGGTGGTATATAGAGGCAGGCAGCGGTGGTATACAGGGGCAGGCAGCGGTGGTATACAGGGGCAGGCAGCGGTGGTATACAGGGGCAGGCAGCGGTGGTATACAGGGGCAGGCAGCAGTGGTATACAGGGACAGGTAGCAGTGGTAGATGCATAAGAAAATAAAAACTCTGTACTTACCTTCAGTCCTCTCCCAGGAAGTGCTGAGTCATGTTCAGGGCAGAGCAGTGTGACGATCTCCCTGCTCTGCTCTGAACAGGTAGGCAGTGAGCAGTGATTGCAGCCTGTGCTGTAATAATAAGTACAGGCTGCAATCACAGCTCCTGGTTGCAGATACTCACCTCGAACCTCTCTTCCCAGCAGCAGCTTCTCCCTGGCAGCTCCTGATATGATCGCACACACTGAGCTGTGTGTGCGATGACAGAGGAAAAAAAACAAAATGGCCGCGATCTCCTCTCACAGCTGTGACGTAGCAGCCCAGGGGGCGTGCCCAAGTCACAGCTGAGAGGCAGGAGGAGCGGTCGGAGCCCGACTGTTGGCTCCTCTGCCCATGGCTGCCGTAAGTGAGGAGTGCAAGTGTCGTGCCCAGACACTTACACCCACACTAATGAAAATGGCGGCCTCCAGTGGCAAAAGTAAAAATGAATAAATAAAAAAGTATTAAAGTACTACATTTACATTTGTATTAAAAATAATTGATTACATAATCAATAATTATTAATACAAAAACTAAAATCACGGCACCCTCCCTTTAAGCCCGAAATATATACCGTACATATATACAGTGGGGCAAAAAAGTATTTAGTCAGTCAGCAATAGTGCAAGTTCCACCACTTAAAAAGATGAGAGGCGTCTGTAATTTACATCATAGGTAGACCTCAACTATGGGAGACAAACTGAGAAAAAAAAATCCAGAAAATCACATTGTCTGTTTTTTTAACAATTTATTTGCATATTATGGTGGAAAATAAGTATTTGGTCAGAAACAAAATTTCATCTCAATACTTTGTAATATATCCTTTGTTGGCAATGACAGAGGTCAAACGTTTTCTGTAAGTCTTCACAAGGTTGCCACACACTGTTGTTGGTATGTTGGCCCATTCCTCCATGCAGATCACCTCTAGAGCAGTGATGTTTTTGGCTTTTCGTTTGGCAACACGGACTTTCAACTCCCTCCAAAGGTTTTCTATAGGGTTGAGGTCTGGAGACTGGCTAGGCCACTCCAGGACCTTGAAATGCTTCTTACGAAGCCACTCCTTCGTTGCCCTGGAGGTGTGCTTTGGATCATTGTCATGTTGAAAGACCCAGCCACGTTTCATCTTCAATGCCCTTGCTGATGGAAGGAGGTTTGCACTCAAAATCTCACGATACATGGCCCCATTCATTCTTTCATGTACCCGGATCAGTCGTCCTGGCCCCTTTGCAGAGAAACAGCCCCAAAGCATGATGTTTCCACCACCATGCTTTACAGTAGGTATGGTGTTTGGAGGAAAAAGAATACTGAGTTGCATCCATCAAACACGACAAGTTGTGTTTCTACCAAACAGTTCCAGTTTGGTTTCATCAGACCATAGGATATTCTCCCAAAACTCCTCTGGATCATCTAGCAAACTTCAGACGGGCCCGGACATGTACTGGCTTAAGCAGTGGGACACGTCTGGCACTGCAGGATCTGAGTCCATGGTGGCGTAGTGTGTTACTTATGGTAGGCCTTGTTACATTGGTCCCAGCTCTCTGCAGTTCATTCACTAGGTCCCCCCGTGTGGTTCTGGGATTTTTGCTCACCGTTCTTGTGATCATTCTGACCCCACGGGGTGGGATTTTGCGTGGAGCCCCAGATCGAGGGAGATTATCAGTGGTCTTGTATGTCTTCCATTTTCTAATTATTGCTCCCACTGTTGATTTCTTCATTCCAAGCTGGTTGGCTATTGCAGATTCAGTCTTCCCAGCCTGGTGCAGGGCTACAATTTTGTTTCTGGTGTCCTTTGACAGCTCTTTTGTCTTCACCATAGTGGAGTTTGGAGTCAGACTGTTTGAGGGTGTGCACAGGTGTCTTTTTATACTGATAACAAGTTTAAACAGGTGCCATTACTACAGGTAATGAGTGGAGGAAAGAGGAGACTCTTAAAGAAGAAGTTACAGGTCTGTGAGAGCCAGAAATCTTGATTGTTTGTTTCTGACCAAATACTTATTTTCCACCATAATATGCAAAAAAAATGATAAAAAAACAGACAATGTGATTTTCTGGATTTTTTTTTTTTCAGTTTGTCTCCCATAGTTGAGGTCTACCTATGATGTAAATTACAGATGCCTCTCATCTTTTTAAGTGGTGGAACTTGCACTATTGCTGACTGACTAAATACTTTTTTGCCCCACTGTATATATATACACATTACATGTACTGCCTTTTGATTTCAGTAGGGACTATGGCATGCCGAATTTTATGAATTGGTACATCACAAAGGTAGTGAACACTAGCTGTTATTAAAAGTGGGAAACATTTTCTATATCCATCTATATATCCATACATCCATCTATCTATACATCCATCTATCTATACATCCATCTATCTATACATCCATCTATCTATACATCCATCTATACATCCATCCATCTATACATCCATCCATCTATACATCCATCTATACATCCATCTATACATCCATCTATACATCCATCTATACATCCATCTATACATCCATCTATACATCCATCTATACATCCATCTCTATCCATCTCTATCCATCTCTATCTATACTAGATGGCAGCCCGATTCTAAAGAATCGGGAGTCTAGAATCCATATATACTTTATTTATTCAAATGTAAGAATAATACAATTAATAAATAATAGTAAGAAAGAACAAAAATAATAGGCAGTATATGGAGAAAACACCAAACAAAAGTTCAAAATTGGTGTGAAAATGTCACTGAACCACTTCACAACTAAATATATATAGTTTTGGTAAATGGTATTATCATTTTTTTGACGAAATTCGGCAGGAGCTTGAAGAGCAACGTCACTGGGCCCGCCTCCACGCAGTAGAAACTTGCTGTGAGGTAAAAATTCAAAAATCACACCAAAATGGCGGGCGGAGTGTGTCACAGTACGGCACGTTTCTGATTGGTTGCCGCCTGCTGCGAGCGACCAATCAGACACTGGACACTGTTGACGTCACTTATCTCCAGACATTAGCTCCGGACAGGAAGTTGGCACAAATTGCAGGAAGTAGTATTCTAGGCAATTATATATTAGATATATTATAGAAAATGTTTCCCACTTTTAATAACTCACAGCTAGTGTTCACTACCTTTGTGATGTACCAATTTATAAAATTCGGCATGCGATAGTCCCTACGGATATCAAAAGGCAGTACATGTAATGTATGGACGTGCCAGCTATGGCTGGTGAATGTGCTAAGTAGGGGGGGGGGGGGGGGCACCCTTGCCTATTGAGTCTAAATCCCCTCATAGGCATTATTATAATTTTTTTTTTTTTTTTTAAGTAGAAACTTGCTTGCTTGCAGGTAGATATTTTATGATCGTTGACAATGACAGGATTTTTGGTTGCTTACCGTAACATCTGCTTCTCGGAGCCTTCATTGGGGGGCACAGGAACCATGGGTGTATGCTGCTGCCACTATGCACAAAAAAAGTTAGCTCCTCCTCTGCAGTGTACACCCCACCAATTGGCAATCTGAACCTCAGTTAGTGAGAAAGCAGTAGGAGAAAAATGATAAGGTTGAAAGAACATAACCACAACTATAAAAACTGTGAGCATGAGAACAGTCATAGAACACAGAACAACAGAAACTGAACAATCATGGGAGGGTGCTGTGTCCCCCAATGAAGGCTCCGAGAAACAGATTTCACGGTAAGCAACCTGTTTTTTCTATCGCCTCATTGGGGGACACAGGAACCATGGGACGTCCAAAGCCGTCCCTGGGGTGGGAAAACAGACTTCCATCAGGTCAGAGGACTCACCACTGCTGCCTGCAAGATCCTTCTGCCTAGGCTGCTATCCGCCGAAGCATAGGTATGGACCTTGTAAAATTTGGCGAACGTGTGGATGGAAGACTGGGTTGCCGCTTTGCAAAGCTGTAGGGCAGAAGCCGACTGCCCGGGTAGAGTGAGCCTTAATCCCAGAAAGGGGCACTCTGTTCTTGACCAGGTAAGCCTCCAAAAGTGCCGTTCTGATCCAGCGAGCAATAGTTGCCCTTGGAACCCGGCAGGCCTCTAAGCGTGCCATAAGGAATGATGAAAAGAGAATCAGTCTTCCGGAAAGAGGCCGTTCTAGCCAGGTAGATCCTCACTGCCCTGACTAGGTCCAGCTTGTTCAACGATCGCTCCAGAGGATGAGTCGGAGCTGGACAAAAGGAAGGTAGAACGATGTCCTCGTTGAGGTGGAAACCACCTTAGGAAGGAAGGCAGAGGCCTCAGGACCACCTTGTCCTGGTGGATAACCAGGAAAGGAGGTCGGCAAGAAAAGGCCACCAACTCGGAAACACGCCGGATAGAGGTGATGGCTACAAGAAAAGCCACCTTCCAGGATAGAACTGACAGGGAGACCTCCCTGAGAGGCTCAAAGGGGGAACCCCTCAGAACCTCCAGCACAAGATTAAGATCCCAAGAGTCTGCAGGAGCCCTGTAGGGAGGGACAGCATGGGCCACTCCTTGAAGGAAGGTCTTGACCTGTGGCCGAGAAGACAACGTCTTCTGGAAGAATATGGCGAGCGCAGAAACCTGCACTTTAGAGCAGAGGTCCCCAACTCCAGTCCTCAAGGCCCACCAACAGGTCATGTTTTCAGGATTTCCTTTGCATTGCACAGGTGATGCAATTATTACCTGGGCAAGACTAAGGAAATCCTGAAAACATGACCTGTTGGTGGGCCTTGAGGACTGGAGTTGGGGACCTCTGCTTTAGAGAACCAAGGGCAAGGCCAGCATCTAGTCCTGCCTGAAGGAAGGCCAAAATGGAAGGAAGAGAAAAGGACATAGGTGGAACGCGGTTGGACTCGCACTAAGAGAAGTAAGCCTTCCAGGTACGATAGTAGATCCTGGAAGACGAAGGCTTCCTAGCCTGGATCATAGTGTGAATCCCTTGATCCGAAAGGCCGGATGCTCTTAGAACTGCGGTCTCAACAGCCACGCCGTCAAACTGAGCGACCGAGAATTCGGGTGGCAGATCGGACCCAGAGACAGCAGATCGGGTCTGTCTGGAAGCCGCCAGGGGGCGTCCGCGAGAAGGTTGACGATCTCCGCAAACCAAGATCTCCTGGGCCAATCCGGAGCGATCAGAATGACCGGCACCCCTTTCGCCTTGATCTTTTTTTAACAGCTTGGGAAGCAAGGGCAGGGGGGAAACAGATAGGGTAGCACGAACTGCGACTAAGGAATAGCCAGAGCGTCGACGCCCACTGCGAACGGATCGCAGGATCTGGAGACCAACCGAGGGACCTTCCTGTTCATTCGGGACGCCGTGAGGTCCACATCCGGAGTCCCCCATCAAAGACAAATCTGATGGAAGAGCTCCTGATGCAAGGACCATTCCCCTGCCGCAAGGCCCTCACGGCTGAGGAAGTCGGCGGCCCAATTGTCCACGCCAGGGATATGCACCACGGATATCACCGGAACCGTTGCCTCTGCCCAAAGGAGGATCTTGGATACTTCGGCCAAGGACAGAGAACTCAGAGTCCCCCCCTGGTTTTTGACATATGCCACTGCTGTGGCATTGTCTGTCTGGATTCGAATTGGCAGACGCCTGAGAATCCTTTCCCAGTGAAAGGACAGAAAGATGGCCCGAATCTCAAGGACATTGATCGGCAGAGCTGATTCCTGCGCCGACCAACGACCCTGAACAGTCAGGTGGCGAAACACAGTACCCCAACCACCTGCCAGTGAACTGGAAGGAAGGACCTGCCCTGGGAGATGAGAGGTGACGTCAGCCACCAGTTGAGGGACCGTTTGACCCTGGGCGAAAGCAGAATCGGGCGATTCAGAGAAAGGACAGAACCTGTCCCACTGTGAGAGAATAGCCTGCTGAAGTGGTCTCGAGTGAAATTGGGCAAAGAGAATCGCTTCCTATGTAGCAACCATCCTTCCCAGAACCTTCATGGCCGATCGGAGGAGGGAAGTCGAGGGCCCTGGAGCAAGCGAACTTCCTGACAAAGGATGGATCTCTTGTCTTCAGGGAAGGAAGACTCTGGTCTGACGAGTGTCAAAGAGCATGCCCAGAAAAATGAGGCGCTGAGAAGGAATAAGGCAGGACTTCTTCTGGTTGACAAGCCACCCGAAAAGGGCTAGGGTGTCGAGGACGATGGACAGACTTTCGTGAGCCTGAGAAAAGGACGGAGCCTTGATGAGGATGTCATCGAGTTACGGAAAAAGAACCAGGCCTCTGACCCTCAAGATGGCCATCAGCGCTGCCATGAGCTTCGTGAAAACCCTGGGGGCGGTTGCGAGACCGAACGGCAGGGAGACAAACTGAAAATGCTCCTGATGTACTGCAAAATGCAGGAATCTGTGATGTCCCGGGAAGATCGGGACATGGAGGTTGGCGTCCTGGATGTCTATGGAGCACAGGAATTCCTGAGCCTCCATGGAAGCAATTACTGAAAGAAGGGATTCCATCCTGAAGTGTCTCAGACGAACACTCTTGTTCAGCAATTTTAGATCCAGAATGGGACGAACCTTGCAGTCTTTTTTCGGTACCACAAAAAGATTCGAATAGATACCTGTGAACTGTTCTTTTTCTGGGACGGGAACGATTACCCCGGATTTGAGGAGAGAAACGATGGCTGCAAAGAAACCTGGAACTAGAGCGGGATCTCTTGGAGGTCGGGATTCGAAGAGACGATCTTGGGGCTGTGAAATGAACTCTATTTTGTATCCTGAGGATACAACTTCCCTGACCCATGTGTCCTCTACTGAGGAGATCCAGACATCCCTGAAGAAGAGGAGACTGCCGCCCAGCCTGGGAAGTGGGCTGCGACCTAGACGAGAGTCATGCCGAGGTGGATCTTCCAGACCTAGACCTGGAGGATCTACCTGGGGGGGAAGTGGGAATGCCAGGAAGGGGTGGGTCTGAAGGATACCACTTTCCTCTCTTGACGTGCCTGCAGGCTGGTAAGGGACTTTTTTGAAGACAGATCCGCCTGCCAGGCCTTGAGCCAAACGGTGCGGCGGATGGCAACATTACTGGACGTCTGAGTAGCACAAGACGCGGCGTCCAGGGAAGCAGAAATCAAATATTCCCCAGCGTGAGAAATTTGGGTGGCGAGTTCCACCTGCTGTTCTGGTGGACCTTCGGCCAGGATGCCCAGAAGGAGTTGTTTGGCCCATTCGGATATAGACTTCGCAACCCAGGTTGAAGCAAAGGTTGGACATAGGGTAGACGTGGCTGCTTCGAAGGCCGACTTTGCAAAGGATTCTATGATTCTATCGTTGGAATCTTTCAGAGATGCTCCACCAGACAGCGAGAGGACTGTTGGTGGATAGTCTAGAAACTGGTGGGTCCACAGAGGGAGAGGAAGTCCAGTTGGCGATGAGATCCGGAGAAAAAGGATATAAGACGCCAAGGCGCTTTCCTCTCTGAAAGTGTCTGGTCAGATTCTCTCTTTCTCTGGCCAGAAGCTCATCAAATTCAGGATGAGGAGAGAAAACCTTGGGGGGTGGTTTGGACTGTAAACGAAACCGCCTGATCTACGGGTTCTGTAGAGGAATCTTTGATGCCAAATGTATGGTTGACCGCTAATGAGACTCTGAACCGTATCCCTCATGCTGGCGATTTGGTTTGAGTCCAGTTCCAAATTATACTCCGAAGGCGCATCAGAGAACGCCTCGCCTGATTTAGGGGAGGAGGACAGGGGGAAGCCGACCACAGAAGGACCGTGGGGCAAGATGGAACGGGAAGAGGACTCAGACCGGCGTTCCTGTCTGGATCTTTTGCGACCTACATTGGAAGTCTTGGATGGAGCCTGCTGCGACCCACTGGCAACGGCGGGAGCCTGCAGGGGCAACTGATTGAAAAGGACACAAGGGTCTGGGAAACCAGTGTTAGATCCGCTACCGATTGTGACAAGAGAGGAAGCCCAGCCTGGGATGGAGGCTTCAAGCGGAGCAGCAGGGGGAACCTGGGCAGTGGGCATAATGGGGTTGCTGCAGGCCTGACAGAGGGGAGAGGACTGACCTGAGGGAAGTTTGCAGTTACAAGACTAACACAGAAAGTGTTTGACTAAAGCAGAGGAAGAAGTAGGAGGACGAGAGCGACCTGCCTTAGAATTAGACATGATGAACGAGTCCCTGAGGAATGCCAGAAGGTTGGGGGACAGGAAGGCAGGGGAGAGTGTCAGTCTGCAGTGCAGAGCTACTCACAGCAGGCGAAGCATTGTCCAGATGGAAGGCTGCACGGTTTTAAAGGTGCTCTTCAGAAACGAGGGTCCTTCAGGCAGGGGTACAGGCAGTCAGGGAAGACTTCTGGGACACTCTCCAGTCCGGAGCTTACTGCAGGCCTGACAGAAGCAGGGGGGAGATGGCGACTGGAAGGGATAAGGACGCCAGGATTCGCGCTCTTGGAGGGGGAGAAGCAAGGCGTTCCTGGCGCTGAAAAGAAATCCTACAGCGGCACAGGAGATGGGCGGAGCTAACCGCCAGGCAGGAGCACCAATATGGCGCTGGTGGGCGGAGCTCACCGAGGAGGAGATAGTCAGGCGGGAGAAAAACCCGCCAGAGGGATAAGGAAGTGGGCGGAGTTGCAGAAGCCGGGGCCTAAATTAGAAGCCAGCGACCGCCGGAGAGGGCCGCAGAACCGGAAAGCGTGCGGCCACCGGGAAAAGCGGTGCGGCTGACTGCAGGGCCGCCACGCCGGGACAGAAACAGTGTGGCCGCAGGAAAAGCAAGGCCGAGCTCAGAAAACGGTGCGGCCGCCAGAAAAGAGACAGCGCGGCGGCCACAAAGGCTGCCCGGCGAATGGAGCGATGACCTCGTCCCCATGTGTCCGCCGATTGTCTGTAGACCGCACTCCTGCCTGCGGTCACAAAGGATGCCCCGGATTTGAGGAGGGACTAAAATGAACCTGAGGGTAGGGGTAGATGAAATACTCACCTAAAGCATCCCACGCCATCCGTTACTAACCTCAAACCAGGGAAGGTATCAGACGTTCAGGGAGCTGGTGATGGACGTCCTCGTCTCCGCAACCGACAGGCTCTGGTTGGCGTATGGGTGGGGGACGGAGCTAGGACCGATCTTCTAAGCACGCTTGTGTTCTAGGGTCTTGGTCCTGCTGTCGGATCTATGAAGATACGGGGTGGCAGTACACGCCGTACTCATAGTCTGTATTGTGGGATTACAGTTGTGACTTCACACTGTATCCCTCCGGAAAACCTGGAAGAAAAACGACGCACACTGAGGTAGATAAGGGTCTAATGAAAGACCCGTGTCCACCTCCTACCTGACACTAAGCTACACTGAGGTTCAGATTGCCAGTTGGTGGGGTGTACACTGCAGAGGAGGAGCTAACTTTTTTGTGCATAGTGTCAGCAGCATATACACATGGTTCCTGTGTCCTTCAATTAGGCGATAGAGAAAAACCATCTATGGGAACTATGTTCAAAGGTCTCCATTCTTAAATAAAAGATTTCCAATTGTCCAACTTTTTTTTTCTCCAAATTTGGCATCTACAAACAGCTTTACACTAAATCACAGAATCAGTTCAAGGAAAAACATACACCATAAAAAGGCAAAAATGTGAAAATAAAAATAAATTTGTTTACTCACGTACTTGTTAAAACTTTTAATGTAGTATGTACATTATATACTGTTAACAGAATGAAGCAACAAGTAGTATATATTATGGCCATTTGGACAGCCTATTATATGCAAGGAAAGGCTTTAAAACAGCAAATATGGCATATGTTTTATTCTATATACAATACATTTGTTATAAATATAATACATCATCCTCTATTCAAAAGTGTACTTTTCATCATACGGAAGCGATTTTAAATCGGTAAAGTTACACAATAGAGTGAATCGCTTGACTTGAAGGTTATGGTTGTGTAAAATAGTGCATTCTGTACTGAGATGAATCAAGTTGTTACAGACTTTAAGCAAAATTGTCATTAGCATTTTGCTTTCGTCCACATCGAATCGTAAAACACCCTCAAACAAATCTAGCTACGTTTTGGGAAATTAACAGCCATGAAGACCAAAAGTGCAAAAATTGACAGCAACACCTCACATGAATGGGCCTATAGACGATCGTTATTCTTCGGAAACACTTTTAAACGGACTATGAGAAAATATTTTTCTTTCCCCCTGGTAAAATTAAATGAGTTTTATATACAGAGCAGGTAGGTGATCGGTCAGTTCCAAATGTCTTGCATAAGGGAATATTAAAGGGAATATTAAAAGTCAATAGCCTAAGTGTTTCCTACTGGAATCTCACAGCATTATATGAGGAGGAAGGTGTTTTACACTCCAGACATCTGGGAACGTGGGAGTCTTCATGGTCATTTCATCCATTGGGTTGGACGTCACACGTTATTGATGACGATCAGTGCCGGCATGGAGCTCTGCTGATTGGTTTCGAACAGCGTGACTTGGTTGGCCAGCTTAGCAAACACTCTTGGAGTCCCGAGGTTATAGATTCCGGTGTGGACAAAACAAGCGTTTAGTTTCAGGCTAAATACTTCGTGGCTTTTCAGCTGGAGTTTGTACTGAGTCTGTCCCAGCCAAGTAAAAGAACCATGGATTTCTAAAGCTTCAGGACTGCAAAAGAAAAAAAAAAAGTGACTTCCCAGAGGCGGTACTGTTTTATAAAGCAGAAGACGTAAACTAGAGGATGGAGATAAGAGGGGGTTCTTCACTACCTGACAATACCTTCTTAAAACTTGAAGCACCCCAGTGAAAATGGCAAAAACACATTCACCTGCTGGACCAGTGCTATTCCAGCGATGTCGGCACTGTGCCTCCTGGCGATTACATGACTTTTGTGTGTCAGGAGAACACTAAAGTACTCCGTTTCATCTGATGGAAGTGTGAAGACTGCAATCGATCAGCGGCAACTGACTGGCTGCCGTGGTCACCGCCGAGAGACAATGCTGAAATTGCTTGAATGACGCTAGTCTGAGAGGCATTTGTTTTTATTTTATCTGGGATACTTTAGCATTTAAGAAGACATTGACCAGTTAGTGGACAACCCCTCTAAGAATCTTGAGTCTCAGAAAACCAAGTGAACAGGATTGTGTGAGCTGTAATAACAGATATTGATTGATTCTGTGCCCCAATATAGCAATATAGCTAAAGAAGATTTTAGCACTTCCTCCATTTTTGTTGCAGCTGCTCTTTAAAAAGAGTTCTGCATTACTGTAAGTTACAAAGTATCAACGCATCATGTCCATACTTGTGAAGATACCCACACATGAAGCAGGGCTTCTTCGAAAGGGCTTGGAAAGCAACGCATAAGGCCTCATTCACATGTCCGTGACAAAAATGGAACTGGCGTCATCAGTGTACGGCATGTGTGTCAGTTTTTACCATCAGTGTTTTTCACGGACGGATAAGTAAATTACGAAGCTTCTCCTATACTTTGCAATGTAAAACACAGATGGCACATGGATGTCACCTGTGTGCTGTACATGTTTTTCATGAACAGAATACCGTCTGAACGCTCTCTTAATCCAGAATACCCACCGCACCCCATGTACTCCTCTTCCTCTGTTTTAACTGACGGAACCTGAAAACCCATCTATTCAGGAAAGCCTACATCCTGCAATACCCATTCTGCCACCTCACCACCACCACCACCAGAGCTGCTGCTCCCCCGACCTCCTGTCTCTTCCCCATTATCCTGTAGAATGTAAGTCCGCAAGGACAGGGTCCTCTCCCCTCTGTACCAGTATGTCATCTTTAATTTGTTTACTGCAAACAATATCTATAACTCTGTACGTAACCCCTTTATCATGTACAGCACCATGGAATTAATGGTGCTATATAAATAAATTATAATAGTAATAATGAACCCATAGACATGTATTGGTTCTTTACATGCATGCAGCCAGAAAACAAAAAAAAACATGTGAACAGCCCATACATTATAATGGGTATGTGTTGTGTTCAGGATAAAGGTGGCTAGAGTATATACTTCCAAGAACGTCTGAATGAGGACCAATATGGAGTCTGGTGCACAAGGTTTTCTCATACAGTGCACTGGTATCAATAGATAGCCATGCTCAGTCTACACTACAAAGACCGGAGGTGAGAGCAGTGGATCTATACATACGTACCCTGTTGTCTTAAGTCTTAGATCAATTATTACTTCAACATCAGCCTGAGAACTATTGGAGAGCACAAGGGTTACCGGAACTACACAGAGGCTGCAAGAGAAAAAGGAAAATTATTTACACCGTGGACATATGTGACATGGATGATGATGATGATACGATACACAAAGCAAACCAATGCTAGCAAATGTGACTTGTTATTTGAAAAAATTACATTTTATAATTATATTTTCAGTTGTGCAAAAGTTTTGGGCAGGTGTGGAATACAAATGCTGTAACGTAAGAATGCTTTTAAACATAGAAGTGTTAATTAAGGGTTTATTTATATCAATTAGCAAAATGAAAAAGGGAATGAACAAAAAGAGAAATCCAAATCAAGACAATATTTGGTGGGACCGCCATGTGCCTTCAAATTAGCCTCAATTCTTCTCGGTTTACCACAGAGTCCAGGACTTTGGTAAAATTGGTTACTCATACACCTACAAACGGGTGAGAAATATCACTTTTCATATGTAGGTTGAAAAGCAGTAATTATCTGAAATAAACAGCTGTGTTGGAGGCATGATTCTGGGTGATAAAAAGCCAAGCTCTGCTAGAAAGGTGAGGTTGTGGAAGAAAGCTTCAAGTCACTCGTCACCATGGCAAGACTGAGAACAACCACAGGCTATTCCGCATCAGCAAGGTCTCTGCCAAGCACAAATTAACACAAAGATATGATACTAGCTAAAGTAATCATTAAAAGGGATATTCCCAACTCCACGCTCCTATCCCAATATGTAGTAGGTGTTCTGATATTAGCAAATACCGCCAATTACAAACATAGTATAGTTCTTCAGATTCACCATGTCTCTTTCCTCATGTGCAGGCATTGCAGGCCAACCACTGATTTAGTGACAGCTAGTTGTTAGTGGTCATAACCATGGATACCTCAGGTCCTCCAATGCCTGCACATTGAGGAAAGAGACAAAGGGAATCAGAAGTACTATATTACATTTCTAATTGGAGGTATTTGCTAATATTATTACATATACTACATATGGGGATAGGATCTTGAAGATGGGAATACCCATTTAAGTACAAAATAAACAATCTTTATCGTATGTATGTAAAAATCGACATGATAAAATGATTAAAAAAGATACATGATGGGGAAACGAACTTCATCAACGGAGGATGACTACAGTTAATGATGGACAAAACAATGAACCCTGGTTCAAATAAATGGAAGTATATGAAGTGCGTGATCATATTGCCAGACAAACAACTAATGGGCAGAATGCAAATGTACTGTGATAGTTGATATAATTCAATTAAATAGAGGCATAAACTGCGCTGTGCTCCTATCTACTGTCAGCAAACATCTACTCCTTTGGTGGTTAAACCTGGGAACCTGTCACCCCCAAAATCGACGGTGAGCTACGCCCACCGGCATCAAGGGCTTATCTACAGCATTCTGGAATCCATCAAGCATATCTTACACCAGCTAAATTAGCAAAAATGGGTTGTTCTCAGACCTCTGAATGCCCGAGGTGTCATAAGTTGGAGGCTGACGTCATACACATGAAGTGAGGTGTCCAGTAATACATACATTCTGGCAGGAGGTTACCACCTTCTTGTCATCCCTAACAGCAATACCAATTCCCCTGGATCCCTGGGTGTGCCCGTTTGGGGTTGGGGAAGAAGATAATTGGGACCATTATATTAAAATAGTTCTCCAAGAGACTATTTTTGGCCAGGAAATTAATTCCTCCGAGATGCATGGGTAGCTCACACCCAACACTGAGATCCTGGGTAGAACTTGTCAATTCCGTGATTCCATATGAAACCACAGTCTAATCAAAATAGAGGGTGCCCTGGGAAATTCTATAAAATATGGGACTTCTGGAATCAACACCCGTCACTATCTAACAAGTGCCTAAGAATATTGACGTGGGGGGAATGTGCCCAAACCACATTTACAGGTGCGTCAGTTTTTCCAGCAGAAATGTTAATTTTAGTTATTGTTATGTAAATAGTTATCGATCTTCAAGTTTCAAGGTCGACGTTATATGTGATCCAGTAAATGTATATCGAGATAAGTTATAACTAGCGATGAGCGAATATACTCGTTACTCGAGATTTCCGGAGCACGCTCGGGTGTCCTCTGAGTATTTTTTAGTGCTCGGAGATTTAGTTTTTCTTGCCGCAGCTGAATGTTTTACATCTGTTAGCCAGCATCAGTACATGTGGGGGTTGCCTGGTTGCTACATTTACTTATGCTGGCTAACAGATGTAAATCATTCTTCTGCGGCAAGAAAAACTAAATCTCCGAGCACTAAAAATACTCAGAGGACCTCCGAGCATGCTCGGGAAATCTCGGGTAACGAGTATATTCGCTTATCACTAGTTATAACGTGTGTTTAGATGTGAAATATATAACCACAGCGTAACATTGCTGGACGGTTAATGACCAGACATGGAAATGAAGACGTACTAATTCATACATTGTTGCTTTTAATTTTGTAAACCAGTGTAATAACAAAAGACACAAAAGAGAATAGTAAAACCAAAAACACTCGTTTGAAAAAATGTTGCAGTAATCCGCAAGTGCTAGTAAAAGATGTAAAAAACAGGGTATTTGGTTGATACGTTTTTTGCAAAAAATGTATACTAAGCTGCTCTACCAATCTTCACGGTATACCCTTATCAGAGCAGTCCTAACTAATGTATGCAATCCCTATCTGATGTATTTAAAAACCTGATCATCTGTATATAACCTGTGTGAACAGGGTTCAGAGAGGAAAAATCCATGTGTGCATACAGGGTAGAACAGCTTTTGTGCAGATAGCCCAAGAGGAGTGGTGGAACTCCCCAGTCTTGTAGACACAAGAGAACAATTATGGAAACAGGAACACATGGGCTACTTGCACAGTGAACAAGTCTGTATGATCATGTTCACACACCACCAAGAAACCTGAAGACACAAAAGAGAATAGTAAAACCAAAAACACTCAGTTTGAAAAAATGTTGCAGTAATCCGCAAGTGCTAGTAAAAGATGTAAAAAACCCTGAGTGTTTTTGGTTTTACTATTCTCTTTTGTGTCTTCAGGTTTCTTGGTGGTGTGTGAACATGATCATACAGACTTGTTCACTGTGCAAGTAGCCCATGTGTTCCTGTTTCCATAATTGTTCTCTTGTGTCTACAAGACTGGGGAGTTCCACCACTCCTCTTGGGCTATCTGCACAAAAGCTGTTCTACCCTGTATGCACACATGGATTTTTCCTCTCTGAACACTGTTCACACAGGTTATATACAGATGATCAGGTTTTTAAATACATCAGATAGGGATTGCATACATTAGTTAGGACTGCTCTGATAAGGGTATACCGTGAAGATTGGTAGAGCAGCTTAGTATACATTTTTTGCAAAAAACGTATCAACCAAATACCCTGTTTTTTACATCTTTTACTAGCACTTGCGGATTACTGCAACATTTTTTCAAACTGAGTGTTTTTGGTTTTACTATTCTCTTTTGTGTCTTCAGGTTTCTTGGTGGTGTGTGAACATGATCATACAGACTTGTTCACTGTGCAAGTAGCCCATGTGTTCCTGTTTCCATCAGTGTAATAACAAAGTGGACTCCTGTTTGTGGACATGGGAAATGTGTTTGTTCCTATGTATATTTTCAATAAACTAAGTTAAAAAAAAAAAAAACTGCGCTGTGCTAATCATATGAAGTAAATGGCAAAAATAAAGTATAAATATACAATAATAATGATGAAGCCAGTCTGAGTTATCAAATACAGAGCTGACACGTACAAGAGCATAGTATCTATAAATGTCCACAAGAGGGCAGTAGACTATTACACAGTGCAAAGTGCCTGACATGTTATAGTCGAGTCTCCGCCAGGGCTTGAAAGATTGCAAAGCAATCACGTACTGATCAGCGGGAGTCATTTACCTGAATGGGAGTGGCAGCAAATACCTGCATAACTTGGTGGTAAAGAATGGCGTTGTGCTGTGAACGATTACCAATACTGTGTCACCTTCATTCTCAAGACTGGTGTTGGTGCAAAAAATCTGGCCATCAAGAAGTGATGGTATAATTTCGTATGATAGGTGTTCATGATGAAAATAAGTGATAAACTGATTTTTAATCTGCCGTGACAGGGCGATGCTAAATTATGTGTCCATCTTTCTAACCTCAAATTTGTAAGTATAGCCTATATAGCACTAATGCTATTCCAAACTCACGTAGTCAATGTCTGCACGTAGCTTATAGCATGTAGAGTGCGGCATACATGCAGATCTTCACCAGTGTGTGGCCACAACCTGGAAGTGTGGGAATTATTAAACCTCTTCAGATTACCTCTTCTGATGGAACGGATGATTATACGACTCTGGGTAGTGAAGGCTTGTTTTTATCAGATTGGAAAGCTGTTCTGTGGATGGTCTCACAGCTACAGTCGTATGCTCGGCTCTGCTGAATCTTAGTAGAGTCATATCTGGCTGCTCCTAATTGGATAAAATGAGAAATAATGAAATGTAACAATGATTAGCGACCTACTACCAAACAAAAACTAAGGTCTATCCCAGACCCCCAAACACCGTTCACTGGCATCTTGGAAACCAGAACTACTCCAGAGGATAGAGTAATTACTTCTATTGGAAAGTGTGCACGATACATAGAAGAATACAATGATGCACCTAGATGACACAAGACATCAGACAGGCCAAAAAGGTCAATGGGGGAGACAAAGATTGGGCAAATGGCAGTTCAAAATGCCCCACATGCTTCATGTCAGCAGGAGATAAATTGTGGACACAGCAGATTATGATTTGTCTATTAGCTGTCCCATGTAGGTGGATGGTGTTACACAGGCCAATAGGTAACAGAAATATTAGGCATCAGGCTGAGCGAAGGGCTGGATGTGTCAGGAAACACTACTGTGGTCAGCAGACGGTGGATCACCTGCTTCTGTGGAAAAGACAAGGCCTCTGCCCCAATCGTGTTGAGCACCACGTGATGCTGGCCTTCTAAGATTAGCTGCTTGTTATCTTCTATTACATACGCCTGAAACGAGAACAGTCGAGACGTTAATCACCTCATAGCACCGATGACCATCACTGCCATTACTTATTGTTCAACAAGAACTGGGGCAAGGTAGAAAATTCTGTCCCAAGTTATCGACAATCGTTCAGCTACTTAAAGATTAACACGGATTCAGTGAGGTTAATATGTTGTTGTTTTTTTATGTAGCTTAACTTTAAATGATATAATTTCTGACAGGTCAAGTCACTAACATAAGCCACTGTTTTACGGTCCATGGTGGGGACCAATCATACTGATCATTACAATAGAGATAGTGGTCACACCACTAATATATTACAGCGTCTTCACAGATGTGTCCAGTCACAGAACACGGAATGGCAACAGAACCCAATGTAAGGGAACAGGGCAACAGCAGTTTCATAGAATCATAGAATGTTAGAGTTGGAAGGGACCTCAAGGGTCAGTCTCCAACCCCCCGCTCAATGCAGGATTCACTAAACCATCTCAGACAGATGTCTGTCCAGCCTCTGTGTGAAGACTTCCATTGAAGCAGAACTCACCACCTCTCGTGGCAGCCTGTTCCACTCATTGATCACCCTCACTGTCAAAAAGTTTTTTTTTAATATCTAATCAATATCTTCTCCCTTTCAGTTTCATTCCATTTCTTCTCATGTTTCCATGTGCAAATGAGAACAAGGATGATCCCTCTACACCGTGACATCCGTTCAGATATTTGTAGACAGCTATGAAGTCTCCTTTTAGCCTTCTGAAGGGTAAACATTCCCAGATCCTTTAACCATTCCTCGTAGGACATACAGGTGCTTCTCACAAAATTAGAATATCATCAAAAAGTTAATTTATTTCAGTTCTTCAATACAAAAATTGAATCTCATATACTATATAGAATCATTACAAATAGAGTGATCTATTTCAAATGTGTATTTCTATTAACGTTGATGATTATGGCTTACAGCCAATGAAAACCCAGAAGTCATTATCTCAATAAATTAGAATAATTAACAAAAACACCTGCAAAGGCTTCCTAAGCATTTAAAAAGGTCCCTTAGTCTTTCAGTAGGCTTCACAATCATGGAGAAGACTGCTAACTTGACCGATGTCCAGAAGGCAGTCATTGACACACTCCACAAGGAGGGTAGGCAACAAAAGGTCATTGCTAAAGAAGTTTTATATTCGCAGAGTGCTGTATCCAAGCATATTAATGGAAAGTTGAGTGGAAGAAAAAAAGCGTGATTAGAAAAAGGAGCACAAGCAACCAAGATAACTGCAGCCTTGAGAGAATTGTTAACAAAAAGCCATTCAAAAAAATTGGGGGAGATTCACAAGGAGTGGACTGCTGCTGGAGTCATTGCTTCAAGAGCCACCACATACAGACGTATCCAGAACATGAGCCACAAGTGTTGCATTCCTTGTGTCAAGCCACTCATGACCAACAGATGCCAGAAGCATTTTACCTGGGCCAAGGAGAAAAAGAACTGGACTGTTACTCAGTGGTCCAAGATATTTTTTTCAGATGAAAGTATATTTTGCATTTCATTTGGAAAATCAAGGTCCCAGAGTCTGGAGGAAGAGTGGAGAGGCCACAATCCAAGCTAATAGAGGTCTAGTATGACGTTTCCATAATCATTGATGGCTTGGGAAGCCATGTCATCTGCTGGTGTAGATCCATTGTGTTTTATCAAGACCAAAGTCAGCGCAGCAGACTACCAGGAAATTTTAGAGCACTTCATGCTTCCCTCTGCCGACAAGCTTGTTGGAGATGGAAATTTCATTCTACAGCAGGACTTGGCACCTGTCCACACTGCCAAAAGTACCAATACCTGGTTTAAAAACAACAGTATCACTGTGCTTGATTGGCCAGCAAACTTGCCTGACCTTAACCCCATAGAGAATCTATGGTGTATTGTCAAGAAGAAGATGAGACACCAGACCCAACAATGCAGACAAGCTGAAGGCTGTTATCAAAGCAACCTGGGCTTCCATAACACCTCAGCAGTGCCACAGGCTGATCGCCTCCATGCCACGCCGCATTGATGCACTAATTGATGCAAAAGGACCCCCCGACCAAGTATTGAGTGCATTAACTGAACATAAATTTCAGTAGGCCAACATTTTGGATTTTAAAATAATTTTTCACTTTTTGTATTGAAGAACTGAAATAAATTAACTTTTTGATGATATTCTAATTTCGTGAGAAGCACCTGTACTTTGCAGTCCGCTCACCATCCTGGCAGCTCTTCTATAAACTTGTTCCAGTTTTTCAATGTATTTTTTAAAATGTGGTGCCCAGAACCAGACACAGTATGGCTACGTTCACATTTGCGTTGTGCGATGTTGCATCGGAGACGCAACGCACAACGCAAACAAAAACGTAACAAAACGCACGCTAAAACGCAGCGTTTTACGACGCATGCTTCCTTTTTTGCGGAATTTTGGACGCAAAAAAAATGCAACTTGCTGCGTCCTCTGCGCCCTATGCTCGCGGCAAAAAAAACGCATGCGTCGCAAAACGCATGTCCATGCGCCCCCCTTGCTAAATATAGGAGCGCATGACGCATGCGTTGCCGCGGTTGCGCCTTTTCCAGATGAGGCCTGACCAAGGAGGAGTATCGAGATAATTACTTCATGTGATCTAGATGCTATGCTTCTCTTAACACGTCCTTGAACTGTTTGCCTTTTTTTGCTGCTTCATCACACTGTTGACTTATGTGCAGTCTGTGATCTATTCGTATACCCGAATATTTTTCACACGTGCTGTTGCTTAGTTCTATTTCTCCCATTCCGCAGATGTAATTTTTGTCTTTCTTGTCAGGTTGTAGAATCTTGCTTTTCTCCCTGTTAAATACCATTCTATTAGTTGTGTCCCATTGTTCAAGCTTATCTAGCTTTTTCTTTCTGAATCTTTTCTCTTTCTTCTCTAGTGTTCGCCATCCCTCCTAGCTTTGCATCATCTGCAAATTTGATTAGTTTACCTTCAGTTCCCTTATGTAGATTATTTATAAAAATGTTGAAAAACACTGGGGCCAGGACAGAGCCTTGTGGTACTCCACTTGAAACACTTCCAATTGGATGTGCAACCATTTATTACCACTCTGAGTATGATCACTGAGCCAGGTATGAATCCATCTAATCGTAGCCTTGTAAATCCCCATACTTGGACATTTTTTCAATAGGGTTAGTATCAGATACTTTATCAAATTCTTTGCTGAAGTCGAGATATACTATACCTACCTCATTTCCCTGATCTACCCAGTCAGTGATTCAATCATAGAAGGAAATTAGTCTGGCATGACCTGTTTGCTACAAAACCAATGTGTTCCTGTACAGCTGGGTGATCGGGAGCACTGCTGCGCAGGAAAACAACAGGATTGGCGGGGTTCCCAGAAGTCAGACTTCCACCAATCAAAGTAATAACATTCCCTAGATATATGCTGGTGTGAGTCCAGCCTAAAAGCTATGTGGTACAACATTCAAGGAGTAGCTGACAACACAACCAACAGCGGGATGCCCTTCCTAGTTCCACGGACCAAAGTGGAAATGTACATACCCAGAAAAAATGAAGGACAGCATCCAATCCAGGTGAAATTTGGCACAATAAAAAGGAGCGTTTTTTCACCTGGATTGGATGCTGTCCTTCATTTTTTCTGGGTAAAAGCTATGTGGTGTCATGTGACCATATTCATTGCTCCAGCTCATCTACAACAAAGGAGCGCAGGCCCGAGTAGGAGTGCGGTGGCAGACTATAAATACTATATAAAGGGATGCAGCAGATGTGTTACTTCAGCTCAGATCACATCATTTTCGTGACATCCGTTCTGTTCTTTTTAAATCAAAATGAGTTAGTGTCTCTCGGGAGAAGAGGAAACATTCCTTTCAGGTATATTAGGGAATGTGTCCCCTCTCCTTTGATCCGAGCTCCCTTCCCTCTTTCCATCTGAAATAAAATAGATCTCATGAACTTGAGCTGGTGATTTCTGACTTTTCATAGAATGATCTAACCATATAATTCTAGATAACACCATTACATGCAATGGGCCGGTCTGAAGACTCACCTTCCATAATACAATTATATTAAGGTTTACTTCACTGCACTTTTGTATTAACCGAACCGCTTCATCAGGTGAGGATTTTGCTGCTCCATTTGTATGAAGAAGCTGTTTTTTCTGAAATTTTAATAAGCAATTTCGGAAAAAAAAATCTGCACAGGGAGTGGTTGAGCTTATTATCTGCAAAATAAAAACACATTGTAATGAGCCGCTGTAAAGATAAATGCAGAGCAGACCGTATAAATATCAGGAAACATTCCCTCTCAGCTGCTGTAATCCCAACAAATAACCCCCCTCCAGATTATGTATACATCTAGAAGGCATACCTGTTCTCCTCCAAAAACTATGTCGCTGAAGGTGTATCTGTCTGAAGACTGTTCAGCACCTAAATGTATAAACAGTGATGTTCAGAACAACATATACAGCATTAGTCTACCAATTATAAAATGGCTTATCCAGGAGTGGGAAAATAAGTCAGATCAGTGGGTTCCGGCCCACGGCACCCCCATCAATCAGCTGTTGGCAGGTTTGGGTACAGCTAGAAATCTACCACTCCCATTCACTTCAATAAGAGCTGTGCTACAGCACTCGTAAACTTCCATTACACGGGCTGTACTGTTCAGACTCCATACAGCTTACTACTGGTGCTGTGGGATCTGTCCATTGACAACCCCTTTGAGTGATGCAGTGTTTGTATACTCCTTGGTTTTTTTTTTTTTTTTTTTTTTACGTTGCCTTCCCACCTTTAATGCCCATCCAGTAACAGTAGCAACCTAAAATAAAGGTGTCTAATGTAAATTGAGAATCTCTTATACAAGTGTTCCTTACCTAAAGAGGATTGTTTGCACCGGACCACTTTAAAGCACATTTTAGCCCTCTCTCTGCTGGTCAGTTTAGTATCTGTTATGGAACCAAAGAAAAAAAGAAAATATCAGTAAAGTCTTTGCTGAGCTCTCAGGGCCACTACAGAAAGGTCTGAATTGGATACTACACAGCTCTGGCAAAAATTAAGAGACCACCACATCAAATCCCTGTCAATGCCGGTCCAATCTCCAGACCTGAACCCCCTTGAAAACCTCTGGAATGTAATTAAGAGGATGATGAATAGTCACAAGCCATCAAACAAAGAACTGCTTACATTTGTGCACCAGAAGCAGTGTGAAAGACTGGTGGAAAGCATGCCAAGACCCATGAAAGCTGTGATTAAAATCATGGTTATTCCACAAAATATTGATTTCTGAACTCTTCCCGAGTTAAAACATTAGTATTGTTGTTTCTACATGATTATGAACCTGTTTTCTTTGCATTATATGAGGTCTGAAAGCACTTTTTATTTTTTTTATTTTGACCATTTCTCCTTTTCAGAAAAAAATTACAAAATTTATTTTTTGGAATTTCGGAGACATGTCAGAAGTTTATAGAATAAAAGAACAATTCACATTTTACTCAAAAATATATCTATAAAGAGAAAAATCAGACAAATTGAATATTTTGCAGTGGTCTCTTAATTTTTGCCAGAGCTGTTAATCTGACAGTTTTTTTTACTTCGAGCTCAGCAGAAGAAATCTTAGGCTTAGGCTGATATATTATAGGAGGTGGATTGTCATCAATGTTAATGCAGATTCTGCGGCCACTTTGCGTGACAAATTTCAATATGTGAACAAGCACTTACAGTGCAGATTACAGTGTCTGGTCTGATTATTACACTACTCAAGACAAAAATCACCAGTACTTGCTTTGTGTTGACAACCCCTTCAAAAGTGAGCTGGTCATAAAAAAAATGGTATTTATCTGCAGCCATAGTGGTAATCTCCAAGTAAATACTATTTAAAAACCTGTTGGCCGTCTGCACAAGAAAAAGGGAGTTGTATTCTCTGTGCAGCGACACAATCTTGCTCTACTCCCATGCTGCGGAGAAGGCTGTCAGTCATGGAGAAGAGGGTGTGATTACAACACTATCACTGCGTACTGAGAAGTGACTGCCCACCGTGCCCCCAGAACTGCCCACTGTGCCCCCAGTACTGCCCAGAGGACAGAAATAAAGCGGCTGCAGGGAGCCTCATATTAAAGCCTCATTTTCGCACTGCAGCAGAACCTCCACAGACGGCCACATACGGTAAATTTAAAACAACATTTACCCGCAAAATATCACTGTGGTTGCAAGAAAAAAACGTACTATTTAGGACAGGTTCCCTGCACACTTTCGTACTGCAGCTCCATTTTGTAGAGGACAGTAAGGCTCCTATTCAAGGGTATGGAGACTCTTCTGCTTCTTTGTATGCATCGGTTCGCAAAAAATGTCCTCACTGCATGCTATAGGTAACTTTTGTCACCCTAGAAGCACTACAACCGACACAGCCTGCCATACAGTACAGGGACGCTGTGTGGCTCAGCATTAGGGAGCAGGACACATGTTTGTGAGCACAGGGAACTCCATTTTTGAAAATTAAAAAAATATATGTTGCTTTGGCAGGACCATATCTAAATCACTGCCTAGGGGCATTCAGTGGGGAAGTAATTACTGCATAGATCACATTGGTCACATGTTTAAAGAGGCTGTGCGGTCTCGGAGTACAAGTCAGCAGTTACCCTACATCACTGCAGACATGAAAATCCTCACAGCGCATGCACTTCACACTAAGGAAGCTCAGATGCTGAGAGTGGTCGGTAATGTGACTGCAAGTATGTGATTTACAGGTTTCCAGACACATTCTGACTAGACGCGTCCAGCTTCACTCAATGTCTAGTTGGCATGTGACTGCATATACAGGTCCTTCTCAAAAAATTAGCATATAGTGTTAAATTTCATTATTTACCATAATGTAATGATTACAATTAAACTTTCATATATTATAGATTCATTATCCACCAACTGAAATTTGTCAGGTCTTTTATTGTTTTAATACTGATGATTTTGGCATACAACTCCTGATAACCCAAAAAACCTGTCTCAATAAATTAGCATATTTCACCCATCCAATCAAATAAAAGTGTTTTTTAATAACAAACAAAAAAACCATCAAATAATAATGTTCAGTTATGCACTCAATACTTGGTCGGGAATCCTTTGGCAGAAATGACTGCTTCAATGCAGCGTGGCATGGAGGCAATCAGCCTGTGACACTGCTGAGATGTTATGGAGGCCCAGGATGCTTCAATAGCGGCCTTAAGCTCATCCAGAGTGTTGGGTCTTGCGTCTCTCAACTTTCTCTTCACAATATCCCACAGATTCTCTATGGGGTTCAGGTCAGGAGAGTTGGCAGGCCAATTGAGCACAGTAATACCATGGTCAGTAAACCATTTACCAGTGGTTTTGGCACTGTGAGCAGGTGCCAGGTCGTGCTGAAAAATGAAATCTTCATCTCCATAAAGCATTTCAGCCGATGGAAGCATGAAGTACTCCAAAATCTCCTGATAGCTAGCTGCATTGACCCTGCCCTTGATGAAACACAGTGGACCAACACCAGCAGCTGACATGGCACCCCACACCATCACTGACTGTGGGTACTTGACACTGGACTTCAGGCATTTTGGCATTTCCTTCTCCCCAGTCTTCCTCCAGACTCTGGCACCTTGATTTCCGAATGACATGCAAAATTTACTTTCATCAGAAAAAAGTACTTGGGACCACTTAGCAACAGTCCAGTGCTGCTTCTCTGTAACTCAAAAGTGGCTTTACCTGGGGAATGCGGCACCTGTAGCCCATTTCCTGCACACGCCTGTGCACGGTGGCTCTGGATGTTTCCACACCAGACTCAGTCCACTGCTTCCTCAGGTTCCCCAAGGTCTGGAATCGGTCCTTCTCCACAATCTTCCTCAGGGTCCGGTCTCCTCTTCTCGTTGTACAGCGTTTTCTGCCACATTGTTTCCTTCCAACAGACTTACCATTGAGGTGCCTTGATACAGCACTCTGGGAACAGCCTATTTGTTGAGAAATTTCTTTCTGGGTCTTACCCTCTTGCTTGAGGGTGTCAATGATGGCCTTCTTGACATCTGTCAGGTCGCTAGTCTTACCCATGATGGGGGTTTTGAGTAATGAACCAGGCAGGAAGTTTATAAAAGCCTCAGGTATCTTTTGCATGTGTTTAGAGTTAATTAGTTGATTCAGAAGATTAGGGTAATAGGTCGTTTAGAGAACCTTTTCTTGATATGCTAATTTATTGAGACAGGTTTTTTGGGTTATCAGGAGTTGTATGCCAAAATCATCAGTATTAAAACAATAAAAGACCTGACAAATTTCAGTTGGTGGATAATGAATCTATAATATATGAAAGTTTAATTGTAATCATTACATTATGGTAAATAATGAAATTTAACACTATATGCTAATTTTTTGAGAAGGACCTGTATGTAAATCACATGCTTGCTGCCACACACCCGCCACTCCCGACATCAGAGAATCCTCACAACTCGCAGTGCGCATAGAATGACTGCAGACTTGTACCCCACGGACAGACAATCCCTTTAATGCTGGAATCACACATGCAGGTTTTGATGTGTTTTTTCAAAGTCAAAGCAAAAGTGGCTACAAAAAGAATGACAAATATAAAAGGAAGGTTTATTACTTCTTTCTGCTACATATCCTCCCGGCGCGAAAAAATCTCTCAAGTCCAACAAGAGTTTTCCTCCGCTGCCTGCCAATTACCCCCTTTTCACAGCTAACGCAGTTTTGGCTCCTTAGGCCACATTCACACGTTCCTTTTTGTCCCGCGGGTTATCCCGCAGCGGATTTGATAAATCTGCAGGGCAAACCCGCTGCGGTTATCCCTGCAGATTTATCGCGGTTTGTCCTGCGGGTTCCACTGCGGGTTCCGCTGCGGGATTTACCTCTACTATTGATGCTGCATATGCAGCATCAATAGTAGTGTTAAAAATAATAAAATCATGGTATACTCACCCTCTGACGTCCCGATCTCCTGGGCGCTGCAGGCGGCGGTCCGGTTCCAAAGATGCTGTGCGACCAGGACCTTCGGTGACGTCACGGTCATGTGACCGCGACGTCACCGAAGGTCCTGGTCGCATAGCAAACCTGAGACCGGACGGCCTCGTGCAGCACTGAGACTTCCGAGGGCGAGTATAACATGATTTTTTATTTTAATTCTCTTTTTTTTTAATACAAATATGGTTCCCGGGGCCTGGAGGAGAGTCTCCTCTCCTCCACCCCGGGTATAACCCGCACATTATCCGCTTACTTCCCGCATGGTGGGCACAGCCCCATGCGGGAAGTAAGCGGATCAATGCATTTCTATGGGTGCAGAATCGCTACAATTCTGCACAAAGAAGTGACATGGTCCTTTTTTTCCGCAGCAATTCTGCGCGTTTTTTTTCGGGTTTTTCCGCATCATGTGCACTGCGGTTTCTGTTTTCCATAGGGTAACATTGTACTGTACCCTGCATGAAAAACAGCTGCGGACCCGCAGCGGCAAAATCGCCGCGGTTCCGCAGTAAAAAACGCATATTGTGAACATGGCCTTAGACTTAGGGGCCATATGGGAGGCTGAATGTAACAATGGTTTCCCAGCTCTTTATACAGAAATCAATGTAAATTGTTATGGTCACAGAATATTATACCTTTATCCGCTGTGGGGTTTACTGACTTCTGCAGCTTCCAGTTTCTACTACTGCTGGACACTTGTACTATATGAAATTCCTTAATACCGGCTTCACTCTGGAATCCAAAAATTATATACAAAAATTAATTGTGTTACAATAATTACTAAATAACAGCAACGCTATACTATACATTTATACTAACCATAATCACAAATCTAAAAAACACAAGACTGCATTCCATGGCTGGCCATACACTTGGGATAGCTGTTTGTAGGACGCTTGCCTCCGGGGAATATTCCGAATGGAGGGGAACAGGTAGTAAAGACCCACATGCACATTAAAAATGTCTGAACCCACACATTTCGGCTGACAATGTAATGTGTATGGAGGATTCCCAACTCTCAATCTGACATTTTACTCCATTTAGATTTTTTTTCCGTCCCTTTATCTGCCTTCAGATCATGGAGGACTTTGTTCTGAGACACCCGTCAGTAAAGGTACCTTCACACTGAGCAACTTTACAACGAGAACGACAACGATCCGTGACGTTGCAGCGTCCTGGATAGCGATATCGTTGTGTTTGACACGCAGCAGCGATCAGGATCCTGCTGTGACATCGCTGGTCGTAGCTGAAAGTCCAGAACTTTATTTGGTCATCAGATCGGCGTGATTCGTCATGTTTGACAATAAAAGCAACGATTCCTGCAATGTTTTTTCACAGAGCTAACAACCATCGAGAACGATAAGTACGTCACTGGATCGCTCCTGCATCGTTCTGGAGTTGCTGTGTTTGACATCTCCTACCGACCTAACAGCGACGCTCCAGCGATCTAGTTTAGGTCGGATCGTTGTCTATATCGCTGGAGCGTCGCTAAATGTGACGGTACCTTTACTCAAAAGACCCCTGAGATGTGGACAGAGTGGAGTACAGTGTCAATAGAAGCATAGACTGTGAGCTATGGAGCTGTGCACTACAGGGGTCTTGAGCAATCACTGGGGGTTTCAGGACTTGGGCCTTATTCAATCTGCAGGCAAATTAAAAACAAAACAAAATTTTTTTTGTAGATGATCAGTTACTCTTTAAGAACACAAGGATGTAAAAAAAAAAAAAAAAAAATCACTTACCGTATTTTCCGGATTATAAGGCGCACCGGATTATAAGGCGCACTTTCTATGAGCGCCTTATAAGCAATCTTGTTTCATATATAAGGCGCACTGGATTATAAGGCGCAGCGTTAAATAAACCATTGCTCAGACTGCAAGTCAAAATTTATTACACTTTTTAACAATAACTTGCAACTGGTTCAGCTGTAATTGCAAATCAAAACGTTTACCGTACTTTTTCAGTTCATTCCAGTTCATTCCTCCACCAGAAATCCATCAAATCCGTCATCTTCAGTGTCGGAGTTGAACAGTTGGGCGATTTCGGAATCAAGCATGGGGTCCTCCTCTTCATTATCCGAGTCGGTCTCGTTGCTGCTGCTAGGCTCTTCAGTGGTGATTCCAGCCTTCCTGAAAGCTCGGATGACACTGGAGACTGATACATTCTTCCAGGCATCCACGATCCACTGGCACATAGTGGCATAACTCGCACGGCGTTGCCTCCCTGTGTTGGTGAATGTGTGGTCACCTTCTGTCATCCAATGCTCCCATGCAGCTCGCAATTTAACTTTAAATGACCTGTTGATGCTGATATCTAGCGGCTGGAGCTCTTTGGTTAATCCACCAGGGATGACAGCAAGCTCCGAATTAGTTTTCTTCACTTGGGCTTTGACAGTATCGGTCACGTGGGCGCGCATCGAGTCACAGACCAATAGGGATGGGGATTTGTGAAAAAAGCCACCCGGTCTCTTGACGTAGACCTCCCTCAGCCACTCACTCATCTTCTCCTCATCCATCCAGCCCTTTGGGTTAGCCTTAATGATGACACCAGCAGGAAAATTTTCTTTAGGCAAAGTCTTCCTCTTGAAAATTACCATGGGTGGTAGTTTCTGGCCATTAGCCTGACAAGCGAGAACTACAGTGAAAGATGACTTCTCATTTCCTGTGGTACGTATAGATATCGTACTGGTCCCTGTTTTCTCAACAGTACGGTTTACGGGGATATCGAAAGTGAGGGGAACCTCATCCATGTTAATAATGTGTTCTGGCTGGATATTCTTTTCATTTATCTTGGTTATGCAGTAGGTGCGGAAAATGGCCAGCTTCTCTTCATAATCCTTTGGTAATTGCTGGCACACAGTAGTTCTGGTGCGAATGGAGAGATGACGCCTTTTCATGAAACGAAAGCACCATGAAGGACTTCCTCGAAAGTCCTTGATCTCCATGTCACGTGCTAAAGCAGTGGCTTTGAGTCGAATAGAGACAGTGGAGACGCTTCTACCTGCGTTTCTCTGTTCCATAACCCACTGTTCTATTTTGTCCTCCAACTGTGGCCACCTTGCTTTGTTTCCTCGGAAACTCAGTTTGGTCTTCTTTACTTGGCGGAGGGCATCTTCTTGTTTTCTCCACTTACGCACCATGGATTCATTAATGTTGAATTCTCTTGCAGCTGCCCTATTTCCATGCTCTATTGCATAACTTATAGCTTTAAGCTTGAAACCTGCATCATAAGCATGTCTCTTAACAGGAGGCATTTTTTGGGGTAGTGGGTATAGTTAACGCTAAAGCACAGATATATTGCAAGGATCCTGCGCACAGAGCTGTAAGTATCACTCAGTGTGGCTCCTGACTACGGTGGCCGTAATGCTCAATCCATTTATGGATACTGTAAAAACCCAAGTGAAGAATAAATTCATAGGCGCACGGGGGGGAGGAGCATGGTGTGTGCTGTGGTATGCCGCCGCCGACCCCTGCCGCCCACGATAGAGGTAAAGGATCCTGTATGAACCTCTCTCTTTACTGTCGGGTTCATATATAAGGCGCACTGGATTATAAGGCGCACTTTCTATTTCTGAGAAATTCTCAACATTTTATGTGCGCCTTATAATCCGGAAAATACGGTAGTTGTGACCAGTTCTAATTCTCACCTTGTCTAATCAGTCAGACAGTACCATTTAGTTCCCTTACAATTTTTGCTGTTTTGGCAGAAAACAAAAAAGTCTGCCTAAAGGTACCGTCACACATAACGATATCGTTAACGTTATCGTTGCTTTTGGTGACGTAGCAATGATCCCGCTAACTATCTCGTTATGTGTGAGAGCGACCAACGATCAGGCCCCTGCTGGGAGATCGTTGGTCATTGGGGAATGATCAGGACCATTTTTTGGTCGCTGATCACCCGCTGTCATGGCTGGATCGGCGTGTGTGACGCCGATCCAGCGATGTGTTCACTTGTAACCAGGGTAAATATCGGGTTACTAAGTGCAGGGCCGCGCTTAGTAACCCGATATTTACCCATGCTACCATTGTAAAAGTTAAAAAAAAAAAAAAAAAAAAAAAAAACAGTACATACTCACATTCTGATGTCTGTCACGTCCCCCGGCGTCCACTGTGTCAGCGCCGGCCATAAAGCAGAGCACAGCAGTGAAGTCACCGTGCAGTGCAGGGAAGCTCTCGGCAGCAGCGCTCTTGCCGAAAGCAGTTTTAACCCTGTGGATGCCAGCGGGGGACGTGACAGACATCAGAATGTGAGTATGTAGTGTTTTTTTTTTTTACTTTTCCAATGGTAACCAGGGTAAATATCGGGTTACTAAGCACGGCCCTGCACTTAGTAACCCGATGTTTACCCGGGTGCTGCAGGGGGACTTCGGCATCGTTGAAGACAGTTTCAACTATGCTGAAGTCTTTCCCCTGATCGTTGGTCACAACGACTTACCAACGATCACGGCCAGGTCGTATCGCTGGTCGTGATCGTTGGTAAGTCGTTTAGTGTGAAGGTACCTTTAGCCAAATCATAGGGATAACGCCCAAGTATCCTGCATTTTTACGTTCGTAGCACAATAGTATAAATCAAAGGGCCCAGGAGAAATTTGAATTAATCAAAGGTTTCACCGTCGTTTCTGACAGAAAGGAAAGTCCCTGACTGGAGTAACATTTCTGGAGAAGCGCGTGGAGGTGCACACCACGGAAGATGAGCCGAATTCATTAAGTGGCATGGGCCTCTCTCAATAAATAGGGCACATTCCACTACACCATACACCTTAAGGCTGGCATGCAAGCTGTTATTCTTAATTAATCCACCCCTATAAGTCTGCAATTACTGAACATATTCAGGCATATATAGCCATTGTAATGGGCTGTCTTCCAGGCCATTAAGAGTAAGGAGTGCACTAATATAAGGGTCTGCTAATATTTAACTTCAGTAAGGGTATGTGTCCAAGACATGCTTTCCAGCAGCGGGTTGGCAAAACTTTTCAAGGTGAAGCCGCATCACTGATGGCATAACTCCTCTCCATTTTGCACTATAGTGGCGAGTGGCTTGCTACTAGCCAGGCCGAATAATTAACACGTTACTGCTGTAAATGGCTTCACAGTTCCTGAACTCTGAAGAAGTGGTTAAAAGAAGGGACATAAGCTTGTGCACAGCAACATTGTTTTTACACTGCTGTGAATTTTGTTCATCTCTTGCGGAGGTTCTGCGACACTTATTAAGGCGCATTCCAGGTGGCGTCTGCCTCAAAAAGACACCGTGTGCACATAATCTGTACAAAAGGATTCTCACTTCTAGGAAAAGGTGGTGCAATGATGGATTATTCCTCGCACAGCTACTTGTCGGCCACACACTGTGTCTGGGACAAGCAATCTACTGTCTATTCACAGCATGGCTATCTGCCTGCTACACAGTAAACTAAAGAGCAAGTCTACACACATACAACACTGTAAGCTAGACTCCCTTTGCCCTTCAGTAAGCGTGCACCTACATGAGTAACTTACAGTGTTCATGTTTTCCACATCCACAAAGACGAGCATGTTCTCTCCTTTGCTCTCCTCATCTTCTAGTGCATTGCTTCTGCAGACAGTAGCCCGAACATTCAGCGACTTGCTGGTGCATATGACTGCAGTGTGTCTCAACACTCTGTGCCTAAGGAGTAAAAATACATCATACAAAAATAATTTACTCGTTGTAACTAGCTAGTGATTTATCATATGTGCAAATCCACCGTGCTATAGTGGTACATGTACAATATATGCACCATACAGCATTAAACGCCACCTCTGATGAACCCCAGAAGAGAAACATACCGCATCCTTGACTTCTTTTCTGTGCTTTCATAGTAAAATAAAAAGTTTATCTCGTGAACTCCTTCTTCATCAGGTCCTCGTAGCCACAGTGGAAGCTGTACTGACGCACCAGGGGCTAGAACAAAGTCCGTAAGGGGAATGTCTACAACTTCTGGTTGTTTTCCACCACCAAAACCAAAGTCTACTGGGGTAACAGATGAGGTCAGCACCGAGCACCCAGAGGTAGAATCCGTAATAACCGTTTTATAGGCACTGCAGTTATCCGACGCTGCGGGACTCAGTGGTGTCAGTGCTGCCGTATTGCTGCCAAATGTAAAGAACTCCGGTCTCTTGGACACGACTTTGAGCCCTGTCAGCGGGCTTTTGCTTACATTCACAAATTCAACATGAGCTTTTCGGATTTCGCCACATAATAGTCCAGTGGGAAAGTTTATGAAGAACACCTGTCAGTGTAAGAAATCCATTAAATGATTAAGAGAGCATTAATATGGGCAGTAGCCACAACATCGCGCACTCGCATCAGTTCATCAATCCGGCAGTTTAATCTACTTGCCCATAATATTTAAAGGGTTTCAGTAGGTTTAGAGTTCATGCTGTAGAAAAGAAATGGAATGCCAATCTCAAGTCCCTGAAGGTCACCGTAAACCACGGCTTCTCCATCTCCTTCTGGGACAGGCAGAATAGATAGTGAGTTCCAGGGATTATCTATCACAGTCAATGCCACCTTTATTTTATTTTTTAGAAAATACCTCAATATATCTTACCATTTGTCTATAAAACCAAGCAGGACATTGTAATAGCCAGAAAAATGAGTCAGTCGTGCCGCTACGTCATAGACTGGTGTAAATATATACACAATATTTTTATGGCAAACAAAACAAAACATAGATAACCTTTTAAAGCAGGATACACTAAAAAAAATAGCCATGCTCAATGAGGCTTAAAGAGGGGCTGTGAGCTTTCCTGGCATATCTGACAACAGCATGTAAGCCGTAGGGTATGAGGGTGGTGGAGATTTGTGCCCTTTTCTGTGACCCAGCTCAGTCATGGGTACTGATGGTATGGTCAGATCATCCAGAATATGCCATAATATTACTCCAAATAAGGGTGGGCTTCACAGGAGACTGACAATTTTACAATATTCAATTGTACAAACCCCATAAAGTAGACTAATATATACACACATAGCTGGAAGGTGAAAGGAAAAAATGAAAAATGGTTGTGTGTCCAAGGAGTTACAGAAGAGACATAAAAAAAATTGTTTCCTCCTAATGATTATTTTTAAGAACAGGGAGCAAAATTTACCTCCAATAAAGGCATCTGTGGTGTGATAATCGGGTCCAGCCGGCGGTCAGGTCCATACTGAATGGATGTTTTTTCTTCTTTTGTACTATTAAGTCGAGGGCCCTGTATTTCTAAGTCCTGCCGTCCTCGGACTGACATCCCATTAGATATGAACTTCCCTAAAGAAAATATAATAGACATTGTAGTAACATGAAACAGAAAAACAATGAAGCAGTACACTATTAAATGTGTACTACTAAAGGTTTGGCGCCGATAAACTAAAACCACTACTACTCACCACCCATGCCAGTGTCTTTCCAGCGGTGTTGGCACTCATGCTCTCGGGGCTCACATGTGGTTGCAATACTCAGTCAGTGCTGGCGTCACTGTCCATGCTTTCGTATGGATGGAACATTAACAGGTGACCGGGGCTGTGGCGGCTCTGTAACTTCCTCGATGTTGAATAAATCTGAAGGTTAGGACAGTGACACCAACGCTAATTTGGCACAGGGCTCACATGTCATAACCTTACGAGAGCGAGTGCAGACACCGCTGGAAAGGCCCCAACACGGGAGGAGAGTAGAAGTGTATTTATTTTATTGGTGCCAAACATTTAGATCGAGAAGAGGTGGTCCTAGTTGTGTACAACCCCTTTAAAGATATTGTTCGCTGAGTTATTAATGAGCTCTAAGGTGGTTTTTGATATGTCCAGGCAACCTTCAGAGATAAAACCTTTAAGAACTACTGTTCTGTTTATAGGAACACAAAGTTTTATGAGAAAAACATTGCATATTTTGTTCCTGTGACATTCGTACAACCTTGCACGCAGTATGACACAATGTCACAATTTGCGTTAAACTGTGTGCAAATCATAAGACAGAACTGAACCTTACAAAGGTCTTACCTGTTGGTACATTGTTGGGTGGCGTGACTCCGTCGAGGCTGTTCGCACCCTGAATTGTACTGAGATTATAGACTATACCGAGGATGTGCAGCTCCCCAGGTTCCTTTGGAAATAACTTCAATCTTGCCTGGAAGATTAAAAAAGTAGCAGGGAGGAATGTTATATTACCAACTAATTAACTTACCGCTTCACATTGCAATTATCAGAGATCAACATTTTATTTGCACAAAAAATATGTAATCATCCCATTAATACACCATCTTTTCAAATCACATTCTACTTTTCATGATTAACAATAACTTACAATTTTGGTTTCCTCATTGTTGATTACAAACTCAGCAATCTCTTCTATGCCAATTACATCGCTAAAACTTCTCCCCTGAGGATATAAAGATAGTAGAGTAAGACTTACTTTCCAAAGACGTTTGTATTACCTAAACACATTTCAGATATTGTGCTTGATATCACCTATAATGATGGCAGAGGCCACACGGCCAATCCTCCGCCCATCTTCTTCAGGCCAACGGCTGTCTGACCATGAAACAAAATTGTGCGGCAATTGGCCATTGTGTGTTTCACCCCATAGCAGACCTCTAACTTTAATCATAGATTCATAGAATGTTAGAGTTGGAAGGGACCTCAAGGGTCATCGCGTCCAACCACCCGCTCAATGCAGGATTCACTAAACCATCTCAAACAGATGTCTGTCTGTCCAGCCTCTGTTTGAAGACTTCCACTGAAAGAGAACTCACCACCTCTCATGGCAGCTTGTTCCACTCATTCATCACCCTCACTTAAAAGTTTTTAATATCTTCTCCCTTTCAGTTTCATTCCATTGCTTCTTGAGTTTCCAGGTGCAAATGAGTATAAGGATGATCCCTCTACACTGACAACCGTTCAGATATTTGTAGACAGATATTAAGGCTGGTTTCACATTGGGCTTTGTGGAGGACTGCGTAGTTCCTCTGTTAAGCCTTGCCCACTGCCACGCCTCTTGCTTCAGCTTCGACTAAGTTGGCATGCGTCCGGAGTACCCTAATCTTTAACATTGGGAACACAGGCCATGCGGATGTATGCGGATGCCTCCACATGCGTCGTTTTCATGCTGCGACGCCATGCGTCGAACGCAACATGTGGCATTTTGTTGCAGTTGGCGCAGTGTGAAAACGACGCATGCAGAGGCATCCGCATGGCCTGCATACCCAATGTAAAAGATAGCATGCGTCCTGCGTACACTGACTTAGGCGGAGCTGAAGGAAGAGTGACGGCAGTGGGCGGGGGAACGGAGGAACTACGCAGTCCTCTGCAAAGCCCTCATTCGCAAATATGAAACTAGCCTAAGTCTCCTCTTAGCCTTTTTTTTTTTTTGCAAGCAAAACATTCCCAGATACTTTACAGTTCGCTCACCATCCTGGTAGCTTTTCTCTGAACTTGCTCCAGTTTTTCAATGTCTTTTTTTTTTTTTTTTTTAAATGTGGTGCCCAGAACTGGACACAGTATTCCAGATGAGGCCTTGCCAAGTAGGAGTAGACGGGGATAATTACTTTACGTGATCTAGACTCTATGCTTCTGCGTTTGGCTTTTTTGCTGCTGCATCACACTTGATTAATGTGCAGTCTGTGATTAATTAGTATACCCAAATCTATTTCACACATGCTGTTGCTTAGTTCTATTACTCCCATTCTGTCATTCTGTAGATGTAATTTTTGTTTTTCTTGCCCAGATGTGGAATCTTGCTTTTCTCCCTGTTAAATACCATTCTGTTAATCTATGCCCATTGTTCAAGCTTTTCTAGATCCTTCTGAATTGTTTTCTACAAACCCATACTGGCTCTCGTTAATTACTCTATTCTTATCCAAGTACTTACATACAGTCATGGACAAAAATTTTGAGAATGAGACAAATATTAATTTTTCCAAAGTCTACTGCTTCATTTTTTCTAATGGCAATTTGCATATACTCCTGAATGTTAGAGTGATCAGCTTAACAGCAATTACTGGACTTGCAAAGTCAATATTTGCCCAGAAAATGGACTTTAACCCCCAAAACACATTTCAACATCATTGCAGTCCTGCCTTAAAAGGAGCAGCTAACATCGTTTTAGTGATTGATCCATTAACACAGGTGTGGGTGTTGATGAGGACAGGGCTGGCGATCAATCAGTCATGATTAAGTAAGAATGACATCACTGGACACTTTAAAAGGAGGCTGGTGCTTGGTATCATTGTTTCTCTTCAGTCACCAATGACCTACTAACTGCCAGGAGCAAGCGACACTACTCTGTCCTCCTTCTCCTGGACTTGTCTTCTGCTTTTGACACTGTAGACCACTCCCTTTTGCTACAAATCCTCTCATCCCTTGGCATCACAGACTTGGCCCTTTCCTGGATCTCGTCATATCTGACAGACCGAACATTCAGTGTCTCCCTCCCCCACACCACCTCCTCACTTCGCCCCTTGTCAGTCGGTGTTCCTCAAGGCTCTGTTCTAGGACCCCTACTCTTCTCCATCTACACTTTCGGCCTGGGACAGCTCATAGAATCCCACGGTATGCAGTACCATCTCTACGCTGACGACACGCAGATCTACCTCTCCGGACCTGACCTCTCCTCCTTGCTTACCAAAATCCCGCACTGTCTGTCTGCCATTTCAGCCTTCTTTTCTGCTCGCTTTCTACAACTGAACATGGACAAAACAGAATTCATCATCTTTCCCCCATCTCACTCTACCCCTCCACCAGACCTATCCATCAATGTCAATGGCTGCTCACTATCCCCAGTCCCACACGCCCGGTGCCTCGGGGTGATCCTCGACTCTGCCCTCTCTTTCAAGCCACATATCCAAGCCCTTGCCTCCTCCTGTCGTCTCAAACTCAAAAATATTTCCCGGATCCGTGCTTTCCTTGACCGCAACACTGCAAAAACGCTAGTGCATGCCCTTATCATCTCCCGCCTCGACTACTGCAACCTCCTACTCTCTGGACTCCCCTCTAGCACTCTGGCACCACTCCAATCCATCCTACACTCTGCTGCCCGACTAATCCACCTGTCCCCCCGCTATTCCCCAGCCTCTCCCCTATGTCAAGCCCTTCACTGGCTTCCTATCGCCCAGAGACTCCAGTTCAAAACCCTCACACTGACATACAAAGCCATCCACAACCTGTCTCCTCCATACATCTGTGACATGGTCTCCCGGTACCTACCTACACGCGACCTCCGGTCCTCCCAAGACCTCCTTCTCTACTCCCCTCTCATCTCTTCTTCCCATAACCGCATCCAAGACTTCTCCCGTGCTTCCCCCATACTCTGGAACTCTCTACCCCAACACATCAGACTTGCGCCTACCATAGAAACCTTCAAAAAGAACCTGAAGACTCATCTCTTCCGACAAGCCTACAGCCTGCAGTGATCCTCAACCTACTGAACAGCCGCACAGCCAGCTCTTCCCTCTCCTAGTGTATCCTCACCCACCCCCTGCAGACTGTGAGCCCTCGCGGGCAGGGTCCTCCCTCCTTATGTACTCGTGTGCCTTGTTATCTGCTCATGTTTAATGTATTTGTCTATATTTGCCCCGTATTCACATGTAAAGCGCCATGGAATAAATGGCGCTATAAAAATGTATAATAATAATAGTTAACCATGGTTATCTCTAAAGAAACACGTGCAGCCATCATTGCACTGCACAAAAATGGCCTAACAGGGAAGAGTATCACAGCTACAAAGATTGCACCTCAGTCAACAATCTATCGCATCAGCAAGAACTTCAAGGAGAAAGCTTCCATTGCTGTCAAAAAGGCTCCAGGGCGCCCAAGAAAGACCAGCAAGCGCCCGGATCGTATCTTAAAACTGTTTCAGCTGCGGGATCGGACTACCAGCAGTGCCGAGTTTGCTCAGGAATGGCAGCAGGCTGGTGTGAGTGCTTCTGCACGCACTGTGAGGCGGAGACTCTTTGAGCAAGGCCTGGTTTCAAGGAGGGCAGCAAAGAAGCCACTTCTCTCCAGAAAAAACATCAGGGACCGACTGATATTCTGCAAAAGGTACAGGGAGTGGACTGCTGAGGACTGGGGCAAAGTCATTTTCTCTGATGAATCCCCTTTTCGATTGTTTGGGACTCCTGGAAAACAGCTTATTCGGAGAAGAAGAGGTGAGCGCTACCACCAGTTTTGACTCATGCCAACTGTAAAGCATCCTGAAACCATTCATGTGTGGGGTTGCTTCTCAGCCAAGGGAATCGGCTCACTCACAGTCTTGCCTAAAAACACAGCCATGAATAAAGAATGGTACCAGAATGTCCTCCAAGAGCAACCTCTCCCAACCGTCTAAGAGCAGTTTGGCGCCCAACAATGCCTTTTCCAGCATGATGGAGCACCTTGCCATAAAGCAAAGGTGATAACTAAATGGCTCATGGAACAAAACAGAGATTTTGGGTCCATGGCCTGGAAACTCCCCAGATCTTAATCCCATTGAGAACTTGTGGTCAATCATCAAGAGACGGGTGGACAAACAAAAACCAACAAATTCTGGCAAAATGCAAGCATTGATTATGCAAGAATGGACTGCTATCAGTCAGGATTTGGTCCAGAAGTTGATTGAGAGCATGCCAGGGAGAATTGCAGAGGTCTTGAAGAAGGGTCAACACTGCAAATATTGACTTGCTGCATTAACTCATTCTAACTGTCAATATAACCTATTGGTACTCATAATATGATTGCAATTATATTTCTGTATGTGATATAAACATCAGACAAACTAATAAAAACCAGAGGGCAGCAGATCATGTGAAAATATAATTTTGGGGTCATTCTCAAAAATTTTGGCCATGACTGTACATGATGTTTAATAATTTGTTCAAAGATCTTTCCTGGTATAGAAGAAATGCCCACTGGCCTGTAATTTGTAATTTCCTGGCACCACCTTATTACCTTTTTTGAAAATAGGGACAACATTTGCCCTTCTCCAATCTTCTAGTACTTCTCCTGTTCTTCTGGATTGTTCACAGATTCTGGCTAGTGGTTCTGCAATTTCCTCTGCTAACACTTTCAGGAGCCTAAGACCAGGAGATTTAACTTCATTTAAATTAGCTAAGTGTTCCCTCAGCATTAGTGATGAGCAAATATACTCGTTACTCAAGATCTCCCGAGCACGCTTGGGTGTCCTCCGAGTATTTAGTGCTCGGAAATTTAGTTATCCTCACCTCAGCTGAATGATTTACATCTGTTGGCCAGCTTGATTACATGTGGGGATTCCCTAGCAACCAGGCAACCGTCACATGTACTTATGCTGGCTAAAAGATGTAAATCATTCAGCTGCAGCGATGAAAACTAAATTTCCGAGCACTAGATCTCGGAGTAACGAGTATATTCGCTCATCACTACTCAGCATCTCTGTTTATGGATAGTGTGGATTATTTTATTCATTCGATTGCAGATTGAAGATCGGTTGATGTTATATTTGCATTCTTGGGGAGAACACAGATGCAAAATAGGAATATAAAATCTCGGCTTTCTCAATATCAAGGAAGGAAGAAAGGAACAGGCCTGAGAACTACCTTGTCCTGATGTAGAATCAGGAACAGGGAACGGCAGGTAATGCCACTAACTCGGAAACTCTCCTGATGGATGTAATGGCAACTAAGAAGGCAACTTTCCATGAAACGAGAGAAAACAAAATGTCTTGAATGGGCTCAAAAGGAGCGCGCCAAGGACAAGGTTAAAATCCCATGGATCTATCAAGAGGACGATAAGGAGGTGAAATTGGTGACTCCTTGAAGAAAGGTCTTTGCCTGGGAACGAGAAGCCAGATTTTGCTGGAAAAGAATGGACATAGTGGAAACCTGCCCCTTAAGAGTACTGAGCGATAGACCCGAGTCAAGAGCCGCTTTAGAAAACCAAGGATGGAAAGAAGAGGAAAGGACATAGGGACCAAATTGTTGTCCTTAATCCACCAGAAAAAGGCCTTCCAGTATCTGTTTTAGATACACGAGGATGCTGGTTTTGTCACCCTAATCATGGTCTCAATGACCTGATGGGAAAAACCAGCCTCCCTCAGGACAGCAGCCTCAACGGCCATGCCAAAAAGCTCAGAGACTGAACTCTGGTGGAAGAGGGGGCTTGCGAGACAAGATCTGGATGGTCTGGAAGCCTCCAGGGAGCGTCCATGAGCATGTTCACCAGCTCCGCGTAATAGGCCCGTCTTGGCCAGACCGGAGCTATCAGGATTAAGTGGATCCCTTCTGCCTTTATCTTTTTCACGACTCTCGGAATCAAAGGCAGTTGGAATTGTGACCACGTGATTACTAGAGCATCGCAACCGATGGCTAGCGGATCCCGGAACCTGGCTACAAACTGAGAAACCTTGTGGTTCATGCAAGAAGCCATCAGGTGGACTTCCGGGGTGCCCCATCTCTGGCATATTTGGTTGAAGACTGCGAGGCTGAGAGGCCACTTGCCCGATGCGAGACAGTGACGGCTCAGAAAATCGGCTGCCCAATTTTCTACCCCAGGAATGTGCACGGCTGATATGGTGAGAACGTGACATCTCAGAATCTTTGTTACCTTTATCTTAACTTGCTTGCTGCAAGTCCCGCCTTGATGGTTTCTGTAAGCCACGACCGTGGCGTTGCCTGACTGTATGCGGACCAGCTGGCCTGCGAGGAGGGTCTGCCAGCAAGGAAGGACAAAGAAAATTGCCCTGATCTCCAGGATATTGATGGGGAGAGCGGCTTCTTGGGCATTCCAGCGGCCCTGCACTGTGTGACGAAGAAAAACCACTCCCCAACCGAGGGCACTGGTGTCAGTGGTGATTACCTGCCACTTGAGAGGAAGGAAGTACTTACCCTGTAGGACTGATGCGGATAGCATCCACTAGGTCAGGGACTGCCTCACCTTGAGAGGCAAAAGCACGGGCCGCTCCAGGGAGACGGTCCTCGTCCCAAGCCGCCAAGAGGGCCAGCTGAAGAGGATGGGTATGGAACTGGGCAAAAAGAGCGGCTTCCATGGTGGCAATCATCTTCCCCAGAACTCTCATGTAGGACTGTAGGGGGAGAGGAGCTGGTCGCTTTAGAGTGTGGATCCCCTGTCAGAGGGATGAAAGCTTCTCCTTTGGAAAAAAAAGACACGGGTTTGGGTTGTTTTGAACCTCATACCCAGAAACACCAGGTGCTGAGCTGGGGTCAGGGAGGACTTCTCTCTGTTGATAATCCATCCGAGATGGACCAGAGTGATCTGGAAACTCTGGTCACAGTTTCGGCGGGATGGCCCCTTGATCAGAAGATCATCCAAGTAAGGGATTATGAGAATCCCCTTGGAGCGAAGGATGGCTATGACAGTTGCCATGACCTTCATGAATACTTTGGGAGCAGAGGCCAGGCCTAAAGGAATGGCCGTGAACTGATAATGATCCCCCTGGATAGCAATATTCGTAGGAATCTCTGATGCTGAACACAAACAGGAATGTGCAGATTAGCATCCTGTATGTCTACAGAACAAAGAAATTCTCTTGTTTCCATGGAGGCGATTACCGAATGTAGGGACTCCATCCTGAAATGGCGGATCCGAACGTGACTGTTCAATCGCTTGAGGTCAAAATAGGATGGAGCTATCAGTCTTTCTTCGGGACTACAAAAAGATTGGAGTAAAACCCTGAAAACCGTTCGTTCCAGGACACCAGTACAATTACCCCTGTGCGTAGTAGGGAAGAGACTGCCTGAACAACCTCTGGGGCCCGACACTGATGTCTTGGCAGGCGAGACAGATCGAAACATCTTCCTGGGAAGTCACTCTCTCTCTGACCCAGGCATCATCGACCATGGACGACCATGCGTCCCGGAAGAGAAGTCGGCCTTTCACTCTGGAGACTCCCGGTGGGGGCGGACCGATCATGCCGAGGAAAACCTGTTGGCACAAGACCCAGTAAGTAGCTGGTTTGATGGATGGCTTCTTCCTTTCCCCTTGGGAGGAAGAGCGGTCCTGTTGCGATGAAGTCCCTGAAGAAGAAAACGGCAGAAAGGAACGAAATTGAAACAACCTTTTCCTATTGAAAGGACATTTAGGCTTGGTCTGGGTAAGTGAGGTGCTTTTCCCGCCAGTGGCATCCGAAATTATTTGATCCAGCTTGGACCCAAAAACGCTAGAGCCTTGGAAGGGACTTTGACGATGAATCTGCATTCCACACGTTCAACCAGAGAATGCGGCGTATAGCAACGATGTTGCTAGTAGCCCTGGCGGAGCGCCCAGCCGCATCCAAGGATGCGGTCAAAAGATATTTGCTGGTATGGGCAATCTGATCTGCCAAATCTACCATCTCATCTGGAGGAGCTGCCGCTAGAATACCCTGACGAAGCATTCTTGCCCAAGCAGACATGGATTTTGCCACCCAGGTGGAGGCAAAAATGGGACAGAGGGAGGTACCAGTTGCTTCAAAGGCTAACTTAGCCAAGGATTCAATCTGTCTATTCGTAGAATCCTTAAGAGATGCACAGTCCGGAAGAGACAAGACCGTCTTGGAAGACAGGCGAGAAACTGGCGGATCCACATTAGGGGATTCTGCCCATTTACCAACAAGTTCAGGCCTAAAGGGATAGAGAATATCTAGCTGCATCCTTCATGGGAAGCGCTTTTCAGGGTGTTCCCCAGTGTTTAGACATAATCGCTTCAAAATCCCTGTGATTAGGGATATTCCGGGAAGCACATTTTACCCATTTGAAGGAAACAGTGGTCCTGAACAGGTGCCTCCTCCTCCTTTAGGTTCAGAGTTTGGGTAATTGCCAAGATAAGGCTATTGACCACGTCCTGCATCTCTGAGGTCTGGTCCGTATCAGACCCAGACTGGTAAACCACAGCCGACCCAAAAGCCGCCGTGGAGGGGGATTGGGGTGACGATGCATCCAGGAGGATGCAGGGGGACCCAGAAAACTAGAGGAAGAATTGGAAAGAGCCCGCTTCCTTTGCTTTTACCTCATTTGTCCCTGTGAAGGAAGAGGTCAGGTGCTTGCGAATCACCGTGAGAGGCATTGGGAGCACTGGTGGCAGTAAATGTGGAAGTCGCTCCAGGACCTGGGACCAGGAACTGTGAAACTTTTGTCAGACCTGAGACCGACTGACATGGCAACAGCCCACTCCAGAGGGAGGGGAGTGCTCTCATCCCAGGCATTAGAGGGATCCTGTGGGGCAGACATGGTGGAGGGGCTGCAGGACAGGCAGAAACAAGAGGGCTGGCCTGAAGACCACTTCCTTTTGCAGAGAGCACAGGCATAGTGAATTACAGTGGGCTTCGAGGGGCAAGAAGCAGCCCCTGTAGGGTTGGGCATAAGGTGAGCCTTGGGGATACTGCTGTGAAGGAGCCAAGACATAAAAGAAAAAAAAAAAAAAAAAAAAAGCGCCTACCCGATGCCAGAGACGACCAGCAGAAAGAGCTGTAGAAGCTGTATCCCCCTTTGTGCAGCATCCACAGGTCTGCAGAGAGCCCAGGATATAGCCGTGTCCCTTGTATGCAGAGCGCTAGCAGGTATGCAGAGCGCGCAGGAAATGGCTTTATGAAGAGGCTGATGCAATCTCAGCTTGTCCCCACACCGCTGCAATCTGCCAGCTGGCGAAAGAGAAAGCTAGCGTCCTATTGGCCGACACGCAGAGGGCGTCAAAAGCCAGGACAATCTGCTGGCCAGTGAAAATGGTCCCCTTCCGATTAGCTGACACGCCGGGGGCGTGAACAGCCGGGAAGGAGAAGCTCTGTGATTGGAGCGGAAAAAGCACGCAGAAAATAGGGCTTTTTGTGTTCACACCGTAAAATTATTTTCCCCGAGCCATTCATTGGGGGACACAGACCATGGGTGCATGCTAAGTGATACAAAGAAAGTTAGCTCCTCCCCTGCAGTATACACCCTCCTGCTGGCTCTCAGCTAACCAGTTCAGTGCAAAAAAGCCGACGGTTCCCATGAAGGAAAGGGACCATCTATATCGGTCCTGCGAGCACTCTGACACACAGAGGGTTCACGGAGGGATTCAATCTCTTGTCAGAGAATCCATGGGTTGAAGCAGTGACGAAGCCCACTCAGGGAACTAGGTAGTCTAGGATAAGCTGGGATCGGCAGCGGAGGGCTCCTGAGCTCATTTAGGGTGGCCGGCTTCGGACTGGTCATGTGCCTTTAAGACCAGGGAATACGGGTCATGTGCCTTTAAGACCAGGGAATACTGGTTATGTGCCCCTAAGACCGGGTAATACTGGTCATGTGCCCCTAAGACCAGGGAATACTGGTCATGTGCCCCCAAGACCAGGGAATACTGGTCATGTGCCTTTAAGACCAGGGAATACTGGTTATGTGCCCCTAAGACCGGGTAATACTGGTCATGTGCCCCTAAGACCAGGGAATACTGGTCATGTGCCCCCAAGACCAGGGAATACTGGTCATGTGCCCTCAAGACCAGGGAATACTGGTCATGTGCCCCCAAGACCAGGGAATACTGGTCATGTGCCCCCAAGACCGGGGAATATTGGTCACGTGCCTTTTAAGCACAGGGGGAAGATGCAGGGGAAGAGAGCAGTACTTCCTTACCCAGTTGCAGAGTCGTTGTGCCCCTTTAATGTAAAACCATAGCCAGTCTGTGTTTGTGCGCCGGTAGGGTGGACCAAGATGGCCACCGGGAGTTGCAGAGGTGGTAAAGTCTGCGAGAGGTGCCAGTTTGGGGGGCGGAGCCACATACGCGATGTGTGCGGGGCCTCATGACTTCCATGAATAGGCCCAAGCCGAGCCTAAATTTCTGCAGCCAGCTTGAGCAATACCAGAGGTAGAATAGAGAGAAGCGATCGCTCCTGTGACAGGTGAGAAGCGCCAGAAAAGGTGGGCGGAGCCGACTTCATTGCGCAATAGTGCGGTCGCGGCTTCCGGGATGCGGCCTACACATCGGCCGAAGCCAGGGGCTAAATTTTGCCGCGGACAGCCGGAGCGTTACCTCAGGGAAGCGGAGGCTGCCTGTCAGCAAGTGAATATCCCACTGCAGAGGCCCATCGCTGACTGGATCCCCTCACAATTGGTGCGCATCCCGGCACGGAGGCGCCGCGATGACTGGGTTTCAGCGCCGAGGAAGGCGCCTGCACTCTACTGTTCTGCTGCAGGTCAGGTATTGCAGCATGAACAGTGCAGGGATAAAGGGGTAAACCTCAATCCACCATCCCTTTGTTAGGGAGGTGGAGAGGAACCGTCCGCCTCCTTGCACCATCCGCTTTTACAGTGGTGGGACAGTGGGGGCCGTTCGGACGCCATAGAGAGGGGCCTCTGTACATCCACGGAGTTCAGCCCCCGGGTGGACAGGGCCAGTTGTCCGGCGATATGCCTGGCTGGGAAAGAGGATACGTGGAGGCGACACTCCATGTGCTCGTCCGTTCAGGGTGTGTGGGAGATCGGTGCCCCTGAAGGGACCCGTCACCCTTAACCCTGCTGTTCTGTTCGGTCTGGGGAGACCTATTTTGAACTTTGGTATTTTTTGGGGTGTTCAAGATGCGGTTCTGAAACTTGTGGTTGATTGACTTAAATGAGGATGGGTCGGTCGGCCACGGGTTTCAGAGCCGCATCTTGAATATTTTAAAGAATATTGAAGTTCAAAGTCGGTCATTTTTGACCAACAGAACAGCAGGGTTAAGAATCAGCTCAGGCCTGGCATTTCACGTCGCAGGAGAGGATACGGAGAGGCAACACTCTCCGTGTTCACCTGTTGATGGTTCAGGGAGATCGGAGCCTTGAAAGGATCCGTCGCCCCAATCGTCCGTGGAAAAAAAAATCTACAATCAAAAGTGTAAAAGGTAAAAATAAAATAATAGAGAGTTTGGGGTCTGAATAGCAGACCCGTCCGTGTGCCTCCTACGGACACTAAGCAAGAACTGGTTAGCGGAGAGCCAGCAGGAGGGTGTATACTGCAGGGGAGGAGCTAACTTTCCTTGTATCACTTAGTGTCAGCCTCCTAGTGGCAGCAGCATACACCCACGGTCTGTCACCCAATGAGGCGAAGGAGAAAAACGTGCACTGCGGGAGCGTGGCCAGCTCAAAAGAAGAGGAGGAAGATGCCTCCTAATGGATAGAAAGAGGGCGCGATTTAACCACATGGCGGTGAATGGCTAAAGGAAAACAAGGAAGGGTGCAGCCAGCAAAGGGAAGGGTAGTGTCCGCAAGTGATGAGCCCGGGTATGGAAAACAGCTGCCGGCTGTTCCCTACTACTAACGCCGCCCTATCCCCTTGCGATGAAGGGACAGTGTACCCTGGGATTATGCCTGCTGCTGCGGAGGGAGAAGAGGGAGACATTCCTGCAGTGAGCCCAGGTCCTTCTGCAGCAAGGAGTATCACATCAGGAGCCCTCGGGTGGGTGAGGGTCGCTGGAATCAGGGATCCTCCTTCCATTTCCATTACTATCTCAAGACGGTGCAGAAGACTGCATCAACCCCTTACAAGAAGGGGGGAGGCCACTGCAGGGGAACACTGTCTTCCTCCCAGCCTTCTCTGAGGAGAGGGGTGCGGAAAAATCAAAGGACCGGCCACCTGGAATCACCCTGAAGAACTCAAAAAGGTGACAGGGGATTAGGTCCTGCCTTGCAGGCCTGAGAGTGGGTGATGTGGTGTGACACCACACTGCTCTTTTGGTCGCATAGGTATGGGAAAACGGTGAGAAATTACACCGTTACACTAAGAAAAAAGGAACCTCAGAGATAAAGGGAACAGATTAATAAACACACACAGAGAACCTGAAAAGGAAAATGCGGATCTGGTAGCAAATCCAGGTCCGCCTCCTACAGACACTAAGCTTAAACTGAAGTGCTTTGTGCATGTCAGTGGGTGTATACAGCTGAGGAGGAGCTATTTTCCTTTTTTCCCCTAGTGTCAACCTCCCAGCAACATGTAAATAAGCTGCGGAGACACCATCACGTGTTTCTCGACGCAAGCAGTGAATAGCCAGGCCTTTCTCCGGGAAGGAACAACCACGGGAAGTGCAGCATCCTATGAAGGAAAGCCACCTATGCCAAGCATGGTATCCATCCACAGACAGCTGTTTTGGGGTTTTTGCCCCTCATCAGTGTGGAGTAGGAATCTGGCTATTAGGAGTAGTGCCGAGTAAAAAGGCTACAAAGGCACAGATGATTGGCCTCGGGGAGACCAAAACATCCAACACCGCGGAGACACCATCACGTGTTTCTCAACGCAGTGATTCCAGAACACTAGGGATGGGGGCAGTGTTCTGGAATCACTGCGTTGAGAAACACGTGATGGTGTCTCCGCGGTGTTGGATGTTTTGGTCTCCCCGAGGCCAATCATCTGTGCCTTTATAGCCTTTTTACTAGGCACTGCTCCTAATAGCCAGATTCCTACTCCACACTGATGAGGGGCAAAAACCCCGAAACAGCTGTCTGTGGATGGATACCATGCTTGGCATAGGTGGCTTTCCTTCATAGGATGCTGCCCTTCCCGTGGTTGTTCCTTCCCGGAGAAAGGCCTGGCTATTCACTGCTTGCGTCGAGAAACACGTGATGGTGTCTCCGCAGCTTCTTTACATGCATCTGCATATTTCCCATAAGGGATGGGGGCAGTGTTCTGGAATCACTGCGTTGAGAAACACGTGATGGTGTCTCCGCGGTGTTGGATGTTTTGGTCTCCCCGAGGCCAATCATCTGTGCCTTTATAACCTCCCAGCAACAGCAGCATACACCCCATGGTTACCTGTGTCCCCCAACAAAGCAATAAAGAAATGCTTTTTTATTGCATTTGGTCTACCTTGCAAGCCTCACTTCATTACTGGCTTTAGCTTTTTTCCTTGCACACAGATTATATTCTTCTTTAGATATGCCCCCTCTTTCCATTTAATATAAATAAACTTTTTCCTTTTTAACAAGTCATTAAGTTCTGTTTCCATCCATCCTGGTCTCTTTAAGTGCTTCCAATTTTTCCTTCTTTTCAGGATTGTTACGGATTGTGCAGTGAGAACTTCATTTAGCAAAATCTCCCATCATTCTTGGGACTTATCTGTCCTTTAGAACATCCAGACATTGGACCTTCCCTACCCTCTTTCTGAGTCCATTAAATAAATCAGTATTAAGAAACCTAGTTTTCTTTATCAATGTTGTCCTGACAATTATCTGATGGATGCAGACATATCCTCAGTCAGTTGCTGCACAGAATATGTAGCATTACATGCTGGGTTGGATGGGCTCAGTCCACCAGAATCACTCCAGTCTGTTGTAATAAACCTGCAGACCCTTTCATTATATCCCAATTACCAAATACAGCATGTGAAAAAAAGGTTCCAATTACAAATATTAGTCAATTTTGTATCAAAAATTCCAGGTCTCTGCTAAACATCTGAATATGAATTTCACCTTTCAGCACAATAACGACGCTAAGCATACCTCCAAAACTACAAGAGAATTACTTCAACCTGGGCTTCCATAACACCTCAGCAGTGCCACAGGCTGATCACCTCCATGCCATACTACATTGATGCAGTAATTAGGGCGGTACAGTGGCTCAGTGGTTAGCACTGCAGCTTTGCAGCGCTGTGGTCCTGGGCTCAAATCCCACCAAGGACAATATCTGCAAGGAGCTTGTATGTTCTCCCGTTTTTGCGTGGGTTTCCTCCGGGTACTCCAGTTTCCTCCCACATTCCAAAGAGATGCTGACAGGGAACTTAGATTGTGAGCCCCATCGGGGGGACAGTGCCAATAATGTCTGTAAAGCGCTGTGAAATTAATAGCACTATATAAATGAGTAAATTTAAGTAAAAAATAAAATTGATGCAGAAGAAGCCGAACCAGGTATTGAGTGCATTTACTGAACATACATTTCAGTAGGACAACATTTCAGATTTTAAAATAATTTTTCAAGCTGGTGTTATAAAGTGATCTAATTTACTGAGAAGATAACTTTTGCGTTTTCATTGGCTGTAAGCCATAATCATCAACAGAAATAAACACTTGAAATAGATCACTCTGTTTTATAATGATGATATAATATATTAGCTTCACTTTTTGCATTGTAGAACAGAAATAAATTAACTTTTTGATGATATTCAAATTTTGTGAGAATCACCTTTAGGTCTTGCATTGGTGGTTTAACACCTTGCATTGTTCATGCTTGTATGGTGGAGGCAAAGCTGAACTTTGCAATCATGAAAAACGTAGCAAAAAAGCCAGCAAAACCTGCATTTTGTCTGCAGATTTTTTTTTTTACTGCCAAGAGATCAGGTTGCTGAAAAAAGCAATGTCTAAACATAGCCTAAGGAAGAGTGGGCAAAGATTGCCAATTCTAGATCTGCCATACCAATATAGACTCCTACCCAAAAACGGGGAATGCTGTCAAATTAAATAAGTACCGTATATACTCGAGTATAAGCCGACCCGAGTATAAGCCGACCCCCCTAATTTTGCCACAAAAAACTGGGAAAACTTATTGACTCGAGTATAAGCCTAGGGTGGAAATGCAGCATTTACCGGTGAATTTCAAAAATAAAAATAGATCATTATTTCCCCATAGCTGTGCCATATAGTGCTCTGCACCGTTCATATTTCCCCATAGGTGTGAACCATATAGTGCTCTGCACCGTTCATTGTGCCCCCTAGCTGTGCCATATACGGTGCTCTGCACCGTTCACTGTGCCCCATAGCTGTGCCATATACGGTGCTCTGCACCGTTCACTGTGCCCCATAGCTGTGCTGTGCCATATACGGTGCTCTGCACCGTTCACTGTGCCCCATAAGGTGCTCTGCACCGTTCACTGTGCCCCATAGCTGTGCTGTGCCATATACGGTGCTCTGCACCGTTCACTGTGCCCCATACATAGCTGTGCTGTGCCATATACGGTGCTCTGCACCGTTCACTGTGCCCCATAGCTGTGCTGTGCCATATACGGTGCTCTGCACCGTTCACTGTGCCCCATAGCTGTGCTGTGCCATATACGGTGCTCTGCACCGTTCACTGTGCCCCATAGCTGTGCTGTGCCATATACGGTGCTCTGCACCGTTCACTGTGCCCCATAGATGTTCCACATAAATTTGTGCCGCCGCTGCCGCAATAAAGAAAAAAAAACACATACTCACCTCCCTTGATTGCAGCTCCCGGCGTCTCGTTCCGGCGCCTCCATCTTCCCGGCGTCTCTGCTCTGACTGATCAGGCAGAGGGCGCCGCGCACACTGTATGCGTCATCGCGCCCTCTGCCTGAACAGTCAGAGAGCAGAGACGCCGGGAAGATGGAGGCGCCGGCCGGGAAGATGGATCGGCGCCCGGCGGCTGGAACGAGGACAGGTGAATATGCTATACTCACCTAGTCCTGGCGATCCTCGCGCTGTCCCCTCCTGTCTTCGGTGCCGCAGCTTCTTTCTCTATCAGCGGTCACCGGCACCGCTGATTAGAGAAATGAATAAGCGGCTCCGCCCCTATGGGAGGTGGAGCCGCTTATTCATTTCTGTAATGAGCGGTCCCACGTGACTGCTGAAGAGGGGAAGAAACTGCAGCGCCGAAGCCCGTGGGACGGCAGGGACAGCGCGAGGATCGCTGGGACTAGGTAAGTATACCCCAGCGCCCTCAGCCCCTCACCCGCCGACCCCACCGCTACCGTGACTCGAGTATAAGCCGAGGGGGGCACTTTCAGCCCAAAAATTTGGGCTGAAAATCTCGGCTTATACTCGAGTATATACGGTACTTCAACAAAGTAACAATTTAAGGGTGTATATATTCATGCAACAAAAATGTTAGTGTTTTTTAACAAAGAATTAAAGCTTATTTTTCAATTGAACTGTGCAGATTATGGGGAACATTAAAATGTGGAAAAAGTTCTGAAAATTTTTTGGGTGTCAAAAACTTTGCATTTTAACAGGGGTCTATAAACTTTATATCTACTGTAGTATATAGGTCAGGTAACCGTAAATGCATGGCAAGAAAAAAATAAGGAGAATGCTCTTTCCACTGTGTAATCCTAGTGAACTCACTAAATGTAACACAAGACAGGTAAAGGTAACACAATCTCACGCCACCTTTGAGAGCAGATCTCTTTCATTGCTGATCGGTTCCTGTAGTTCTTCATTTTCCTTTTGGCTAAAATCTTTTGATTGAAATTTCCACAGGAGGGATAAGTCCGTCAATAAAAGTGGGACCTTCAATGGGTTTTTGAAGGACACCTCTACTGTTATTGGCTCTGTTAAAAAAAATGAAAGAAACCAATTATATTTAATGCATTATATAATAAGGCACAAATTATTTAATTCAGCTTGTGAGGTCACACAATATGTAACATTTATAAATAAAAATCATAATACAAAGAGCTCCTATATTTAGATATTGCTGATATATATACACTTTTTGTAGTAGAGTGAGATGCTTATCCCCATTACACAAATGTTCAAAATATCAGCAGGGGTGCTCTGACAGGCGAGTGTCACTGGTAGGCTGCTGCATGAACTAGGAAACACCTTTAAATATTATTAAAGTGTTTTCTAAAGCCCCATACACATAAATCGGAAGTCTTCAGTGCCCGATAATACGACAGTAATGTGTACATAGCCTTGAAAGGCTAAATTACAAGGAAGCCCCCTATTTCTGCACATAAGCAAGCACTGTGACTATATACAAGTCAGTTGTTGGGTTACTGCCAGCTCACGCAGGGCCAAAGCAAGCTGTATGGGCACAGAACAAGCCTTAGTATATTCTAAACTTACGCAGTGCACACTGTAATGGGGACATTCCCATGCTAAACGCAGCGTTGCAATGCAAGTGAGGAACACTGCCTTAGGAAGAAAGCGGTAAACAAAAAGGAAAAGCGATATTGGAAGAATGAAACTATGTGCCCACGTTGCAAAAATGCTGCGGAAAAGTCTGCAGCATTTCTGCAACTCCCTGACGCAGGTAAAAAGACATGCAGAATTCGCATGCGGTTTCCTGCAAAACACAAGCGTTTTGCAAGCGTTTTTAGCTTACACTTTTCCAAGCAATTTGAAGCATCGCTTGGAAAAGTGATTGACAGGTTGGTCACACTTGTCAAGCATAGTGCTTGACAAGTGTGACCAACTTTTTACTATTGATAGAATGTTAAAAAAAATAAAAAATATGGTTATTCTCGCCTTCCGACGGCCCCCGATCTCCTCAGCGGCACTCCTGATAAGTTCCGTTCCCAGGGATGCCGTGCGCGAAGGACCTCTGTGACGTCACTGTCGCGTGACCACGACGTCATCCTAGGTGATTCGCGCACTGCATCCCTGGGAACGCAAGCTGCCGCGTGCACCGCTGAGAGGCGGAAGGACTCCGGGGGCCATCAGAAGGTAAGTATATTCCAATTTTCTATTTTAATTATTTTTTTACAGGAATATGGTACCCAGGGCCTGGAGGAGAGTCTCCTCTCCTCTAGACCCTGGGTACCATCCGCACATGAAGCGCTCACTTTACGCATGGTGGGTATAGCCACATGCATAAAGTGAGCGTTTCAATGCAATCCTATGGTGGCGGAATTGCGGCGATTCTGCAGAAATAATGAACATGCTGCGGATTTTACTGCTATTCGATTCCGCAGCGGGAAAATCAGCACCATGGACACAGCAACTGCAGAATCCCATAGGATTGCATGTGAATGAGTTATTTTAAGTGTTTCCGCTGCGGCAAAAATGCGGCATAAAAAAAACACAACGTGGGCACACAGCTTGAGTAGAATTTTTAATTTGCAATTTTTTTTCCCAACGTCTTTCTTAACATACTCATGTAATATGGGTAGGGCTGTCCACTAAATAACAACCCCTTCTCAATCACCATGTCCACTCCTTCCAAATAACAGCTCCTCCGGCGTGGGCGCTGTTTACAGCGGTGTTGACACTGGCTCTCCCAGGGCTTATGTGACATTGTTATGTCACACAAGCCCTGCATCCAATAAGCAGCCGCTTCACTCACCTCCTTCAGATGTAACAGACATCTGGAGGATGCGACAGATGCAGCTGCATTCACCTCCTCCAGAAGTTTGATTTGTTCCAGGGAGGGTGAAAGTGAATCGGCTGATGATTGTAGGGCTCAGTAGGCCTCAGGAGAGCCAGTGCCAGAAAAAATGGGGCAGCACCAGCACTGGAGGCGAGCATAGCCATTATTAATTTATACGGTGGAGGGGTGATTGTGACAAAGAAGGGGTTGTCCAAGTAGTAGACAACCCCTTAGAGAGATTCACTAACCATTTTCCATGTTCACAAGGCATCATCAAATACATTCCCCTTAAAATGTCTCTTTATTTTGCTTTTCATGCTGTATTTGTAGTTTCTACATTACCTTGTACAACAGCAAGAGGAAATTTGGAGTTATCTGAATTGCTGCTTAAACAATACTGCGTTGGCTGAAAGTTGAGGGGAAGGGCTCCTCTGTTAACTACTGCGACCACTTGTTCTTCCAGCTCCTTCCACTGCTGAGAAGAATCACCATCATACTCCTGGTCAAGACTGACATGGGTAGCCGCTTGCTTCTCACCTTTATCCACAAAGAAAAATAGTCTTATAAGGGTTATATTCAATAATAACCCTTAATTAAATATATTAAATAATAATACTAAAAGGGAAAACAAAAATCAAACAAACAACAAAAAAAAACGACAACTTTCCTTTGTCAAACGACTAAACAAAAACATTTGAAAAAGAAAAACAAACGCTGCAAGAAAAATCTAGCAAGATATCTAGATTATTTTTTTTGGGCACTCCAGCATGGTAAACATTTTCATGAATAGGGTGTTCTAAAAATCTAAGCTTACAGAATACCCAATGCAGGAAATGTGCTACCATTTTAGGAGTCATCCAATATAACTAGCGGAGATGTCAATACTATGGACACTGACCTTCAGCTGGCCGTCTATCATGGCCGAAGAAGACGCGAGTCTCCGAACTATTGATATATGGTAATGGGAGCTGAGGTAAGGGGCTATCCGGAGCCTGGTGACACACATTCTGGAGCAAAACAAAGCACATAATTATAGTCAGGAAGCGCTCATCAATCAACAGCTGAAATGGTTATTCGTATTAAAAAAGGAAATGATAGAATATGCCATAACATCCTGAATAATGGAGGCCTGGCTGCAGAAAAACTGAAGGGGTCACATCACTAGAGCAGCTGTGACCCCTTTAATCTCATGATGGGGTCCCAGCATTGCATCTCACTGGTTAGTGATGGCAAAACCTCGTTCTGTGTAGCAACAGACGCAGAAAAGGACTCAACAGGATGTCCGGTCACATGATATTGCTGCCCTATTCTCATTAGATCGCTGGAGGTCCGACATCCGAACTGATCGACTCTTTAGCTCCGGCAGGGCCAGATGTGAACACAAAGGATCTGAACAGTCCTCTTGCTGCTGTACAGCTCCATTCACTGATAATAAGCTAATACAGCTAATAAAGGCTCATCAGTGGGGGTGCTGGGTGTAAGACCCCCAACCATCTGAAACGGATTGCCCATTCCAAGTATACACCATAAATATACGATCAGATCTTTTTAAACCTGAGAATAATAAATGGCATCCCAATGACAAGTGCCTTGCAGAATCTACAATACTTCTCATTGATAGCTGCCTCCATCTAGAGTTGATGAAATGAAATGTTCAAAGGAAGACAATTCTCCAAGAGTCATGGTCTATCCTTAAGATATGTCAGCAATATCAGATTGGGGAGGATGTACGTTGTGGCACCGTTATAAGTCAGCTGATTGAAGGGGTCATGTCGGTCTTCATAGTATGGCAGGACAGCCTTTACTATCTGTAGTAGAAGCTGTGCGGGATACTGCAGCACAGTCCCATCACCTGCCATGAGCAGAGTCAGACCCCCCAAACAATCGGACATGGCTGGCCTTCGCCTATCCCAATTATAGGAGATCGAAGGGATTTGTCCAGTTCTACAAATCCCTTCTACGGTATTTTAACCTTCATATCCCACTTTACACAAATGTATTTCCTACTGTTTGTATAGCACCAACATATTCCACAGCGCTGTACAGTGTCGCTATCTAATTACATAAGACAATTTCAAAACATTTTTACAATTGATCCATCCGTACTTTTTCTCTAGTTTGGGAAGAACCTAATGCAAGCATCAGAACATGATATTAGGTTCAGCAAAAAAAAGTGACTGTTTCTTTCACAGACAATGATAGTTTCATGTAGTTTTATTTCCTTTTCCTGCTGTCTCAATACTTTGAATACTTGTAACACATATTGAGCGTAATAGTCTGTTGTATCACAATAACTGCAAAAAGTTACTAGGGACATGACATGCATTATTACCAACAGGACCATGAATGCATGTCAAAACGAAGACTTACCTTATAGACATAGAGATACTCCCGGAGAAAAGTTCCTTGTTGCAATGCTGGTTGTTTGCTGTCATTGATTAAAATATGCCTGAATGCAGATACTGCATTGTCCAGCTGACGTAATGTCACCGACTGTCGGCCAATTGTAAAGTTTATGTGGTCCTCCGCTAAGGACCAGCCTTTTCCTTTGTACACTTGCATTGCCTGGCAATAACACCTAAGGGCATGTTTCTTCTGGGCACAAAAAGAAAAAAGAAAGAAGTGGAAATTTTAGAAAACTGGGTATCAATAAAACGATTCGAACTGTAATGTTTTTCCTAATTGCTTTTAGAAATTTGGAAAAACTTTGGCTATGTCTACTGTTTCTGCAATGTATAGAAAAAAAGCAGTAAGGGCGCAATAAGATCTATTTATTCGGACTCCCATGACAGCACTACGAGAGAGGGGATCCGCCCTTCAGGAACAGGAAACCTACAGATACAAAAGGGCGGCACCTCTCCCCATGCATCAGTTGGTTTCCTGTTCCTGAAGGGACAGGTTCCTACAGATTTCTCGTAAGGAGCCCAGGCCGGCCGGTCGAATCTGGTAGCGGGGGGGTCTCCTACCTCGACCGGTGCGGAAAGTCCTGGAGACGCCACGGTGGTCCAGGCTGGACTGCACGTCAGTGGCGTTGGCAGCAGGGAGCAGGGTCCGGAGGATTCCTTGTCTCCGGAAGCCGGCGTTGGTAAGTTCATTTCCCCTTCCTGAGCAGCGGCGGCAGTGAGGTGCGGTGGTGTGGTTGCGGCGTCGGATGTGGAGCGCCGTCCGGAGCACTGCTGGGCATTCCCGGCGTCCTGCATCGCTCACTGAGCGTTTCCGGAACGCTGGGGCGCCGGGGGTGGAGCCGGCAGGCGCTTCCGGTTTGCGGGTTGACTGCGCATGCGCGGTCTTTCCAAAATGGCGGCGCCCATGGTCCGGTCGCCGGTTCTTCTGTGCTACCACCGCTAACCTCCCAGCTGCAGCCTGATCATCAGGAACCAATGGGGAACACGCCAGGTGGCCTGCTGACCGGAATACAAGGGGATATAAGCAGGTGTTGGCGATAGAACCCTGCTTTTGGCCACAGCTTCATCATGGCAGATGATGGTGAGCAGCAGCCTCAACTTCTGGATAAAGTACGGCAGGAAGCCGTGGGAAAGGAGCATATCAGAAGTGACCAGTCCAGCCGTAAAAGCTCGTCCAGGTGCGGTCTATGTCCCAGGCGGGAAGTTCAAAACAGAGAGCCTCGGTGATCTCTGATTCGTCAGAGGAAGATAAAGAGGAAGGTTCTTTTTGCTCAAATCTCTCTTCCTCGTCATCAGAAGAGGAATCTGGCCGATTCTGTCTGCCTCTGGACCGGGTGGATAAGTTAGTCAAGTCGGTCAGAGGTACGATGGGCCTAGAAGAGCCTAAGACTCAGCTTTCCCGTCAGGAGCTAATGTTCAGCGGCTTGGAACACAAGAAACGCAGATCCTTCCCGGTGATTGATAAGATTCAAGACCTGATTCTCCGGGAATGGAAAAAACCGGAGAAGAAAGGTTCTTTGCCACCGGCTTTAAAGCGCAGGTATCCCTTTGAAGATACGGATGTGGATACCTGGGACAAGGCCCCTAAATTAGATGCGGCGGTGGCGAAGGCATCTAAGAAAGCAGCTTTACCTTTCGAGGACATGGGGTCCCTTAAAGACCCTCTTGACAGGAAGGCGGAGATCTTCCTTAAGGGTACGTGGGAGATGGCAGCCGGATCCTTGAGGCCAGCAGTGGCTGCGACTTGTACAGCCAGATCCCTAATGGTCTGGTTGGAACAGTTGGAATCCCAGCTTAAAGAAGGCGCCTCCAGGAATTCTATTCTAGGTGCGCTTCCAGTGATTCAGGATGCTGCGGCTTTCTTGTCGGACGCGTCGGTGGACTCGGTCAGAATGGCGGCCAGAGCAGCAGGACTCTCCAACGCGGCTCGTAGAGCCTTATGGTTGAAGTGTTGGTCGGGGGATATCCAGTCAAGATCCAAATTATGCGCTATCCCATGTAAAGGGGAATATCTCTTTGGGCCAACCTTGGATGAGCTGCTCGAAAAGGCTGGAGATGATAAGAAGAAATTTCCTAATTTGTCATCAGCCTCTTACCGGCGTCCATTTAACAGAAGGAGATTTGGTCGTGGAAGGAAGCGCGCATCCTCACCCTCTAGAGAAAATTTTAGATGGGAGGATAGACGCAGGAGAGGTACGGGTTACATGTTTCGCCGTTCCTCAAAAGAACGTAAGAAACCAGACCAATGACTAGCAATCCCTGTGGGAGGGAGATTGTCAACCTTCTCTTCCGCTTGGACTAACATCACGAATAGTGTCTGGGTCCGAGGTATTGTATCGGAAGGCCTAAAATTGGAATTTGTTCATTGGCCTCGTGATAAGTTTATGCTAACCCCCTTGCGTTCCTCCACTATTGAGCAGACGGCCTTAGAGTCAGAGGTCATGACTTTATGCCGTAAAAATGTACTGATTGAGGTTCCGGAGTCAGAGAGAGGAAGAGGATTCTACTCTCCTCTTTTTTTGATTCAAAAACCAGACAAGTCGTTCAGGACTATTATCAATCTTAAATCCCTTAATGAATACCTGGTTAATAACACGTTTAAAATGGAGTCAATCAGTTCCGCAATAAAGATGTTGTTTAAACACTGCTTCATGGTAGTTGTGGACTTAAAGGATGCATACTATCATGTTCCTATCCACGAAAACTTCCAGAAGTTTCTACGTGTGGCGGTGTCTATGGGAGGTATTGTTCGCCATTTTCAATTTAGAGCCCTTCCCTTCGGCCTCTCAATGTCTCCCCGGGTATTTACTAAAGTAGTTGCGGAGGTTATGGCGCACTTACGTGAATCCGATATTCTCATTGTTCCTTATCTGGATGATTTCCTAATAGTGGGGAACTCAGCAGACCATTGCCTGGCTCAGGTTAAAACAGCTATATTTAAACTGGAAAATCTGGGCTGGATCATAAATTATGATAAATCCCGATTGCAACCCCTAAAGACCCAGAGGTTCCTAGGGCTGCTGTTAAATTCCGAGTCCCAACAATGCTGTCTTCCGCCTGATAAATTGCTTCATATCCAACAACAGGTGTTAAAAGCAATTAATAAACCATCCATGACCCTTAGACAGGCTATGTCTTTGTTAGGTTCCCTAACTTCCTGTATCCCCGCCGTCCGTTGGGCCCAGTTCCACTCCAGGCCTTTACAGTTTGACATACTACATTATGATAGGGTCTTACAGGGTTCCTTGCAGGGTCAGATGACATTGAGTCCAGGGGTTCTTACATCTCTTAGATGGTGGCTAGAGGAAGACAATCTGTCAGCAGGAGTTCCCTGGGTGACTCAGGTGACTCGGGTAATCACAACAGACGCCAGCCCCATGGGGTGGGGGGCTCACATGGGTGACGTGGTAGTCCAGGGTCTATGGGACCCCCAAACATCAGCCTCTTCCAATCAGAAGGAGTTGATGGCAATTGAATTCTCAATTAAGGAACTCCTCGTGTATCTACAGGGTCACCATGTCAAAATCCTCTCCGACAACCAGGTGGCAGTGGCCTACGTGAATCACCAAGGTGGAACACGCTCCGAGTTCCTGATGGAAATAGCGGACCGCCTGCTCCAGATAGCGGAAAACCATTTTCTATCTTTAACAGCAGTGCATATAAAAGGGAAGGAAAATATAAGGGCGGACTTTCTAAGTCGAAACACCTTAAGACAAGGAGAATGGTCTCTGAACTCAAAAATCTTCAACCAAATTGTCCGCAGGTGGGGTCATCCAGAGGTGGACTTATTTGCCAGCAAGGACAACAGAAAAACGAAAATATTCTGTTCCTTGAATCCCAGGGAATATTCGCTGGCAGTGGATGCCTTCCTGATCAGATGGGATTTCCGGTTGGCTTATGCGTTCCCCCCGCTAAACCTGTTGCCTCTGGTGGTCAGAAAGATAAGGGAGGATCAAGCGAGAATCATACTGATCGCTCCGTTCTGGCCCCGAAGAGCTTGGTTCTCCTGGCTCAGGACCATGTCGGTGGAAGACCCCTGGGTACTGCCGGACATCCCGGACCTACTTCATCAAGGTCCGATCAACCATCCACAAGTGAAGGGTCTCCATTTGACGGCATGGTCTTTGAGAGGTCACTGTTAAAAAACAGAGGATTTTCTCCAAATCTCATTGATACCCTTATGAAGAGTAGAAAACTCATAACAACTAAGATCTACTCTAGAACTTGGAGGAAGTTTCTGGCCTCTTCAAATTTTAATATCGAAGAGGGTTTACCAATTAACCAGATTCTAGAATTCCTGCAGAGAGGGCTAGAGCTAAATCTATCCACGAGTACGCTAAAAGTACAAGTCTCAGCCCTAGGGGCCCTATTTTCTTGTAACATTGCTGGTAATTATTGGGTAGCAAGGTTCATCAAAGCAGCTAGTAGGTCCAGACCTATACACAGGAATAGGTCAATGCCTTGGGATCTCAATCTAGTCCTCTCTGCTTTGACTAAAGAACCGTTTGAGCCTTTACATTCAGCCTCACTTAAATTACTATCCCTCAAAACAGCATTTTTGGTGGCAATTACATCTGCTCGTAGGGTAGGAGACATACAGGCTCTTTCTAGGCTCTCCCCCTATACAGAGTTTCTACAGGACAGAGTAGTCCTCAGACCAGATCCAGCTTATTTACCGAAAGTGGCCTCAGATTTTCATAGATCTCAGGAGATAGTTCTACCATCATTTCTCCCTAATCCTTCTAATTCCAAAGAAGAGTTACTCCATACGTTAGATGTTAGGAGATGTCTCTTAGAATATATATCAGTCACTGATGCTTGGAAGAGAGAGGAGGCTTTGTTTCTATCCTTCCAAGGTCCCAGAAAAGGTCTTAGAGTGTCAAAGTGCACGTTAGCGAAGTGGACTAGGGAGGCTATCTCTCTGGCTTATACTGCAGGTGGAAGTCCTGTTCCGCAGAATCTGAGGGCACATTCCACCCGGGCCATGGCTACATCCTGGGCTGAAAGATCTGGAGTTTCCATCGACCAGATATGTAAGGCGGCTACGTGGTCATCCCCTTCCACCTTTTTCAAGCACTATAGGTTGGACTTGGGGTGCTCTTCTGATCTCACCTTCGGGTTAAGGGTGCTACAGGCTATAGTCCCTCCCTAAGGCAGTTTACATCTCTGTAATTCTCTCGTAGTGCTGTCATGGGAGTCCGAATAAAGCATTAAGCTACTTACTGGTAGCAGCATTTTTCGGAGGCCCATGACAGCACCCTTAGTTCCCTCCCTATTCACGTGGGGGTTGCACTTCCTATAGTATATATAATGAGATAGATAGATCTCACGTGTGGTATATAGTTCAATATGATGGATTATTTTTGTACATAAACTGTATATAATGTATGTTTGTGTGCTACTAACCGCGGTAGTCCTCTCAGGCTCTAATATACAACTGATGCATGGGGAGAGGTGCCGCCCTTTTGTATCTGTAGGTTTCCTGTTCCTGAAGGGCGGATCCCCTCTCTCGTAGTGCTGTCATGGGCCTCCGAAAAATGCTGCTACCAGTAAGTAGCTTAATGCTTTTCCTAGAAAAGCCACTCCTAGAGCACCCACTTGATATTTGCACAATCTACTGTTGATTGGTGGGCAGTAGACTGACCACTAGCAGGCATTTCCCTTCAGCCACTGTGAGCAGGGACAAGATGATCCACCAGAAAATACAGAAGCACCTGGAGAAGATACTAGTGAGAGCCATGATGCAGGGCCCAGCAAGGACTAGGGGCCAAGAAGGATAGGAGGTTAAGATGTGTGGGCAGGTGTGGAGGTATCGGAAGCATTTGCAGGAAGTTAAAGGGGCGATCTGGCAAAAATAAGATTTATTCACAAGTGATAACATTGTTTGTGGGAGTCCAACTGTTGGGTCCTACACCGATCTGCAAAACGTAGAATTTTTATCACTGCCCGGGCACTTTAATCCCAGTTATAGTGGAGCAGCCGGGTATATGCCCGAACGCAATGCCATTCATTCTCTATGGAGCTGCTGGGAAAGTCGAGAGCAGTGAAGGTGAGCAGTGAAACTTCCACCGGTAAATAAGACATCATCTATTCTGTGCATAGGCAGTAACCGGTTTTCGCTGATAGGGATGAGGAATTAACCAGTAATGAATTATAATAATGTGAAGGGCAGAATCTCAGAGAGAAAAAATAACAAAGGTACCACCAACAAGAAAGAAGGCCCGAATTACACTAAAGGTTCCACACTTTTAGGAACCTCATGGGGCATTTTCTGTGCATGAAAAAAAATATTCACAAAATACGACAGCACGTATGAGGCTCCTCCAAGTGGTAATAGAGAACATCTATCCACTTTAAAGCCAGGAATTTTTCCCCTGAGGAATATACTGGAATGACCACATCATCAACTACAATACCCAGATAGATTAGCGAAATTAGGATTATTTAGTCTAGAAAAAAGACTGGAATGACCACATCATCAACTACAATACCCAGATAGATTAGCGAAATTAGGATTATTTAGTCTAGAAAAAAGACGACTGAGGGGCGATCTAATAACCATGTATAAGTATATAAGGGGACAATACAAATATCTCGCTGAGGATCTGTTTATACCAAGGAAGGTGACGGGCACAAGGGGGCATTCTTTGCGTCTGGAGGAGAGAAGGTTTTTCCACCAACATAGAAGAGGATTCTTTACTGTTAGGGCAGTGAGAATCTGGAATTGCTTGCCTGAGGAGGTGGTGATGGCGAACTCAGTCGAGGGGTTCAAGAGAGGCCTGGATGTCTTCCTGGAGCAGAACAATATTGTATCATACAATTATTAGGTTCTGTAGAAGGACGTAGATCTGGGTATTTATTATGATGGAATATAGGCTGAACTGGATGGACAAATGTCTTTTTTCGGCCTTACTAACTATGTTACTATGTTACTATGTTACTATGATGCAAAATAAACAAGTCATTGGGTCTTTATGAATCCCCCAGTTGATACAGGTGTAAAGAAGCACACCCATCAACATTTTTATCCTTTTAATATATTGCAATCATCATACTATATAGAACTGTGTACTTGCAATTGCTCATTCTGTCTTTCTACCCAAATAATTTTGCCTTTTTCTATTAGGTAATTAAAAACAGACTATTTGAATCCTACTATGCTCCATGTAGAAACAGGAAGTCTCTTTCCCTGCAGGAGTCATTACTAGAGATGGGCGAACCTGAACAGTAAAGTTTGGCGTCCATACTGAACATCTACTGACAGTAAAGTTTAGCGTCTGTACCGAACACCTACTGTTCGGGCACGGACATCAAACACAGACTTCAATAGGAAGTCAGTGTTAGGCTATGTGCACACGATGCGGATTTTGCTGCGGATCCGCAGCGTTTACGCAGCTGCGGATCCGCAGCAGTTTCCCATGAGTTTACAGTACAATGTAAACCTATGGGAAACCAAAAACGCTGTGCCCATGCTGCGGAAAAAACATGCGGAAACGCAGCGTTTTATTTTCCGCAGCATGTCAATTCTTTTTGCGAAATCCGCAGCGTTTTTACATCTGCTCCAATAGAAAACTGCAGATGTAAATCCGCAGCGGAATCCGCAATAGAAAACGCGATAAATCCGCAGTAAAAACCGCAGCGGTTTTGCACTGCGGATTTATCAAATCCGCTACGGAAAAATCCGCAGTGGACCATTCTACGTGTGCACATACCCTAATTGTTCGGGTTCGGCTCCCCGAATACCAGGTGTTTGTCATGCTGTCATGTGCATGACAGTGCGGCAAAAACTGCTTCGGATCGGCGGTAAAATCATCACCGCTGGTCAGACAGCCGCGGTTCCCAAGCTGTCAATTTACAGCATGAGCCCGCAGCTGTGATCGGGGGTATAAAGTTTACCTCCAGTCATTGGCGCCAGCTGATGGGACTACAGCTCCCATCAGACTATGAATGCTGCTGCTAATAAAAGTGGGAGTAGGAGCGGCTTATGGGAGCACTCACCAGCAGCCGCCTGCGCTGTAAATAATTAAAAACAGCATGGGAATCGCGGTTCTCTGACCGGCGGTGATTATTTTACCGCCGATCAGAAGTGGTGTAGGCCGCTCTGTCATGCACATGACAGCATGGCAAACACTAGACGTTCGGGCCCCGGGTTCAGGTACCCAGACATCATGATGTTCGCCCATCTCTAATCATTACTGTAAAAGGAGCAGCTGGGTAAGTATGTGAAGAGGGGGATGATAAATGCAGGGACAAAAGACTTCCTGTTTCTACATAGAGCAGAGAAGAATTAACTGGGTAGAAAAGCAAAATGAGCAATTGCAAGTACACGGTGCTGTATGATGATTGCAATACATGAATATAAAAACTATGATGAGAGTGCTTCAATAACACACGTTTTGTTGTGTCTTTCATGTACCCACCTGGCCTGCTTTACTAAAACGATGGCCAGCCAGAATCATATGAAAAGCAAACTTCCGCACCATAGGGCTCTTCATGTTGATAAAGCAATGAGCTGCCTGCTCAAGAAGCAGTGCACTCCGGAGATCCGAGTCCTGTGGTAAGGAAATAGTCAAAGATATTTACCATAATTGAACAGCACGGGGCTTTAGGTCTGAGGACCCATATTTCCTAAGTAAAAATCACACTCAATGTTACTACTAGAACGAAAACATCATAAATGTGAGAAAAGCCCAGCACAGTATGCAGAACTAAAAACTCTTCTGAAGATCTTAGTAATAAGTGGACTTCCTCCACAGATGAGGCCAGCCCCCAAGTCTCAGCATTTGCTACGGCCAGCTATTAGATCACAGATGTAACCCACCCACTAACGGCTTACATGGCAGAGGTCAGTGGTGCTCTGCCGAGTGCGGGATCACCTCAGCTTCGTTAGCCAGAGTTTAACGAGTACAATTAAAGGGACTTTCCAAGCTCAATATGCTGAGGAGCTGCTCATCTGCTTCCCTCAATAGAACATTGAGAAGCGGTAAATAGGGATTTTTGTGTGTACTCACCGTAAAATCCTTTTCTCCGAGCCACTCATTGGGGGACACAGGACCATGGGTTATGCTGCTGTCACTAGGAGGCTGACACTAAGCTGAGACAAAAAAAGGTTAGCTCCTCCCCTGCAGTATACACCCTCATGCTGGCTTCCAGAGACCCAGTTCAGTGCAAAAGCAGTAGGATAGTAACAACAATATATCAAGTAACATTAGAATATAACATGTCAAACAAACAGTCAAAGACCAAAAAAGGTAACGAGCTGTAAGGCTACCAGGGTGGGTGCTGTGTCCCCCAATGAGTGGCTCAGAAAAAAGGATTTTACGGTGAGTACACACAAAAATCCCTATTTCTCCTTCGCCTCATTGGGGGACACAGGACCATGGGACGTCCCAAAGAAGCCTGGGAGGGAAACAATACAACCAAATAACTCCGTGTACCATCTGACTACAAATGCGCCACAGCCGCTTGCAGGATACGCCTGCCAAGGGCCGCGTCCGCAGAGGAGTGAATGTGGACATTGTAATGCTTTGTGAAAGTATGCAGGCTGGACCACGTTGCGGCCTTGCAAACCTGCTCCGCTGTTGCCTGGTGCCGGATGGCCCAGGAAGCACCCATCGAACGAGTGGAGTGAGCTCTGATCCCGGCCGGGATAGGACTGCCCCTGACCCGATAGGATTCCTGGATAGCGGATCGGATCCATCTGGCTATCATGGATTTAGACGCAGCCAAACCCTTTCTGTGACCCTCCGGGAGCACGAAAAGGGTGTCCGATTTTCTGAAATGAGCCGTTCTGGAAATGTACCTCCTGAGGGCCCGTACCACGTCCAGAGTATGGAGAGCCTTCTCGACCCTATGTTTGGGCTGCGGGCAAAAGGAGGGAAGAATGATGTCCTCGTTAAGGTGAAAAGATGAGACCACCTTCGGAAGAAACGCCGGGGAAGAGCGTAGTACTACCTTGTCCTGATGAAAGGCAAGGAAAGGTGCCCGGCAGGATAAAGCGGCAAGCTCTGAAACCCTTCTGATGGACGTCACCGCTACCAGGAAGGCAACCTTCCATGAGAGGACAGAGCGGAACGTCTTGAAGGGGTTCGAACGGAGGTTCCTGAAGAACCCCCAGGACCAAGTTGAGATCCCAGGTCTCTAACGGCATCCTGTAGGGGGGAACCACATGGGAGACTCCCTGAATGAAGGTCTTGACCTGAAGGTTGGCGGCGATCCTACGCTGGAACAGCACGGATAACGCTGAGATCTGACTTTTGAGGGAACTCAGAGTCCAGACCAGACTGAAGGAAATTCAAGATGCAAGGGATAGAGAAAGCGAGCGGAGGGTGCCCTCGGAGCCTGCACCATGAGAAGAAAGTTTTCCAGACGCGGTGGTAAATGGAGGCGGAAGACGCCTTGCGAGCACTTAACATGGTGGGAATGACCTGCTGAGAGAAACCGGCACGAGTTAGAATCCAGGTTTCAACAGCCACGCCGTTAAACGTAGGGCCCCTGAGCTCTGGTGGTAGATCGGACCTTGGCGAAGCAGGTCTGGGCGGTCTAGTAACCGCCAGGGAACGTCGGCTACGAGCTGAACGAGTTCCGCGTACCAAGCGCGGCGAGGCCAGTCTGGGGCGACCAGAATGACCGGAACTCCCTCCGTCTTGATCTTTCGGATCACCTTCGGCAGTAAAGGAAGGGGAGGAAACACGTATGGGAGCTGAAACTGATGCCACAGAGAAATCAGCGCGTCTACTCCTATGGCCTGGGGATCCCGAGAACGTGCAATGAAGTTGTGGACCTTGGCGTTCAATCTGGACGCCATCAGATCCACGTCCGGGGTCCCCCAGCGAAGACAGATCTGACGAAATACCTCTGGGTGGAGTTCCCACTCCCCCGAGGCAAGGCCCTGGCGGCTCAGGAAGTCCGCCGCCCAGTTCTCGACTCCCGGAATGTGCACCGCAGAGATGATGGAATGGTTGGTTTCGGCCCAACGAAGGATGTGAGAGACTTCCTGTATCGCCGCCCTGCTGCGGGTACCCCCCTGGTGGTTGATGTAAGCCACCGCCGTGACGTCCGATTGGACTCGTACTGGGTGACCCGCGAGCAGGGCGTGAAAGCGACTCAGTGCAAGTCTGATAGCACGAATCTCCAGGATGTTGATGGGGAGTCTGGATTTCCGAACTGTCCAACGGCCCTGGGCAGAGTGGTGAAGAAACACCGCCCCCCAGCCGAGAAGACTGGCGTCGGTGGTTACCACTAACCAGCGGATCGGGAGGAAGGACTTCCCCTGGAGAAGAGATGGACCCAGGGTCCACCATACGAGAGATTGTCTGACCCGCGGGGACAGGGGGCAAGGGCGGTCGAGAGATGAGAGACTGCTGTCCCAGTTGTCCAGCAAAGCCTGTTGCAAGGGACGGAGATGGAGTTGAGCAAAAGGAACCGCTTCGATTGCTGCAACCATCTTTCCCAGGATCTTCATGGCGAACCGAACGGTTCGCGGACGAGGATGGCAGAGCGTTCGGGCTCCCTGCTGAAGCGCTTGGGCCTTGGACCGAGGAAGCAAGACCAGCCCCCTCGAAGTGTCCAGGATCATTCCCAGAAAGGAGATCCGACGGGCAGGAACGGGAGAGGACTTGTTCAAGTTGATCAACCAGCCCAGGCGCGAAAGAGAATCCAGGGTAATGTGGACGCTTGACTCGCAGGCCTGAAAAGATGGGCCCTTTATGAGGAGATCGTCTAAGTAAGGTAACACGACGACTCCTCGAGAATGAAGGATGGCCATGACAGCCGCCATGACCTTGGTGAATACCCTGGGCGCCGTGGCAAGACCGAAGGGTAAGGCCGTGAACTGGAAGTGGTCCTCCAGAACGGCAAAGCGGAGGAACCTCTGATGAGGCGGGAAAATCGGGATGTGAAGATAGGCATCCTTGATGTCTATCGAGGCCAAGAATTCCCCTCTTTCCATCGAAGAGATGACCGATCTGAGCGATTCCATCCTGAAGTGCCGGACTCTTACGCACTTGTTCAGGAGTTTCAGATCCAAAATGGGGCGCACTTTTCCGTCCTTCTTTGGCACGACGAAGAGGTTTGAGTAGAAACCTTTGAACCTCTCGTGTTCCGGGACCGGAACAATGACCCCGCTCTGGCGGAGAGAGTGAATGGCGCAAAGGAGGGCGCGAGACTGAGCTCCCGAACTGGGGAGACGAGAGGGGAAAAACCGAGTTGGAGGAAGAGCGGAGAACTCTATTTTGTAGCCAGACGATACCAGATCCCTGACCCATTCGTCGTGAACGACGGAGAGCCAGGCTTGCTGAAAAAGGAGTAGACGTCCGCCTACTCTGATGGTATCGACTGGCGCCGTTCCCGAGTCATTGAGACGGGAATCTGGGGGGTCTGGAACCTCTGGTTCTGGGCTGCCTCGGTTTTCCGCGACAGGAAGGATTCTGCCTGAAGGAGGGACGAGCGTCTCTGTCTGTGCGAGCGGATCGGTCCGATCTGGAAAGACCGGTAGGATTGGACAAGGCTGGGCTGGTATGAAAGGGCTGAAAGCGAAAGTAAGGCTGGCGCTGGAAAGCCGCCTTGGGCCTCTGTTGAGGAAGGAACTTGCTCTTTCGCCCTGTGGCGTCGGAAATAAGCTGGTCAAGCTTTTCGCCGAAAAGGCGCCCGCTTTGAAAAGGGAGAGAGATCAGAGATTTTTTAGAGGAGGAATCTGCGCGCCACTCTCTGAGCCAAAGAGCCCTTCTGATAGCGATGGAGTTAGAAGCCGCCCATGCTGCGCAATTCGCCGCATCGAGGGATGCGTACATCACATAATCACTAGCCATGGCTAACTGCTTAGCCAGGTCCGCCATCTCAGACGGGAGGTCCTGTTCATGAATGGATTTCGCTAGAGCATCCGCCCAGGAAACCATTGCCTTGGTCACCCAAGCCGCGGCGAAGGAGGGGGACAGGGAAGAGCCTGAGGCTTCATACACTGAGCGAGCTAGAGAGTCTAGCTGGCGTTCAGTGGGACTCTTAATTGAAGCGCCGTCCGGGACTGAAAGAAGCGTTTTAGAAGCCAGGCGCGAGACCGGAGGATCTACTATAGGGGGATCCGTCCAGTCTTTCACGAGATCTGCTGAGAAGGGATACTTCGATACCAGGTCCTTCTTACCCGAGAAACGCTTATCTGGACGCTCCCTGTGTCGCCTGACTATATCCAGAAAAGCTGGGTGAGAGGCAAAAGTTGTGGGAACGCTTGGTTCTGGTAAAAGAGACCACGTGTTCCGGAGCGGAATTAGAGTCATCATCCACCTTAAGTGCGTGATTGACTGCTACAATGAGGGAGTCAACCGTAGCTCTGAACTCCGGAGCCTCCGGGTCCAATGATACCTCGGACTCATGTTCAGAGTCGTGAACGCTGCGAGCCCCCAAAGAGGGTGAGCGAGAGGTGGAGCTGCCAGAGTCTGAGTGGCGAGGTGAGCGCTCAGGAGAGGTAGTGCGGATCCGTTTTCTGGATGACCGGGCCTCTTTATGGGGAGAGCGGCCCCTGCTGACCGATTATTCCCCTGCTATGGAGGGATCTCTTAACACCTGTAACGGATTGCCCCGTTCCCCGGGAGGATTTTGAATGGATTTGATGGCGTTGGCTAAAAAATCCACGGACTGCGAAATTGAAGCAACCCACGGGGGGGGGGGGGGGGGACTAGGTACGCCGGAGTCGGTGGCGGTGGAGGGCTCCTGGGCACATGGGGCATCGCAGGCAGAGCAGAGGGGAGAACTTTGAGGCCTAGGAAGTGGGGCCTGGCAGGCGGTACACGCAGAAAAAAAGGTCGTATGCACCTTAGAGGATTTTTTAGACCTTGACTGGGACATGATTCTAATGCAAAAAAATAGACCACAGGGTCTATAATGTAGGGAAGCAGAGGGCGACGCTGCAGAGGAGAGGCTGACGAGGTCTCCTTACCCTGGTCCTGTGTCCCGCTGTCCTGAGAAGACAAACTGTGTTGCCCGAGTTGAAACCGGCTGCACGTGGGCGCTGTGACACCTAGACGCTGCGGCAGAGCTGAGGCGTGCAGTGAGGGACCAAGATGGCCGCCGAGATCAGGAGAGAGATCTCGGAGGCTGCGAGAAGCGCGAGGACCGGGGGGCGGCGCCGAAGCCGGGGACTAAATTTGCGGCTTTGGTCCGGCGCGCGGCCGCAAAGTGCCGAAAAATGGGGAATGATTCAGCCCACGATGTGCCGCTACCTAGGAGGAGCCCTCCGGACCGCAAAACCGGCGACCCCCCCCATCCCCCACGAGACACTTACCCCGATGAGGTGAGAGGTGCCTTGGAATGGCAGGGACGGTGCAGGGGTTGGGAAGCCTCTATCCACCAGCCCCAGACAGGGGGGTGGAGAGGAACCGTCCACCACCTGAATCAAGCAGAGCATTGGTGATGCAGTGTGGTCTGCACGGACGCCACGGAAATAGAGCCTCTGTACAGCCGAGGGTAAAACCTGGTGGACAGGGCAGATGTCCGGCAATAAAAAGCCTGGCTGCAGAGGAGGATACTGGAGGTAAAAAACCAGTGCTCGTCTGTATAAAGTGGGGAGATCGGCGCCCATTTAGGGAAAAGACAGTCGCCCAAAAAAGGTCAGCTCAGGCAGTGGCTCCCACGTCGCAGGAGAGGATACGGTGAGGTGAAACTCCCGTGCTCGCCTGTTGCTGGTTCGGGGGAGATCGAACCTTGAAAGAATCCGTCGCCCCCTTCGTCCGGAATAGGAAAGTTAAAAAGGAAAAAATCCGTGAGATTAAAAATCAGTGTGCCTCCTACGGACACTAAGCTTGAACTGGGTCTCTGGAAGCCAGCATGAGGGTGTATACTGCAGGGGAGGAGCTAACCTTTTTTTGTCTCAGCTTAGTGTCAGCCTCCTAGTGACAGCAGCATAACCCATGGTCCTGTGTCCCCCAATGAGGCGAAGGAGAAAAGTTGTTAGTCGGCACGCGACTGCCAGAATGCAAATCACATAATTGTAGTCACATGACCGGCTGTCCAAACTGGAAATACAGGTGAATCCTGACAGTGTGTACATTGCACACTGACAATTTAGCAATCACCAGTCACAGATTGACTGTAGAAATTCATGCTAAGCTTGGAAATCCCCTCTAATGTTCATACTCCATCTTTACTTCTGAATGCAGCTGATGTGTAGGGGAAAATAAAGGACATGTCAATCAAAAGTCCAGCAAGTTCAGATTCAATCAGAAGTCCAGCAAGTTCAGATACAATCAGATTCTTGTGTTAAATGTCTATGCACTAGTGCGATTTATTAATTTTTTTCCGGATAGCACAAGGACCCATAGAGTTTAATGGATCTATTCAGACATTGGTGAAAATCATGGGTCGGAGTGCGAGGTCCGTGAGACTCGGAGTAGGTCCCAATCTGACTCCTGTTTCTGGATCACGTCCAGCCATTCAAATGAATGCGGCTCCATGAAAGACTGATGCAAATTGTAAATCTAAATGCTTCCAATTTACTTGCGTGTCTCATTGATCTGCTGCTTAGTGATACATTTAAATAAAAATCATTTGACCTTCTAGAGGTCTTTTTATTGGCTTGAAAGCAAGTATACCTCTTACAAGATAAAGTTAGACTGCTCTATAATAAATGGAGATACAGAAACAGCCATGTGTTTCCATACGGTGACGTTACAAGACCACCAATACTGGGAATAGAGGGGAGAGGACTGGCAACATCAATACACTGTAAGTGCCATTCATGGGAAAGTAGCTCATGTGCTCCGCTATACACACAGATACAATAAATCCTGGATAGCCAGTGCGGATATTATCTAGAAGAAATCCTGGTACTTTTTACAGTTCTTGCTACCTCTTTTAGCTAGACACCCCAGCCTTCTGTGTAATACGAGCAAGGAATAATATTCAGCAAAACTACAGACGACTATGTACTCACCTCACTTGTAAGACGGATCAGAAGGCCGGCAGATTCTGAATATTTACCCTGACTTTTCAATATTTCAGCACTCAGTAAGACACACCTTTCTGCCAGAACCATATTCCTAGAGTAAAAGGAAATATGAAATTGAAGAAACCACTGCTGGAAAAATTAGCGCTTTCAGCCAGATTTGTTTCACAACAGCACTACAAAAATAAAAGGAGCTTTCTTGGCTGGAAACAAGTTTTTGCAGTCACCTTATACGTGACTACACCTTACACACGGCCAGGATTCTCCTAACACAATGTTATTGAGAAAGTGAATGAGAATCTAGTCGGGCAAGTGGCGGCGACTATGCTAATCGCATAGTTGTGTTCATGTGACCGCCCACACGTGCTGAGAATATAGGGGAATCGTGACAGTGTGCACTCTGCACACCATCATAATGCAATCTGGAAGCCAATAATGTGACAGCAGAAACTCTTCTCGAGTCCATGAAACCCCTTTACCTCCATGTGTCAATAGCACTGAATATATATTAAGAGACCTTTCCAAGATTTTGGCCAAAAAATAGTCACAAAGCAAGAAAGGTGCAACAACAACTTATACAGCCTCAGTGGATTCTCCAACGCTGTGGGGGTCTTTGAACAATCTGGCCATGAGGTTAAGGCCGAATACAATCAACATCCTGAAAATGTCACTGCGGAGGCCAGCGACTGGCTGACGGAAACTACACAAGGGAGAAGCACCGAAGATACAGGGGACTGACAAGAAATGATTCATGTACTGAGTATTATCATTTAGTCCCCTGCTTTGTGACCATTTTGAGAAAAAAATACATATATTAATTAAAGTCTTTGACTAATTAAAGGATCTCGGCTCTTTTAGTTGAGATGAATCTGTGCTGCACTTTATGCACATGCTCAGTAGTGAGGTAGGGCTGAGGAGTTGGAGCCAGGGAAATTGAGGAGTCGGAGGTTTGGCTTACTGAAGCCACAGCCCTGGTTCAAACAAAATACGATCAGCAAATCAGTTTCTCACTTGCATATGTCCCTGTACGTCTGTATTGCAGTGTCCATGTAATGAGCTGGGTACGGTCTGGGAGCACCCGGTTGCAGAAAAGCAGCTACTGCAGCCATTTCCTTGAAAGGAAAGTAATACATAATTAAAAGGACGAATTGAATGTTGAGACACTTCATGCAAAAGCTGGACGATTGTAAGAATGCACCATCTTTGTCTAGTGCCAGCGCACATCAGAATAATCTCCAGATAAATATTTTAGTAATAGTTCACATTAGGTTTTTACCCTATATTTAGCGTGTACCCCCACATCCACAAAAAAAATGTCACTAAGGCTCTATTGCTTAAAAAGTCTGTGGGTGACTAATGCGTTCACCACATGTTTAACAGTGGCGTCTCATCCATAGGCTATAATGGCATCTGGTAAAGGATATCGAATAAAGTAGAGCATAACGTATGCACTAATCCATAAGTCTATGGGTGAGCGTGGCAGATAGGCATCCATACGGCCTCTGTTTAAAGCATTTGTCAGTGGCCAAAAATGCAGTGCCAGTCAGCAAGGCCGGAGGATAATTCCGTGGCAGTCAAGTGCAGAATATGCCCATGTGGCACAACGTCTGTGGCTGAAAATCAGTTCCATTCATGTGAATCAGGATGTTTTGGTGGTTATAATTGTATTTCTGCAGGTTTTAGTCAGATAAATGGGAAAGTAATAAAAATGTATGTAACAAACGGGTCCCTATGAACCCTAAAAAAGAGAGTAACATCTAGATCAAGTCTTGTACAGGAAAACGAGCATGACAGACATAATAGACTATGGACAATGTGCAGGACATCCATACTAAAGAGGGAAAGAACAGGAAGTAATGAGATTATAATGTTATAGAAGACAAAACTACAGCACGATTAGATGTAACATGTGATCCAACACCTACCAGCGACCCTGCAGCATAGAGCATGGCTTGGTCATTCAGGAAGTCCTTTTTTGCAGTATGATAGCAGCTGTATGCCAAGTCATAATGCTGCACCAAAAAACACAAGTCAGCCATTTTCCTAATCTGAAGCTCAGGAGCCTCCGGTGGATACCTAAAACAGAAGACGAAACTCAAAAAGATTATTACATCGATGTTGGGGACAATGTCAGTAAACCTAAGGTGCATTTACGATCGGCCCATTGTGTCCTAATAAAAAAACAAACATTATAAATGTTTTATCTAGATGGCAATTTAGAAAGTTTTTCAAAATATCCACAGTCACATTAAAGGGAACCTGTCACCCCGAAAATCGCGGATGAGGTAAGCCCACCGGCATCAGGGGTTTATCTGCAGCATTCTGTAGTGCTGTAGATAAGCCCCCGATGTTACCTGAAAAAGGAGAAAAAGACGTTATATTATACTCACCCAGGGGCGGTCCCGCTGATGGTCAGGTCAGATGGGAGTCTCTGGTCCGCTGCGGCGCTTCCCATCTTCATTACAAGACGTCCTCTTCTGATCTTCAGCCACGGCTCCGGCGCAGGCGTACTTTGCTCTGACCTTTCCGGCGCCTGCGCACTGCAGTACTATCCTCTGCCCTCAAGAGCTTTATAAAGTCAGCTTTATTTTTTGGGTCAATATGATTACAGTGATACCAGATTGATCTAAATTTATTCATGTTTTGCTGATTTTACACAAAAACTATTTTATAGAGAAAAAAAAATTGTTTTTGCACCGCTATATTCTGAGAGGTACAGTGCCTTGCAAAAGTATTCTGCCCCCTTGAGCTTTTCAACCTTTTCCCACATATCATGCTTCAAACATAGATACCAAATGTACATTTTTGGTGAAGAATCAACAATAAGTGGAACACAATTGTGAAGTTGAACAAAATATATTGGTTATTTTAAATCTTTGAGGAAATTCAAAAACTGAAAAGTGGGGCATGCAATATTATTCAGCCCCTTTAACTTAATACTTTGTTGCGCCACCTTTTGCTGCGATTACAGCTGCAAGTCGCTTGGGGTATGTCTAAATCAGTTTTGAACATCAAGAGACAAATTCTTGCCCATTCTTCCTTGGCAAACAGCTCGAGCTCAGTGAGGTTTGATGGAGATCATTTGAGAACAGCATTTTTCAGCTCTTTCCACAGATTATTCGGCCCCTTTACTTTCAGTGCAGCAAACTCACTCCAGAAGTTCATTGTGGATCTCTGAAAGATCCAATGTTGTCCTAAATGCCCAATGATGATAAATATAATCCACCTGTGTGTAATCAAGTCTCTGTATAAATGCACCAGCTCTGTGTTAGTCTCAGGGTTCTGTTTGAAGCACAGAGAGCATCATGAAGACCAAGGCACACAACAGGCAGGTCCGTGATACTCTTGTGGAGAAGTTTAAAGCCGGATTTGCATACAAAATTATTTCCAAAACCTCCCAAGGAGCACTGTGCAAGCGATCATATTGAAATGGAAGGAGTATCATACCACTGCAAATCTACCAAGACCCGGCCGTCCCTCTAAACTTTCATCTCAAACAAGGAGAAGACTGATCAGAGATGCAGCCAAGAGGCCCATGATCACTCTGGATGAACTGCAGAGATCTACAGCTGAGGTGGGACAGTCTGTCCATAGGATAATAATCAGTCGTACACTGCACAAATCTGGCCTTTATGGAAGAGTAATTAAAAGTTTGCAACAAGCCACCTGGGAGAAACACAAAACATGTGGAAGAATGTTCTCTGGTCAGATGAAACCAAAACCGAACTTTTTGGTTAACAATGCCAAACGATATGTTTGGAGTAAAGGCAACACAGCTCATCACCCTGAACACACCATCCCCACTGTCAAACATGGTGGTGGCAGCATCATGGCTTTGGTCTGCGTTTCTTCACAATGGACAAGGAAAATGGTTAAAATTGATGGGAAGATGGATGGAGCCAAATACAGGACCATTCTTGAGGAAAACCTGTTGGGAGTCTGCAAAAGACCTGAGACTGGGATGGAGATTTGTCTTCCAACAAGACAATGATCCCAAACAAAGCAAAATCAATGGAATGGTTCACAAATAAACGTATCCAGGTGTTAGAATGGCCAAGTCAAAGTCCAGACCTCAATCCAATCGAGAATCTGTGGAAAGAGCTGAAAACTGCTGTTCACAAACCATCTCCATCAAACCTCACTGAGCTCGAGCTGTTTGCCAAGGAAGAATGGGCAAGAATTTCAGTCTCTCGATGTACAAAACTGATAGACATACCACAAGCGACTTGCAGCTGTAATCGCAGCAAAAGGTGGCGCAGCAAAGTATTAAGTTAAAGGGGCCGAACAATATTGCACGCCCCACTTTTCAGTTTTTGAATTTCCACAAAAATTCAAAATAAGCATACATTTCGTTCAACTTCTCAATTGTGTTCCAGTTGTTGCTGATTCTTCACCAAAAAATTACATTTGGTATTTTTATGTTTGAAGCATGATATGTGGGAAAAGGTTGAAAAGTTCCAGGGGGCTGAATACTTTCGCAAAGCACTGTATAACTTTAATTTCTCTGCTGACGGGAGTTGTATGGCTGCTTGTTTTTTTGCGGGACAAGATGAGGTGTTCAGCGATACCATTTTATTTACATTCGACTTTATCGCGTTTTATTCCACTTATTAGGCGGTACAATGTGAAAGCACAGTTTTTTTGCCAATTGATTAATATTTTATGGAGTTCACTGAAGGTAGTGTTTTTTATTTTTATCCCTCTATGAAATTCTAACTTTTACAAGTCCAATCGCTGGTACAATGCATTATACCTGTCAGTGCTGCACTGACAGAAGCCTCTTAGACTATGCTGCTGGCAAGATCCAACAAGGCTTGCCATAGCTGGTTGACCTGGAGGTTGTCGTGATGAACTCAGGTTGCCATGGCAACAATGGGCCCTCATGATTATGTTACGGAGCACCAAGCCTTCTAAATGCTGCGATTGATCATGTGCATTTAGGGGATAAATGGTCCAGGGCAGTACGGGCACCACTCCTGGCAATGACACACAGGTCTTGGCTGTAACATAAGCAGAGTTCCCGGCGGTGATTGTACGGGCTATGCTCATGTGCACGCATGATCGACATGATGTAAATTTACATCAAATGACTTGAAGGTGTGAAAAAAAATGAAGCTCCCAGTTGAACAATAAGAAAATTAGTTCCAGAAAGTTTTGCATCCTGTACCTCCACAACGAAGGAGGGGAAAAAAAAAATTAATCTCCATTCCTGCTACTTTATGCAGAAATGTACAGATTATATTACTTAAATCCGTGAAAGGTCCTCTAAAGTACCTAGATCATTACCAAATTACAATTAAACTTACAATAATCCTGAGGTATTCTTCAGCTCGTTAACGCTCTTCTCTGGCACTTTACCACCAGTGAACCACTTCTTCGTAGCAGAAAGTAATGACCGACTCAGTCCTTTCCTGGATATTAACTGAAATGAAAAGTATTGAGAACCAAGAGAGATTTATGCTATAAAAAACAAAAAAAAAAACAGAAAACTATGCACAGCGACCAGATACTAAGATACTACAGTCTTGTTATATGCTGATGACTAATACATTTATATCCATTTTCATTAAATCTCAATAGAAAATTTACAGCTTAAAAAAAGAAAAACTGCGCAGACGTAAAGTGGCAAACACCTAGGAATGAGGTGAGGATAGAGCGGTCTCACCTGATCGTTCAGCTGTCTTACTGTCTTTTCTACGTGGGGTATAAGTCCTCGGAAGGTGAATTCTTGTATGAACTGCCGAATGCGATCATGGTCAGTAAGGGTCAAGCAGCTGCCATGGGGCGTTCCACTCATTGCCTTCTTTGCCTCAGTACCTGGCGGCCTTCCATTATCGAGCCCATCAAAACTACCACCGGCATCACTGAGCTGGTCAAGTGGGTGAGTTTTTAAATTATTTGACAAAGCCTCTAAGGAAAAAGCCAGAAGAAAAGTCCAGTGATATATAACAGAAAACCATTACCGTAGTTTAAAAAATAAAGCACAGCCGATTGTAGGAACAGTCACGGGGCGGTTGTCCCTCAGCTAGTATAACAAGTAATAAAAGTCACCCATAAGTAATTATAGGGAAGCTAAAACCACACAGAAAAAGAGTTAAAAATAAAGCAAAACAAAGTTTAGATGATGAAATGCCAAATGGAATTTGCACTAAAATTGTGGAGAGAATCTGCAGCAAAATCCACATATATGGTGCAGATTATGCACTTCACATCATCAAGGAATTATGTAACAATACATGTGCTCAGGGTTAGGAAAATATCTTCTAGACGTAGCAAAAATCAGAAATATGGAGCATGGTGCAACCATACAGCCGGTTATTTATATTGTAGATTCTGCTGTTGAATTGTTGCAGATTTGCATTGAGATCTGCTTCCGAGAAAATCCACCTCACGTTAAGGCTGGGTTCACTGGAACGTATGCAAAATCCTCTGTTTTGCATCCAGAAAATAAAACAATTTTTCATCCATATGTAATCGTATGTTCAGTGTACACTCCATTTTAGGGCTTCTCAATGTGATTTAACCCCTTCCCGACCCATGACGCCACGTAGGCGTCATGAAAGTCGGTGCCATTCCGACCCATGACGCCTATGCGGCGTCATGGAAAGATCGCGTCCCTGCAGATCGGGTGAAAGGGTTAACTCCCATTTCACCCGATCTGCAGGGACAGGGGGAGTGGTAGTTTAGCCCAGGGGGGGTGGCTTCACCCCCTCGTGGCTACGATCGCTCTGATTGGCTGTTGAAAGTGAAACTGCCAATCAGAGCGATTTGTAATATTTCACCCATTATAACGGGTGAAATATTACAATCCAGCCATGGCCGATGCTGAAATATCATCGGCCATGGCTGGAAATACTAGTGTGCCCCCACCCCACCCCTCCGATCGCCCCCCCACCCCCCCGATCTGGCCGGTACACTGCTCCGGCTCCCCTCCGCCCTGTGCTCCGCTCCCCCCCGTGCTCGTGTCCGCTCCCCCCGTGCTCCAATCACCCCCCCGTGCTCCAATCACCCCCCCGTGCTCCAATCACCCCCCCTGCACTCCGATCCACCCCCCCCGTGCTCCGTTCCACCCCCCCGTGCTCCATTCCACGCCCCCCGTGCTCCATTCCACGCCCCCCGTGCTCCATTCCACGCCCCCCGTGCTCCGTTCCACGCCCCCCGCGCTCCGTTCCACCCCTCCCGCGCTCCGATTCCCCCCCCCCCGCGCTCCGATCCCCCCCCCCCCGTGGTCCCCCCCCACTCTATCATACTTACCGATCCAGCCGTGGTCCCGTCCGTCTTCTCCCGGGCGCCGCCATCTTCCAAAATGGCGGGCGCATGCGCACTGCGCCCGCCGAATCTGCCGGCCGGCAGATTCGTTCCAAAGTGCATTTTGATCACTAAGATATAATCTCAGTGATCAAAATAAAAAAAATAATAAATGACCCCCCCCCCCCCCCTTTGTCACCCCCATAGGTAGGGACAATAAAAAAATAAATAAATTTTTTTTTTTTTCCACTAATGTTAGAATAGTGTTAGGGTTAGGGGTAGGGTTAGGGGTAGGGTTAGGGGTAGGGTTAGGGGTAGGGTTAGGGGTAGGGTTAGGGGTAGGGTTAGGGGTAGGGTTAGGGTTAGGGGTAGGGTTAGGGTTAGGGTTAGAGTTAGGGGTAGGGTTAGGGCTAGGGTTTGGGTTAGGAATGTGCACACGTATTCTGGTCCTCTCCGGATTTTTCCGCTGCGGATTTGATAAATCCGCAGTGCTAAACCGCTGCGGATTTATGGCGGATTTACCGCGTTTTTTTCTGCGCATTTCACTGCTGTTTTACAATTGCGATTTTCTATTGGAGCAGTTGTAAAACCGCTGCGGAATCCGCACAAAGAAGTGACATGCTGCGGAATGTAAACCGCTGCGTTTCCGTGCAGTTTTTCCGCAGCATGTGTACAGCGATTTTTGTTTCCCATAGGTTTACATTGAACTGTACACTCATGGGAAACTGCTGCGGATCCGCAGCGTTTTCCGCAGCGTGTGCACATACCTTTAGAATTAGGCTATGTGCACACGGTGCGGATTTGGCTGCGGATTCGCAGCAATGTTCCATCAGGTTTACAGTACCATGTAAACATATGAAAAACCAAATCCGCTGTGCCCATGGTGCGGAAAATACCGCGCGGGAACGCTGCGTTGTATTTTCCGCAGCATGTCAATTCTTTGTGCGGATTCCGCAGCGTTTTACACCTGTTCCTCAATAGGAATCCGCAGGTGAAATCCGCACAAAAAACACTGGAAATCCGCGGAAAATCCGCAGGTAAAACACAGTGCCTTTTACCCGCAGATTTTTCAAAAATGGTGCGGAAATATCTCACACGAATCCGCAACGTGGGCACATAGCCTTAGGGTTAGGGTTGGAATTAGGGTTGTGGTTAGGGTTAGGGGTGTGTTGGGGTTAGTGTTGTGGTTAGGGGTGTGTTGGGGTTAGGGTTGTGATTAGGATTATGGCTACAGTTGGGATTAGTGTTAGGGGTGTGTTGGGGTTAGTGTTGGAGTTAGAATTGAGGGGTTACCACTGTTTAGGCACATCAGGGGTCTCCAAACGCAACATGGCGCCACCATTGATTCCAGCCAATCTCGTATTCAAAAAGTCAAATGGTGCTCCCTCACTTCTGAGCCCTGACGTGTGCCCAAACAGTGGTTTACCCCCACATATGGGGTACCAGCATACTCAGGACAAACTGCGCAACAATTACTGGGGTCCAATTTCTCCTGTTACCCTTGTGAATCTAAAAAAATGCTTGCTAAAACATAATTTTTGAGGAAAGAAAAATGATTTTTTATTTTCACGGCTCTGCGTTGTAAACGTCTGTGAAGCACTTGGGGGTTCAAAGTGCTCACCACATATCTAGATAAGTTCCTTGGGGGGTCTAGTTTCTAAAATGGGGTCACTTGTGGGGGGTTTCTACTGTTTAGGCACACCAGGGGCTCTGCAAACGCAACGTGACACCCGCAGACCATTCCATCAAAGTCTGCATTTCAAAAGTCACTACTTCCCTTCTGAGCCCCGACGTGTGCCCAAACAGTGGTTTACCCCCACATATGGGGTATCAGCGTACTCAGGAGAAACTGGACAACAACTTTTGGGGTCCAATTTCTCCTGTAACCCTTGGGAAAATATAAAATTCTGGGCTAAATAATTATTTTTGAGGAAAGAAAACGTATTTATTATTTTCACGGCTCTGCATTATAAACTTCTATGAAGCACTTGGGGGTTCAAAGTGCTCACCACACATCTAGATAAGTTCCTTTCAGGGTCTAGTTTCCAAAATGGGGTCACTTGTGGGGGGTTTCTACTGTTTAGGCACATCAGGAGCTCTGCAAACGCAACGTGACGCCCGCAGAGCATTCCATCAAAGTCTGCATTTCAAAACGTCACTACTTCAATTCCAAGCGCCGGCATGTGCCCAAACAGTAGTTTACCCCCACATATGGGGTATCAGCGTACTCAGGAGAAACTGGACAACAACTTTTGGGGTCAAATTTCTCCTGTTACCCTTGGGAAAATAAAAAATTGCAGGCTAAAAGATCATTTTTGAGAAAATAATTTTTTTTTTTTATTTTCATGGCTCTGCGTTATAAACTTCTGTGAAGCACTTGGGGGTTCAAAGTCCTCACCACACATCTAGATTAGTTCCTTTGGGGGTCTAGTTTCTAAAATGGTGTCATTTCTGGGGGATCTCCAATGTTTAGGCACACAGGGGCTCTCCAAACGTGACATGGTGTCCGCTAATGATTGGAGCTAATTTTCCATTTAAAAAGCCAAATGGCGTGCCATCCCTTCCGAGCCCTGCCGTGCGCCCAAACAGTGGTTTACCCCCACATATGGGGTATCAGCGTACTCAGGACAAACTGGACAACAATATTTGGGGTCCAATTTCTCCTATTATCCTTGGCAAAATAGGAAATTCCAGGCTAAAAAATCATTTTTGAGGAAAGAAAAATTATTTTTTATTTTCATGGCTCTGCGTTATAAACTTCTGTGAAGCACCTGGGGGTTTAAAGTGCTCAATATGCATCTAGATAAGTTCCTTGGGGGGTCTAGTTTCCAAAATGGGGTCACTTGTGCGGGAGCTCCAATGTTTAGGCACACAGGGGCTCTCCAAACGCGACATGGTGTCCGCTAACAATTGGAGCTAATTTTCCATTCAAAAAGTCAAATGGCGCGCCTTCTCTTCCGAGCCCTGCCGAGTGCCCAAACAGTGGTTTACCCCCACATATGAGGTATCGGCGTACTCGGGAGAAATTGCCCAACAAATTTTATGATCCATTTTATCCTACTGCCCATGTGAAAATGAAAAAATTGAGGCGAAAAGAATTTTTTTGTGAAAAAAAATTACTTTTTCATTTTTACAGATCAATTTGTGAAGCACCTGAGGGTTTAAAGTGCTCACTAGGCATCTAAATTAGTTCCTTGGGGGGTCTAGTTTCCAAAATGGGGTCACTTGTGGGGGAGCGCCAATGTTTAGGCACACAGGAGCTATCCAAACGCGACATGGTGTCCGCTAACGATGGAAATAATTTTTCATTCAAAAAGTCAAATGGCGCTCCTTCCCTTCCGAGCCTTACCATGTGCCCAAACAGTGGTTTACCTCCACATGTGAGGTATTGGTGTACTCAGGAGAAATTGCCCAACACATTTTAGGATCTATTTTATCCTGTTGCCCATGTGAAAATGAAAAAATTGAGGCTAAAAGAATTTTTTTGTGAAAAAAAAAGTACTTTTTCATTTTTACGGATCAATTTGTGAAGCACCTGGGGGTTCAAAGTGCTCACTATGCATCTAGATAAGTTCCTTGGGGCGTCTAGTTTCCAAAATGGGGTCACTTGTGGGGGAGCTCCAATTTTTAGGCACACGGGGGCTCTCCAAACGTGACATGGTGTCCGCTAAAGAGTGGAGCCAATTTTTGATTCAAAAAGTCAAATGGCGCTCCTTCCCTTCCAAGCCCTGCCGTGCGCCAAAACAGTGGTTTACCCCCACATATGAGGTATCAGCGTACTCAGGACAAATTGGACAACAACTTTCGTGGTTCAGTTTCTCCTTTTACCATTGGGAAAATAAAAAAATTGTTGCTAAAAGATAATTTTTGTGACTAAAAAGTTAAATGTTCATTTTTTCCTTCCATGTTGCTTCTGCTGCTGTGAAGCACCTGAAGGGTTAATAAACTTCTTGAATGTGGTTTTGAGTACCTTGAGGGGTGCAGTTTTTAGAATGGTGTCACTTTTGGGTATTTTCAGCCATATAGACCCCTCAAACTGACTTCAAATGTGAGGTGGTCCCTAAAAAAAATGGTTTTGTAAATTTCGTTGTAAAAATGACAAATCGCTGGTCGAATTTTAACCCTTATAACTTCCTAACAAAAAAAAATTTTGTTTCCAAAATTGTGCTGATGTAAAGTAAACATGTGGGAAATGTTATTTATTAACTATTTTGTGTCACATATCTCTCTGGTTTAACAGAATAAAAATTCAAAATGTGAAAATTGCGAAATTTTCAAAATTTTCGCCAAATTTCCGTGTTTATCACAAATAAATGCAGAATTTATTGACCTAAATTTACCACTAACATGAAGCCCAATATGTCACGAAAAAATCTCAGAACCGCTAGGATCCGTTGAAGCGTTCCTGAGTTATTACCTCATAAAGGGACACTGGTCAGAATTGCAAAAAACGGCAAGGTCTTTAAGGTCAAAATAGGCTGGGTCTTGAAGGGGTTAAAAAAAACAAAAAAAAAATTAAGAAACTTGTTCCCCAAAAGAATTTTTGGCATGGATTACTTCAACATAAGGATGAGTGCACAATCCGTACAGTCCTGTGGGATGCAGATATCAGCACACATCCTATTCTAATGACTAGGACAGGTACCCAATACCTGGCAACACGCGTCAAAGTAGGTATGGGGCGACGGCACGTAATGTCACGGGCACCTAATGCCCAAGTCTAAAATATGTCCGATTCTAAGGAGGTGTCAGAACATAACATCACGGAAAACACCACCACTGCGTGGAGGAAGAGGACTACTGCCGGGGACAGAGGCCTCCTTTGTACCTTTGATTTTCACGCTGAGTTCGCTTCACTTATGCGCCATAATAATTAACCAAAGCAATAATAAAGCGCTACAGAATTATCATTCATTAAAACAAACATTTTAGACGTATTCCAACCTCTCTCATAGTTTTCCAGCCCATCAACAGGAACAACATGGTCTGTAATTTTATTTAGGACTGCAGCATTAGAACCATCTTCATAGGAATCCTGGGAGGGAAAAAACAAAAACAAAAAAAAACAGGATTTTTGGTTGCTTACCGTAAAATCTGTTTCTCTGAGCCTTCATTGGGGGACACAGGAACCATGGGTGTATGCTGCTGCCACTAGGAGGCTGACACTATGCAAATAAAAAAGTTAGCTCCTCCTCTGCAGTGTACACCCTACCGACAGGAAGTAGGATATTCAGTTAGTGAGAAAGCAGTAGGAGAAGCAACGTGTAAAAGAGAAAGAATAATAATAATATAATAATAATAAACTTTATCTACATAGCGCCAACAAATTCCACGGCGCTCCATAGATTTACAGTTTCAAACACTCAGAGTGTTCAAAGAACTCAAACGTAAACAGTAAACAGAGCTGTTCAACTTGGGAGGGTGCTGTGTCCCCCAATGAAGGCTCCGAGAAACAGATTTTACGGTAAGCAACCAAAAATCCTGTTTTCTCTATCGCCTTTCATTGGGGGACACAGGAACCATGGGACGTCCCAAAGCAGTCCCTGGGGTGGGAAAAACAGACTTCCATCAGGTCCAAGGACTCACCACTGCTGCCTGCAGGATCCTTCTGCCCAGGCTTGAGTCCGCCGTAGTTCGGCGAAACGTGTGGATGGAAGACCAGGTTGCCGCTTTACAAAGCCGTCGGCAAAAGCCCCGTGACGTACCGCACTGGAAGCGCCGACTGCCCGGGTAGAGTGAGCCTTTATCTCAGGAGGGGGCACTCTTGTTCTTGACCCGGTAAGCTTCCAAAATTGCCGTTCTGATAGAGCGAGCAATAGTCGCCTTGGAAGCCGGCAGGCCTCTACGCACGCCATCAGGGATGGCAAAAAGAGAATCCATCTTTCGGAAAGCGGCTGTGCTAGCTAGGGAGATCCTCACTGCCCTGACGAGGCCCAGTCTGTTCAACGATCACTCCAGAGGATGAGTCGGAGCTGGACAAAAGGAAAGGTATAACGATGTCCTCGTTGAGTTGGAAAGATGAAAACCACCTCGAGAAAGGAAGGAAGGCAGAGGCCTGGGACCACCTTGTCCTGGATTAAAATTAAGAAAGGAGGTCGGCAAGAAAAGGCCGCCAACTCAAAAACGCGGCGGATCGAAGAGATGGACCCGAGAAAAGCCACCTTCCGAGATAGAACTGACAGGGAAAACTCCCTGAGAGGCTATAAGGGGGGAACCCCTAAGCACAACCAACCCAACCTTTAAATCCCATGAATCCACAGAGGCCCTGTACGGAGGGACAGCGTGGACTACTTGGAGGGAGGTCTTAACCTGTGGCTGAGAAGAAAGTCTTCTTAAAGGGAAGAAGAGCGCAGGAACCTGGCCCTATAGGGAACTGAGAGCGAAGCCCGAATCCAGTCCTGCCTGAAGGAAAACCAAATGGAAGGCAGGGAAAAATGACATAGGTGAAAAGTGGTTGGACTCGCATCAACGAAAGTAAGCCTTCCAGGTACGATAGTAGATCCTGGAAGAAGACGAAGGCTTCCCAGCGTGGATTATAGAGTGACTCATCTGGCCCGAAAGGCCGGACGCTCTTAGAACTGTGGAGTCCACAGCCACGCCGTTAAACTGAGCGACCGATAATTCGGGTGGCAGATCGGACCCTGAGACAGCAGATCGGGTCCGCCTGGAAGACACCAGGGGTGTCCGCGAGAAGATTGACGATGTCTGCAAACTGAGACCTCCTGGGCCAATCTGGGACGATCAGAATGACCGGCACCCATCCAGCCTTGATCTTTTTCAACAGCTTGGAAAGCAAGGGAAGGCGTGGGAACCGATAGGGGAGCCCGAACTGCGACCGGGGAATGGCCAGAGTGACAACACCACTGTGAGAGGATCACGGGACCCTGGGCCGACCCGAGGGACCTCCTGTTCAATCGGGACGCCATGAGGTCCACCTCTGGAGTCCCCCATCGAAGAGCAATCTGATAGGAAACCTCCTGAAGCACCATTCCCGTGCCGCGAGGCCCTCGCGGCCGAGGAAGTCGGCGGCCTAAATGTCCACGCCGGGGACATGCACTGCGGAGCTCACCAGGACCGTTGCGCCTCTGTCCAAAGGAGGATCCTGGAATCTCGGCCGAGGCCAGCGAACGCCGAGTCCACCCCTGGTGGTAGACATATGCCACTGCTGTGTCATTGTCTGTCTGGATTCGAATTGGCAGGCTGCTGAGAATCCTTACCCAATGAAGGAAAGACAGAGAGATGATCCGGAACTCGAGGACATTGATCGGCAAAGAGGGCTCCTGCGCCGACCAACAACCCTGAAAGAACAGGAGACAAAGCCCCGCGCCTCCGCCGAGCGGACTGGCGTCAGTCGTCACCACCTGCCAGGGAACTGGAAGGAAGGATATGCTGTGAAGGATCTGCTCTGGGATAAGAGAAGTGACCTCGGCCATCAGTCGAGGAACCATTTGACCCGGGAGAAAGCCGGATCGGACGATGCAGGGAGAAGACAGACCTGCCCCCTGTGATAGAATAGCCTGCTGAAGAAGTCTCGAATGAAACGGGTGAAGGGAAAATTGCTTCCGATCTTGCAACCAACCTCCTTAGGGCCTTTAAGGCCCATCGGAAAAAAAGGGGAGCTGAGAACCCTGGAGCAAGCGAACTTCCTGACAAAGGAGGGATATCCTGTCTTCGGGAAGGAAGACTCTGGTCCGACAAGTGTCGAAGAACATGCCCGGAGATACGAGGCGCTGAACAAGACGGAACTTCTTCCTGTTGACGAGCCACCCGCAACGGTTAGAATGTTGGGAAATACGTACGCTACTCACCTGGTAGCAGTGTTTTTTCAGGAGCCATGACAGCACAACGAGAGAGGGGATCCGCCCTTCAGGGACAGGAAACCTACAGACATAAAAAGGGCGGCACCTCTCTCCCACGTCAGTTGTTTCCAGAGCATGAGAGGACCACCTTGGTTAGTAACACAGATGCAGTATATACAAAAATACTTTTTATTATGCAAGTGAATATAAACTTTAACTCAAGATTAACAGGGTGTTGAATTATCCAAAACATAGGGTAGGGAATCTAAGGGTGCTGTCATGGCTCCTGAAAAAACACTGCTACCAGGTGAGTAGCGTACGTATTTATTCAGTCGCCATGACAGCACAACGAGAGACTTTCAGAGACGAAAGGTTTTAGGGGGGGATAATAGCTTCTAGCACTCTTCTCCCAAACGTAAGGTCTGAGGAACTACCCAGATCTAATCTGTAATGTCTAAGAAAGGTAGAAGGGGAAGACCATGTGGCCGCCTTACATATGTCTTCGATTGACACTTCTGACCTCTCCGCCCAGGAAGATGCCATGGCTCGCGTGGAGTGTGCCTTTATACCATCTGGAACTTCGTTGCCACCTGCGGTATAAGCGAGAGAGATTGCCTCCCTAATCCATCTGGCTAGAGTGTTTTTAGATACTCTAAGACCTTTCCTTACCCCTTGATAGGCTACAAATAAAGAGTTATCTTTTTTCCAGGAATCTGAAACTGTAATATATCTAAGGAGGCATCTCCTCACATCTAAGCAATGGAATTTACGTTCTTTATCGTTAGTAGGATTGGAGCAAAAGGAGGGAAGGACTACCTCCTGAACCCTGTGAAATTTAGACGCAACTTTAGGCAGATATAGGGGATCGGGTTTTAATATGACCCTATCCTCCCTAACTTGCATGTATGGTGGATGTCTGGAGAGTGCCTGCAGATCACTAACCCTCCTAGCAGATGTGAGAGCAACTAACAGGGCTGTTTTGATTGACAGGATCTTCACAGGAATAGTATCAATGGGCTCGAATGGGGCTTGCGTCAGGGCTGAGAGTACCAAATTTAGGTCCCATGGGACTAACCTTTGTTTAATAATTGGTCTAGACCTGGTGACTGCTTTAAAGAATCTAGCAATCCAGTGATTACTGGCTAAATTAAGATTATATAACGCTCCCAGCGCTGACACCTGAACTCTAAGAGTACTTGTGGCCAAGCCCATTTCCAGGCCTTTTTGTAAAAATTCAAGAACCTGGTTAATACATGGTTCTTGGTCAATTTGAGCCCCTGAAAAAGATAAAAATTTTCTCCATACTCTCACATAAATGCCCGTTGTAGATGGTTTTCTACTTTTAAGGAGAGTATTAACCAGATTCTGAGAGAATCCTTTCCCCCTCAGTAAGGACCTCTCAAGTTCCATGCCGCTAGGTGTAAGTTGGCTACTTGAGGATGGAGGATTGGTCCCTGGGAGAGCAGATCTGGTAGCTCTGGAAGAATCCATGGTTGGCAGACAGACATCTTTCTCAGCCAAGGAAACCAAGCCCTCTTGGGCCAAAATGGAGCTACCAAGATTACCCGGGCCTTGTCCTCCCGAATCTTCCTCAGGACTAGGGGAATTAGATTTAGAGGGGGAAAAGCATACGCGAGCCTGAAGTGCCAAGATATCAGCAGAGCGTCCACAGCGTATGGGTTGTCTTTTGGATTTAGGGAGCAGAATTGATGTAATTTTTTGTTCCCTCTGTTGGCAAAAAGGTCTATCTCCGGACAACCCCATAACTGGATGATCTGACTGAAAATGGCTGGATTTAACGACCACTCCCCCTGTCTGAGCATGTTGCGGCTTAGATAGTCGGCTTTGGTGTTGATACTTCCTTTTATATGAAGCGCCGTCAGGGAGAGAAGATGTACTTCGGCCACCTGAAAGATATGATTTGCGACCTCCATCAATGTACTGGATCGCGTGCCACCTTGACGATTAATGTAGGCCACAGTTACCCGATTGTCTGACAAAAGCCTGACGTGTCGACCCTGTAGGGGTACAAGGAATCTATTTAAGGCATGTTTTACTGCCAACAGTTCTTTCAAGTTGGAGGAAGAGTCCTGTTCAGACAGAGACCATAGTCCCTGAACCCAATCCTCCCCTAAGTGAGCCCCCCACCCTTTGGGGCTAGCGTCCGTAGTCAGCACCCTAGATATGTGATTTATCCAAGGGACCCCCCTGTGTAAATTCGAAGTGTGAGTCCACCAACCAAGCGAATGTACAGTCTCCGCAGAAAGTGTGAATTTACTGTCGAGGTGAGCATTTAGGCGACGGGAATTGTGTAACACGTCCCACTGTAAAGCCCTCGTGTGGAACTGTGCCCAGAGAACTGCCGGGATGCAGGACGTAAGAGAGCCCAAGATTGACATCGCACCCCTGACTGATACTAAGGGATTATTTATTGCCCTGGTGACCAAATGCTTAATCTTAGCAACTTTTGTGTCCGGCAGGCGACATTCCTGCTGACTAGAGTCTATAACATATCCCAGGAATTCTTGTACTTTTAGGGGCTGAAGGCGCGATTTTTTTATATTGATCATCCAGCCCAATTTGTGTAACGCATCCATAACTTTCTGTAGTTGGTCTGAGCAATGCGACTCAGAATGACCCACAATTAGCAAATCATCCAGGTACGGGACTATTAATATATCCTGTTCATGCAAGTGCGCCATAACCTCCACCATGATTTTTGTGAACACCCTGGGTGCAACTGCGACTCCGAACGGAAGTGCCTGATATTGAAAGTGTTCTACTGTGCCAGCTAGTGAGACCGCCACCCTAAGAAATCTCTGATGATCAATATGAATTGGTACATGGTAATAGGCGTCAGATCTAAGACAACCATAAAACAGTGGTGAAAGAGTAATTTTATTGCTGTCTTGACCGACTCCATTTTGAAGGAGGGTATGAACAGAAAATTATTCAGGCCTTTTAGATTAATAATGGTGCGATATGAACCATCAGGTTTTTTGACCAGGAACAGAGGGGAATAAAACCCCCTACCTTCCTCGCCTGCAGGGACTCTGACTAGAACATTCTTCTGTTGGAGCTCCCGGACCTCAGACTCTAGTGCCAACTGCTCTGTAGAGGAGGAACGAACAGGTGTTAACATAAATTTGTCCCGAGGAGTATGGTGGAAGTCTAAGGTTAGGCCTTTCTCCACAATGCCTAGAATCCATGGATTGTTTGTAATCTGCACCCAGGCTGGGTAGAAGGCCGAAAGCCTACCCCCCACCTGGTCCGCTAGTCATTGTGGTTTCTTAACCTCTCGTGAAGGATTAAACATAAATCCTCTACCCCTTCTTCTGCTGTTGTCATATCTAGTAGATTCTCTGTTGGAGTCTCTATATGGTCTTCTGCGGTTGGACCATCCTCTATTATAGTCCCGTCTGTAGAAGGGTCTTCCTAGGAAGGGAAAGCGTTTTTTACTATCCCCTGCTTTTTCCAATAGCTCGTCTAGGACTGGTCCGAACAAGTGAGCCCCTTCACAAGGAATGCTACATAATTTTGTTCTAGCTTGTAAGTCCCCTGGCCAGCATTTTATCCATAGTGCTCTCCTGGCTGCATTGGATAATGCCGAGGACCTGGCGGCCAACCTGACCGAATCTGCTGAAGCATCTGAGAGGAAGGCTGCGGCATCCTGGATTGTGGACATAGAGGACAATATTTCCGACCTAGGGACTTTATCTCTGAGCTGATCTTCGAGGTGACCCAACCAAACCATCAAGGATCAAGCGGTACAAGTGGCTGCAATGGCTGGCCTCAGAGACCCCGCTGAAGTCTCCCAAGCTCCCTTAAGGAAGATGTCGGCTTTCCTATCTAACGGGTCTTTCAAATTTCCCAAGTCGTCGAAGGGGAGAGACGACTTTTTGCATGCCTTAGCGACTGCTGCATCCAACTTCGGGACTTTATCCCATGAGGACGAAGCCGCTTCTTCAAAGGGATACCGTCTTTTAAAGGCTGGCGGAAGCGACCCCTTCCTTTCTGGTTTCTTCCATTCTTTTGAGATTAACGATTTGATCTTGTCAATCACTGGAAAGGCTCTTCGGGATTTTCGCTCAATACCCCTGAACATAACATCCTGAATGGAACATTCCGATTGGGTATCTTCTATCCCCATTGTGCTGTTAACTGCTTTGACCAGATGGTTAACCCTTTCTAGGGACAAACAGGCTCGAGCAGACTCCTGATCCTCAGAGGAGGAAGTGGACGGAAGAGACCCTGAGCTCAGCTCACCCGAATCCGAATCTACCTCAGATAAAGGGGATGACCTTTTAGCTTCTGCCCCCCGAGATTTGGATCTCTCGGCACCTTTAATTTCCTGTCTCACCATCTCTCTTATTGTAGAGGTTAGATCAGGCGCCTCCTCCTCCAGTAAACGTTGAATACATATTTTACATAACTTCCTCAAATGTCCATCTGGAAGCGGCTCTGCACATTCGGCACACTGCCTATGTTTGGCTTTGGACAAACTTTTCCTCCCCTGATAGAGGAAAAAAGACAAGGGGAACACAACCATCACTAAGTGGACTTTCACGAAGCTCACTTACCCCGTCCAGTAATGAGTGGTACCGTAGATGGGGGATCCTTCGAAGCCGGCAAATCTTTACGGGCTGAGGATTTTGGTATAGAGATCCGTGCCTCCTTAGCTCCACCAGCGCGGCTACTGCCACTAGACCGACGCTGGGAGCTTCTACGAGGCTTATCTGACAGCTGCTGCGGCTCCTGCTGCTGCTGGCTGGTAGTTCCTTCTGGCGACTCCATTATGGAATGGGTGAGGAACTCTGATTATCCCAGCTTGCCGCATTAAATACCCCCAAGGTACCGCCCCCGGATGGGGGCCAGCAGGGAATCCCAGGTGGCCATTAAACCGTCTGCCGCTGTGCTGCGCTACCCCTCCCTGAAGCCCAGACTGATCCCGCAGCTGGGCGCCGCCATTAGCCGGAGATGACGCTACTGCGCATGCCCAGCCGCGTCATCCGGCCGCGCCGCCCGCCGCGTCATCCGGACACGCCCCCTTCAGGACGCGGCGGCGGCGCCAAGCCGACACGCGGACCAGGACGCCAGCAAACCCCCCGGACCAATGCCGCGTCCCCGCCCGGACCAGCGTGACTCCCGGGACCCTGAGTAGCCAAGCACCTCCATAGGTATGTGCGGTTGCCTGAGAAGCTAGCCTATCAGAGGCTGCTTCCTCCTGCTGTCACCTACACCGCGCAGTGCCCCTGCCGTGTGGTGCTTCCTGCCCCCTGGACGGGCCGAGGTAGGGGACCCCCGCTACCTGTACCGGGCCGCCAGGAGTGGGGAGTCTTCTTACTTCGACCCTCTTGTCAGGGCCTGTCTGCAAGAGGTTCCGCTGTCAGGGACAGGAAACCAAACTGACGTGGGAGAGAGGTGCCGCCCTTTTTATGTCTGTAGGTTTCCTGTCCCTGAAGGGCGGATCCCCTCTCTCGCTGTGCTGTCATGGCGACTGAATAAAGATGGATAGACTTTCGGGAGCCTGAAACCGAAATTCCTGAGCCTCCATGGAAGTGATTACTGAACGAGGGAATATCATCCTGAAGTGTCTCCGACGAAACTTCCTGTTCAGCAAATTGAGATCCGGACTGGAACGAACCTTGTTGTCCTCTGTCAGTACAGAAAGATTCGAAAAGAAGACTGTGAACCGTTGAACCGTTCCTGTTCTGGGATGGGAACGATTACCCCGGATTTAAGGAGGGAAACAATGGCTGTAAAGAAAACGATCCCAGGACCGTGAAATGAAGATTTTGTATCTAGAGGATACAAGTGCCCTGGCCCATGCGTCCTCTACTGAGGAGACCCAGACGTCCCTGAGGAACAGGAGACGGTTGCCCAGCCTGAGAAACGGGCTGGGGTCTAGTCGTGGGTCGTGCCTAGGTGGAACTTCCAGTCCTGGACCTGGAGAATCCACCTTAGGAGTAGCGGGCACGCCAGGAAAGAGTGAGTCGAAGAATACCTTCTCTTAACGTGCCTGTGGCCTCTGCTGTTGCGAAGAGGAATCTAATGCCGCGAAACTACGAAAAAGGTCTAAAAGACCGAAGTAGCCGCCTAAGGGGAAGTAGGCGAGGTCTGGAGAAGGGGACTGGTGCCGCCAGTGGCGTCCTTAATAATTTGGTCCAGCTTGGAACCGAAAGGACGTGAACCTTGAAAAGGCAGGCTCGTAAGGGACTTCTTCGATGACTCTTGAGCCAAACAGTGCGACGGCTGGCAACAACATTACTGGGCGCCTGTGCGGCAGAAGACGCGACGTCCAGGGAACAAATTATTCCCCGGCGCGAGTAATCTGGGAGGCAAGTTCCGCCAGCCGGGCTGATGGAGCTCCAGCTTGAATGCCCCAACGGAGTTGTTTAGCCCCTCGGATACAGACTTCGAAACCCAAGTGGAAGCCAAAGCCGGGCATTGGGATGATGCGGCAGTTTTGAAAGCCGACTTCACGAAGGATTCCATGATCCCATCGATGGAATCTTTCAGAGCCGCCCACCGGACAGCGTAAGGACTGTGGTGGTGGCAAGTCTAGCAGCCGACGGGGGAGAGGTCGTTCTCTAACGCCTCTCATTCCGGTTGGCAATGAGATCCGGAGGAAAGAGATATGAGACTCCAAGACGCTTGTCTCTTTGAGAACGTCTGGTCGAATTCGCTCTTTCTCTGGACAGAGGCTCCTTGAATTCAGGATGAGGAGCAAATACCTTGGGAGGTAGTTTAGACCGTCTAAACGAAACCGCCTGATCTGCGGGTTTCGTAGAGGAATCTTTGATGCCACAGGTCTGATTGGTCGCTCCAAAGAGGCTTTGAACCATATCCCTCATGTTAGCAATTTGGTTCGAATCCGGCCCCAAATAATCCTCCGAAGGCGCATCAGAGAAAGCCTCGCCTGACTCAGGGGAGGAGGATCGGGAGGACGCCGACCGCAGAGGAGGACCGAGTGGCGAGATGGAGCGAGAAGAGGACTCAGACTGGCATTCCTGTCTGGACCTTTGCAGCTAGCCTTGGAGGGCTCAGACGGAGCTTCCTGCGACCCGGTGGCTACTGCGGGGGTCTGCAGGGGTAACCGATCCAGCACAGACACCAGGGTTTGAGACACCCGTGTTAAAGGACTGACATAGCGGAGACCAGTAGGTTAGGGGACAGAAGGGCGGAGGAGAGTGTCAGACTGCAGAGCAGAGCTACTCACGGCAGGTGATGCGCTTCAGTGGTCCTTAAAGGCAGGGGTGCAGGCAGAAGGAGCAGACCTCTGGAACTCACCTGTCCGGGACCAGCTGTGGGGCTGAGGCGACCGCAAGTGAGGAGGACGCCGGTATTCACGTACTTTCGGGGGGAATAAGGCGTTCCTGGATCGAGAATATGGAGGTGGTGGGCAGGGTTAATTGCCTGGCCAGGAGCACCAAGATGGTGCCGGGGGGGCGGAGCTTGTTGAGACAGACGGGCGGGAAAAAAGCCCGCCCGAGAACTCAGGAAGTGGGCGGAGTCACGGCCGAGAGTAGGCCCCGGGAGAAGCCGGGACCTAAATTAGAAGCTGGTGGGCGCCGGAGAGGGCCACAGGACCGGAAAACTGTGCGGCCGCCGGAGAACGCTGTGCGGCCGCCAGAGAACGCTGTGCGGCCGCCGGAGAACGCTGTGCGGCCGCCGGAGAACGCTGTGCGGCCGCCGGAGAACCCTGTGCGGCCGCCGGAGAACACTGTTCGGCCGCCGGAGAACACTGTACGGCCGCCGGAGAACACTGTGCGGCCGCCGGAGAACACTGTGCGGCCGCCGGAGAAAAACGGCACGGCTGCCTGTAGGGGCTGCGCTGCATGGGACAAAGGTACGGCCGCAGACAAGGCAGTGCCGCTGCCTGTAAAGGTGCGGCCGCCAAGCATGGAGAAGCGGCGCAGCTGCAGCGCAAACCGCCAGGTCAGGGGGAAAGTGCAGCCGCAGAAAAGGCAGCGCGGTTGCCTACAGGGCGCCGCACAGAGCAAAAATGTGCCGCAGTGTGGAAAACTTTCCAATAAAGAGACGTCCAACGATCGCCCAGGGAATCAGGGACCCCCCATGACTGTCTTTGAAGAGAGACCGAAGGTTAGGGGGATTGGTGGGAAGGGAATACTCACCTAAACATCCCACGCCGTCCGTTACTAACCTCGTGAAGATATCAGACGTCCGTGGAGCTGGACGTCCTCGTCTCCTCCAACCGACAGGCTCTGGTGGGCGAGTGGGTGGGGGACGGAGCCAGGACCGGACTTCTAAGCACGCTTGTGTGCTAGGATCTTGGTCCTGGAGAGGGATCTATGAGGATATGGGGTGGCAGTACACGCCGTACTCATAGTCCGCATTGTGGGAGTACAGGTGTGACTGTTCACCCTGTATCCCTCCGGAAAACCTGAAAGAAAACGACGCACATTGAGGTAGATATGGGTCGAATGAAAGACCCGTGTCCACCTCCTACTGACACTAAGCTAAACTGAATATCCTACTTCCTGTCGGTAGGGTGTACACTGCAGAGGAGGAGCTAACTTTTTTATTTGCATAGTGTCAGCCTCCTAGTGGCAGCAGCATACACCCATGGTTCCTGTGTCCCCCAATGAAAGGCGATAGAGAAAAACACATTAAGGTACATTACTGATATTGACTGGCATAATCTAGGCTACTTTAGTAATGCAAATATGGCTGAGGAATATTATATGTACTAGCAACTTCATCACAAAGGAAGGGGGCAAATGGTAGCCCAGGAGCACAAGTGGGAGGGTTTGGTTTCATTTAGGGCCGCAGTGCAGCATGTGAACCACAAGCGGTGAACTACTACATCTGTACAGTATTGGTGAAGAGAGGGCTGATAGGGATCTTTTTGCCCCTTACATTCTTTCTGTACACACCTGACTGTGAATGCTGTTCTTCTGGATGTACTGACTCCAGGGGTCCGGTATCTGTTCATCTGCTCCTTTACTGGATGCTCTAGAATTAATTTTGAGTAAGTAGCATCCCTGAGTCCCGTAGCGTTGAATCATTTCTTCATAGACTGAATCAGCCCTTGACAGATAGAGATGCCATATCAAAAATTAATGATTAAATACTTGTAGCCCATAATAAAAAGACCAAATAAAGACATGAAAGATACATGTTAAAATACTAGATCACTGCAGGATGCAGACAGGTCCCAATGGTCGATGACTGAGGCAGCATAGGTGCAACATACTGAACCATTCATAAACCCATCATCCATGAAGGCATGAACAGGTAAGGCTTGTACAAGTAGGTGGTCTCTAAATTGGAATTTCCTTGAACGTGCCAGCTTGTGAGGCAGTGACACGCTGACATACAGAATCTAGCGTGGTCCGATCAGTTACATACATTTCCATGTGTGAGGGTCTTACAGCTATGACAATTACAGATCTCACCAGACGTTGCTTTACTAAGGTACAACGTACGGTCAGTATTTTACACTGACAATTACGGATACCAGAGAACATCCCTATTACTTCCAGTGGCCATGCTTCAGCATAAACCACATCAATCAGATTCCCCTGATGCAGGAGGGAGTGTGACTGGTTACATAGCTGCAATGATATACAATTCAGTATATGCGTTAGGTGCTTTCACACTGCGTTCAGGCAACTGTTCGTTGGCCCCATCTGGGTTTGGACTAGAGCGCATGTGTTAATGGGGCCACAAACTATAATGGTGCTGACAGAGCAAACATGCTCAGACGTGCATCTTTTTCAGACATCTACGCCTACTGGAGACGGACACAAGGACGCAGTTGGTACTTGCTTTACCTTTCTCCATCCTACGCTTGGCATTGTGCTTACTCATTGTAAGACATACATGTGGGCTTTTGGCCATGGAAAACCATGCCATGAAGCTCTAGAAGAATAATTTTTGCACTGACAAAAGTCAGAGGAGAACTGGACTCTGCAGTCAGCAGAACACTAGTGACTTCTATGTACTCTGTACTTCAGTACACGGCGACTGCAAACTAAGTGGTCTCTACTTTGTGGCAGAGTTGCGGGGGGTCCCAAAAAGCTTCCACTTTTCAATAACTCCACTCAGTTTGAGGAATATTTTAGGCAGGAAGAAATGACATGAGGTGACTTGTTACAACAGTGTCGCCCTACTACACGACCCGTGAGCATTTTAGAACGACCCCCTCCTTCACAGATGTTAGTAAAAGCAGACTATTTCTAAGTGGCTGATTTTATATATCTGGGCAATGGGACTGAACAAAACACCCAAATTTAATGATGAAGTGATGTGTCCTAGAACACTACGTAGACAATAGTATATACTACTGACTATACACCGCTTGCAGTGGGGAAGCAAAGGGCACACACTGAATTTTGATAAAGGGGGAAGAAAATCAGGGTCACAAAATAGTCAACCTGTTAAAATAAAGAATCACGGATTTGAGATAGGGTTGTTGTCATTATATCAAATACCAGTAGCTCCTTCACTGCGGTCAGGGATAGATACGTCTGCCTGCCAGCGCCCTGCCCGTATATGCCCCTGTAATACGTCCTATGGGGAAACTCATATGAATGAAGCAATGAGGAGCAGATCCCTGTGCTAAACCCACTACACTCCGCATACACGGCTGTGGATGGACGGAGCAGTATTAGGACACATTCTGCACTCACCACACTTATTTTGTACACATTTCACAACAAAACACTTTGTCCAGTTTCATAACTCACCTTTTCTCATCTCCACCGCTGACATCATGTAGCAGCACATAATACTTCAATGTGTTGGGTGTAAACCATTTGGGATAGGAATAGTCATTACTGTGCTGAATCCGATGCTGCTCTTGTGATAGCTTTAAAAATTGGTCCACAGGTTCAGGCTCATGTGAAGAAACAACCAGCATGCCTAAAGAGCTTGTTAAGTCAATGATTAAAGTACAAGGGGCAATTGCAGGACACAAGAAAACAAGAAGTGGTCAAGAAAACTGCACTTTACACCTATAATCAGTGAACGCTCAAATTACATTTACAGCTAGTTAGCTGGTCCTGACAAAGTGTGAAAAGACATGCTGTAGATGTTTTGGACTTTATATTTCCATGAGTACTGTAATTTGGGTACCAGTCAAGTACGACTGGTGCTTAAAAGGGTGGGTCAATTGTTTTGGGGGAAGGTGGGGTTCAAATGTTCTGATTTAGACATCCTGTTTTTTTTCTTTCTGTAAAATTATTTAAAATTAATTAAAGTTTACCCAATTAAAAAAAAAAGTTTACATTTACAGAACGTCATGGTCACAGTGACAAGAGTGGCACTTTTCCATTTCTCTCTATCTGGAGAGACATCACAGTTGGATGCTGCAGCGCACAGACATTGGAGACAAGCTGCCAAAAGGACACTTCTGGTTGTCTCTGAAATGTTGTTTCAGCAGAAAACCTAAATATCTATATGGAAGGATCTTGACGGGATAAATTATTTACTCATTTGTCAATACCTGGCAGCTCTTCCAACGAACTCACACACGTCGTTCTCAATAAGGGGGGTAAAAATGAGCAACTGCCCGTCACCTGTCGGAGACTTATCAACCATGAGAAGAAAAAACTGGGAATGTTGAAATCCAACAATCCAAATCTTCTGTCCCTAACATCCGCTGACAGATGGTCAGCCTGTGCCTTCCTCCCCCCAATATTCATCCGATACCACAGTAGTTATCCACACCAAAAAAGACACATTAAATAGGATACAAGCCAAGTAGTGGTTTAAAAATTCATGATCTGAGGCTGGCATGGACTGAAAAAAGCTCTCCCGATAGGACTCAAACCAAGGTGTAGTAGCTGTAAAATAAACAGAAGGCATCAATAAGTCAGTGTGCACATATATAGCGGTATCTAAGCTGTACACCAGTGAAGACACAGACTAAGGAGAGATATGGATATACGAGTGGGGTGAGGAATAAGAATGAAAATACCTTTTCTACCCACTTTATATTGATAAATTGTAAAGCCATGTTCACATCTGCGCACTTGCTTAGGTTACATTTTCTAGTCTTTTGCTACAAAAATAGAGCGGACTGTAGGGAATAGTCTCCCTGGTGGCACCTATTGGATGTAGGCCCCCTATAAGCTAATGCGGACTCTTTAACGAGCCTCGAAATATGACTAGTTCTTACTCAAAAGGAATGGAAGCGTATTCTTTATGGAGAAAACGGTTTTAGTTAAACATCCCAAGTTATGCGGTAAGGCTCCTTAAAAAGGGTTGACATTGACTTCTATAGTATGGTTCCCTCAAGTAGGTGACACAAGAGAACCGACCTTCTTGGACAAGAGCTAATTTGTGCTGGAGTACAATTATACACAATGATCTCCCCCAACATTATCTTCACATCAGGTTGTTGAGGGCCTGGAGGCTGACTGACAGGTCCATGCATCTTGGGACTGAGCGTTTCCTCCGTGATATGGAAGACACAAGGCACTGACTTACAAAATAACAGCGTGGCAGGGTCCAATCATTCATTTTCATTTCATTCCCCTGCTGATCAGATGACTGGTTGGTGATTCGTCAGCGACCCTCTTTTGTTCCCCTCTGCATAGTGCAAACAGTTACAAGGGCAGTAGTTTTGCATGGACCCTGGCAAAGAACTACAGACTGTGAAAATGACTGAGGTATATAGGAACCACTGCACATGTGGTCTAACAGTGTCCGGATAGAGAGCAGAGAAATATCCAGGGCACAAACACTCGCAGGGAGGCTCAGGCTATAATGTTATTTGAGTCCACAAAAAAGCATAAAAATGATCCGCACTGCTGCAGCACCTATGTTCACACACCGGCTATGGTGTCAGAAACACTGCAAGCATCCGTGCCCGGGCTCTCAGGTGCCAACCCAATCAGAAAAACAAAACATGTGTCCGTGCAAATAGAAAATGAGGGTGGCACTCACCGTCCCATAAAATCCACTTTATTGAGGCAATTTAAAACATCCAAGACAGAGGAGTCCCTTGTTGAGTGTGAAGTACGACGGCCGTTTCGGGCAAATGCGCCTCTGCGGGACCCATAGAAGCACATTTGCCCAAAACGGCCGTCGTCCTTCACAATCCACATGGGACTCTCCTGTCTTGGATGTTTTAAATTGCCTCAATAAAGTGGAGGTTATGGGACGGTGAGTGCCACCCTCATTTTTCTATTTGCACGGACACAATGTTATTTGAGCAATCAAAAAGAATGACACATTTAATACAAAAATTCTTCAAATATCTTCACACAACTGTCTTCTAGTATAAAAATGAAAAAAAAAATTGCGACTCATAGCAACCAATCACGATCCATCCTTCATTTTATCCACAGTATTGGGATAAAGTGAAACGAATGGCTGTTCTGGAGGATGTCATCAGTCGTTACTCATACAGAGGCTCAGAACTGGTTACTATGATTGCAGAGTTTCTGGTTTTCGGCTCAGCATATACTTCTTGATGCTCATCAGAACTGGTCACATTCAATGCTAGACCCAGGAAACACAGTTATGGAGGGGAATATGGAGACACAATCCGACTAAACCAGATTATTTTACCAATATTGCAAGTTATGTCCTATGAATCAGATTGGGGATAACTTAACGGATTGCTGGGAGGTATATATTGTGGGGAAGAGCTAACTTTTTTTTTTTTTGCATAGTGTCAACTTTCTAGTGGCAGTAGCAAACACATGATTTCCTGAGTCCCCCAATGAAGCAAGAAAAGGTAAGACACCCCAGAGAACAGGGGTCCCAACATGAATGAACCAGAGGTCCAGATGCTTCTGCTTCATTCCAGATGGGGGAACTAGAGAGCCCTAGTCTTCAGATTGCTGGGGGGTCTTTCCTTTGTACCCCAATCTCAGGATTGCTGGGGGGGGGGGGTCTTTCCTTTGCACCCCAATCTCAGGATTGCTGGGGGGGGGGGGGGTCTTACCTTTGTCCCCTCCCAGCAATCAGTAAGTTAGCCTTTATACCATCAATGTTGAATAACCTGCAATGTTTGGAAAACCTCTTTAAATGCTTGAAGTCATGATGTTGAAGAACAGACATTTTTATACACCAAAAGCAGAACATTCAGACATAATTTAAGTCAAAACATTTTTTTTCCTTTATTTCTTCACAGGTTTTGTTAGTAAATTAAGATAAAAAGTCAGATTGTAGTTAACCACCACCAATTCTCGTTTTGGACATTGGGTAAATTTTGGAATAAAAGTATGTTCACACATGGCAGACAGGCTGCAGATCTGCCAGATTCGAAAGAATTAAATCTGCAGCACGTTACAGTAGCAGAAATGACGATAAAATGTCATCTCTGTCGTTAACAGCAGAAAAAAATCTGCAACAATTCACATGTAACATGTGGATATGTGGTGGATTTACGACAAAATCCACGGTGGAAAATCTGTACATGTGAACGTACCCTTAGAGGTTGCTAGATAGTCCCAGCACAACGACAAAGGGAAAAGTGACTGAAAAAAATTTGACATGGATTAAGTAGAGGGCAATTTTTTTTCAGTCCCGGTGACAATACTACCTGAATAGAACTTGGACTTGTTGAGATCCGTCAATGTTTCTTTCCAATTATTGTACCAAGGGACACTAGCTTTAATAGAGCGATCTGATAGAAAGAACATGGTGTTATTCAGCTCAACTGTATACATCAGGATCTAATCTATAATGGAAAGACCAGTGCTTACGGGAAGGGACGAGCACACAGGGCAAAACAAAAATATCTCTACATGTGTCATTACAAAATGTCCCATTATCTAAATCAGGTTTTAAATCTTAAATGTATTGTTTATCATTTCATTACCATATCACTACGCAATCACAAAAATAAAATCTTTACACCGTCCACTGGGCCCAATATTCTCAGCCCCAAGGGAATCGTACTGAAGCATTTATGGAGCATGTGCTCCCCAGGGCAAAGGCCACTGTGCAGAGAGGGGGAGGAGGTGAGCTGTGACCACCCATTGTAAGCAGTGGATCCTGTGTTATCTTCTGTGTATAGAAATGCTACCTTTCATAGTAATCCTGTCTAATTGATAATGAGACTTCTGAAAAGTTTACTACACAGGACTGCAAGTGTGACTCTAATGAAAGACCCAATGGCGAGTGTGACTATTTCGGTTTTAACAAAATATTATGGAAAACAGAAATTAAATATTAGCAAAAAAAAATTATGCAAGAACCTGATTTAAACAAAAAGGGGACATTTCCTAATAACACATTTCCTTTAAATAAATACAGTGAAAAGCAAACAAAAGCAAAGTATACACATGTGAAAAAAGCAAGCAATGAAGTGATCAAACACACTAACATTTATTGGCGCCTTCTACCCATGTTCATTTTACATCAATAATTGAGGGGGGTTATCCAAAATAACAAATACTCATTAGATAAATCCCCCAACACTTCTGCACCGAGGTCGCTGCCAATCTTTATTTTCCTGCACCTGTGATGACATACTGTACAGCCACATGACCAATGCAGCCTGGACTCAGGGGTAAAGCACAAGCATCAATGAAGCTAAAGATTGGGTGCAGTGGTCAAGTGGATACATGGCATGTCACCTCTGTAGGAAACAGCAGCAGAAATTGGCACCAACAGATTTTTATTTATTTATTTTTACATATGGCTGGACATACAGTGGAGGAAAATACCGTAAGTATTTTATACACTGACGATTTTGCAAGTTTTCCCACCTACAATGAATGGAGAGGTCTGTAATTTTATCATAGGTACACTTCAACTGTGAGAGACAGCAAGAATTCTGCCTCACACTTTTTTTTTTTTTTTTAAGAAGCCCTCCTACTCTGCACTCATTACCTGTAGTGTCCACACATACAGTCACACTCCAACCTCTCCACCATGGTCAAGATCAAAAACCTAAAGGGAACCAGGGACAAAATTCTTGACCTGCACAAGGCTGGGATGGGATACAGGACAATAGACAGGCAGCTTGGTGAGAAGGCAACAACTGTTGGCACAGTTATTAGAAAATGGAAGAAACACAAGATGACTGTCAATCTTCCTCGGTCTGTGGCTGCATGCAAGATCTCGCCTCGTTGGGTAAGGATGATTCCGAGAAAGGTCAGGAATCAGCCCAGAACTACACAGGAGAACCTGGTCAATGACCTGAAGAGAGGTGGGACCCCAGTCTGAAACATTACAGTTAGTAACACACTATACTGTCATGGATTAAAATACTTCAGGTCACACAAGGTCCCCCTGCTCGCACCATCCCATGTCAAGGCCCTTTTGAAGTTAGTCAATGACCAACTGGATGTTCCAGAGGAGGAATGAGAGAAGGTCATGTAGTCAGCTGAGACCAAAATAGAACTATTTGGTATCAATTCCACTCAGTGTGTTTGGAGGAAGAAGAATGAGTACAGCCCCAAGAACACCATCCCAACCGTGAGGCATGGTGGGGGAAACATACTTTAGGGGTACTTTTCTGCAAAAGGGACATGACGACTGCACCATATTGAAGGGAGGATGGATGGGGGTCTGGGGGTCATGTATCACGATGTTTTGGCAAGGAACCTACCTCCCTGAATAAGAACATATCAGAACCAATGAAATGCATAATACATATTCCCAAAACAAAAGAAGGGGGATCCTCTCAAAAATCTAATGAGAAATACATACAAGACCACAGAGAGCTTTTTAGATCCGTATCAATGAATATAGTACAAAATGGGTCCAGGTTGTGGGTAAGTCATCACAGACGATTTTTGTAAAGTTACAAAATGTCTTAGTACAAAAAAATTACTTACAACCATTTCATAGCACAAATAATTCAAATCCATATAAAAAAAATTCTATTTATATTAAAAAAGAACAAGCGGGCAGCAATACTAAACCATGAAAGGCAATGGAAGGCGCACAATGCGAACACATGGGAGCATCCCAGACATGCACACAAAAAAAGTTGTTCCTTAATAAAATGCAGTAAGAGCATTGAAGATGGGTTGTGGCTGGGTCTTCCAGCATGACAATGACCCGAAACACTCAGTCAGGGCAACTAAGGAGTGGTGCTGTAAGAAGCATTTTAAGGTCCTGGAGTGGCCTAGCCAGTCTCCAGACCAGAACCCAATAGAAAATCTTTGGAGGGAGCTGTAACTCAATGTTGCCCAGTGACAGCCCCGAAACCTGAAAGATCTGGAGATCTGCATGGCGGAGTGGAACAAAATCCCTGCTGCAGTGTGTGCAAACTTGGTCAAGAACTACAGGAAAAATCTGACCTCCGTAATAAAGGTTTCTGTACCAAATATTAAGTTCTGTTTTTCTATTGTATCAAAAACTTATATAATGCAACAAAATGCAAATTAATTATGTAAAAATCATACAATGTGATTTTCTGCTTTTCATTTTTAGATTCTGTCTCACAGTTGAAGTGTACCTACGATAAAAATTACAGATCTCTCCAATCTTTGTAGGTGGGAAAAGTTGAAAAATCGGCAGTGAAGCAAATACTTCTTTTCCCCCCACTGTATCAAGCAATATCTAGGGGCAACAAAGAGTGCACGGCAAATCCACCTGATCAAAAATATGATGTTCCTTAATTTTCTATTCATTAAAAAAAAGACAGTTTTATATGGTAGAAAGAAAAGCTGAAGCGTTTCTGGTGTGTTCGTGCCCGTAGTCGGGATGAGCAGACCCGTGCAAGTTCGGATTCTGGTACACGACCAGAGCTTTAGTCCAAACTTCAGTTTGGGTACCACAACTATACCCGAACTTCAACCAGAACCCCAATGAACTTTGGATCAGGAAAAAAAAAATCTCTCTATAGAAAATACATGAAAAATATGATAAAATTACTTATTTTTATGAAATAAATGATCATTTTTGAATGTCATGCCATTAGCGTATTTTATTTCCAAAATTAAAATCCATAAAGCCTTTCTTCACAAATGGTTCCTTTGCCTCCTCTAATAGGAACATTAAAAGTAAAAAAAAAAAAAAAAAAAAAAAAAAAAAAAAATTTACAAGAGGAAAAATATCCACTCAATTGAGATTAGATATTTAAGCCCATTTTAAAGTTGTTAATCAGTAAAAAAATATATTTATAAATTTGTCAATTTGATAAAAACACGGTACATAGTCATTGATGCTCATCTATTTTAGATCATAACATCACGTACTGATATTATCAGGGGATCCAACTAACTTGTATGGGAGTTCTTATGCAGCTATTGGTAGAAGGTTTGTCTATGCTACGGGTAACTGACCATAAAATAAATAAAAAAATGTTTGTTCAAAGAACACCCCATCATTCCAGCCTTTCATGGGTTACCTAAAATCCATAAGGCTATGTGCACACGTTGCGGATTGGTGTGCGGATTTTTCCGCACTGTTTTTGCAAAATCCGCAGGTAAACCGCACTGCGCATTACCCGCGGATTTACCGCAGTTTTTGTGTGGATTCCACCTGCGGTTTTACACCTGTGGATTCCTATTATGGAGCAGGTGTAAACCGCTGTGGAATCCGCAAAGAATGGACATGCTGCGGAAAAAACACTAAAGCGTTTCCGCGCGTTTTTTTTCCGCAGCATGTTTACTGCAGATTTTATTTTCCATACGTTTACATGGTACTGTACAATGCATGGAAAACAGCTGCAGATCCGCAGCGTCAAATCCGCAAGGTGTGCACATAGCCTAAAGATTTGTTTACCCCAACATCATGTCCCATCATTTGGGCCATTGATTCCCTCAACTAGACCCGAGTATGTGAACTGATTGATACCTTCAACTATTAGCACACATAAAACCGCTTTTTTAAAAACCCATGGTTTTACTTACCGTATTTAAAGGGAACCAGTCATGTAAAAAATTAAAAAAAAAAAAACAACAATTCTGGCGGTTTTAATTTTTTACTCATTATGCCGTCTACAGATTAGATCAATTCTTTTTATATTTTGATAGATATTGTTTTACTGTTTTATTTTAATGGGGCAAAAGGGCAGTGAACTATTTTTATAATTTTAATATTTTTTTTTAGAAACAAAACACTTTTTACTTGTTTCAATAGTCTCCTCAGCAGACACTTGAAGCTGTGATCTTCTGATCGCTTGTGCTACACATAGCATGGCTGAAGCCCTGCTATGTGTAGCAGAAATGCTCATCTGCTATGAACGTCGGCCATGGGACGGCGCTCATAGCAGTTCGGCAATGACAAACACAGGGGTCTCCTGCAGACCTAAGTTAGTGACGCATGTCCGTCATTGTCATGTTAAATGCCGCTATCAAAGACTGTCAGTGGCATTTAACATGTTAATAGCCACAAGAGGATTGTGATTTCATCAGTGGCTGTTAAGGGCACATGACAACTAATCAAATCAGCATTCATCTGCTGGAAAACATGCGGGCTCAGCGCCGGAGTCCGCGTCAAAGTGGGAGACAATATATGACAAATATAGTCATTATTCTTGTTTCATTTATTATTCTCCTTATTTCATATGTCGCGAAGGGGTTAAAGAATGTGCACAAAGGGGAAATAAGGAGAACTAGGGAGAATAATAAATGAAACAAATAATCTGCCACCATCCTAACTGAGGAGAAAGGGAAGGTGCTGGGAAGGCAGAAAGCAGAACTACAAATGGTGTTTGACCAGCAGAAAAAAATCCCTTCACTGAAGGGCTAGAACTCATTAGCACTAATCCACACTAAGTATAGCCAGCAAGGAAGTGCAGTGAAGGTAGAATATATATAGTCCAACCAAATGTGTGATAGGGCAATCAAAATGGAACAATGGGAAACACCTGAAGAGGAGTACACCCAGAGAGGGGAAAAAAGCCAATAGGAACCATCAGCATAAAGACAGGGAAGAAAAGAGCAATAGCACAGCAGACAGGAGAACTGACCACGGAGCCAGGGGTCATACAGCATCATCATAACTAATACAGTTCATAATCTAAAGATTTGAAACAGCGTATTCTCATGGCTGTTCATTACCCATTACAGTATAATTACTTCATGCAGAGTTTTTCTTCTTATGGTTAGAAGGTGCTCATATGGAGATCAAATTGTAGCCTTCTTTAGATGTTATTTTCCTTGCATGATGGGAGGAACAATTTTTATATGTTACACACACACACACGTTAAATCAGCATCCCATTCTAAAATACAATTTAGAATGCATGTAGATGTGTGGCCAAAAGATGTTAACACCTAGTCTTTTAGTGAATAATCCATCCATAGAACTCAGTGGTCAAAAGACTTCTTTTACATAGGCCCATTTTCCTTCTCGTAATTTTTAATATGTAAAATATGGAGAGATATATATATATATATATATATATATATATATATATATATATATATATATATATATATATATATATATATATATATACACACATACATATACATACATATACATACACACACACACATACATATATACATGTATATATATACACACACATACATATATACATATATATATATATATAATTTCGCAATGCACTGTGTGTGTATATATATATATATATATATATATATATATATATATATATATATATATTATATATATATATATATATACACACACACATTATATATATATATATATATATATATATATATATATATATATATATATATATATATATATATATATATATATACACATATATACATACATATATACACACACACATATATATACACATATACACACACATATATATACACACACACATACATATATACATATATATATATATATATATATATATATATATATATATATATATATATATATATATATATATATATATATATATATATATATATATATACACACACACACACACAGTTAGGGCCAGAAATATTTGGACAGTGACACAATTTTCGCGAGTTGGGCTCTGCATGCCACCACATTGGATTTGAAATGAAACCTCTACAACAGAATTCAAGTGCAGATTGTAACGTTTAATTTGAAGGGTTGAACAAAAATATCTGATAGAAAATGTAGGAATTGTACACATTTCTTTACAAACACTCCACATTTTAGGAGGTCAAAAGTAATTGGACAAATAAACATAACCCAAACAAAATATTTTTATTTTCAATATTTTGTTGCAAATCCTTTGGAGGCAATCACTGCCTTAAGTCTGGAACCCATGGACATCACCAAACGCTGGGTTTCCTCCTTCTTAATGCTTTGCCAGGCCTTTACAGCCGCAGCCTTCAGGTCTTGCTTGTTTGTGGGTCTTTCCGTCTTAAGTCTGGATTTGAGCAAGTGAAATGCATGCTCAATTGGGTTTAGATCTGGAGATTGACTTGGCCATTGCAGAATGTTCCACTTTTTGGCACTCATGAACTCCTGGGTAGCTTTGGCTGTATGATTGGGGTCATTGTCCATCTGTACTATGAAGCGCCGTCCAATCAACTTTGCAGCATTTGGCTGACTCTGGGCTGAAAGTATATCCCGGTACACTTCAGAATTCATCCGGCTACTCTTGTCTGCTCTTATGTCATCAATAAACACAAGTGACCCAGTGCCATTGAAAGCCATGCATGCCCATGCCATCACGTTGCCTCCACCATGTTTTACAGAGGATGTGGTGTGCCTTGGATCATGTGCCGTTCCCTTTCTTCTCCAAACTTTTTTCTTCCCATCATTCTGGTACAGGTTGATCTTTGTCTCATCTGTCCATAGAATACTTTTCCAGAACTGAGCTGGCTTCTTGAGGTGTTTTTCTGCAAATTTAACTCTGGCCTGTCTATTTTTGGTATTGATGAATGGTTTGCATCTAGACGTGAACCCTTTGTATTTACTGTCATGGTGTCTTCTCTTTACTGTTGACTTAGAGACAGATACACCTACTTCACTGAGAGTGTTCTGGACTTCAGTTGATGTTGTGAACGGGTTCTTCTTCACCAAATTAAGTATGCGGCGATCATCCACCACTGTTGTCATCCGTGGACGCCCAGGCCTTTTTGAGTTCCCAAGCTCACCAGTCAATTCCTTTTTTCTCAGAATGTACCCAACTGTTGATTTTGCTACTCCAAGCATGTCTGCTATCTCTCTGATGGATTTTTTCTTTTTTTTCAGCCTCAGGATGTTCTGCTTCACCTCAATTGAGAGTTCCTTTGACCGCATGTTGTCTGCTCACAGCAACAGCTTCCAAATTCAAAACCACACACCTGGAATCCACCCCTGACCTTTTAACTACTTCATTGATTACAGGTTAACGAGGGAGACGCCTTCAGAGTTAATTGCAGCCCTTAGAGTCCATTGTCCAATTACTTTTGGTCCCTTGAAAAAGAGGACGCTATGCATTACAGAGCTATGATTCCTAAACCCTTTCTCCGATTTGGATGTGGAAACTATCATATTGCAGCTGGGAGTGTGCACTTTCAGCCCATATTATATATATATAATTGTATTTCTGAACATGTTTTTGTAAACAGCTAAAATAACAAAACTTGTGTCACTGTCCAAATATTTCTGGCCCTAACTGTATATACATACATATATACACACACAGTGCATTGCGAAAGTATTCAGCTCCCTGGAACTTTTCAACCATGCTTCAAACAAAGATACCAAATGTACATTTTTGGTGAAGAATCAACAACAAGTGGAACACAATTGTGAAGTTGAACGAAATTTATTGGTTATTTTAAATTTTTGTGGAAAATCAAAAACTGTAAACTGGGGCGTGAAATATCATTCGGCCTCTTTAACTTAATTGTTGCTCCACCTTTTGCTGAGATTACAGCTGCAAGTCGTTTGGGGTACGTCTATCAGTTTTGTACATCGAGAGATTGAAATTCTTACCCATTCTTCCTTGGCAAACAGCTCAAGCTGAGTGATGTTTGATGGAGATAGTTTATAAACAGCAGTTTTCAGCTCTTTCCACAGATTCTCGATTGGATTGAGGTCTGGACTTTGACTTGGCCATTCTAACACCTGGATATGTTTATTTGTGAACCATTCCATTGCAGATTTTGCCATTATGTTTGGGATCATTGTCTTGTTGGAAGACAAATCTCCATCCCAGTCTCAGGTCTTTTGCAGACTCAAACAGGTTTTCTTCAAGAATGGTCCCGTATTTGGCTCCATCCACCTTCCCATCAATTTTACCCATCTTCCCTGTCCCTGCTGAAGAAAAGCAGGCCCAAACCATGATGCTGCCACCACCATGTAAGACAGTGGGGATGGTGTGTTCAGGGTGATGACCTTTGTTGCCTTTACGCCAAACATATCGTTTGGCATTGCTGCCAAACAGTTCGATTTTGGTTTCATCTGACCAGAGCACCTTCTTCCATGTTTGTTGTGTCTCCCTGGTGGAGTGTTGCAAACTTTACACGACACTTTTCATGGATCTCTTTGAGAAATGGCTTTCTTCTTGCCACTTTTCCATAAAGGCCAAATTTGTGCGGTGTACGACTGATTGTTGTCCTATGGACAGACTGTTCCACCTCAGCTGTAGATCTCTGCAGTTCATCCAGAGTGATCATGGGCCTCTTGGCTGCATCTCTGATCAGTCTTCTCCTTGTTTGAGATGAAAGTTTAGAGGGACGGCCGGGTCTTGGTAGATTTGCAGTGGTATGATACTCCTTCCATTTCAATATGATCGCTTGCACAGTGCTCCTTGGGAGGTTTTGGAAATAATTTTGTATGCAAATCCGGCTTTAAACTTCTCCACAACAGTATCACGGACCTGCCTGTTGTGTTCCTCGGTCTTCATGATGCTCTCTGTGCTTCAAACAGAACCCTGAGACTAACACAGCAGGTGCATTTATACGGAAACTTGATTACACACAGGTGGATTATATTTATCATCACTAGGCATTTAGGACAACATTGGATCATTCAGAGATCCACAATGAACTTCTGGAGTGAGTTTCCTGCACTGAAAGTAAAGGGGCCGAATAATATTGCACGCTCCACTTTTCAGTTTTTGAATTTCCACAAAAACGTAAAATAATCAATACATTTCGTTCAACTTCACAATTGTGTTCCACTTGTTGTTGATTCTTCCAGAAAAATTAACATTTCGTACCTTTACGTTTGAAGCATGATATGTGGGAAAAGGTTGAAAAGTTCCACAGAGCGACGCATCCGGGGATGAGAATTGTGGATGGGAGCAGCACATGACAGAATAGGGGCGCAGGATGGGAGCTGCACATGACAGGATAGGGGGCACAAGATGGGAGCAGCACATGACAGGATGAGGGCGCAAGCTGGGAGCACATGACAGGATGGGGGCACAAGATGGGAGTACATGACATGATGGGAGCACATGACAGGATTGGGGTCCAGGATGGGACCACATGATGAGGGCACAGGAAGAGAGTAGCACATGATAAGATGGAGGCGCACAGAACAGGATGAGGGCGCAGGATGGGAGCAGCACATTACAGGATGGGGGGCACAAGATGGGAGCAGCACATGACAGGATGAGGGCGCAAGATGGGAGCACATGACAGGATTGGGGCCCAGGATGGGACCACATGATGAGGGCACAGGAAGAGAGTTGCACATGACAAGATGGAGGCGCACAAAACAGGAGGAGGGCGCAGGATGGGAGCAGCATATGACAGGATGGGGGCGCAAGACGGTAGCGGCACATGACAAGATTAGGGCTCAGGATGGAAGCAGCACATACCAGGATTGAGACCATATACCAATATAATAATAAATAATAATAATAAGAAGAAGAAATGCCCGCCACCGGGGCATAGAGCGGGTTTAATAGCATACATACATATATACATGCTATGGAAGAAGAGTGAAGAACGCTGAGGAGCCTTACGTCCCTTACATGGGAGCACTTATGGAAGTTCTCCAGGTAATACACCACGCTCTCACACCCCGCACTACACCAGTGTTCCGCTAACTGCATAACCTACATTATTTGTGGCTGTTCTCTACTTGCTCCTTACAACAGTAAGAGGCGTTGGGATGCCATAAAACGGTTTCAAGCACTCCTTTCATACGACTGCTTCCAGGGCACCAATCCATAAAAATCTTAAAAGGGATTTTCCAGAACCTTTTCAAAATTTGCTAGATTGAAGGATCTATAGAAATAAGGGTTTGCTAGCACTCCGAGCGAATTCATTAGTCATTTAACCAAGGAGATCACTTCTAAACCCAGCAGAGACCACAAAAGGAATTCAGGGTGGCAAGTAATTCTTTCTTCCTTTTATAAAGATTGTGTCTCTTGCATCCTTTCACCCTACATTATGCCCTAAACGCTGTATACACAGAGGTTGGCATTTACCATGCAGTGTTGCTCTGAGGCAGTTTTATTGACGGGATTATATTCTGCACAGCCCTTTCTTTAACTGAGGCAATCTTTAGACTTACATAACTGACCAATACTGCACCTAATCTTAAACTGGTAACAGGAGACAAAAAAAAAAAAAAAAACATTTTTAAATTCAGGCATCGACTTCCACTACAGATGGGGAGGCCAAGACAGTTTGGTTTGTCTTACGAGACTCCAGTAGAAAAGGTTTGAGAAGCCCTGAAGAAGCGAACTGACCACTTTTCTTCAGAAAACTAAGTTTGCATTGATGCAACATTATAAAGTGGCAAACGGGACACAGGCTGCTGTGTTATGCGAAAGCGTCTACAGTGAACAATCCTTTAAATATGCTTTAGCCTAAAATTCTCAGGAAAACGCACTATTGTAAACCTAAAGACTTACCAAATCCAAATGGTGCAGAAAGAAAATACAAAAGTGTTAAGCGCAGTATGGGTACTAGTGATAAAGATTACATGTAAAAACAAACAAAAATGGATATTAGCAGGGTGCAGCCAAAGGGTCACTTCCGTCTTTCTGTCTGTCCTTCTGTAACGGAAATCCCAAGTCGCTGATTGGTCGTGGCTGTTTTGCCGCGACCAATCAGCGACGGGCACAGTCCGGTGACAAAATGGCCACTCATGTCGCGGTGTAACGCACTCCGTTAACGCTGCTATTAACCAGGTGTGACCAACTTTTTACTATTGATGCTGCCTATGCAGCATCAATAGTAAAAAGATCTAATGTTAAAAATAATTTAAAAAAATAAAAAATCATTATATACTCGCCTTTCGGATCCAGCCCAGGCCTTTCCCGCTCCTCGCAACGCACCGGTGACCGCTCCATGAATTGCAATCTCGCGAGACCGCAATGCACTCTTGGGACTGGAGCGCGCGAGGAGCATCGGTAAACGCTTCGCCTGGATCCGGGGGCCAACGGCAGGTGAGTATATAACTATTTTTTATTTTACTAAAAAAGAAAGTAAAAAGCACTGGCGCTCCTGATAGTCCCTAGTGGGGAAACAAAATTGCTGAATGTAGCGTGCTGCTGGTGATTGTGACAGGTTCTGTGTAGACCTGTAAAGTATATAAAATGAAAAAGAGTGGTATTCACCTGCGCGGTCTACAAAAACGAACAATAAAATGAAAAATAGATGAATAAATGAATAAGAGAGCACTTACTTAATGAGTAATCATTGGTTATGCAGTGGATGTTGCAATGGGTCCTTAAAGTACTACCAGAATCTTAGGGGAATGAGGAGAGAAAAAAAAAAAAAAAGGGGGTAAATGTTTGTATTGGTGAATATAGTGAGACTAAATAGATTTATAATATATACTCACTCAGATATTAAATGGAAATATGCAATGAAGAGACGTGATCCCTGTGTATCTGCAATTGATGCGGGTATTGTGATGACCACGGTTGCTTAATCTTCAGAGGTTTATAGTAGATGCCCCTGCTTAGATAAATGTACAACCTTTATAGGTAATGGTGGTTTTAAATAAATGTGGTATAGTTTTCCCAGTACACAATAAACTTACTGCTGGTGGGAGTAGCGCAGGATTCCGTTAGGTTAAGGTAGTAAGATGACCATCAGATGCCATTTCAAGGGCTCAGGCCCTCTTCATCAGGGTTAAGCCCTTGAAATGCATTGGTTTGCTGACTAGCTATACTAGCACACCTGTCCTCTTTAGCCCCGTAGCGTGGTGACGTCACCAGCAGCTCTGCCCACCCTCTCCGACCGCTACCTCAGCGCTGCATCCGGCCGGGGCACGCAAGGTTTCGCGGTCGCACGGCTTCTGCCGCCACTCTCTCCTTAACCCACCGCTCTGTCATAGTGGTACACCTAGCGGTGGCTCAGACTTTCCGGAACCGCTTCCCTCCGCACTCAGCACCACAGTGAGTATAGCATATTTTATGTGCACATAGCAATTGTGGCATATTAGTGCTCCAACATACTAGGGGAGCATTTCTCCTCATCTCAACATATGGGCAATCAATTCTAATCACAGTAATCCTTGTCAGCCAGCATCTGATGGTCATCTTACTACCTTAACCTAACGGAATCCTGCGCTACTCCCACCAGCAGTAAGTTTATTGTGTACTGGGAAAACTAGACCACATTTATTTAAAACCACCATTACCTATAAAGGTTGTACATTTATCTAAGCAGGGGCATCTACTATAAACCTCTGAAGATTAAGCAACCGTAGTCATCACAATACCCGCATCAATTGCAGATACACAGGGATCACGTCTCTTCATTGCACATTTCCATTTAATATCTGAGTGAGTATATATTATAAATCTATTTAGTCTCACTATATTCACCAATACAAACATTTACCCCCTTTTTTTTTTTTTCTCTCCTCATTCCCCTAAGATTCTGGTAGTACTTTAAGGACCCATTGCAACATCCACTGCATAACCAATGATTACTCATTAAGTAAGTGCTCTCTTATTCATTTATTCATCTATTTTTCATTTTATTGTTCGTTTTTGTAGACAGCGCAGGTGAATACCACTCTTTTTTATTTTAATTCTTTTTTTTTTTTCTTAACAGGGATATGGTGCCCGCTGCGCCCTACACTCCGGGGGCTGCGCCCTACACTCCGGGGGCTGCGCCCTACACTCCGGGGGCTGCGCCCTACACTCCGGGGGCTGCGCCCTACACTCCGGGGGCTGCGCCCTACACTCCGGGGGCTGCGCCCTACACTCCGGGGGCTGCGCCCTACACTCCGGGGGCTGCGCCCTACACTCCGGGGGCTGCGCCCTACACTCCGGGGGCTGCGCCCTACACTCCGGGGGCTGCGCCCTACACTCCGGGGGCTGCGCCCTACACTCCGGGGGCTGCGCCCTACACTCCGGGGGCTGCGCCCTACACTCCGGGGGCTGCGCCCTACACTCCGGGGGCTGCGCCCTACACTCCGGGGGCTGCGCCCTACACTCCGGGGGCTGCGCCCTACACTCCGGGGGCTGCGCCCTACACTCCGGGGGCTGCGCCCTACACTCCGGGGGCTGCGCCCTACACTCCGGGGGCTGCGCCCTACACTCCGGGGGCTGCGCCCTACACTCCGGGGGCTGCGCCCTACACTCCGGGGGCTGCGCCCTACACTCCGGGGGCTGCGCCCTACACTCCGGGGGCTGCGCCCTACACTCCGGGGGCTGCGCCCTACACTCCGGGGGCTGCGCCCTACACTCCGGGGGCTGCGCCCTACACTCCGGGGGCTGCGCCCTACACTCCGGGGGCTGCGCCCTACACTCCGGGGGCTGCGCCCTACACTCCGGGGGCTGCGCCCTACACTCCGGGGGCTGCGCCCTACACTCCGGGGGCTGCGCCCTACACTCCGGGGGCTGCGCCCTACACTCCGGGGGCTGCGCCCTACACTCCGGGGGCTGCGCCCTACACTCCGGGGGCTGCGCCCTACACTCCGGGGGCTGCGCCCTACACTCCGGGGGCTGCGCCCTACACTCCGGGGGCTGCGCCCTACACTCCGGGGGCTGCGCCCTACACTCCGGGGGCTGCGCCCTACACTCCGGGGGCTGCGCCCTACACTCCGGGGGCTGCGCCCTACACTCCGGGGGCTGCGCCCTACACTCCGGGGGCTGCGCCCTACACTCCGGGGGCTGCGCCCTACACTCCGGGGGCTGCGCCCTACACTCCGGGGGCTGCGCCCTACACTCCGGGGGCTGCGCCCTACACTCCGGGGGCTGCGCCCTACACTCCGGGGGCTGCGCCCTACACTCCGGGGGCTGCGCCCTACACTCCGGGGGCTGCGCCCTACACTCCGGGGGCTGCGCCCTACACTCCGGGGGCTGCGCCCTACACTCCGGGGGCTGCGCCCTACACTCCGGGGGCTGCGCCCTACACTCCGGGGGCTGCGCCCTACACTCCGGGGGCTGCGCCCTACACTCCGGGGGCTGCGCCCTACACTCCGGGGGCTGCGCCCTACACTCCGGGGGCTGCGCCCTACACTCCGGGGGCTGCGCCCTACACTCCGGGGGCTGCGCCCTACACTCCGGGGGCTGCGCCCTACACTCCGGGGGCTGCGCCCTACACTCCGGGGGCTGCGCCCTACACTCCGGGGGCTGCGCCCTACACTCCGGGGGCTGCGCCCTACACTCCGGGGGCTGCGCCCTACACTCCGGGGGCTGCGCCCTACACTCCGGGGGCTGCGCCCTACACTCCGGGGGCTGCGCCCTACACTCCGGGGGCTGCGCCCTACACTCCGGGGGCTGCGCCCTACACTCCGGGGGCTGCGCCCTACACTCCGGGGGCTGCGCCCTACACTCCGGGGGCTGCGCCCTACACTCCGGGGGCTGCGCCCTACACTCCGGGGGCTGCGCCCTACACTCCGGGGGCTGCGCCCTACACTCCGGGGGCTGCGCCCTACACTCCGGGGGCTGCGCCCTACACTCCGGGGGCTGCGCCCTACACTCCGGGGGCTGCGCCCTACACTCCGGGGGCTGCGCCCTACACTCCGGGGGCTGCGCCCTACACTCCGGGGGCTGCGCCCTACACTCCGGGGGCTGCGCCCTACACTCCGGGGGCTGCGCCCTACACTCCGGGGGCTGCGCCCTACACTCCGGGGGCTGCGCCCTACACTCCGGGGGCTGCGCCCTACACTCCGGGGGCTGCGCCCTACACTCCGGGGGCTGCGCCCTACACTCCGGGGGCTGCGCCCTACACTCCGGGGGCTGCGCCCTACACTCCGGGGGCTGCGCCCTACACTCCGGGGGCTGCGCCCTACACTCCGGGGGCTGCGCCCTACACTCCGGGGGCTGCGCCCTACACTCCGGGGGCTGCGCCCTACACTCCGGGGGCTGCGCCCTACACTCCGGGGGCTGCGCCCTACACTCCGGGGGCTGCGCCCTACACTCCGGGGGCTGCGCCCTACACTCCGGGGGCTGCGCCCTACACTCCGGGGGCTGCGCCCTACACTCCGGGGGCTGCGCGCAAACAATCAGCGACAGGCGCAGTCCGGCCACGAATTGGCGTGGGATTTGAACCACGCTTCGCAAATTGGTCGCGGCCGGCTGAATCCTGTGTATTCAATGTATTATTCTAAAACCTTCATAAGTAAACTACATACATAATAATACCTGATGCATTAGAATCTGGCCACCATCTAGTATGCATGCATGTATACACCCATATATACAGGGGTTGGACAAAATAATGGAAACATCTGGAAACAAAACTAACAAACAAAAGTTACTAACAAAAGTTAGTTTAATATGGTGTAGGTCCACCTTTTGCAGCGATTACAGCCTCAATTCTCCGAGGTATGGATTCATACAAGGTGTGAATTGTTTCCAAAGGAATTTTAGCCCATTCTACAGTTAAAACACACTCCAGTTCTTTGAGCGACGATGGCGGCAAAATTTGACGTCCAACTTGAATCTCTAAAATCGACCATAAATGCTCAATAATGTTGAGGTCTGGGGATTGTGGGGCCAGATGAGATGCTCAACTTCATTAGAATGTTCCTCTTGCCATGCTTTATCGATTCTAGTTGTATGAATTGGTGCATTATCATCCTGAAAGATGGCGTTCCCCTCCGGGAAAAATGCTTGAACCATTGGATGCACCTGGTCGCCCGAAATGCCTAAATAATCTTGGCTGTTAATTCTTCCATGAAGGGATATCATTGGCCTAGCGGATCTCCACGAAATAGCACCCCAGATCATCACAGAACCTTCGCCATGTTTTACGGTTGGGAGAAGGCAGTTGGGATGGAATTCTTCTTTCAGCTGTCTCCAAACGTACACTCGGCCGGAGGTCGGAAATAGGGTAAACGATGATTCGTCTGAGAATATCACATGTTTCCATTGCTCGAGGGACCAATTCTGGAGGTTTCTACACCACTCTAAACGCTTGGAAACATTTGTCATTGAGAGCAGCGGTTTTCTAATTGCAGCTCTTCCATGGAATCCAGATTTGTGCAGCTCCCGGCGACAGTTTTCGTGGAAACTGGGTTCTGTAGGTGTTCATTGAGCTCAGCGGTGATTTTCGGAGCCGTGGTCTTGCGATCCTCTCTCACAATTCTCTTTAGAGTTCGATGGTCTCTCTCAGTCAACTTCGACTTTCGGCCGGACCTGTGCTTTGCTGCGGACGTTTTTCCTTCTCTTTCAAATGTAGCCATTACTTTGGAGACAGTACCTCTTGACACGCCAAGCATTCGGGCACTTTCTGTTACACTAGCGCCTGCCATACGAGCACCAACAATTTGGCCTCTTTGAAAATCCGAGAGGTCTGCCATTGGTATCAAGTTCTCATCAATGTTCTTACAATTATGCAAAACAAACAGTTAATTTACATACACATATCACATAACAAATAATCAACTATAAAATGTTACCATATGTCACCGTTTGCATGTTTATTACATGTTCGAAGATTATGATGCCAAAACGTTAGGTGTTTCCATTATTTTGTCCAACCCCTGTATATACAGTGGGGCAAAAAAGTATTTAGTCAGTCAGCAATAGTGCAAGTTCCACCACTTAAAAAGATGAGAGGCGTCTGTAATTTACATCATAGGTAGACCTCAACTATGGGAGACAAACTGAGAAAAAAAAATCCAGAAAATCACATTGTCTGTTTTTTTAACATTTTTTTTGCATATTATGGTGGAAAATAAGTATTTGGTCAGAAACAAACAAACAATCAAGATTTCTGGCTCTCACAGACCTGTTTTCAGGATTTCCTTAGTCTTGCCCAGGTAATAATTGCATCACCTGTGCAATGCAAAGGAAATCCTGAAAACATGACCTGCTGGTGGGCCTTGAGGACTGGAGTTGGGGACCCCTGCTATAGAAAACCTTTGGAGGGAGTTGAAAGTCCGTGTTGCCGAGCGAAAAGCCAAAAACATCACTGCTCTAGAGGAGATCTGCATGGAGGAATGGGCCAACATACCAACAACAGTTTGTGGCAACCTTGTGAAGACTTACAGAAAACATTTGACCTCTGTCATTGCCAACAAAGGATACGGTATATTACAAAGTATTGAGATGAAATTTTGTTTCTGACCAAATACTTATTTCCCACCATAATATGCAAATAAAATGTTAAAAAAACAGACAATGTGATTTTCTGGATTTTTTCTTCTTCTCAGTTTGTCTCCCATAGTTGAGGTCTACCTATGATGTAAATTACAGACGCCTCTCATCTTTTTAAGTGGTGGAACTTGCACTATTGCTGACTGACTAAATACTTTTTTGCCCCGCTGTACACACAATATTATCAGCCCATTTTTTTGGGGCTGAAAGTCCCCCTCTCGGCTTATACTCGAGTCATATACCCGGGTGTCAGCAGGGGAGGGGGAGCGGGGGCTGTGTAATCATACTTACCTGCTGCGGCGCGGTCCCTGCAGTCCCTGGCTTCTCCGGCGCTGCAGATTCTTCCTGTACTGAGCGGTCACATGGCACCGCTCATTACAGAAATGAATAGGCAGCTCCACCCCCATAGGGGAGGAGCCGCATATTCATTGCTGTAAATGATCGGTGCCATGTGACCGCTCAATTACAGGAAGAAGCTGCAGCGCCGGAGAAGCCAGGGACTGCAGGGACCGCGCCGCAGCAGGTAAGGGGAGCGCAGCGCTATAATTACCTGCTCCTCGCTCCGGTGCGGCTCCGTCTGCAGCGTCCTCTAGCAGTGACGCTCAGGTTAGAGGGCGCTGTGACGTAGTCAGTGCGCGCCCTCTGCTGAGCGTCAGTGCTGGAGACGGAGCCGCATGAGGAGCAGGTAATTATTGAAAGCGCCGGCGTCCTGAGAAGAGAGGTGAGAATGTGATTTTTTTTTTTTTATGGCAGCACCAGCAGCATTCTAAGGAGCACCTATGGGGCCATAAAGGTGCAGAGCATATAAGGGGCACAGCATTATAAGGAGCACCTATGGGGCCATAAAGGTGCAGAGCATATATGGGGCACAGCATTATAAGGAGCACCTATGGGGCCATAAAGGTGCAGAGCATATATGGGGCACAGCATTCTAAGGAGCACCTATGGGGCCATAAAGGTGCAGAGCATATATGGGGCACAGCATTCTAAGGAGCATCTATGGGGCCATAAAGGTGCAGAGCATATATGGGGCACAGCATTCTAAGGAGCACCTATGGGGCCATAAAGGTGCAGAGCATATATGGGGCACAGCATTCTAAGGAGCACCTATGGGGCCATAAAGGTGCAGAGCATAAATGGGGCACAGCATTATAAGGAGCACCTATGGGGCCATAAAGGTGCAGAGCATATATGGCACAGCATTCTAAGGAGCACCTATGGGGCCATAAAGGTGCAGAGCATATATGGGGCACAGCATTATAAGGAGCACCTATGGGGCCATAAAGGTGCAGAGCATATATGGGGCACAGCATTCTAAGGAGTACCTATGGGGCCATAAAGGTGCAGAGCATATATGGGGCACAGCATTATAAGGAGCATCTATGGGGCCATAAAGGTGCAGAGCATATATGGGGCACAGCATTATAAGGAGCACCTATGGGGCCATAAAGGTGCAGAGCATATAAGGGGCACAGCATTATAAGGAGCACCTATGGGGCCATAAAGGTGCAGAGCATATATGGGGCACAGCATTATAAGGAGCACCTATGGGGCCATAAAGGTGCAGAGCATATATGGGGCACAGCATTCTAAGGAGCACCTATGGGGCCATAAAGGTGCAGAGCATATATGGGGCACAGCATTCTAAGGAGCATCTATGGGGCCATAAAGGTGCAGAGCATATATGGGGCACAGCATTCTAAGGAGCACCTATGGGGCCATAAAGGTGCAGAGCATATATGGGGCACAGCATTCTAAGGAGCACCTATGGGGCCATAAAGGTGCAGAGCATATATGGGGCACAGCATTATAAGGAGCACCTATGGGGCCATAAAGGTGCAGAGCATATATGGGGCACAGCATTCTAAGGAGTACCTATGGGGCCATAAAGGTGCAGAGCATATATGGGGCACAGCATTATAAGGAGCATCTATGGGGCCATAAAGGTGCAGAGCATATATGGGGCACAGCATTATAAGGAGCACCTATGGGGCCATAAAGGTGCAGAGCATATAAGGGGCACAGCATTATAAGGAGCACCTATGGGGCCATAAAGGTGCAGAGCATATATGGGGCACAGCATTATAAGGAGCATCTATGGGGCCATAAAGGTGCAGAGCATATATGGGGCACAGCATTATAAGGAGCATCTATGGGGCCATAAAGGTGCAGAGCATATATGGGGCACAGCATTATAAGGAGCACCTATGGGGCCATAAAGGTGCAGAGCATATAAGGGGCACAGCATTATAAGGAGCACCTATGGGGCCATAAAGGTGCAGAGCATATATGGGGCACAGCATTATAAGGAGCATCTATGGGGCCATAAAGGTGCAGAGCATATAAGGGGCACAGCATTATAAGGAGCACCTATGGGGCCATAAAGGTGCAGAGCATATATGGGGCACAGCATTATAAGGAGCATCTATGGGGCCATAAAGGTGCAGAGCATATATGGGGCACAGCATTATAAGGAGCACCTATGGGGCCATAAAGGTGCAGAGCATATATGGGGCACAGCATTATAAGGAGCACCTATGGGGCCATAAAGGTGCAGAGCATATAAGGGGCACAGCATTATAAGGAGCACCTATGGGGCCATAAAGGTGCAGAGCATATATGGGGCACAGCATTATAAGGAGCATCTATGGGGCCATAAAGGTGCAGAGCATATATGGGGCACAGCATTATAAGGAGCATCTATGGGGCCATAAAGGTGCAGAGCATATATGGGGCACAGCATTATAAGGAGCATCTATGGGGCCATAAAGGTGCAGAGCATATATGGCACAGCATTATAAGGAGCACCTATGGGGCCATAAAGGTGCAGAGCCTATAAGGGGCACAGCATTATAAGGAGCATCTATGGGGCCATAAAGGTGCAGAGCATATATGGGGCACAGCATTATAAGGAGCACCTATGGGGCCATAAAGGTGCAGAGCATAAATGGGGCACAGCATTATAAGGAGCACCTATGGGGCCATAAAGGTGCAGAGCATATATGGGGCACAGCATTATAAGGAGCACCTATGGGGCCATAAAGGTGCAGAGCATATATGGCACAGCATTATAAGGAGCACCTATGGGGCCATAAAGGTGCAGAGCATATATGGGGCACAGCATTATAAGGAGCACCTATGGGGCCATAAAGGTGCAGAGCATATATGGGGCACAGCATTCTAAGGAGTACCTATGGGGCCATAAAGGTGCAGAGCATATAAGGGGCACAGCATTATAAGGAGCACCTATGGGGCCATAAAGGTGCAGAGCCTATAAGGGGCACAGCATTATAAGGAGCATCTATGGGGCCATAAAGGTGCAGAGCATATATGGGGCACAGCATTATAAGGAGCATCTATGGGGCCATAATCAACGGTGCAGAGCATTCTATATAGCACAGTTGTATATGGAGCATCTATGGGGCAATAATGAACGGTATGGAGCATCTATTTTTATTTTTGAAATTCACCGGTAAATGCTGCATTTTCTACCCTAGGCTTATACTCGAGTCAATAAGTTTTCCCAGTTTTTTGTGGCAAAATTAGGGGGGGTCGGCTTATACTCGGGTCGGCTTATACTCGAGTATATACGGTATATATATATATATATATATATATATATATATATATATATATATATATATATATATATATATATATATATATATATATATATAACCTGACAGAACACAGATGTGTGAATGTGACCTAAGCCCTCAAAAATCTTTAGAGACATTAAGAATGCTCTTTGCCAATCCCCCACCAGAGCCGCAGCGATGCAGTCATGCACACAGATCATGTGAATGCTGAGGACAGTGCTGTAGTGTGCACCATGTGCAGCACTTCAGAGCAGCTGAGGATTCAAGAAGAGAGTTAGTTATTTTATAAAAGGGATCACCAGCAACACGTCAGTCAGTAGTTTTCATCTCATTTGGGAGAGCTATGGATGTGTACAGACTTTAGTGTACAATTATGATATACTGAGCAGCTGTAAGCAAACTGTTCAGTTCTCGGTTTAATCAAGTATGTGCAGCAGGAAGCCGGAGACGTTCCGAAGGCTTCTACTTACATAGATATGCTGCATTTAAAGTAGGAGTCTGTAAAATACATATGCCGAATGGGTCCCCATTGCAACCAGTATAGGGCAAAGGAGTGCAAGGCCGGTAGTGGTCTGTATTCTTACAGGACACAAATGGAGCACATTTCCAGAAGGAATATCCACTGCATTTTTCAGTACCAGCATTGTGCAGGACAGTGTAAGCTCATGCTGTGGAGACAGCCCTGTGTAAAGTGACCAGCATAGTAGATTTGAGATATCACTTTATGCTGCAGATTTCACCTTTTGCCATGTACAATTTTGAATACAATATATGACACATACGGGCCGGCTGTGGTTTTGCCGCCCGAGATCCCCCGTGAAAAGCTCATTGGGAATGTCCTCTTAGGTTAGTCATTTTCTTACTGTCCAGGAATAGCTGTGCTTGGCTTATACAGGTGGATACAGTAGTAAAACATCCATATAATCTAAAAACACTAATTTTGCACACTATACTTTTTTGGTGTGGGGGTGTCAGTGTGAATCAAACGTGGCAGAAGTCACAGAACTCTATAAGTAAGGCCACTGATGCATACCTCCAACAAAGGAAAAAAGGGAATAAAAGCTGTAAATATAGGTGCAAAAACTCAAAACTGTCCATATTGTTAAGCTTTGGTCTCACCATCATAAAACATTAAACAGTAACAAAGGAAATAGAAACAAATGCAACTGTCAGCTATGAAGGTGCATAAAGCGTCACCAATACGCACCAAGTGACAAACAGCCGGTAACTGTAATACAAAGTATCACAATGCAAGCATATGGATGAGACAGCGTCAGTCAGGTCAAATAATCAAAAGCAGGGGAAAACGACCTAAGTGCACATATCTGGATGCCAGATAACACCGGTACAGTAGTGATTCACTAATGCCTAGTGTCACAGGTGTAGGGTACAAATCAGCAAAAACATAGAAAGGATGGATCTTTTATCGCTGCCGTTTTGCAGCGTTAGCATAACAATTTTGCTACACGTGGAATAGGCAAATTAGAGATATAAAGGGAACTTGTCACATGATTCACACGGACCAAACCATGGGCAGAACTGCGGCCACGTATTTCTCTCTGAAGCACGGCGGCATTTTAGAGAGAGAACAAAGTTTGAATAATCGGATTCCAGTGAGAGACCTGACTGTGCCGTCGGCTGACCTGTCACTGCTCGGCTTTAGATGATTATCAGGTCTTGGCCATGTGAGTTCATAGGAAGAGACATTGCAATCATCTGGGGTGAGGCAGGAAAAAGCTGGCCGACCGGACTAGTCCGTCGTCTTCCTATAGTCCCAGAGTGGCCCTGAATACCATGTGTTCTCTGAAATGCCGCAATGTTGCAGAGAGAAGTACCTGGCTGCAATCATGTTGCCGGTCAATGGTCATGCTGTCGGTGAATGGTCATGCTGCCGGTCAATGGTCACGCTGCAGCACACTGTTTTCCTGAGGCTTTTTTTTTTTTTTTTTTGGGGGGGGGAGAGGGGGGAGGGTTGTTTTTTCTTCCGTGTGGACAGTTCACAAAACCACATCTGCATCTTCTGCAATTACCTGTGGATTTGCAGTGAGGCATCTGAGTACAGCCATATACATTTTGGTTTTGCATTTAATTCTACTTTTGGTAAAAAAAAAACCCAGACACATGGAATATCCTTATCAAACCATATAAACCAAGACACACCTCTAGTGCACCTGACATACAGCCTATGCAGTAAACTAGAAGTAGTATCTGTTAAATTAATGGTTAAGAAAATGTTATTTTTAAGATACAGCATTTTTATTGCTTCCAATTGCATTTTTTGCTGTGTTGGGCCATGTTCCCACGACAAGCTTGTGACACTGCAGAGTTTTTGCACTTATTATTTTAATTAGTTTACGTGCCTTTTAGTGTGCGTTTTTATTGCTGCATTGTTTCGTCTCTTGTTGGTGTCTTGCTTTAATTAAAGCTTATTTATTTTAATACTGTTTTTTTGCTTTAAAAACACTGATATACTTGGGTGCGGATTACATGCATTTTTGATGCGTTTCCGCTGCAGAAAACACTAAAGACTCATGTCCATTTTTTTTTTTTTTACCAGCAGATTTTCCACATCTAATGCAAGTCTATGTGAAAAATCCAAACAGAAAACTCAGCGTATCCACAAGAGAAATCAACACATTGCGGATATGAGAAACGCACCAGAGGTCAGTTTACACTGAATAAAAGCATGATGGCCATGAGGTTTCTATCAATCCCATCCGCTTTGCTGGAACTGTACGACACTGCGGTTTTGATGCAGCAAAAATATGCACCGATAAAACCTCACCAAAAGCTCATCGTGGGATGATCGGGTTAATTTTACATCTTGATATGACATTTAAGGACACAGAAATACCATGCCAATTTATGTATTTTTACGGAAATAAATTGGGCGATGATTTACTTTTTTATTTATTGGAATATTTGTAAAACTTTTTTTTTTTATTGAAACGGTGATTGTCCAATGGCTTATACTATACCCACTTAAGTATTGCAATACATAGTAAATATTAGGTCTACTATTGAATGCCAGCCATAGGTTGGTTGTCACATGAGGAACATTGCGGCAGGCAGGGAGGCCGACCGCAGACCCATCATCAGCCCACGAATACATCAGTGATTGACAACAGCATTTAAGGGGTTAACAGCAGCCAGTGAAGTTCAATGCCACTCGCTATTGGCAAGAGTCAAATGATGGCTGTATATGGGTGTGTGCACACGTTGCGGATTGGCCGCTGCAAATTCGCAGCAGTTTCCCATGAGTTTACAGTACCATGTAAACCTGTGGAAAACCAAATCCGTTGTTCCCATGGTGCGGAAAATACTGCCCAGAAACACTGCGCTGTTTATTCCGCAGCATGTCAATTCTTTGTGCGGATTCCGCAGCGAATTACATCTGCTCCTCAATAGGAATCCGCAGGTGTAAAACCGCAGGTGAAATCTGCACAAAAACGCACACGAATCCGCAACATGTGCACACAGCCTAATACAGCCATCATATGCCAGGAACAATGCAGGCTCATCAAAGATGGGAAGATGGGAACCTGACATATGAAGTAATTAATAAGTCATATCGGGAATGGGTTATGAATGATTTAAAAAAAAAAAATCTATAAAATTAAAAGCCAATTATTAATAAGTGTCGAGACTAACACTAATACTGACGCAATAAAACACCCCACAATAGTCAAGGAAACCAGAAATAAACTGATAAAATACCCTAAGACTTTAATCACCATACATTTTTCATTATTCATTTGATGTACAGTGGGGCAAAAAAGTATTTAGTCAGTCAGCAATAGTGCAAGTTCCACCACTTAAAAAGATGAGAGGCGTCTGTAATTTACATCATAGGTAGACCTCAACTATGGGAGACAAACTGAGAAAAAAAAATCCAGAAAATCACATTGTCTGTTTTCTTAACATTTTATTTGCATATTATGGTGGAAAATAAGTATTTGGTCAGAAACAAAATTTAATCTCAATACTTTGTAATATATCCTTTGTTGGCAATGACAGAGGTCAAACGTTTTCTGTAAGTCTTCACAAGGTTGCCACACACTGTTGTTGGTATGTTGGCCCATTCCTCCATGCAGATCTCCTCTAGAGCAGTGATGTTTTTGGCTTTTCGCTTGGCAACACGGACTTTCAACTCCCTCCAAAGGTTTTCTATTGGGTTGAGATCTGGAGACTGGCTAGGCCACTCCAGGACCTTGAAATGCTTCTTACGAAGCCACTCCTTTGTTGCCCTGGCGGTGTGCTTTGGATCATTGTCATGTTGAAAGACCCAGCCACGTTTCATCTTCAATGCCCTTGCTGATGGAAGGAGGTTTGCACTCAAAATCTCACGATACATGGCCCCATTCATTCTTTCATGTACCCGGATCGGTCGTCCTGGCCCCTTTGCAGAGAAACAGCCCCAAAGCATGATGTTTCCACCACCATGCTTTACAGTAGGTATGGTGTTTGATGGATGCAACTCAGTATTCTTTTTCCTCCAAACACGACAAGTTGTGTTTCTACCAAACAGTTCCAGTTTGGTTTCATCAGACCATAGGACATTCTCCCAAAACTCCTCTGGATCATCCAAATGCTCTCTAGCAAACTTCAGACGGGCCCGGATATGTACTGGCTTAAGCAGTGGGACACGTCTGGCACTGCAGGATCTGAGTCCATGGTGGCATAGTGTGTTACTTATGGTAGGCCTTGTTACATTGGTCCCAGCTCTCTGCAGTTCATTCACTAGGTCCCCCCACGTGGTTCTGGGATTTTTGCTCACCGTTCTTGTGATCATTCTGACCCCACGGGGTGGGATTTTGCGTGGAGCCCCAGATCGAGGGAGATTATCAGTGGTCTTGTATGTCTTCCATTTTCTAATTATTGCTCCCACTGTTGATTTCTTCACTCCAAGCTGGTTGGCTATTGCAGATTCAGTCTTCCCAGCCTGGTGCAGGGCTACAATTTTGTTTCTGGTGTCCTTTGACAGCTCTTTGGTCTTCACCATAGTGGAGTTTGGAGTCAGACTGTTTGAGGGTGTGCACAGGTGTCTTTTTATACTGATAACAAGTTTAAACAGGTGCCATTACTACAGTTAATGAGTGGAGGAAAGAGGAGACTCTTAAAGAAGAAGTTACAGGTCTGTGAGAGCCAGAAATCTTGATTGTTTGTTTCTGACCAAATACTTATTTTCCACCATAATATGCAAATAAAATGTTAAAAAAACAGACAATGTGATTTTCTGGATTTTTTTTTCTCAGTTTGTCTCCCATAGTTGAGGTCTATCTATGATGTAAATTACAGACGCCTCTCATCTTTTTAAGTGGTGGAACTTGCACTATTGCTGACTGACTAAATACTTTTTTGCCCCACTGTATATGCTGGAAAAGGCTCAGGGCATATCCCACACAGGGGTATAGGCTTCAATTTAAAAACAATAATTACAAATAATAATTTTGTTTGCAAACAGATAATCTACTACACTAACCCATACTATTATTTGCAGTATACTGACCGGTAGAGGCCCCACAGAGGTCCCCTGTTGGCCTCCTGTAGGTGATTGGTGCCCTATGGATAGGCGTAGTGTGAGCAGCGGGTTCTTAACAGCTCCACATCACAAGATTAGAGGAAGAATCCATTCCACGCCTGCACTACATCCGCTATGAGCCCACATGTCCAGATTCACCACTGGGCACTACAAAGCTCCCGCTTGTGTATGTGCAATTTAGACCTGTGCAGGTTCTCGTCACACAGTTCTCTATGTCTTTGGATACCAGTCCCAGATGGGATTGCAGGAAAGTCTTTAAGAGCTCTGATCACACGTTCATATCACTGGGTAATGGAAAGCAGCCTCCGACATGACTTATCCCATTACAAACAATCTAATATATAAAGGTGTGTGTGTGTGTGTGTGTGTGTGTGTGTGTGTGTGTGTGTGTGTGTGTGTGTGTGTGTGTGTGTGTGTGTGTGTGTGTGTGTGTGTGTGTGTGTGTGTGTGTGTGTGTGTGTGTGTGTGTCCGGGACTGGCATCTGCACCGTCGCAGCTACAGCCACAGCATTTTGCACAGTCACACGTCTGGACCCCGAGAGCGTCATAGGCTATGTTGTGAGGCGAAATTTTAACCCCGTGCATTCTAATTCACCAAACAATTTTACCTTTATCTACATAATGGGGATAAAGTGAAAGGAAAAGTGTTGGAGGCAAATTGACAGCTGCCAGATGTGAACAAGGGGGACTTAAAGAATGAGAGCGATGGCGCCAAAGAGTATATACCGTACAGTTGCTAAGGTGGGGCCCCGACATGGGATACTCACCACACACGGGGATATGAACACACACACACAAAATGCGCCACACACTACCACGTGCTTGAACACATATACCACCTTCAGCACACATTTCACCACACATACACCAACCTCGCCACATAAAAGTAAAAACACAAAAGTCGCCGCTCAAAACTCGCCACATGCAAAACTAGGCTCACGCAAAACTCACAACACGTGCAAAACTCACCTAATGGAAAACTTGCACACGCGGAAAAATTGCCACATGCACAAAAGTTGCAACACATGCAAAAGTTGCCTCACACAAAACTTGCACATACTCAAAAGGCACCACACATAAAACTCCATGCGCAAAACTTGCTGCACAGAACCTCCTACACTAACCTGTCACATGCAACTAAACACACAAAAAGTTGCTACACGCATGTCACCACAGAAAACTCATCTCACAAAAGTCGCTACATGCATGTCGCCACACGCAACTCAACACACACAACTTGACACATGAAACTCGCCCTAAAACACACACAACTCTGGTATTATCCTTCAAAAATAAAAATCTGATTAACAATCAGACAAACTACAAGAGCAACAAATGTCCCATATAGGAAATACGGCAGCTGTCAGTCACATGAGCTGTCTATTATGTGTATGTGTGAGCTAATATATACTGCCAAGGGGGAGGGCTTCCTGTTGGCTGGGGATTTATCAGGCTGCCAATTTAGCTTACAAATACTGAGGTAAAAATACTGAGCAAATAACGTGTGAACGAGGTCTAATACAGGAGGAGATGACACAGGTATATACTATATACAGGGGAGATGACACACAGGTATATACTATATACAGTGGAGATGACACACAGGTATATACTATATACAGGGGAGATGACACACAGCAGGTATATACTATATACAGGAGGAAATGACAAGTATATACTATATACAGAAGGAGATGACATACAGGTACATACTATACATGGGAGATGACTTACAGGTATATACTATATACAGGAGGAGAGGACACACAGGTATATACTATATACAGGAGGAGATGACACAGGTATATACTATATACAGGAGGAGATGACACAGGTATATACTATATACAGGAGGAATAATAAATCAATAAACCTACAAAAAGGGCACCGGAGGTAGAAGCTCCGCCATAATATATAATATAGAAACCCAAAAGAAGAATGGACACTAAAAGCTAAAATATAACAATTTTATTGAAAAACCATATAAACAAAATACAAATATAAAGATTAGAAACCAAGTAGCGGGATGCAATGAAAAAAGATAAAAAAGGCGACACTAGTGCCACACACGGAACAAGTAATATATTTGTAGAGCAAAAAATAGGTCAGTTAAACTGATACCATAAGTACAAATACCATACAACACTTAATAAGATCAATATATTTTGCGTAGTGCATATTGTAGAGGTCAAGCTGATGTATTATATGTATAAGTATATGCGCATATGGCAACCAGAGGTAATTAACATATGATATATGCTCTCAAATAAAGTGCAGATGCAGGGAGATACACAGTATGCAGGAAAAATTACAGTAAAGTACCTAGTGCAAAGTAATATATACTAAGTAATATAAAGTAATGTCAGTGAAGGACTTAGTATAGGTTAAATGTGGCAGAGTATACTGTATGGCACAGAAATTGCCAAGACCCCCGAGGAAGCAGTATATGCGAAACGCGCGTCGGGGCTCCCTCTCCCGTACACGGCCGCAGGTTGGTACTCTGTTTATGCACTGTCTTATCTACATTTTGCAGGCAGACTCTAGGCTCCATTCACTCTATTGTATGGGACTCTCCCTTGATGATTTACTCATGCCTTCGGTCTTGGCAATTTCTGCTTGACCTCTACAATATGCACTACGCAAAATATATTGATCTTATTAAGTGTTGTATGGTATTTGTACTTATGGTATCAGTTTAACTGACCTATTTTTTGCTCTACAAATATATTACTTGTTCCGTGTGTGGCACTAGTGTCGCCTTTTTTATCTTTTTTCATTGCATCCCGCTACTTGGTTTCTAATCTTAATATTTGTATTTTGTTTATATGGTTTTTCAATAAAATTGTTATATTTTAGCTTTTAGTGTCCATTCTTCTTTTGGGTTTCTATATACAGGAGGAGATGACACAGGTATATACTAAATACAGGGGAGATGACACAGGTATATACTAAATACAGGGGAGATGACACAGGTATATACTAAATACAGGGGAGATGACACAGGTATATACTAAATACAGGGGAGATGACACAGGTATATACTAAATACAGGGGAGATGACACAGGTATATACTAAATACAGGGGAGATGACACAGGTATATGCTATATAAAAGGAGATGACATACAGGTACTATATACAGGAGATGACATACAGGTGTATACTTATATATAAGGGAGATGACAAACATGTATATACTGAGGTGAAAATGAGAGGTGTGAGGTGAAAATGAAAAGGTGTGAGTGCAAAATGAGAGGAGTGAGGGAAAATAGTGGAGTGATCGGAAAATGACAGATGTGAGGTCGAAATTACAAGTGTTAGGGGGGAATGAGAGGAATGAGAGGAGTGAGAGGGAAAATAAGAGGAGTGAGGGGGAAAATGAGAGGCGTGATGGGAAAGAGAAGTGAGGTGCTATAACTAACCATAGATATTAACTATGCCCAGGCAACGCCGGGCTCTTCAGCTGGTACACATTAAAACAGAAAAATACAAAAGAAATACATGACAATTACACGGCCAATAGCTTCCAGAGATTATTCTCCTGGAAAAGAAGAAACCAGTTGTGTTCTTACCACTGATATTCAGGTCATAATCTCCGGCAGTGATCACATTTGGGACTAATCCTTCTGCAGGTTGATTGGCGGCGACCACGTCATTCAGGAGTTTACGAACTGCTGCTTGCAGTGGAGGCTGCGGAACAATGCTGTTAACAACGATCTTCAGGTTCTTTATCACGTGGAGCTGATTGTTGGGGTCCCGCATGTGAACTTGGGAAGGAATTCATAACAAGTATAATAAATATTATTGGTTTTATGGCGAGCACAAAAACATTTAAGAAAGAAAAAAAGAATTATAGCCTAGATTTAAAGAAAGTACAATAAGACATTTCCTGTTTCACAAGGATTTCCATTTGCAAATACTCAGTCAGACATTTATACTATTTTCTCGAACTATCTGTATCAATTTTGCACACTTTCTAAGATCTCTGCTTGCAGTTATTGAATGGAAACCTGGGTTTACTCTCCGAGGCAGCTCGTTACTGCTGCATGCACACTGCGCTCACAGGTCGTCAATTAATCACCTGGTACATTTTCAGGTGTTTTTTTCCTATGTGGAAAATTAAAGCTTCATTCAGACATCAGTTTTCAGGGAAGCAAAAGCGGTCCGAGATTCATCAGTGCTTGGGTCTTTACCATCAGTGATTTTCTCATATGAAAAAATAAATACGGTGAAACTGGATCCATTACAATGTTAAAAACGGATGGCATGGTCCACAAAAGCAAAACAGTCCTGTGACATTGCCTTTAATACACGTTCTATCCCTGAATAAAGCGTATGAGAGACACGTCTGAATGAGGCCCAACAGCGCTAGTTTTTTCTTATTCAATTAATTTTGGAGCGGTGCGTTGGGTCTAACTTTTGACAGAAGAAAATGAGCACAGGGAACTTTGGGATCTGCATTTTTGAGACGGGTCCAAGGTCATAAATGCTGTTTAGGAGATGACCCCTTATATGCCATTGTGCAATGGGAAATGCTTTATCTGTTAAATTGCCGGTGATGAAACGTGACAATCTACAAGTCTGCAAGTAAGTCTGCAGTTAACACTAAGGCTAGTGACTGGCGCAGCGGCACATCAGCAGTACCAGGGGGAACACAGACAGGAGGGGACCATAAACATACCTGCACGGGCTCAATGGGGGAGAGAGAGGAGCAATAGGTTTTGTGGTCCTAAGGTAGTTACATGATAACACGCCACAGGGAGGAGCCCGCAACCAGGCATACTGCCACGCCGAGGGGGGGGCCCGCAACAGGAACACTGCCATGCCGAGGGGGCGGGGGGAGCCCGCAACCAGGCACACCACTACGCCGAGGGGGGGAGCCCGCAACAAGGAGCACCGCCACACTGAGGTGGGGAGCCCACAACCAGGCACCTCGCTGTGGGTGGAAGGGAGCACAGCGCCTAGCTGAGCTCAGTGATCAGGCGCACCACCTCACTGTGGGTAGAAGGGGCACAGCGCCTGGCTGAGCTCAGTGATCAGGCGCACCAACTCGCTGTGGGGTAGAAAAGGTACAGCGCCTGGCTGAGCTCAGTGATCAGGCGCACCACCTCACTGTGGGTGGAAGGGGCACAGCGCCTGGCTGAGCTCAGTGATCAGGCGCACCACCTCGCTGTGGGGTAGAAGGGTGCACAGCGCCTGGCTGAGCTCAGTGATCAGGCGCACCACCTCGCTGTGGGGTAGAAGGGTGCACAGCGCCTGGCTGAGCTCAGTGATCAGGCGCACCACCTCGCTGTGGGTGGAAGGGGCACAGCGCCTGGCTGAGCTCAGTGATCAGGCGCACCACCTCGCTGTGGGGTAGAAGGGTGCACAGCGCCTGGCTGAGCTCAGTGATCAGGCGCACCACCTCGCTGTGGGGTAGAAGGGTGCACAGCGCCTGGCTGAGCTCAGTGATCAGGCGCACCACCTCGCTGTGGGTGGAAGGGGCACAGCGCCTGGCTGAGCTCAGTGATCAGGCGCACCACCTCGCTGTGGGGTAGAAGGGGCACAGCGCCTAGCTGAGCTCAGTGATCAGGCGCACCACCTCGCTGTGGGGTAGAAGGGGCACAGCGCCTAGCTGAGCTCAGTTATCAGGCGCACCACCTCGCTGTGGGGTAGAAGGGGCACAGCGCCTGGCTGAGCTCAGTGATCAGGCGCACCACCTCGCTGTGGGGTAGAAGGGGCACAGCGCCTGGCTGAGCTCAGTGATCAGGCGCACCACCTTGCTGTGGGGTAGAAAGGGCACAGCGCCTGGCTGAGCTCAGTGATCAGGCGCACCACCTTGCTGTGGGGTAGAAGGGGCACAGCGCCTGGCTGAGCTCAGTGATCAGGCGCACTACCTCGCTGTGGGTAGAAGGGGCACAGCGCCTGGCTGAGCTCAGTGGTCAGGCGCACCACCTCGCTGTGGGTGGAAGGGGCACAGCGCCTGGCTGAGCTCAGTGATCAGGCGCACCACCTCGCTATGAGTATAAGGGACACAGCGCCTGGCTGAGCTCAGTGATCAGGCGCACCACCTCGCTGTGGGGTAGAAGGGGCACAGCGCCTGGCTGAGCTCAGTGATCAGGCGCACCACCTCGCTGTGGGTAGAAGGGGCACAGCGCCTGGCTGAGCTCAGTGGTCAGGCGCACCACCTCGCTGTGGGTGGAAGGGGCACAGCGCCTGGCTGAGCTCAGTGATCAGGCGCACCACCTCGCTATGAGTATAAGGGGCACAGCGCCTGGCTGAGCTCAGTGATCAGGCGCACCACCTCGCTGTGGGGTAGAAGGGGCACAGCGCCTGGCTGAGCTCAGTGATCAGGCGCACCACCTCGCTGTGGGTGGAAGGGGCACAGCGCCTGGCTGAGCTCAGTGATCAGGCGCACCACCTCGCTATGAGTATAAGGGGCACAGCGCCTGGCTGAGCTCAGTGGTCAGGCGCACCACCTCGCTATGAGTATAAGGGGCACAGCGCCTGGCTGAGCTCAGTGGTCAGGCGCACCACCTCGCTGTGGGGTAGAAGGGGCACAGCGCCTGGCTGAGCTCAGTGATCAGGCGCACCACCTCGCTGTGGGGTAGAAGGGGCACAGCGCCTGGCTGAGCTCAGTGATCAGGCGCACCACCTTGCTGTGGGGTAGAAAGGGCACAGCGCCTGGCTGAGCTCAGTGATCAGGCGCACCACCTTGCTGTGGGGTAGAAGGGGCACAGCGCCTGGCTGAGCTCAGTGATCAGGCGCACTACCTCGCTGTGGGTAGAAGGGGCACAGCGCCTGGCTGAGCTCAGTGGTCAGGCGCACCACCTCGCTGTGGGTGGAAGGGGCACAGCGCCTGGCTGAGCTCAGTGATCAGGCGCACCACCTCGCTATGAGTATAAGGGGCACAGCGCCTGGCTGAGCTCAGTGATCAGGCGCACCACCTCGCTATGAGTATAAGGGGCACAGCGCCCGGCTGAGCTCAGTGATCAGGCGCACCACCTCGCTATGAGTATAAGGGGCACAGCGCCTGGCTGAGCTCAGTGATCAGGCGCACCACCTCGCTGTGGGTAGAAGGGGCACAGCGCCTGGCTGAGCTCAGTGATCAGGCGCACCACCTCGCTGTGGGGTAGAAGGGGCACAGCGCCTGGCTGAGCTCAGTGATCAGGCGCACCACCTCGCTGTGGGTAGAAGGGGCACAGCGCCTGGCTGAGCTCAGTGATCAGGCGCACCACCTCGCTGTGGGGTAGAAGGGGCACAGCGCCTGGCTGAGCTCAGTGATCAGGCGCACCACCTCGCTGTGGGTAGAAGGGGCACAGCGCCTGGCTGAGCTCAGTGATCAGGCGCACCACGTCGCTGTGGGTAGAAGGGGCACAGCGCCTGGCTGAGCTCAGTGATCAGGCGCACCACCTCAGGGGCACAGCCCGCACCCCAGCAGCACACCCCGGCACACAGCTGCAGCACTGGACGCCTCTGCCGTCGGACTATGACCCCGCACCGGGGCTGTCAGTGATGGACGCTGCCGGACACCCCGCACTCACCCTCCGTGCTGAGGCGGCAGAAGGGCCGGACTAACTCGCAGAAGGACAACTGGTTCTTCCGGGCGAGCTTCTCGGCCTCATCGCTGCAGAGGGCCGCCACCTGCGGGATGAACGAGTCCTGGAGGAACTCCTGCACGGAGAGCAGGCACTGCGCCATCCCGGCCTCCACACACTCCCTCCGTGCGCTGGGACGCGCTGTCTTTCGCCTCCGGTACAGCGCAACCTTCTCCGCCCTCCCTCGTCAGCCGGTCACTGCTAGTCACGTGACTTCCGCGCCTGTCACCAGGGCAGTTGAGAGCGCGCTCCCGGGATATCCAGCTGCGCTGTCTCGCCACCGCGATGGGCGGGGCCGGGCTGATCGTGACGTCACTTTAATGCGGCGCACAGTGATGGCGTCACCGAGTCTCCAACGGTAGAGCTGCGCGGTGTGCAGCCTATGGGCAGGAGGAGCCGGTGCTGCTGGCCTTTCCGCCGGCACCACGGCCATCACTATCCGCTGCAGTGCTCCCACAGAATGTCCCCAGCGTGGCACAGACCCTCTCAGGTGACAGCGCTAGTGTGAGATCGGTGGGGTCCAGCACCGGCCCTGCCACCGATCAGCGGTGACTCCAGCAGTGGCCGGATAGAGCGCCGCTCTGCACACCGCCTGGTGGCGCTGCCCGGTACTGCAGAGTATCTCCAGTGGGCGACGGACCCCAGCGATCTGCCTGTACAGGTCATTATAGATCCCCTCACAGGGAATCACGTGTGGATGGCGGACATTGGTTTACTGGTTAGTTTAAGTAATTATTCTCTAATGTTTTCTAAAAATAATAAAACCTGAGACAAGTCTCTCATGCTTGTGTTTGTGGTGTGTAAATGGAGGGGAGGATAAGCTGCATTTCCACTGATCCCTTGTTCCTAGGAGAACTCACTTCACAATAATATTTCAGTGTAAGAAAACTGCAGAGGAACAAGACAAACGCTCGTTCTCAGGGAAAGATCGTCATAAAAGATCATCGTCCTCGGCAGCACATCATCCTGTGTAAACAATGGCGGCCTACGTGCTCTGAGCAGTCTGATACTGATCGTCCGTGTGTGTCAACTGTTGAGTCCTCTTCCGTCCCTGGCTTCCTGGATTGAGGAATCCAAGTAAATGACACGCAGCACAAAGGTTGTGTGCGCGCGTGATTACTTCTATAAAAGGAAATGTCAAGTTTGCTGTGCAGAAGCAGATTTCATCTGGGAGACAAAATGGATCCTTTGGTTCAGTCTGGTCTCCACACAACTAAGGCTGGTTTCACATTTGCAGTTGTGTCCTCATGCGTCTTGATTTCCTATCTTTAACATTGTAGATGCAGATGCATGCGTTTGCTTACGCATGCGTCTTTTCGCGGGGCGCAGCTAACGCACCATGTTGCAATTTTTGAGGCGGCAAATTTCCATAAAATATGCGCATTCATGTCTATGGGAACGTTCGATGCGCTTGCGTACTTCGGACTGCGCATGTCCAGGAACTGATTTAGACACACCCTCCTGGAAATATCAACAGCATGCGCATAAAAAGCGCAAACAGTCAAAAAACGCATACAAATGCGTTTTTTGCCATCATGCTGATGCGGATAAAAAACGCTGCGTAATCCTGCTTTTTTGCATGTGGTTGCGGACGATACGCTGCGGACTCAACCGTAAATGTGAACCGAGCCTAACACATAAGCGGTGGCACAAGTCAGTGGGTATCGGGGAGGACATGTCATTAGTGGAACCTGTGCCCTCTGCACAGGGGCTGAAACAGTAAGGCCGGCGTCACACACAGCGTATGAAAATACGGTCCGTATATTACGGCCGTAATACGCTGAAAAGTCCCGAAAATAGTGGTCCGTAGCTCCTCCGTAGGCAGGGTGTTTCAGCGTTTTTTGCGCATGGCATCCTCCGTATGTAATCCGTACTGCCTGTTTTTCTCGCAGGCTTGCAAAACCGACATACGGCTATACAAGGGATCCATGTGTAAAAAAAAACAAACATATATACTGTATATATATATATACATATATATATATATTATATATATATGTCAGTAGACACATATATGTATACGAGGGGCGATCCAAAAGTAATGATAATCAATACTAAACACAATGAATATAGTCAAAAAATAAATTTATTTTTCTACATAGTCTCCTAACAAGTCTATACATTTAGTCCATCTCTTTTCTAAACTTAGAATTCCCTTTGAAAAAAATTCTTGATCTTGACCCTCAAAAAAATCCCCAACAGCGGTTATCACGTCACTATTGTCGTCAAATTTCTTGCCCCGGAGGTGTTCCTTGAGCCGAGGAAAGAGAAAGAAGTCACTGGGGGCTAGATCTGGTGAATAGGGGGGGTGTTCCACCAGTTCAATGCCCGCTTCTTGAATGGTAGCCATGACAACTGCAGCTTTGTGAGCCGGCGCGTTATCTTGGTGAAACACTCTAGCCCGCAGTTTGCCGCGCCTTTTCTCCTTGATAGCCTCCCACAATCTTATTTGTTCTGCGTAGTAGGAGCCCGTAATAGTGGCTCCCTTCTCCAAATAGTCCACCATAATAATTCCTTCAGCGTCCCAAAAAACGGACGCCATAACCTTCCCTGCTGAGCTTGACACTTTGAATTTCTTCGGCGTCGGTTCGTCGGCTCGTTTCCATGTCATCGATTGTTGTTTAGTTTCGGGATCAAAGTGGTGGATCCAGGTCTCGTCCATGGTCAAAAAACGTGACAAAAAATTTTCCTTGTCTGCTTGGAACTTTTCAAGATTTGCTATTGAAATGTCAACTCGATTCTTCTTTTGTTCGTCGGTTAACATTTTTGGCACCCAACGCGCGGAGACCTGTCTCATATGCAATTCTTTTGCAAGGATTCTTTGAATACTGCCATATGAGATCCCTGGGACCTCAGCTACATGCCTGATAGTCACTCTTCGATCTGCCAATACAACTTCTTTAACTTTTTTCACGTTTTCTTCATTGAGGGACGTGGATGGGCGTCCTTCACGATGTTCATTTTCCGTCGATGTTCTTCCCAGCTTAAATTCCTTGGCCCAGCGTGCAACTGTGCAATATGGAGGAGAAGAGTCCCCCAATGTTTCCACCAAGTCACTGTGTATGTCTTTGGTAGTCATTTTTTTCAAGCAGAGGTATTTGATGACAGCTCTGAGCTCGTTTTTTTCCATTTTGATGTTCACTCCTCGGCAGTTCATATTCAAATGAATGTAGCTCCCGGGAATCGTGGTCTATTTAAGTGATTTTTTTTTCCTGGACTAGTGGGTACCTAAGAGAGAAGAAAACATTTTATTTTAAATTCTGTGTGCAATAGAAATAACCGATTATCATTACTTTTGGATCGCCCCTCGTATATATTAATATTTCATCCAGCGCGATATAGCAGAAAGCCGGTAATTCAATTACCGGCTTTTGCTATCTCCTTCCTAAACCCGACAGGATATGAGACCTGGTTTACATACAGTAAACCATAAATCACATAGTTTTGGTGATAATACTACACAGCAATCCCAAAACAAAAGGTACTTTCTAATAAAATATAGTTTATTATACAGAAATAAAACATACATAGACATCAAATGACAATATATATAAACACAAAATCACAAAAATTCACAAAAAAAGGGTACAAAAGACCATTAAAAAGAGGGACATATCCATAGGAGAACCACTAAATACTATGATGCTGCGGTGCTGTAAAGTAAAGAGAGGCAAAATACCTCACTAATAGAAAAAGGTCATAGTCTAGTATGGACCATATGTAGTATCATGTGTTCCTGTCTAAGTTTTTAGACCATCCTATATTGTACAAGTGACACATATGGTACTCTAAGGGGAGAAGCCCCTATGACTAAAGTGATAAGTGCCGATATCGGCATAAAAAGATGCTAGTTACCCGCAGTATGCAGTGTAGTCTCTCCTCGGCGTCCCTCTGCCCCAACGCGCGTTTCACTGACGGCTTCTTCAGGAGGCGTGTCTAGGCAGGGGGATAGCCGGTTTATATACGCAAGGGAGCTATTCTCATTGGAGAAAACATGAGCAATAGGTGGGTCCTTGGTGCAGTCACTTCCGCTTTAGCCCTGCTACCAGTGCACATCGCGCGTGCGCGGAAAAGTCCCCGCGAACATAAAGGTGCATATATACATAGTGACAGTCTGATCACCCCAGTTAAAATGCAGCTGGCGTTGCGCATGCGTGGGAAGTTACCGCACGCACCAATATATGTGCGCGGAAATCCCCGTAAATACTATAACAGGCCATAGCGCGTGCGCACTTAATGCCAAAAGGTTTTTTTCCCTGTGGATTATGCAAAGGGTGCGCAAACATGCACAAAAGCCTTTCTTTCTATAATCAAGAGGGTACTAGAAAATTTGAAATCAGGGCCAATATTACGTGCACCACAAGGGGGGTCATATATTATGCACAGTGTCCGTGCAAGAAAATCTACATTGGCATGACCAGCCGGGAGTTGAAAATTAGGGTAAGAGAACATTGCTTGGATATAGAGAAGGCCAAAACTAACAATGATGATAGTGCGCTCAAAACCCTTCCAAGGCATTTTAAGAGATTTCATCAGAGTAATTCCAGACTACTTGAAATTAAGGGTATCGACTCCATCAATTTGGGACCTCGAGGGGGAGACATTGGAAAGAGACTAGCAAAAAAAGAATGCCAGTGGATATATAGACTGGGCACTCTCACACCAGAGGGGCTTAACGAGAGCTTCGGGTTTGGAGCATTCTTATAGGTACCTTGATTCACCTTCAATTATGAGTATTATGTTATTGCTGGTAGTTTTAGGTAGGGGTTTTATTAAATGTATTATTAAGTGTATTTGTAGTGTATGTTTACTAATTATGTGTTTTTTATTCTAGTAATTTCATCTTGTTTGTTACGCATGTGGATGTTTTGATTGATATGGAGTATATCAGGAGCAAAGTACAATTCTGGAAAAGGAGGACTATCAGATCCAACTATTATCGTATCCAACTACTATCGGGTTCAAAACATCATCTACAGTTACCATGGAAGCAATAAATTGACGTTGTGAGATAATTTTTGTATCTCACTTATGGGTTTCCTTTAGCCCTTTTTAGTTTATTTTTTCTTCTCTTTTCTTTTTGTGGTTGTCTTTTTGTACTGTTGCTAATTATTAATCATATGTTAAAATAGGGTATTAATATGTTGTCTACCCAGCACTGTATGTAAAAATAGGGCACTAATATGTAATTTACCCAGCACCTATATGTCACATCTGAGTGCACTAATTAGGTGCCATTCTCTTATATATATGTACCATCATATGATGGCTTGTATGGATTATATCACTAATCATTCAGCTTAGTACAGTTTAACCTTGAGTAAGATATTTAAAGCACTTTAGCACATGGCACTTTTTGCATTAATTGCTCTTATATAACGGCAAAAGATTGGTTTTTACGTTATCATCACTAATCATGAAATTATTGCGTTATGTCGGTCTTATTTGGCCTTACAATCTAATTCAGTTTTTCTTATTAGGAGTGGAGCACATGCCTTGATGTGTGGACTTTGGTAGGAGATGGGGGACGGACACTGGCGCTTCCATGGTCCTTGTCATCATTTTGATGATGGGTCCTGGATACCGCTTGTCTGCGACTCATCTCCATTTTTTCACCAGTCTACCATTGGTACATGTGCCGTTGTATCTCCTCCTTTTATTATCCGTAGCTTAGTTATGCACTTTAAATATTTTTAGTTTGATCCATTAGTTTCACATTATGATATCCTTCCAGGTAATTTTTACTGTAGCCGTGACATAGTCATATGGACTGCTGTATTTCCTCCCTTTTATTATTTTCAGTTTTGATATTGCTCCTTATACATTTATGGGTTGGTCCATTGGTTGTATATTATGGTTTCCGCTGTAGTCACCTCTAGTGTAGCGGAGCTGAATCACATTTATAGCGCTGTATCACATTTTTAGCGGTTGTGCTGCTAAACATCTCCGTGGTTAATCCTCTATACTCACCTTATAAGCATACTTCGATGTACGGCATTCGGCGCGTGCGTGATATACGGGTGCTATTTATATGGTGGGGATTTATTGCGCATGCGCAATGCCTGTTACATTTTGGCATTAAGTGCGCACGCGCTATGGCCTGTTATAGTATTTACGGGGATTTCCGCGCACATATATTGGTGCGTGCGGTAACTTCCCACGCATGCGCAACGCCAGCTGCATTTTAACTGGGGTGATCAGACTGTCACTATGTATATATGCACCTTTATGTTCGCGGGGACTTTTCCGCGCACGCGCGATGTGCACTGGTAGCAGGGCTAAAGCGGAAGTGACTGCACCAAGGACCCACCTATTGCTCATGTTTTCTCCAATGAGAATAGCTCCCTTGCGTATATAAACCGGCTATCCCCCTGCCTAGACACGCCTCCTGAAGAAGCCGTCAGTGAAACGCGCGTTGGGGCAGAGGGACGCCGAGGAGAGACTACACTGCATACTGCGGGTAACTAGCATCTTTTTATGCCGATATCGGCACTTATCACTTTAGTCATAGGTGCTTCTCCCCTTAGAGTACCATATGTGTCACTTGTACAATATAGGATGGTCTAAAAACTTAGACAGGAACACATGATACTACATATGGTCCATACTAGACTATGACCTTTTTCTATTAGTGAGGTATTTTGCCTCTCTTTACTTTACAGCACCGCAGCATCATAGTATTTAGTGGTTCTCCTATGGATATGTCCCTCTTTTTAATGGTCTTTTGTACCCTTTTTTTGTGAATTTTTGTGATTTTGTGTTTATATATATTGTCATTTGATGTCTATGTATGTTTTATTTCTGTATAATAAACTATATTTTATTAGAAAGTACCTTTTGTTTTGGGATTGCTGTGTAGTATTATCACCAAAACTATGTGATTTATGTTCTAGTATCTAGTGGTACTTATATCCCCAATTCAGGGGTATTCTACTGAGGGGCAACCTATGTGAATTATACAGTAAACCATCTCATATCCCCATTTTTTTTGCATATTCCACACTACTAATGTCAGTAGTGTGTCTATGCAAAATTTGGCCGTTCTAGCTAGTAAATTAAAGGGTTAAATGGCGGAAAAAATTGGCGTGGGCTCCCGCACAATTTTCTCCACTAGAGTAGTAAAGCCAGTGACTGAGGGCAGATATTAATAGCCTGGAGAGGGTCCACGGTTATTGGCCCCCCCCCCTGGCTAAAAACATCTGCCCCCAGCCACCCCAGAAAAGGCACATCTGGAAGATGCGCCTATTCTGGCACTTGGCCACTCTCTTCCCATTCCCGTGTAGCGGTGGGATATGGGGTAATGAAGGGTTAATGCCACCTTGCTATTGTAAGGTGACATTAAGCCAAATTAATAATGGAGAGGCGTCAATTATGACACCTATCCATTATTAACCCCTTACCGGCATCGGACGTACTATACCGTCCGATGCCGGCTCCCCTGCTTTGATGCAGGGCTCCGCGGTGAGCCCGCACCAAAGCCGGGACATGTCAGCTGTTTTGAACAGCTGACATGTGCCCGTAATAGGCGCGGGCAGAATCGCGATCTGCCCGCACCTATTAACTAGTTAAATGCCGCTGTCAAACGCAGACAGCGGCATTTAACTACCGCTTCCGGCCAGGCGGCCGGAAATGACGTCATCGCCGACCCCCGTCACATGATCGGGGGTCGGCGATGCTTGTGAATGGTAACCATAGAGGTCCTTGAGACCTCTATGGTTACTGATTGCCCGTCGCTGTGAGCGCCACCCTGTGGTCGGCGCTCACAGCACACGTGCAATTCTGCTACATAGCAGCGATCAGCAGATCGCTGCTATGTAGCAGAGCCGATCGTGCTATGCCTGCTTCTAGCCTCTCATGGAGGCTATTGAAGCATGGCAAAAGTTAAAAAAAAAAGTTTAAAAAAATGTGAAAAAAATAAAAAAAACATAAAAGTTTAAATCACCCCCCTTTCGCCCCAATCAAAATAAATCAATAAAAAAAATATCAAATCTACGCATATTTGGTATCCCCGCGCTCAGAATCGCCCGATCTATCAATTAAAAAAAAGTATTAACCTGATCGCTAAACAGCGTAGCGGGAAAAAAATTCGAAACGCCAGAATTACGTTTTTTTGGTCGCCGCGACATTGCATTAAAATGCAATAACGGGCGATCAAAAGAACGTATCTGCACCGAAATGCTATCATTAAAAACGTCATCTCGGCACGCAAAAAATAAGCCCTCAACCGACCCCAGATGATGAAAAATGGAGACGCTACGAGTATCGGAAAATGGCGCAATTTTTTTTTTTTTTTTTTAGCAAAGTTTGGAATTTTTTTTCACCACTTAGATAAAAAATAACCTAGTCATGTTTGGTGTCTATGAACTCGTAATGACCTGGAGAATCATAATGGCAGGTCAGTTTTAGCATTTAGTGAACCTAGCAAAAAAGCCAAACAAAAAACCAATGTGGGATTGCACTTTTTTTGCAATTTCACCGCACTTGGAATTTTTTTCCCGTTTTCTAGTACACGACATGCTAAAACCAATGATGTCGTTCAAAAGTACAACTCGTCCCGCAAAAAATAAGCCCTCACATGGCCAAATTGACAGAAAAATAAAAAAGTTATGGCTCTGGGAAGGAGGGGAGCGAAAAACGAACACGGAAAAACGAAAAATCCCCCGGTCATGAAGGGGTTAATCCAAATACTAGTAAAGGGTTAAAAAAAACACACATTATTAAAAATTAATTTAATGAAAAAATCACAAAGGTTGTTGTATTAATTTATTCTACTCTCAATCCACTCACTGAAGACCCTCGATCTGTAAATAAAAAAAAAAAAATAAACCAACAATATACATACCTTCCGAGGATCTGTCACGTCCAACGATGTAAATCCATCTGAAGGGGTTAAAATATTTTGCAACCACGAACTCTGCTAATGCAACGTTGCTCATGTCTGCAAAACCCCGGAGAATGTAGGTAAAGTAGGTCAATGACCTATATTTACCTGCATTTGCGGTGAGGCGCCCTCTGCTGGCTGTTCCTAGATCGTGGGAACTTTCCTAGAAAGCTCCCTGGCTCGAGTTCATATGAGGACAACCAGCAGAGGGCGCCCTCTTATGATCTCGAGCCTGGGAGCTTTCTAGGAAAGTTCCCACGATCTAGGAACAGCCAGCAGAGGGCGCCTCACCGCAAATGCAGGTAAATATAGGTCATTGACCTACTTTACCTACATTCTCCGGGGTTTTGCAGACATGAGCAACATTGCATTAGCAAAGCTCGTGGCTGCAAAATATTTTAACCCCTTCAGATGGATTTACATCGTTGGACGTGACAGATCCTCGGAAGGTATGTATATTGTTGGTTTATTTTTTTTTTTTTATTTACAGATCGAGGGTCTTCAGTGAGTGGATTGAGAGTAGAATAAATTAATACAACAACCTTTGTGATTTTTTCATTAAATTAATTTTTAATAATGTGTGTGTTTTTTTTTAACCCTTTACTAGTATTAGATTAATAATGGATAGGTGTCATAATTGACGCCTCTCCATTATTAATTTGGCTTAATGTCACCTTACAATAGCAAGGTGGCATTAACCCTTCATTACCCCATATCCCACCGCTACACGGGAATGGGAAGAGAGTGGCCAAGTGCCAGAATAGGCGCATCTTCCAGATGTGCCTTTTCTGGGGTGGCTGGGGGCAGATGTTTTTAGCCAGGGGGGGGGGCAATAACCGTGGACCCTCTCCAGGCTATTAATATCTGCCCTCAGTTACTGGCTTTACTACTCTGGCGGAGAAAATTGTGCGGGAGCCCACGCCAATTTTTGCTGCCATTTAACCCTTTAATTTACTAGCTAGAACGGCCAAATTTTGCATAGACACACTACTGACATTAGTAGTGTGGAATATGCAAAAAAAATGGGGATATAAGATGGTTTACTGTATGTAAACCAGGTCTCATATCATGTCGGGTTTAGGAAGGAGAAAGCAAAAGCCAGTAATTGAATTACCGGCTTTCTGCTATATCGCGCTGGATGAAATAATAATATATATACATATATGTGTCTACTGACATATATATATATATATATATATATATATATATATATACCTATTCTATGTGTCCACATTTATTCTACCTATTCTAATGTAAGCTGTCAGTGTGATTTTACTGTACACCGCACTGAATTGCCGGCTTTTCTCTCTAACAGCGCTGCGTATTCCTCGCAAGTCACACTGCTGGTCTGTGTGTAATCCGTATTTTTGGGGCTTCCATAGACTTTCATTGACGTTTTATTTGCGCAATACGGTGACAAACGCAGCATGCTGCGATTTTGTACGGCCGTAGAAAGCCGTATAATACTGATCAGTTTAATACGGCAAATAGGAGCAGGGGCATAGAGAATAATTGTGCCGTATGTTTTGTGAGTTTTACGGACGTAGTTTCTGCGCTCTTACGTCCATAAAACTCGCAAGTGTGACGCCGGCCTAAGGGGCCACTAACCCCACCATAACACGTGGAATTGTTCATTATGAGGAGCTCATTCAATGCATAGGGCCCATATACTGGTCATGCACAGGGCCAGCTTCTGTCTGAGTCCGCTCCTGAGCGGGTATGATGTCATTAATTATACAGGATCCAACATGGAAGACGTCCTTATCAGTGTCGGACTGGGGTGCCAAGGGCCCACCAGGAACAATGACTTTGGGGAGCCCACTTTAGTTAACTAGATGGTGGCCCGATTCTAACGCATCGGGTATTCTAGAATATGTACAGTGGGGCAAAAAAGTATTTAGTCAGTCAGCAATAGTGCAAGTTCCACCACTTAAAAAGATGAGAGGCGTCTGTAATTTACATCATAGGTAGACCTCAACTATGGGAGACAAACTGAGAAAAAAAAATCCACAAAATCACATTGTCTGTTTTTTTATCATTTTTTTTGCATATTATGGTGGGAAATAAGTATTTGGTCAGAAACAAACAATCAAGATTTCTGGCTCTCACAGACCTGTAACTTCTTCTTTAAGAGTCTCCTCTTTCCTCCACTCATTACCTGTAGTAATGGCACCTGTTTAAACTTGTTATCAGTATAAAAAGACACCTGTGCACACCCTCAAACAGTCTGACTCCAAACTCCACTATGGTGAAGACCAAAGAGCTGTCAAAGGACACCAGAAACAAAATTGTAGCCCTGCACCAGGCTGAGAAGACTGAATCTGCAATAGCCAACCAGCTTGGAGTGAAGAAATCAACAGTGGGAGCAATAATTAGAAAATGGAAGACATACAAGACCACTGATAATCTCCCTCGATCTGGGGCTCCACGCAAAATCCCACCCCGTGGGGTCAGAATGATCACAAGAACGGTGAGCAAAAATCCCAGAACCACGCTGGGGGACCTAGTGAATGAACTGCAAAGAGCTGGGACCAATGTAACAAGGCCTACCATAAGTAACTCACTACGCCACCATGGACTCAGATCCTGCAGTGCCAGACGTGTCCCACTGCTTAAGCCAGTACATGTCCGGGCCCGTCTGAAGTTTGCTAGAGAGCATTTGGATGATCCAGAGGAGTTTTGGGAGAATGTCCTATGGTCTGATGAAACCAAACTGGAACTGTTTGGTAGAAACACAACTTGTCGTGTTTGGAGGAAAAAGAATACTGAGTTGCATCCATCAAACACCATACCTACTGTAAAGCATGGTGGTGGAAACATCATGCTTTGGGGCTGTTTCTCTGCAAAGGGGCCAGGACGACTGATCCGGGTACATGAAAGAATGAATGGGGCCATGTATCGTGAGATTTTGAGTGCAAACCTCCTTCCATCAGCAAGGGCATTGAAGATGAAACATGGCTGGGTCTTTCAACATGACAATGATCCAAAGCACACCGCCAGGGCAACAAAGGAGTGGCTTCGTAAGAAGCAATTCAAGATCCTGGAGTGGCCTAGCCAGTCTCCAGATCTCAACCCTATGGAAAACCTTTGGAGGGAGTTGAAAGTCCGTGTTGCCAAGCGAAAAGCCAAAAACATCACTGCTCTAGAGTAGATCTGCATGGAGGAATGGGCCAACATACCAACAACAGTGTGTGGCAACCTTGTGAAGACTTACAGAAAACGTTTGACCTCTGTCATTGCCAACAAAGGATATATTACAAAGTATTGAGATGAAATTTTGTTTCTGACCAAATACTTATTTTCCACCATAATATGCAAATAAAATGTTAAAAAAACAGACAATGTGATTTTCTGGATTTTTTTTTCTCAGTTTGTCTCCCATAGTTGAGGTCTACCTATGATGTAAATTACAGACGCCTCTCATCTTTTTAAGTGGTGGAACTTGCACTATTGCTGACTGACTAAATACTTTTTTGCCCCACTGTATGTCCACGTAGTATATTGTCCAGCCACGTAATATATTGCCCAGCCACGTAGTATATTGCCCAGCCACGTAGTATATTGCCCAGTGATGTAGTATATTGCCCAGTTACGTAGTATACAGCATAGAGCCACGTACTATATTGCCCAGTGACGTAGTATACAGCACAGAGCCACGTAGTATATTGCTCAGTGATGTAGTATATTGCCCAGCCACGTAGTATATTGTCCAGCAACGTAGTATATTGCCCAGTGACGTAGTATATTGCCCAGCCACGTAGTATATTGCCCAGTGACGTAGTATATTGCCCAGTTACGTAGTATACAGCATAGAGCCACGTAGTATATTGCCCAGTGACGTAGTATACAGCACAGAGCCACGTAGTATATTGCCCAGTTACGTAGTATATTGCCCAGTTACGTAGTATACAGCACAGAGCCACGTAGTATATTGCCCAGTTACGTAGTATATTGCCCAGTTACGTAGTATACAGCACAGAGCCACGTAGTATATTGCTCAGTGATGTAGTATATTGCCCAGCCACGTAGTATATTGTCCAGCAACGTAGTATATTGCCCAGTGACGTAGTATATTGCCCAGCCACGTAGTATATTGCCCAGTGACGTAGTATATTGCCCAGTTACGTAGTATACAGCATAGAGCCACGTAGTATATTGCCCAGTGACGTAGTATACAGCACAGAGCCACGTAGTATATTGCCCAGTTACGTAGTATATTGCCCAGTTACGTAGTATACAGCACAGAGCCACGTAGTATATTGCCCAGTTACGTAGTATATTGCCCAGTTACGTAGTATACAGCACAGAGCCACGTAGTATATTGCCCAGTTACGTAGTATATTGCCCAGTTACGTAGTATACAGCACAGAGCCACGTAGTATATTGCCCATTATACTGCCTCTGTACAAATCCCTAGTTAGACCGCACATGGAGTACTGTGTCCAGTTTTGGGCACCGGTGCTCATGAAGGATATAATGGAACTAGAGAGAGTACAAAGGAGGGCAACAAAATTAATAAAGGGGATGGGAGAACTACAATACCCAGATAGATTAGCGAAATTAGGATTATTTAGTCTAGAAAAAAGACGACTGAGGGGCGATCTAATAACCATGTATAAGTATATAAGGGGACAATACAAATATCTCGCTGAGGATCTGTTTATACCAAGGAAGGTGACGGGCACAAGGGGGCATTCTTTGCGTCTGGAGGAGAGAAGGTTTTTCCACCAACATAGAAGAGGATTCTTTACTGTTAGGGCAGTGAGAATCTGGAATTGCTTGCCTGAGGAGGTGGTGATGGCGAACTCAGTCGAGGGGTTCAAGAGAGGCCTGGATGTCTTCCTGGAGCAGAACAATATTGTATCATACAATTATTAGGTTCTGTAGAAGGACGTAGATCTGGGGATTTATTATGATGGAATATAGGCTGAACTGGATGGACAAATGTCTTTTTTCGGCCTTACTATGTTACTATGTTACTATGTATATTGCCCAGTTACGTAGTATACAGCACAGAGCCACGTAGTATATTGCCCAGTTACGTAGTATATTGCCCAGTTACGTAGTATACAGCACAGAGCCACGTAGTATATTGCCCAGCCACGTAGTATATTGTCCAGCCACGTAGTATATTGCCCAGCCACGTAGTATATTGTCCAGCAACGTAGTATATTGCCCAGTGACGTAGTATATTGCCCAGCCACGTAGTATATTGCCCAGTGACGTAGTATATTGCCCAGTTACGTAGTATACAGCATAGAGCCACGTAGTACATTGCACAGCGACGTAGTATACAGCACAGAGCCACGTAGTATATTGCCCAGTTACGTAGTATACAGCACAGAGCCACGTAGTATATTGCCCAGTTACGTAGTATATTGCCCAGTGACGTAGTATACAGCACAGAGCCACGTAGTATATTGCCCAGTAACGTAGTATACAGCATAGAGCCACGTAGTATATTGCACAGCGACGTAGTATACAGCACAGAGCCACGTAGTATATTGCCCAGTTACGTAGTATACAGCACAGAGCCACGTAGTATATTGCCCAGTTACGTAGTATATTGCCCAGTGACGTAGTATACAGCACAGAGCCACGTAGTATATTGCCCAGTTACGTAGTATATTGCCCAGTTACGTAGTATATTGCCCAGTTACGTAGTATACAGCACAGAGCCACGTAGTATATTGCCCAGTTACGTAGTATACAGCACAGAGCCACGTAGTATATTGCCCAGTTACGTAGTATACAGCACAGAGCCACGTAGTATATTGCCCAGTTACGTAGTATATTGCCCAGTGACGTAGTATACAGCACAGAGCCACGTAGTATATTGCCCAGTAACGTAGTATATTGTCCAGCTACGTAGTATATTACCCAGCCATGTATGTCACAGGTTAAAAAATAAACATACTCACCTAACGATCCGAATGCCCCTAGTAGTTTAACATACTCACCATTCTGGTTGCTGCTCCTCAGCGTCCCGTCTCTCCGCCTCCTGGGTTCCAAAGGCGCTGTGCCGATGGGCGCGCGGCTGCCGCCATCTTGCGTTCCCAGGATGCATTGCGAAATTACCCAGATGACTTAGCGGTCTCGCGAGACTGGTAGGTCTTCTGGGTAATTTCGCAATGCATCGCTGGGAAAGGAAGATGGCGGCAGGCGCGAGTGCCTCAGTGGACAACGGAGGGTGAGTATAGCAGGTTTTTTGTTTTTTTACTATTTTTAACATTACTTTTTTTTACTATTGATGCCGCATAGGCAGTATCAATAGTAAAAGGTTGGGGAATCAGAGGGTTAATAGCGGCGGTAACAGAGTGTGCTACCCGTGGCATAATGCGGTCCGTTACTGCCGGCATTAACCCCGTGTTAGCGGTGACCAGAGGGGAGTATGGAGCGGGCGCCGGGGACAGTGACTGCGGGAAGCATGGAGAGGAGCGCCGGGGACACTGCGGGGAGTATATAGCGGAGCGCCGGGGACACTGCGGGGTGTATATAGCGGAGCGCCGGGGACACTGCGGGGAGTATATAGCGGAGCGCCAGGGACACTGCGGGGTGCATGGAGCGGGCGCCGGCCACTGACTGCGGGGAGTAAGGAGTGGCCATTTTCTTCCGGACTGTGCCCGTCGCCACGTAGTATATTGCCCAGTGACGTAGTATATTGCCCAGTTACGTAGTATACAGCATAGAGCCACATAGTATATTGCCCAGTGACGTAGTATACAGCACAGAGCCACGTAGTATATTGCCCAGTTACGTAGTATATTGCCCAGTTACGTAGTATACAGCACAGAGCCACGTAGTATATTGCCCAGTTACGTAGTATATTGCCCAGTTACGTAGTATACAGCACAGAGCCACGTAGTATATTGCCCATTATACTGCCTCTGTACAAATCCCTAGTTAGACCGCACATGGAGTACTGTGTCCAGTTTTGGGCACCGGTGCTCATGAAGGATATAATGGAACTAGAGAGAGTACAAAGGAGGGCAACAAAATTAATAAAGGGGATGGGAGAACTACAATACCCAGATAGATTAGCGAAATTAGGATTATTTAGTCTAGAAAAAAGACGACTGAGGGGCGATCTAATAACCATGTATAAGTATATAAGGGGACAATACAAATATCTCGCTGAGGATCTGTTTATACCAAGGAAGGTGACGGGCACAAGGGGGCATTCTTTGCGTCTGGAGGAGAGAAGGTTTTTCCACCAACATAGAAGAGGATTCTTTACTGTTAGGGCAGTGAGAATCTGGAATTGCTTGCCTGAGGAGGTGGTGATGGCGAACTCAGTCGAGGGGTTCAAGAGAGGCCTGGATGTCTTCCTGGAGCAGAACAATATTGTATCATACAATTATTAGGTTCTGTAGAAGGACGTAGATCTGGGGATTTATTATGATGGAATATAGGCTGAACTGGATGGACAAATGTCTTTTTTCGGCCTTACTAACTATGTTACTATGTTACTATGTATATTGCCCAGTTACGTAGTATACAGCACAGAGCCACGTAGTATATTGCCCAGTTACGTAGTATATTGCCCAGTTACGTAGTATACAGCACAGAGCCACGTAGTATATTGCCCAGCCACGTAGTATATTGTCCAGCCACGTAGTATATTGCCCAGCCACGTAGTATATTGTCCAGCAACGTAGTATATTGCCCAGTGACGTAGTATATTGCCCAGCCACGTAGTATATTGCCCAGTGACGTAGTATATTGCCCAGTTACGTAGTATACAGCATAGAGCCACATAGTATATTGCACAGCGACGTAGTATACAGCACAGAGCCACGTAGTATATTGCCCAGTTACGTAGTATACAGCACAGAGCCACGTAGTATATTGCCCAGTTACGTAGTATATTGCCCAGTTACGTAGTATATTGCCCAGTTACGTAGTATACAGCACAGAGCCACGTAGTATATTGCCCAGTTACGTAGTATATTGCCCAGTTACGTAGTATATTGCCCAGTTACGTAGTATACAGCACAGAGCCACGTAGTATATTGCCCAGTTACGTAGTATACAGCACAGAGCCACGTAGCATATTGCCCAGTTACGTAGTATACAGCACAGAGCCACGTAGTATATTGCCCAGTTACGTAGTATATTGCCCAGTGACGTAGTATACAGCAAAGAGCCACGTAGTATATTGCCCAGTAACGTAGTATATTGTCCAGCTACGTAGTATATTACCCAGCCATGTATGTCACAGGTTAAAAAATAAACATACTCACCTAACGATCCGAATGCCCCTAGTAGTTTAACATACTCACCATTCTGGTTGCTGCTCCTCAGCGTCCCGTCTCTCCGCCTCCTGGGTTCCAAAGGCGCTGTGCCGATGGGCGCGCGGCTGCCGCCATCTTGCGTTCCCAGGATGCATTGCGAAATTACCCAGATGACTTAGCGGTCTCGCGAGACTGGTAGGTCTTCTGGGTAATTTCGCAATGCATCGCTGGGAAAGGAAGATGGCGGCAGGCGCGAGTGCCTCAGTGGACAACGGAGGGTGAGTATAGCAGGTTTTTTGTTTTTTTACTATTTTTAACATTACTTTTTTTTACTATTGATGCCGCATAGGCAGTATCAATAGTAAAAGGTTGGGGACTCAGAGGGTTAATAGCGGCGGTAACGGAGTGTGCTACCCGTGGCATAATGCGGTCCGTTACTGCCGGCATTAACCCCGTGTTAGCGGTGACCGGAGGGGAGTATGGAGCGGGCGCCGGGGACAGTGACTGCGGGAAGCATGGAGAGGAGCGCCGGGGACACTGCGGGGAGTATATAGCAGAGCGCCGGGGACACTGCGGGGTGTATATAGCGGAGCGCCGGGGACACTGCGGGGAGTATATAGCGGAGCGCCAGGGACACTGCGGGGTGCATGGAGCGGGCGCCGGCCACTGACTGCGGGGAGTAAGGAGTGGCCATTTTCTTCCGGACTGTGCCCGTCGCTGATTGGTTGTGGCTGTTTTGCGGCGACCAATCAGCGACTTGGATTTCCTTGATAGACAGAGGCCACGACCAATGAATATCCGTGACAGACAGAAGGACAGACGGAAGTACCCCTTAGACAATTATGTATATAGATATATAAGTTAGGTAATTTGATTAATGAATTATTATGAGATGCTGTTTTTTTCTGTACAGAGTAAATCATGAGAATTATGCCAAGTACTGCCCATATAGTAGGGTTGGGACCTTGAGTCTGTACAGGGGCCCCCGCTCCTCGACGACTGGCCCTAGTAGCCCTAAATCAACCCTGTGTTCCCTAAAAGAGACATACCAAATACCAATACCCCAAAAAATGAAAGAAATATAAAAAATAAAAAAAATGCAAAAATTAGAATAGAAAAAATAAAAAAATGAACATAGCAAAAAAACACAAATTTGTTATTTGCCACCAGACAAAAAGGTCCCGAAAAGGGAATAGTAGAAAAATCACAACCCAATGGGTAAAAATATAATACCAATGTCTCGTTTATCCAAGATATAAAGATATCAGCGGGCCACTCCATCCCATATTTATACTTTAAGATAAACATGTAGTTCTGTAAATCCAAAGGTTTTTCAATAGTCAAATGACTCCCAGATGTACGATGTTCTCAATAGGACAGCGGCCCACAGAAGCTGCACCTTTATATTTCTGTGGCATTGTTCCATGTCCCCTGATGAACCCCCAGGATTCCCACGGGGGGGAAACGCGTCGGGAAGAATAGGGAGAATATCCCGACAGGAGACCAACGGAGCTGTATGATTGTATAACCACCCACAACGCCTCTGGGATGCAGATGAGTAGAAGCGTTTACCACAGTATTGAACTATGGGGTGGTTCCTGTACGGTTGTTTAACCTGCTCTGGTGGTCCCCTGTTCTTTGTTGGGATGTCTCTGTGCTGATGTGGGCCACTGTCCTATTGAGAACATCGTACATCTGGGAGTCATTTGACTATTGAAAAACCTTTGGATTTACAGAACTACATGTTTATCTTAAAGTATAAATATGGGATGGAGTGGCCCGCTGATATCTTTATATCTTGGATAAACGAGACATTGGTATTATATTTTTACCCATTGGGTTGTGATTTTTCTACTATTCCCTTTTAGGGACCTTTTTGTCTGGTGGCAAATAACAAATTTGTGTTTTTTTGCTATGTTCATTTTTTTGATTTTTCCTATTCTAATTTTTGCATTGTTTTATTTTTTTATATTTCTTTCATTTTTTGGGGTATTTTTATTTGGTATGTCTCTTTTAGGGAACACAGGGTTGATTTAGAGATACTAGGGCCAGTCGTCGAGGAGCGGGGGCGCCTACCGCAGAAACTTAGGGTGCCAACCTCCGCTGTCAGGTAGGGACCAGTAATAGGGCACCTGACAGGGTAAGTTAGTTTGTATTTGGCTTTTTGAGCTGTATGTATATTTCTCTTAATATTGATGTTTCTTATATTGGAACAAACAGTTTTTAGCTTTAATTATTAAAAAGTATATTTTAGGGATCCTTGTTGTGTTTGGTTTTTTGGTCGTTTCTAGGATCCTGAAATTATTTGTTTTGAGTGGTTCTTTTCTGCACAGCGGTCATCGGGGGAATTCCCCTGTTCCCCTATGGGCCAGTCCAAGCCTGGTCGTTATGGAGAATGAGGAAAGTATCAGTGAGGCACCCGGTTCTCATCACTCCAAAGGACCTCACCAGTGTGAAACCTCAGTGTGTAACGCAGACATAGAAGGGGCTACAGATGGTCCACACGTTGGTATGAGGAACTATAAGGCCTGAGACCTATCTGCCTGGGAGCCGGTGCAGGCATGGACACTGGGACACTTGGGGAGCTGGAGGCCGGGAGCTATTTACCTGTTGGGCTACGTTCTCACAACGAGTTTTTGATGTGCAGATTTTCTGCATCATTTCTGAACATATTTGGTTACACTTGTGTCACACTTGTGTTGGGCAGGGCTGCAGAGGGCTGCGTACTTCCTCCGTTAAGCCCCGCCCACGGCCGCACCTCTTCCATTCAGCTCTGCCTACGTCGGCATGCGTCCTGCGTACCTATCTTTAACATCGGGTGCGCAGGCCATGGTGATGTATGCGGATGCCTCTGCATGCGTCATTTTGACGCTACGCCGAACTGCATCGAACGCAACATGTTTCATTTTGTTGCGGTCGGTGCAGCATCAAAACAACGCATGCGGAGGCATCCACATACATCGGCATGGCCAGCTAATGGTAAAGATAGGGTACGCACGCCGCTTGCCGACGTAGGCGGAGCTGACCGGAGGAGGTGCGGAGGTGGGCGGAGCTTCACGGAGGACGTACGCAGCCCTCCATCCACAAATTTGAAACCAGCCTAAGGCTACTTTCACACTAGTGTCGGTACGGGGCCGTCGCCATGCGTCGGCCCAACGTACCGACGCAAACTGCGAAAGAAATGAACAACGGGGGCAGCGGATGCAGTTTTTCATCGCATCCGCTGCCCTATTGTAAGGTCCGGGGAGGAGGGGGCAGAGTCCCGGCCACGCATGCGCGGTCGGAAATGGCGGACTCGATGCACAAAAAAAGTTACATGTAACTTTTTTTGTGCCGACGGTCCGCCAAAACAAGACACATCCGTCGCATGACGGATGCGATGTGTGGCAATATGTCGCAATGCGTCGCTAATGCAAGTCTATGGAGAAAAAACGCATCCTGCGGGCACATTGCGACGTCCATCACACGACGCTAGTGTGAAAGTAGCCTTAGAGGGGCCTCAGATAGCCTGAAGCAATTACCTCATAATAGTAAATAGGTGTTCATGAAACATATGACATCAGAAAAGGGATGAGAATTATCCAAAAGACACCACTTCACAAAGAGATAATTAACCCCTTAATGACCGCCGATAAGCCTTTTAACAGCGATAGTTAAGGGGACTTAAACCACAGCGCCGTTAATTAACGGCACTGTGGAAAAAGTCTATAGCGCCCCCAAGAGTCGGATTGTTTCCGGGGTCTCGGCTGCCGAGACATGAGAGAACATGATTCGGTCGGTATTTACCAACCCCGATTTTGCAATCGCCGTTATTAAAGGGAACCTGTCTCCTGAATTTTCTGTCCTCCGTAGTACACGCCTGCGCAAGGCAATCTTGCCTTGCGCAGGCGTGTACTACGGAGGACAGAGAATGAACTTCAATCCAATATTGCGGCCAGCATGCAGCCAGCGGGTAAGGAAAGGGTGAATCAAACACCAGAAAACTCCGCCCATATGACCGAAAACCGGTCCCGCCAAATTCAGGTGACAGGTTCCCTTTAAATGTACAACGGCGACCGCAAAACAAAAAAAAATCTGATGTGCCATTTAATTTTTCTCTTCTCTGATGTGATCGCACATCAGAGAAGAGAGAAATAGGGTCCCCGATCCCCCACAGTACCTCCCGTTGCTACCCAGCCCTCCCGCTTTCCCCCATGGGCACTGCCATCTTTCTCCAGGAAGAAAAGGGCAGGCGCAGTGTGCCCGCCGAGATCTGCCCCCCCTTCCCCCCGGGACAAAGTAAAAAAGTAAAAAAAAATAATTTCCAAATGTGTAAAAAAAAATATTCCTAAATAATGAAAAAAAAAAATATTATTCCCATAAATACATTTCTTTATCTAAATAATAAAAAAAAAAAAAATAAAGGTTCTGCATTATAAACTTCTGTGAAGCACTTGGTGGGTCAAAGTGCTCACCACACATCTAGATAAGTTCCTTAGGGAGTCTACTTTCCAAAATGGTGTCACTTGTGGGGGGGTTTCAATGTTTAGGCACATCAGTGGCTCTCCAAACGCAACATGGTGTCCCATCTCGATTCCAGTCAATTTTGCATTGAAAAGTCAAATGGCGCTCCTTCGCTTCCGAGCTCTGTCATGCGCCCAAACAGTGGTTTACCCCCACATATGGGGTATCGGTGTACTCAGGACAAATTGTATAACAACTTTTGGGGTCCATTTTCTCCTGTTACCCTTGGTAAAATAAAACAAATTGGAGCTGAAGTAAATTTTTAAACATTCCAAAAATTCCTGTGAAGCACCAGAAGGGTTAATAAACTTCTTGAATATGGTTTTGAGCACCTTGAGGGGTGCCGTTTTTAGAATGGTTTCACACATGGGTATTTTCTATTATATAGACCCCTCAAAATGACTTCAAATGAGATGTGGTCCCTAAAAAAAAATGGTGTTGTAAAAATGAGAAATTACTGGTCAACTTTTAACCCTTATAACTCCCTAAGAAAAAAATATTTTGGTTCCAAAATTGTGCTGATGTAAAGTAAACATGTGGGAAATGTTACTTATTAAGTATTTTGTGTGACATATCTCTGTGATTTAATTGCATAAAAATTCAAAGTTGGAAAATTGCGAAATTTTCATAATTTTCGCCAAATTTCCGCTTTTTTTCACAAACAAACGCAGGTACTATCAAAGAATTTTTACCAATATCATGAAGTACAATATGTCCCGAGAAAACAATGTCAGAATCACTGGGATCCGTTGAAGTGTTCCAGAGTTATAACCTCATAAAGGGACAGTGGTCAGAATTGTAAAAATTGGCCTGGTCATTAACGTGCAAACCACCCTTGGGGGTAAAGGGGTTAAAATTTAAAAAAAAAAATAGTAAATTACCCCCCCCTTTATCACCCCCTTAGTTAGGGAAAAATAATAAACTAAAGAAAATGTATTTCTTTCCAATTTCCAATTCGTGTTACAGTTGGGCTAAAGTTAGGGTTAGGGTTAGGGTTTGGGCTCAAGTTAGGGTTGGGGCAAAAGTTGGGGTTAGGGTTGGGATTAGGGTTAGGTTTGGGACTAGGTTTGGGATTAGGGTTAGGTTTGGGATTAGGGTTAGGGGTGAATTGGGATTAGGGTTAGGGGTGTGTTTGGGATTAGGGTTCTCATTAGGGTTAGGGGTGTATTGGAGTTAGGGTTGGGATTAGGGTTAGGGGTGTGTTGGGTTAGTGTTGGATTTAGAGTTAAGGGTGTATTGGGATTAGGGTTGGAGTTAGAATTGGGGTTTTCTGCTGTTTAGGTACATCAGGGGGCAGGGGGTCTCCAAACGTGACATGACTCCACCATTGATTCCAGACAATTTTGCGTTCAAAAGGTCAAATAGTGCTCCCTCCCTTCCGAGCCCCGTCGTGTGCCGAAACAGTGGTTTACCCCCACATATGGGGCATCAGCGTAGTCAGGACAAATTGGACAACTTTTGGGGTCCAGATTCTCTTGTTACCCTTTGGAAAATAAAAAAATTGGGGGCTAAAAAATAATTTTAGCCTACAGCATGGGTAAGATCAATTGATGAATTACTGCTCCATTTGGTCGGGGGGGGGGGGGATTCTGACCTGCTGGAGCATTACTATGATCATTTAACTATGTTGCAGCCTGAAGTTTGCTCTGTTCCACTATACACTGTGTTCCAAATTATTATGCAAATGATATTTTTCTCGGATTTTCCTAAATGGTCGGTGCAAATGACAGTCAGTGTAATAAAAGTCATCACCCATTAGAGTATACATCAAATTTTATTGAAGAAACCTCCCAATGATAACAGTATAATCTCCAAAATAAATAAAAACTCAAAATGCACTGTTCCAAATTATTAGGCACAGTAGAATTTCTATACATTTGATAAGTTTTAGAGAACTGAAAATGCTCAATTGTGGAATTTTCAGCATTAGTAGGTCACATTCTCTGAACAAAAAAGCTATTTAACTCCAAAACCTCCTAACAGGCCAAGTTACATGTTACTCAATACAGCGCAAGTGGAAATAAAACATAACTTTTACTAGAAATGGATAAAAGTCAAAACAAAAAGTCACCCAAAAGTGATATAAAAACACATGGGGTAAGGTCTCAGCTATGAAACACAAAAACTGGGACTGACCACAGGGAGAGTGCAGGGCATGTTGATACAGGGGTAGCTGTGGACTGCCCTTGTAAGGGCAGGAGCTTTAGGGATAGACTATTGTTAGCCCCATAGGGAATGACAGGGCATTGTCAGTTCTCTTCATCAAACTCCGGAGTGTTCCCTGACCAGAGGTCTTCCGGTACTCCTGCTCATGCATCCTGGAATTGGTGAGATCGTTCCGTTTTCCAATTCTTATTCTTATTGGTGACACCGTGGTATACAGTTAGGGTCAGAAATATTTGGACAGTGACACAATTTTCGCGAGTTGGGCTCTGCATGCCACCACATTGGATTTGAAATGAAACCTCTACAACAGAATTCAAGTGCAGATTGTAACGTTTACTTTGAAGGGTTGAACAAAAATATCTGATAGAAAATGTAGGAATTGTACACATTTCTTTACAAACACTCCACATTTTAGGAGGTCAAAAGTAATTGGACAATTAAACATAACCCAAACAAAATATTTTTATTTTCAATATTTTGTTGCAAATCCTTTGGAGGCAATCACTGCCTTAAGTCTGGAACCCATGGACATCACCAAACGCTGGGTTTCCTCCTTAATGCTTTGCCAGGCCTTTACAGCCGCAGCCTTCAGGTCTTGCTTGTTTGTGGGTCTTTCCGTCTTAAGTCTGGATTTGAGCAAGTGAAATGCATGCTCAATTGGGTTTAGATCTGGAGATTGACTTAGCCATTGCAGAATGTTCCACTTTTTGGCACTCATGAACTCCTGGGTAGCTATGAAGCGCCGTCCAATCAACTTTGCAGCATTTGGCTGAATCTGGGCTGAAAGTATATCCCCGTACACTTCAGAATTCATCCGGCTACTCTTGTCTGCTCTTATGTCATCAATAAACACAAGTGACCCAGTGCCATTGAAAGCCATGCATGCCCATGCCATCACGTTGCCTCCACCATGTTTTACAGAGGATGTGGTGTGCCTTGGATCATGTGCCGTTCCCTTTCTTCTCCAAACTTTTTTCTTCCCATCATTCTGGTACAGGTTGATCTTTGTCTCATCTGTCCATAGAATACTTTTCCAGAACTGAGCTGGCTTCTTGAGGTGTTTTTCTGCAAATTTAACTCTGGCCTGTCTATTTTTGGTATTGATGAATGGTTTGCATCTAGATGTGAACCCTTTGTATTTACTGTCATGGAGTCTTCTCTTTACTGTTGACTTAGAGACAGATACACCTACTTCACTGAGAGTGTTCTGGACTTCAGTTGATGTTGTGAACGGGTTCTTCTTCACCAAATTAAGTATGCGGTGATCATCCACCACTGTTGTCATCCGTGGACGCCCAGGCCTTTTTGAGTTCCCAAGCTCACCAGTCAATTCCTTTTTTCTCAGAATGTACCCAACTGTTGATTTTGCTACTCCAAGCATGTCTGCTATCTCTCTGATGGATTTTTTCTTTTTTTTCAGCCTCAGGATGTTCTGCTTCACCTCAATTGAGAGTTCCTTTGACCGCATGTTGTCTGCTCACAGCAACAACTTCCAAATGCAAAACCACACACCTGGAATCCACCCCTGACCTTTTAACTACTTCATTGATTACAGGTTAACGAGGGAGACGCCTTCAGAGTTAATTGCAGCCCTTAGAGTCCATTGTCCAATTACTTTTGGTCCCTTGAAAAAGAGGACGCTATGCATTACAGAGCTATGATTCCTAAACCCTTTCTCCGATTTGGATGTGGAAACTATCATATTGCAGCTGGGAGTGTGCACTTTCAGCCCATATTATATATATAATTGTATTTCTGAACATGTTTTTGTAAACAGCTAAAATAACAAAACTTGTGTCACTGTCCAAATATTTCTGGCCCTAACTGTAGGTGCCATGTTTTGCCATTCTGTGATAATTGTTTATTCACATGCAAACAACTGTATGAAATATTGCTCTGTGATTCATATGCATTTGTTTCTGGCAGCTAGTGTTTGAATCATACGTTGGTCTGCCTTTCATCCGCAAGTGCCTCTGCAGGCGGAGTTTTTTGAATCCTATTAGGGTTTTTTTTGTGTTTCATAGCTGAGACCTTACCCCATGTGTTTTTATATCACTTTTGGGTGACTTTTTGTTTTGACTTTTATCCATTTCTAGTAAAAGTTATGTTTTATTTCCACTTGCGCTGTATTGAGTATACCTTTTTTAGTGGGTACATCTGTTGAGTATAACTGGCATACAGATTTTGCTATTTTGTGCAAGTTGCATGTTAACATAGGACGCCTTCTTTGATATCACCTTCACAATTCTTGCATCCATTGAACTTGTGAGTTTTTGGAGAGTTTCTGCTTGTAGTTCTTTGCATGAAGTCAGAATAGCCTCCCAGAGCCGCTGTTTTGATGTGAACTGCCTCCCACCCTCATAGATCTTTTGCTTAATGATACTCCAAAGGTTCTCTGTACGGTTGAGGTCAAGTTAAGATGGTGGCCACACCATGAGTTTATCTCCTTTTATGCCCATAGCAGCCAATGACTCAGAGGTATTCTTTGCAGCATGAGATGGTTGTTGTGAATTCCGCTCTTGGGCTCCCTCCGGTGGTTGTAAGTGGCACTTTTGTGAGTTCTGCTCTTGGGCTCCCTCCGGTGGTTTTAAGTGGTATGGCTTATTCGTTCTGTGCATTCTATGTTTTGTCCAGCTTGTCAGTATGGATTAATTCAGTTAAGCTGGAAGCTCTGGGAAGCAGATTTACCCTCCACACCTTTAGTCAGGTGTGGAGATTTTTGTAAACTCTGTGTGGATTTTTGTAGTTTTTAATACTGACTGCACAGTATTCTATCCTGTCCTATCTATCTAGCTAGACTGGCCTCCTGTGCTACATCCTGGTTTCATTCTGTGTATGTCTTTTTCCTCTCCACTCACAGTCATTACTTGTGGGGGGCTATCTATCCTTTGGGGATTTTCACTGAGGCAAGATAGTTTTCCTGTTTCTATCTTTAGGGGTAGTTAGTTCTCAGGCTGTGATGAGGTACCTAGGGAGTGACAGGAGCATCCCACGGCTACTTCTACTGTTGTGTTGAGCTTAGGGACTGCGGTCAGTACAGGTACCACCTCCTTCAGAGCTCGTCCCATGTTGCTCCTAAACCACCACATCATAACAGTACAAGTGGCCAAAAATGAATTAAATGCATCTCAAAAGAAGGGAAAAAAAATTCTGAGCCATTTTTTTTTCTGTGCTCTGTTTTGTCTTTTTTTTTCCTCTTGATCTCTGGGTGGTTCAGGATTTATGCTCTGGCATGGATGTTCAGGGTTTGTTTTCTCATGTGGATCAACTTGCTGCAAGAGTACAAAGTATCCAAGATTATGTTGTCCAGACTCCGGCTTTGGAGCCTAAAATTCCTACTCCTGATTTGTTTTTTTGGGGACAGATCCAAGTTTTTGAACTTTAAAAATAACTGCAAATTGTTTTTTGCTTTGAAACCCCGTTCTTCTGGTGATCCCATTCAGCAAGTTAAAATCATCATATCCTTGCTGCGTGGTGACCCTCAGGACTGGGCATTCTCGCTTGAATCAGGGGATCCGGCATTGCTGAATGTAGACGCATTTTTTCAAGCGCTCGGATTATTGTATGACGAACCTAATTCTGTGGATCATGCAGAAAAAACCCTGTTGGCCCTGTGTCAAGGTCAGGAAGCAGCAGAATTATACTGCCAGAAATGTAGGAAATGGTCTGTGCTCACTAAATGGAATGAGGATGCTCTGGCTGCTATTTTCAGAAAAGGTCTTTCTGAAGCCCTTAAAGATGTTATCGTGGGCTTCTGTCATGATCCCAATGGCAGGGAATCACCAAAGGACAAGCACAGATACAAACAAGCTCTAGGGCGATGGAACCTGAGCTGACCGCGACCCTGAACCTAACACACAAATAAAAGTAGCCGGGGAACGTGCCTACGATGATCCTAGACGTCTCGCTCCAGCCGAAGATCTAACTTCCCCTATTAGTAGAAACACAGACCTCTCTTGCCTCCAGAGAAATCCCCCACAGAAATAGCAGCCCCCCACATATAATGACGGTGAAATGAGAGGAAAGCACATACGCAGTATGAAAACAGTTTCAGCAAAATGAGGCCCGCTAAAGCTAGATAGCAGAGGATACAAAAATGAACTGCGCGGTCAGCGAAAAACCCTTCAAAAAACCATCCTGAAATTACTTGAACTCATGTGCCAACTCATGGTACATGAGGAGCAATTTCAGCCCACTAGAGCAACCAGCAGCAAGAATCACATATCTGCAGGCTGGACTAAAAACCAAATAAAGCAAAACACCAAAACAGGAAAATCCAAACTTAGCTTGACCAGAAGGTTCTAGGAGCAGGGAGCAGAGGTAACAAGACACACTGGATACATTGATAACCGGCGAGGAAATGCCAGCAAAGCCAGGTTAAATAGGAAACTCCCATATGCTGATAGAACAGGTGGAACCCAGAAACCCAGGAAAGACAAGTCACCCAGTACCATCAGTAACCACCAGAGGGAGCCCAAAAACAGAACTCACAACAGTACCCCCCCTTGAGGAGGGGTCACCGAACCCTCACAAGAACCACCAGGGCGACCAGGATGAGCCCTATGAAAAGCGCGAACCAAATCATCAGCATGAACATCCGAGGCAACCACCCAAGAATTATCCTCCTGACCATAACCCTTCCACTTGACCAAATATTGGAGTTTCCGTCTGGAAACACGAGAATCCAAGATCTTCTCCACAACATACTCCAATTCTCCCTCCACCAGCACTGGAGCAGGAGGCTCAAGCGAAGGAACAACAGGTACCTCATACTTCCGCAACAACGACCGATGGAATACATTATGAATAGCAAACGATGCCGGGAGATCCAAACAAAACGACACAGGGTTAAGAATTTCCAAGATCCTATAGGGACCGATGAACCGAGGCTTGAACTTAGGAGAAGAGACCTTCATAGGAACAAAACGAGAAGACAACCACACCAAGTCACCAACAAGAAGTCGAGGACCCACGCGGCGACGGCGATTAGCAAACTGCTGAGCCTTCTCCTGGGACAACTTCAAATTGTCCACCACATGACTCCAAATCCGATGCAACCTATCCACCACCATGTCCACTCCAGGACAATCAGAAGGTTCCACCTGACCAGAGGAAAAACGAGGATGAAACCCCGAATTACAAAAGAAAGGAGAAACCAAGGTAGCAGAACTAGCCCGATTATTAAGGGCAAACTCGGCCAGCGGCAAAAAGGTAACCCAGTCATCCTGATCAGCAGAAACAAAACACCTTAAATAAGTTTCCAAGGTCTGATTAGTTCGTTCAGTCTGGCCATTCGTCTGAGGATGGAATGCAGACGAAAAGGACAAATCAATGCCCATCTTAGCACAGAACGTCCGCCAAAATCTAGACACAAACTGGGATCCCCTGTCAGAAACGATGTTCTCAGGAATCCCATGCAAACGAACCACATTCTGAAAAAACAGAGGGACCAACTCAGAGGAGGAAGGCAACTTAGGCAAGGGTACCAGATGAACCATTTTAGAAAAGCGATCACACACAACCCAGATGACGGACATTTTTTGAGAGACAGGGAGATCCGAAATAAAGTCCATGGAAATGTGCGTCCAAGGCCTCTTCGGGATAGGCAAAGGTGACAACAATCCACTGGCCCGAGAACAGCAAGGCTTAGCCCGAGCACAAACCTCACAAGACTGCACAAAAGAACGCACATCCCTCGACAAGGAAGGCCACCAAAAAGACCTGGCCACCAAGTCTCTAGTACCAAATATTCCAGGATGACCTGCCAACGCAGAAGAATGGACCTCGGAGATGACTCTACTGGTCCAATTATCCGGAACAAACAGTCTCTCAGGCGGACAACGATCAGGTTTACCCGCCTGAAACTCCTGCAAAGCACGTCGCAAGTCTGGGGAGACAGCAGACAAAATCACCCCATCCCTAAGGATACCAGAGGGCTCAGAATTTCCAAGGGAGTCAGGCACAAAACTCCTAGAAAGAGCATCCGCCTTCACATTCTTTGAACCTGGCAGGTATGAAACCACAAAATTGAAACGAGAGAAAAACAGTGACCAACGAGCCTGTCTAGGATTCAGACGCCTGGCAGACTCAAGGTAAATCAAATTTTTGTGATCAGTCAAGACCACCACACGATGTCTAGCACCCTCTAGCCAATGACGCCACTCCTCAAATGCCCACTTCATGGCCAAAAGTTCCCGATTACCAACATCATAATTCCGCTCAGCCGGCGAAAACTTTCTAGAAAAAAACGCGCATGGCTTCATCACTGAGCCATCGGAGCTTCTCTGTGACAAAACCGCCCCCGCTCCAATCTCGGAAGCATCAACCTCAACCTGAAAAGGGAGCGAAACATCTGGCTGACGCAACACAGGAGCAGAAGAAAACCGGCGCTTAAGTTCCTGAAAGGCCTCCACAGCCGCAGGAGACCAATTAGCAACATCAGCACCCTTCTTAGTCAAATCCGTCAAAGGCTTAACAACACTAGAAAAATTAGTTATAAAACGACGATAGAAATTAGCAAAGCCCAAGAACTTCTGTAGACTCTTAAGAGATGTAGGCTGCGTCCAGTCACAAATAGCCTGAACCTTGACGGGATCCATCTCAATAGTAGAAGGGGAAAAAATATACCCCAAGAAAGAAATCTTCTGGACTCCAAAGAGACACTTTGAGCCTTTTACAAACAAGGAATTGGCCCGCAGGACCTGAAACACCTTCCTGACCTGCTGAACATGAGACTCCCAGTCATCAGAAAAAACCAAAATATCATCCAAATACACAATCATAAATTTATCCAGATATTCACGGAAAATATCGTGCATAAAGGACTGGAAGACTGAAGGAGCATTAGAAAGTCCAAAAGGCATTACCAAATACTCAAAATGGCCCTCAGGCGTATTAAATGCGGTTTTCCACTCATCACCTTGCTTTATTCGTATAAGATTATACGCACCCCGAAGATCAATCTTAGTGAACCATTTAGCCCCCTTAATGCGAGCAAACAAATCAGTCAACAATGGCAAAGGATACTGATATTTTACGGTAATCTTATTCAAAAGACGATAATCTATACAAGGCCTCAAGGAACCATCTTTTTTGGCCACGAAAAAAAAACCTGCTCCCAAAGGGGACAAAGATGGACGGATATGTCCCTTTTCCAAGGACTCCTTAACATAATCCCGCATAGCAGTATGCTCTGGCACTGACAGATTGAACAAACGACCTTTAGGAAATTTACTGCCTGGAATTAAATTTATAGCACAATCGCAATCCCTGTGAGGAGGAAGCGAACTGAGCTTAGGCTCCTCAAAAACATCCCGATAGTCAGACAAAAACACAGGAATCTCAGAAGGAGTAGATGAAGCGATAGAAATCGGAGGTGCATCATCATGAACCCCCTGACAACCCCAGCTTAACACAGACATTTTTTTCCAGTCAAGGACTGGATTATGAGTTTGTAACCATGGCAGACCAAGTACTAGAACATCATGCAAATTATACAGTACCAGGAAGCGAATCACCTCCTGATGAACGGGAGTCATACGCATGGTCACTTGTGTCCAGTACTGAGGTTTATTCATAGCCAAAGGTGTAGAGTCAATTCCCTTCAAAGGAATAGGGACTTCCAGAGGCTCCAGACTAAACCCACAGCGATTGGCAAATGACCAATCCATAAGACTCAGGGCAGCGCCTGAATCCACATAGGCATCGACGGAAATGGATGATAATGAACAAATCAGAGTCACAGACAGAATGAACTTAGACTGTAAAGCACTAATGGCAACAGACTTATCAACCTTTTTTGTGCGTTTAGAGCATGCTGATATAACATGAGCTGAATCACCACAATAAAAGCACAACCCTTTTTTCCGCCTATACTTTTGCCGTTCACTTCTGGACTGAATTCTATCACATTGCATTATCTCAGGTGACGGTTCAGACGACACCGCCAAATGATGCACAGGATTGCGCTCCCGTAAACGCCGATCAATCTGAACAGCCATAGTCATAGACTCATTCAGACCAGCAGGCGCAGGGAACCCCACCATAACATCCTTAATGGCCTCAGAAAGGCCATCTCTGAACTTTGCAGCCAGAGCGCACTCATTCCACTGAGTAAGCACCGACCACTTCCGAAATTTTTGACAATAAATTTCTGCTTCATCTTGCCCCTGAGAGAGGGCCAACAAAGCTTTTTCAGCCTGAATCTCTTGGTTAGGTTCCTCATAGAGCAAACCCAATGCCAGAAAAAACGCATCCGCATTAAGCAACGCAGGGTCCCCTGGTGCCAATGCAAATGCCCAATCCTGAGGGTCACCCCGCAGGAAAGATATAATTATCTTGACTTGCTGAGCAGGGTCTCCAGAGGAGCGAGATTTCAGAGAAAGAAACAACTTGCAATTGTTCCTAAAATTCAGAAAACGAGATCTATCTCCAGAAAAAAACTCTGGGACAGGAATTCTAGGTTCAGACATAGGAGCATGTACAACAAAATCCTGTATATTTTGAACCTTAGTGGCAAGATTATTCAGGCTGGAAGCCAAACTCTGGACGTCCATGATAAACAGCTGGGATCAGAGCCATTCAAAGATTAAGAGGAGGAGGAAGTAGCCAGGCTGCAATAAGGCTAGGCAGCAAACTCTGAGGGAAAGAGAAGGAAAAAAAAAAAAAAACTTCCTCAGACTACTTATCCTCCTACTTCAGCCAATACAATTAACACTTTGTGGGCCGGTTATACTGTCATGATCCCAATGGCAGGGAATCACCAAAGAACAAGCACAGATACAAACAAGCTCTAGGGCGATGGAACCTGAGCTGACCGCGACCCTGAACCTAACACACAAATAAAAGTAGCCGGGGAACGTGCCTACGATGATCCTAGACGTCTCGCTCCAGCCGAAGATCTAACTTCCCCTATTAGTAGAAACACAGACCTCTCTTGCCTCCAGAGAAATCCCCCACAGAAATAGCAGCCCCCCACATATAATGACGGTGAAATGAGAGGAAAGCACATACGCAGTATGAAAACAGTTTCAGCAAAATGAGGCCCGCTAAAGCTAGATAGCAGAGGATACAAAAATGAACTGCGCGGTCAGCGAAAAACCCTTCAAAAAACCATCCTGAAATTACTTGAACTCATGTGCCAACTCATGGTACATGAGGAGCAATTTCAGCCCACTAGAGCAACCAGCAGCAAGAATCACATATCTGCAGGCTGGACTAAAAACCAAATAAAGCAAAACACCAAAACAGGAAAATCCAAACTTAGCTTGACCAGAAGGTTCTAGGAGCAGGGAGCAGAGGTAACAAGACACACTGGATACATTGATAACCGGCGAGGAAATGCCAGCAAAGCCAGGTTAAATAGGAAACTCCCATATGCTGATAGAACAGGTGGAACCCAGAAACCCAGGAAAGACAAGTCACCCAGTACCATCAGTAACCACCAGAGGGAGCCCAAAAACAGAACTCACAACAGGCTTCCCAATGCCTGCTGGTTTGAGCGAATCTATGTCTCTAGCCATTCAGATTGATCGGCGTCTGCGTGAGCGCAAAGCTGTGCACCATATGGCAGTGTCCTCTGAGCAGACTCCTGAGCCTATGCAATGTGATAGGATTTTGACTAGAACAGAACGGCAGGAATTCAGACGTCAGAATAGGCTGTGTTTTTACTGTGGTGATTCTGCTCATGTTATTTCTGATTGCCCTAAGCGTACTAGGAGGGTCTCTAGGTCTGTTACCATCAGTACTGTACAGCCTACATTTCTTTTATCTGTGACCCTGATTTGCTCATTGTCGTCCTTTTCTGTCATGGCATTTGTGGATTCAGGCGCTGCCCTGAACTTAATGGACTTAGAATTCGGCAGGCGCTGTGGTTTTTCCTTGCAGCCTTTGCAGAGCCCTATTCCTTTGAGGGGCATTGATGCTACACCATTGGCCAAGGATAAACCTCAGTACTGGACGCAGATGACCATGTACATGGCTCCAGCACATCAGGAAGATTGCTGTTTTCTGGTGTTGCATAACCTGCATGATGTTGTTGTACTGGGTTTTCCATGGTTACAGGAACATAATCCGGTGCTGGATTGGAAAACTATGTCTGTGACTAGTTGGGGTTGTCAAGGGGTACATAGTGACGTTCCTTTGATGTCAATTTCCTCTTCCCCCACTTCTGAGGTCCCTGAGTTTTTGTCAGATTTCCAGGATATATTTGATGAGCCCAAGTCCAGTTCCCTTCCTCCACATAGGGACTGTGATTGTGCTATTAACTTGATTCCAGGTTGTAAGTTCCCTAAGGGACGACTTTTCAATGTGTCTGTGCCAGACCATGCCGCCATGCGGAGTTATGTTAAGGAATCTTTGGAGAAGGGGCATATTCGGCCATCTTCGTCACCATTGGGAGCGGGTTTTTTTTTTGTTGCTAAGAAGGATGGCTCCTTGAAACCCTGTATAGATTATCGTCTTCTTAATAAGATCACGGTCAAATTCCAATACCCCTTGCCTTTGCTTTCTGATTTGTTTCCTCAGATTAAGGGGGCTAGTTGGTTCACTAAGATTGACCTCCGAGGGGCATATAATCTTGTTCGTATTAAACAGGGCGACGAATGGAAAACTGCATTTAATACGCCCGAAGGCCATTTTGAATACCTCGTGATGCCATTCGGGCTCTCTAACGCTCCATCTGTGTTCCAATCTTTCATACATGATATTTTCCGCAATTATCTTGATAAATTCATGGTTGTATATTTGGATGATATTTTGATTTTTTCCGATGATTGGGAGTCTCATGTGAAGCAGGTCAGGATGGTTTTCCAGATCCTTCGTGATAATGCTTTATTTGTGAAGGGGTCTAAGTGCATATTCGGAGTTCAGAAGGTCTCTTTTTTGGGTTTTATTTTTTCTCCCTCGTCTATGGAAATGGATCCTGTTAAGGTCCAAGCTATTCATGACTGGATTCAACCCACATCTGTGAAGAGCCTTCAAAAATTTTTGGGCTTTGCTAATTTCTATCGCCGTTTCATTGCCAACTTTTCCAGTGTGGTTAAGCCCCTTACTGATTTGACGAAGAAAGGCGCTGATGTGACGAATTGGTCCTCTGCGGCTGTTGAGGCCTTTCGGGAGCTTAAACGCCAATTTACTTCTGCCCCTGTGTTGCGTCAGCCGGATGTTTCTCTTCCTTTTCAGGTTGAGGTTGACGCTTCTGAGATTGGGGCAGGGGCCGTTTTGTCTCAGAGGGATTCTGATGGTTCTTTGATGAAACCGTGTGCTTTTTTTTCCAGAAAGTTTTCGCCTGCGGAACGCAATTATGATGTCGGCAATCGGGAGTTGTTGGCTATGAAGTGGGCGTTTGAGGAGTGGCGACATTGGCTTGAGGGAGCTAAGCACCGCGTTGTGGTCTTGACTGATCATAAGAATCTGATTTACCTCGAGTCGGCCTAGCGGCTGAATCCTAGACAGGCTCGATGGTCCCTGTTTTTCTCCCGTTTTGATTTTGTGGTCTCGTATCTTCCGGGATCTAAGAATGTTAAGGCTGATGCCCTCTCTAGAAGTTTTTTGCCTGATTCACCTGGAGTCCTTGAGCCGGTTGGCATTCTTAAGGAAGGGGTGATTCTTTCTGCCATCTCCCCTGATTTGCATCGGGTGCTTCGGGAATTTCAGGCTGGTAAGCCCGACCGCTGTCCAGTGGGGAAGCTGTTTGTTCCTGATAGATGGACAAGTAAGGTAATTTCTGATGTTCATTGTTCAGTGTTGGCTGGTCATCCTGGGATTTTTGGTACCAGAGATTTGGTTGCTAGGTCCTTTTGGTGGCCTTCCTTGTCGCACCATATGCGTGCTTTTGTGCAGTCCTGTGGGACTTGCGCCCGGGCCAAGCCTTGCTGTTCCCGCGCTAGTGGGTTGCTTTTGCCTTTGCCGGTCCCTGAGAGGCCCTGGACGCATGTTTCCATGGATTTTATTTCGGATCTTCCTGTTTCCCAGAAGATGTCTGTTATCTGGGTTGTTTGTGACCGGTTCTCTAAAATGGTCCATCTGGTACCTTTGCCTAAGTTGCTTTCCTCCTCAGATTTGGTTCCATTGTTTTTTCAGCATGTGGTTCGTTTGCATGGCATTCCGGAGAACATTGTGTCTGACAGAGGTTTTCAGTTTGTCTCTAGGTTTTGGCGGGCCTTTTGTGCTAGGATGGGCATTGATTTGTCTTTTTCTTCGGCGTTTCATCCTCAGACTAATGGCCAAACTGAGTGAACTAATCAGACCTTGGAAACCTATTTGAGATGCTTTGTGTCTGCTGATCAGGATGATTGGGTGGCTTTCTTGCCGTTGGCCGAGTTTGCCCTTAATTATAGGGCTAGTTCGGCTACTTTGGTTTCACCTTTCTTTTGTAATTTTGGTTTTCATCCTCGTTTTTCTTCGGGGCAGGTTGAGCCTTCTGATTGTCATGGTGTGGATTCTGTGGTGGACAGGCTGCAGCAGATTTGGACTCATGTGGTGGACAATTTGACGTTGTCTCAGGAAAAGGCTCAACGTTTTGCTAACCGCCGTCGGTGTGTTGGTCCCCGGCTTCGTGTGGGGGATTTGGTTTGGTTGTCTTCTCGTCATGTTCCTATGAAGGTTTCTTCCCCTAAGTTTAAGCCTCGGTTTATTGGTCCTTATAAGATTTCTGAAATTATCAATCCGGTGTCTTTTCGTTTGGCTCTTCCAGCCTCTTTTGCCATTCATAATGTTTTCCATAGATCTTTGTTGCGGAGATATGTGGTGCCTGTTGTTCCCTCGGTTGATCCTCCTGCCCCGGTGTTGGTTGAGGGAGAGTTGGAATATGAGGTTGAGAAAATTTTGGATTCTCGTTTTTCGAGGCGGAGGCTTCAGTATCTTGCCAAGTGGAAGGGTTATGGCCAGGAGAATAATTCTTGGGTTGTTGCCTCTGATGTCCATGCCGCCGATTTGGTTCGTGCTTTTCACTTAGCTCGTCCTGATCGGCCTGGGGGCTCTGGTGAGGGTTCGGTGACCCCTCCTCAAGGGGGGGGGGGGTACTGTTGTGAATTCCGCTCTTGGGCTCCCTCCGGTGGTTGTAAGTGGCACTTTTGTGAGTTCTGCTCTTGGGCTCCCTCCGGTGGTTTTAAGTGGCTTCCACTGATTGTCTTTCTGCTCGGCTATTTATGCCTGGCTCTTCCCTTCAGCCAGTGCCACTTGTCAATGGTTCCTGGTTGGATTCACATCTCTTGGATTTCCCTGATATCCTGACCAGTTCAGCAAAGATAAGTCCTTGCTTTGCTCTTTTCTGTCCACATGTTGTGGACTTATTCGTTCTGTGCATTCCATGTTTTGTCCAGCTTGTCAGTATGGATTAATTCAGTTAAGCTGGAAGCTCTGGGAAGCAGATTTACCCTCCACACCTTTAGTCAGGTGTGGAGATTTTTGTAAACTCTGTGTGGATTTTTGTAGTTTTTAATACTGACTGCACAGTATTCTATCCTGTCCTATCTATCTAGCTAGACTGGCCTCCTGTGTTACATCCTGGTTTCATTCTGTGTATGTCTTTTCCCTCTCCACTCACAGTCATTACTTGTGGGGGGCTATCTATCCTTTGGGGATTTTCTCTGAGGCAAGATAGTTTTCCTGTTTCTATCTTTAGGGGTAGTTAGTTCTCAGGCTGTGACGAGGTGCCTAGTGAGTGACAGGAGCATCCCACGGCTACTTCTAGTGTTGTGTTGAGCTTAGGGACTGCGGTCAGTACAGGTACCACCTCCTTCAGAGCTCGTCCCATGTTGCTCCTAAACCACCAGATCATAACAGATGGTGCATTGTCATGCATGAAGATGATTTTGCTCCTGAAGGCACGTTTCTGCTTTTTAGACCATGGAAGAAAGTTGTCAGTCAGAAACTCTACATACTTTGCAGAGATCATTTTCACACCTTCAGGAACCTTAAAGGGCCCTACCAGCTGTCTCCCCCATGATTCCGGCCCCAAATCATGACTCCTCCACCTCCTTGCTGACATCGCAGCCTTGTTGGGACATTGTGGCCTCAACTAACCATCCACTACTCCATCCATCTGGACCATCCAGGGTTGCTCGACACTCATCAGTAAACAAGACTGCTTGAAAATTAGTCGTCATGTATGTCTGGGCCCACTGCAGCTATTTCTGCTTGTGAACACTGTTCAGGGGTGAACCAAAGCAAGGCTTTGAAGGATCCTACACCTTGAGATTCGAGGGACTTCAGAGGCACCAGCAGCTTCAAATATCTGTTTGCTGGTTTGTAATGGCTTTTTAGCAACTGGTCTCTTAATTCGATGAACTTGCCTGGCAGAAACCTTCCTCATTCTGCCTTTATCAGCACAAACATGTCTGTGCTCAGATTCAGCCACAAATCTCTTAACAGTACGATGATCACGCTTAAGTTTTCGGGAAATATCTCATGTTTTCATCACTTGACCAAGGCATTGCACTAGTTGATGCTCTTCAGCAGCAGAGAGATCCTTTTTCTTTCCCATGTTACTTAAAAACTGTGGCCTGCTTAATAATGTAGAATATCATTTTTAAGTAGTTTTCCTTTAATTAGAATCACCTGGAAAACTAATTATCACATGTGTTTAAGATTGATTTCAGTTATCCATTGAGCCCTGACACACAATAACATCCACGAGTTTATTTTAAAAACAAAAAAATTAAATCTTTATGAAACTTACCGTATATACTCGAGTATAAGCCGAGATTTTCAGCCCATCTTTTGGGCTGAAAGTCCCCCTCTCAGCTTATACTCGAGTCATGCCCGGGGGTTGGCAGGTGAGGGGGGGCGGTGGCTGTGTAATTATACTTACCTACTGCTGGCGCGGTCCCTGCTTCTTCCAGCGCTGCAGATTCTTCCTGTACTGAGCGGTCACATGGTACCGCTCATTACAGTCATGAATATGCTGCTCCACTTCCTCATTACTGTAATGAGCGGTAACTGTGACCGCTCAATACAGGAAGAAGATGCAGCGATGGAAGAAGCAGGGGCTGCAGGGATCGCGCCAGGAGCAGGTAAGTATACGGGGAGGGGAGCGCTGCGCGATATTTACCTGCTCCTCGTTCCGGTGCGGCTCTGTCCCCAGCGTCCTCTGGCTGTGACGCTCAGGTCAGTGCTGGAGACGGAGCCGCACGAGGAGCAGGTAAATATTGAAAGCGCCGGCGTTCTGAGTGAAGAGAGGTGAGTATGTGATTTTTTTTTTTTATTGCAGCATTATATATGGCACAGATTTATATGGAGCATCTATGGGGCCATAATGAACGGTGCAAAGCATTCTATATGGCACAGCTTTATATGGAGCATCTATGGGGCCATAATGAACGGTGCAGAGCATTATATATGGGGCACAGCTTTATATGGAGCATCTATGGGGGCATAATGAACGGTGCAGAGCATTATATATGGGGCACAGCTTTACATGGAGCATCTATGGGGCAATAATGAATGGTATGGAGCATTATATGTGGCACAGCTTTATATGGAGCATCTTATGGGGCAATAATGAACACTATGGAGCATCTATTTTTATTTTTGAAATTCACCGGTAGCTGCTGCATTTCCTACCCTAGGCTTATACTCGAGTCAATAAGTTTTCCCAGTTTTTTGTGGCAAAATTAGGGGGTCGGCTTATACTCGGGTCGGCTTATACTCGGGTCGGCTTATACTCGAGTATATACGGTAAATCCAATTTGCATAATAATTTGGAACACAGTGTATGTATGGACTTGATTCCCTATTTTTTCTATATCTCATACATGTCTCGTGGTACACACGATTCATGCTATCTTGATATTTGTGTATTGATATTTCTAATAAAGATTGATGTTTTTTATTAATTAGGGCAGCACGGTGGCGCAGTGGTTAGCACTGCAGCCTTGCAGCGCTGGAGTCCAAGGACAAAATCTGCAAAGAGTTTGTATGTTTGTATGTTCTCTCCGTGTTTGCGTGGGTTTCCTCCGGGTTCTCTGGTTTGCTCCCACATTCCAAAGACATACTGATAGGGAATTTAGATTGTGAGCCCCAACGGGGACAGCGATGATAATGTGTGTAAAGCGCTGCGGAATATGTTAGCGCTATATAAAAATAAAGATTATTATTATTATATTAATTATCTTTTTGTGAAGTGGTGTCTTTTGGATAATTTTTATCCCTTTTCTGATGTCATTAAAAAAAAAGCACAGAGGGCATGAGATTTTTATCAGCCCCATTCACTTTGCTGGAACAGTAAGGCTATGTGCACACGTTGCGGATTTTGATGCAGATCCGCGCGGAATTGCATCAAATCCGCAGTGTAGTGCACAACCAATGTTAGTCAATGGGAAATCTTTCCTATCCTCGGTCTATTCAGTAAGTCGGGCCTCACTTTGCTAAAATCTATTTCATCTCTGTGTTTGTATTTTCATCTTAACTCACAGTCATTATATGTGGGGGGCTGCCTTTTCCTTTGGGGAATTTCTCTGAGGCAAGGTAGGCTTATTTTTCTGTCTTCAGGGCTAGCTAGTTTCTCAGGCTGTGCCGAGTTGCATAGGGAGCGTTAGGAGCAATCCACGGCTACCTCTAGTGTGGTATGATAGGATTAGGAATTGCGGTCAGCAGAGTTCCCACGTCTCAGAGCTTGTCCTATGTTATTTGTAACTATCAGGTCACTTGTGTGCTCTTAATCACCAAGTCCATTGTGTTTCTGAATCACCAGTTCATAACAATTATGGTCTTCAATGTAGTATGTAAAAGAAGAGGTTGGACAAAGAAATAACATCACAATTTTGTTTTTTGGTAAATTGTAGATCTTTATTTAGCTTTCAAAAATGCATACAATCTGCATGAAAATTTGCACCAAATCCGCATCAAAAGATACATCAAATTTGCGAGGATTTTCAACTGCGTTTTCTGCCAAGAGAGGAAGAATCCGCACAGAAAATTCCACAGGCAAATCTGCAAAGTGTGCACGTGAGCATTGTTTGAGCTGTGAAAATATGCAGCATTAAAAACTCATCATGGGGACTTAGCTGTAGGCCTAATTCACACATACGTGGTACCGGGGTCGTCAGTTTATCAGTGTGTCCGATTTTACCATCAGTGTTTGATCCGTGTGTCCGATTTTACCATCAGTCATTAGTGTTTTTCATGGATCTATAAAGAAACAAATAAATGACGATGCTTCTCCAATACTTTGCAGTGTTAGACATGGATGACACACGGACTGCACACTGATGACATCCGTGTGCTGTACGTGCTTTTCACAGACCCATAGACTTGTATTGGCCCTCTTCATATTTGCTGTTGGAAAGGAACAGACATGTCTCCATGAGTTTTCCATGGACACGCGATCCATGAAAAACACGGACATGTGAACATCACCATAGGTTATAATGGGTACGTGTGGTATCCGTGAAAGAAAAACTTATACGATATGGACATCTGAATGGACATCTGAATGAGGCCTTAGAGAGGTTAGCAAGAGGCGACAGCTGGAATGCGAGACCTGATGAAGCTGCCTGGCGGAGGTTTACCTGCTGTTGGGTTTGGGTGAAACTCTAGAAACATGCGGGCTGAACAGGCGGCTGAGTAAGCCACTATTGGCTAGTCTGGGGCTAGGAGAGTCTGGCCATGGAGCACGGCAGTACACGGAGCTATGTGCAGGCCTCTTCTCCGAGCTGTAACATCTGAGTGCTGTCAGTACCACAAAAGCCATAATAAATCACTTTTCATCATGGCAAAACACTGTAGATTTAATTCTGTGACACTCATCAATGTTGTAAAAAACATGTAATCGCTGCTTCCATACAAACTGAAATGACATGAATAGGATACCGAAATATTCAGAAACAATAGGACAAAAGCCCGAGAAATGTACAAGGTAGAGCAGAATGTATAACTGATGGAGAGAGGCTGAACTTGATGGATGTCTTTTTATATAACTATGTGATGTCTAATCCATTAGTCATAACCCCGAAGAGATGAAATTCGTGTCAGTATGCTTCTGTTCTTAGCAGGAGGTTATATTGATCACATCTAGGAGAATTCAAATATGTTTTACGACTTCATGGTGTTATATAACATAAGTAACCTATAGATACAAACTATAGAATATGTACACCCCTACCCCCGGCAGGTAACAGTCCTGGGCTAACATCTGCTCTTTTCCAGAGATGAAGCTTATGTTCAGATTTCAGACCCAGAAACAGCAAGTATGACAGGTTTTATGCTGGGTTTTGAATGTCCAGATTACACACCTCCATTAATCAATGAACAGCGCTCAGGTCACTGCTGTTACAAGCATCTACTGGGTACGGTGTGGGTTCAGCTGCCGAGCCTGCTTCATACATGAGGACTCAATGGGAAGTGGTTTTGCAAGGTGGCTCAGTGGTTACAGTGACTCAGTGGTTAGCACTGGTGCTTTATAGCACTGGGGTCCTGAGTCAAATCCCACCAAGGACAACATCTGCAAGGAGTTTGTATGTTCTCCTCATGTTTGGGTGGGTTTCCTCCGGGTTCTCCGGTTTCTACCCACATTCCAAAGGCATACTGATAGGGAATTTAAATTGTGAGTCCAAGTGGGGACAGTGATGATAATGATGGCTGTATCTACATTGGATTATGCTTCTACCACCCATTGCAACAACTTCATATTCCAAATAAAGTTTCATGTATGGAGATTCAATCAGAATATCATCGACATATGAAATGACTCTTCCAGAGTTTGAAAACGTATTGATTACATCTTTGAAATGCAACTTATTTATTTTTTAGAAAACCATTGATTCCATGCTGCTGTACATTAGAAGGAAGAGGACCCTGACCTTGTGGGCTTACACTCTACAGGGTGATGGGGAAGGAGACGGTAGGCCTGGAGATTGCCGCTCCGGTGGTGGTGAGGTGGCAGCTGGATCATTGCAGGCTGTAAGCTTTATTGAAGAAATGGGTTTTCAAGTTCATTCTGGAAGATCTCAGTGTGGCCGATAATCTGACATGTTGGGTCACAGAATTCCAGAGAATGGGGATACTCAAGAGGAGTTTTGGAGGCAATTGGGTGAGGAAGGAAGTCTTGTCAAGACCAGAGATTACATGTGGGAAGATATTGGGAGATTAGTTTGGAGATATATACAGGAGACAGATTATGGATGGCTTTGTGGGTCCAATGCTAATAGTTTGAACTGGATATGCAGGAGAATTGGGAGCCAATGAAGGAATTTGTATAGGGAAGAAGTGGAGGAGTAGCGAAGAGAGAGGTGGATTAGTTGGGCAGCAAAGCTAAGTTAAGGATGGACTACAGGGGTACGAGACATTTAGCAGGAAGGCCACAGAGGAGGATATTGCAGTAGTCGAGGTGGGAGATGATGAGGGTGTACACTAACATTTTAGTTGGTTCAGGGTTGAGGAAAGGATGGATTCTGGAAATATTATTGAGCTGGAAGTAGCAAGAGCTTGGATGTGTGGTTTGAAGGACAGGGCAGAGTCAAAGGTTACTTCGAGGCAGTGAACATCCGATGCAGGGGAAAGCAGGATGTCATTTATTGTGATGGATAGATAGATGAAGTAGAATTAAGTGGGACGGGGAAAGATGATGATTTGAATATGATTGCTCTGTCTTTGTACCCTGGTGGCAATACTGACCACCATCCCCAAAATATTAAGTACCATCCCCAGTGAAAGCAGTTCTATACTGACATTTTGACATTCCAAACGCTGTTACCTATATCGATGATTGTGAAGACTTTCATATTTGGTGATAATTTGCAATAATTTCAGGGTATGCTGCAACAATGGGTGCCATAATGTTTTCATATTTATTCAAAACACTATAATCTATATACTTTATTTGAAAGACTCATCTGGTTCGATTACTTTCCAGGCAAGAAAATTACAAACAGATTGTTGTCCCATGCCCCTCCAATCGTCCTATCACTTCAAGAACCTGCTTTCCAGCTTCTCCCCCACGGCGCTGTTTTTGAGGTGGTGGATCATTTCCCGTTACCAATATCATACTATTCATCCACTGTCCTATTTATGATCTGGAATTACATAATCAAATTCCCTTATCAAGCTTTCCCATCGGGGGGCCCAACGTCCGAAAATCTCACAGACAGGCTGTTACCACCTCCATGGAATCATACCACACATGACTCGCACTGTTATTTGCACACATTTTCCAGAGTTTCATGTTTGCAAGCTCAACCCCACGACACTGTTCAACACAAATATTACCACCAATCTTGTCCTGATCCCCACAAATGATTTCACACCTCTACTGCTCGCCATGCACATAATGGAACGTTCAGAGACACCAGTCATTTTGATTTTCTTTTGGCACAAACTACGTGCTTGCTGAAACTGACTGCTGGCCTACTTCCTAAGGCCGGTTTCACACGTCAGTGGCTCCGGTACGTGAGGTGACAGTTTCCTCACGTACCGGAGACACTGACTCACGTAGACACATTAAAATCAATGTGTCTCTGCACATGTCAGCGTGTTTTCACTGACCGTGTGTCCGTTTGAAAAACACGGAAACGTGTCAGTGTTTGTGGGAAAAGCACGGATCACACGGACCCATTAAAGTCAATGGGTCCGTGTAAAACACGTACCGCACACGGATGCTGTCCATGTGCAGTCCGTGTGCCGTGCAGGAGACAGCACTACTGTAAGCGCTGTCTCCCCCGCGTGTGGTGCTGAAGCCGGAATTCATCCCTTCTTCCCAGCAGCGTTCACTGGAGAGAAGGAATGAATAATCTTTTTTTTTTTCCTTTCCCCTTAAAAATAAAGTTTGTGCGTCCCCTCCCGCCTCCCATCCCCTGTGCGCCCTCCCACCCCCCGCTTGCCAGGAAATACTCACTGACACCCAGCTCCAGTGATGTCTCCTCTCAGCGGCTGCAGCCTGTGCTGTGTGAGCGGTCATGTGGTCCCGCTCATTACAGTGAGGAATATGCGCATATTCCTCACTGTAATGAGCGGGACCACGTGACTGCTCACACAGGGCCTGCTGCCGGCGCTGAGAGGAGACATCGCCGGAGCTGGGTGTCGGTGAGTATTTCCTAGCAGGCGGGGGGTGGGGGGGGGGCGCACAGGGGATGGGAGGCGGGAGGGGACGCACAAACTTTATTTTTAAGGGAAAAGAAAAAAAAAAAGATTATTCATTCCTTCTCTCCAGCGAACGCTGCTGGGAAGAATGGATGAATTTCGGCTTCAGCACCGCACGCAGGGGACAGCGCTTAACTGTAGCGCTGTCTCCTGCACGGTCCATGTGGTCCTCAGTCAGCACACGGGTGGCACACGGCTGCCGCACGTGTGCCACACTGATGTGCTACGTAAGCACACGGACACGGATAATTCCGGTACCGATTTTTCCGGTACCGGAATTATCTGGACGTGTGGGACAGGCCTAACAGACTTTTACCTGTGCACCTCATAATGTTGCATTAAAGAGCGAGCACCCGTCATCACTTTTATGGCCAGTTCTTAATCTAAGGTTATATACGAGGCTGAAGTTGGTTTCTTATTCGTTCAGTTTCTTATTCGGAGCTGAAGTTGGTTTCTTATTCGGCAAATTTTCTTTTCTGTTTTTTATAGGTTTAACAACAAAAAATAGGCATCACAATAACAAAAGACAATGCAGTGAGGTGCCCGGATGTGACTACGCTTAAAAACGGCTACAAAAACAATAAAACTGGCACAAAAATGGGCATAAAAGTGGGCACCAAAGAGCGCTGAAGAAAGGGTTAAATGCCTTTGGACCACTGATCTCACACTGCAGACATGTAGAACTGGGTGCCCCACATTCAAACCAGTTATGTCCAGCCTGGCCCAAATGGGTTCTGGGCATCAGAACTGGCATCAAAGTGGGCAGACAGTCAATTTTTGCCATTTGAATAAGTAACTGATGTTTTTAAGGGGTTAAATGCCTTTGGGTCACTGATACCACAGTGCATACATATAGAACAGTGAGCCCCACATCAAAAACAGGTCCCTCCAGACATGCCCAAATGGGTTCTGGGCATTAGAACTGGCATCAAAATGGGCACACAACCCATTTTCACACATTTGAATAAGTAACTGATGTTTTTAAGATGTTAAATGCCTTTGGGCCACTGTTCTGACACTCAAAATACACAGATATTGATGCCCTGCATCAAACCCAGGTCCCTACAGCCTGGCCCAAATGGGTTCTTGGCACCAGAATTGGCATCAAAGTGGGCAAACAGCCCATTTTCACACATTTGAATAACTGATGTTTTTAAAGGGAAGGTACCGCGTTTGTAGGTCATTAATAAATCACTGTAATGTAGCATAACATGCTGCTATAAGCAAGTTTGAAATGCATGTGAAACAGATTTCATGTGTTATATGAGTTTAACCCCTTCATGACCCAGCCTATTTTGACCTTAATGACCTGGCCGTTTTTTGCAATTGTGACCAGTGTCCCTTTATGAGGTAATAACTCAGGAACGCTTCAACGGATCCTAGCGGTTCTGAGATTGTTTTTTCGTGACATATTGGGCTTCAGGTTAGTGGTAAATTTAGGTCAATAAATTATGCGTTTATTTGTGATAAAAACGGAAATTTGCAATTTTCACAATTTGGATTTTTATTCTGTTAAACCAGAGAGTTATGTGACACAAAATAGTTAATAAATAACATTTCCCACATGTATACTTTACATCAGCACAATTTTGGAAACAAAATTTTTTTTTGCTAGGAAGTTATAAGGGTTAAAATTTGACCAGCGATTTCTCATTTTTACAACGAAATTTACAAAACCATTTTTTTTAGGGACCACCTCACATTTGAAGTCAGTTTACGGGGTCTATATGGCTGAAAATACCCAAAAGTGACATCATTCTAAAAACTGCACCCCTCAAGGTGCACAAAACCACATTCAAGAAGTTTATTAACCCTTCAGGTGCTTCACAGCAGCAGAAGCAACATGGAAGGAAAAAATGAACATTTAACTTTTTAGTCACAAAAATTATCTTTTAGCAACAATTTTTTTGATTTCACAATGGTAAAAGGAGAAACAGAACCACGAAAGTTGTTGTCCAATTTGTCCTGAGTACGCTGATACCTCATATGTAGGGGTAAACCACTGTGGGCGCACGGCAGGGCTTGGAAGGGAAGGAGCGCCATTTGACTTTTTGAATGAAAAATTGGCTCCACTCTTTAGCGGACACCATGTCACGTTTGGAGAGCCCCCGTGTGCCTAAAAATTGGAGCTCCCCCACAAGTGACCTCATTTTGGAAACTAGATGCCCCAAGGAACTTATCTAGATGCATAGTGAGCACTTTGAACCCCCAGGTGCTTCACAAATTGATCCGTAAAAATGAAAAAGTACTTTTTTTTCACAAAAAAATTCTTTTAGCCTCATTTTTTTCATTTTCACATGGGCAACAGGATAAAATGGATCCTAAAATTTGTTGGGCATTTTCTCCTGAGTACACCGATACCTCACATGTGGGGGTAAACCACTGTTTGGGCACATGGTAAGGCTCAGAAGGGAAAGAGCGCCATTTGACTTTTTGAATGAAAAATTATCTCCATTGTTAGCGGACACCATGTCGCGTTTGGAGAGCCCCTGTGTGCCTAAACATTGGAGCTCCCCCAAAAGTGACCCCATTTTGGAAACTAGACCCCCCAAGGAACTTATCTAGATGCCTAGTGAGCACTTTAAACCCTCAGGTGCTTCACAAATTGATCTGTAAAAATGAAAAAGTACTTTTTTTTCACAAAAAATTTATTTTCGCCTCAATTTTTTCATTTTCACATGGGCAATAGGATAAAATAGATCCTAAAATTTGTTGGGCAATTTCTCCCGAGTACGCCGATACCTCATATGTGGGGGTAAACCACTGTTTGGGCACACGCCAGGGCTCGGAAGGGAAGGCGCGCCATTTGACTTTTTGAATGGAAAATTAGCTCCAATTGTTAGCGGACACCATGTCGCGTTTGGAGAGCCCCTGTGTGCCTAAACATTGGAGCTCCCCCACAAGTGACCCCATTTTGGAAACTAGACCCCCCAAGGAACTTATCTAGATGCATATTGAGCACTTTAAACCCCTAGGTGCTTCACAGAAGTTTATAACGCAGAGCCATGAAAATAAAAAATAACTTTTCTTTCCTCAAAAATGATTTTTTAGCCTGGAATTTCCTATTTTGCCAAGGGTATTAGGAGAAATTGGACGCCAAATGTTGTTGTCCAGTTTGTCCTGAGTACGCTGATACCCCATATGTGGGGGTAAACCACTGTTTAGGCGCACGGCAGGGCTCGGAAGGGAAGGCACGCCATTTGGCTTTTTAAATGGAAAATTAGCTCCAATCATTAGCGGACACCATGTCACATTTGGAGAGCCCTTGTGTGCCTAAACATTGGAGATCCCCCACAAATGACCCCATTTTGGAAACTAGACCCCCAAAGGAACTAATCTAGATGTGTGGTGAGGACTTTGAACTCCCAAGTGCTTCACAGAAGTTTATAACGCAGAGCCATGAAAATAAAAAAAAAAATTATTTTCTCAAAAATGATCTTTTAGCCTGCAATTTTTTATTTTCCCAAGGGTAACAGGAGAAATTTGACCCCAAAAGTTGTTGTCCAGTTTCTCCTGAGTACGCTGATACCCCATATGTGGGGGTAAACTACTGTTTGGGCACATGCCGGGGCTCGGAAGTGAAGTAGTGACGTTTTGAAATGCAGACTTTGATGGAATGTGTTGTGAATTCTGTGGCTGAGTTCACTTCTGTGGTCACAAGTGGTATTGCAGTCTCTGGGCTTCCTCCCTCAGGTGTTTTGGTGAGCTCGTTGGCTGCCTTGCTATTTAGCTCCACCTGAGTCTGTCTTCCTTGCTCCTTGTCAATGTTCCAGTGTTGGATCTGAGCTACTGCATCTTTCCTTGGGCCTGCTGCTCTGCTAGATAAGTGCTTCTAGTTTGTTTTCTGTTTTTTCTGTCCAGCTTGCTATTAACTTTTGCTGGAAGCTCTGAGAAGCAAAGGGGTGCACCGCCGTGCTGTTAGTTCGGCACGGTGGGTCTTTTTGCCCCTTTACGTGGTTTTCGTTTTAGGGTTTTTTGTAGACTGCATAGTTCTCTTTGCTATCCTCGCTCTGTCTAGAATATCGGGCCTCACTTTGCTGAATCTATTTCATTCCTACGTTTGTCTTTTCATCTTGCTAACAGTCATTATATGTGGGGGGCTGCCTATTCCTTTGGGGTATTTCTCTGAGGTAAGTCAGGCTTGTATTTCTATCTTCAGGCTAGTCAGCTCCTCAGGCAGTGCCGAGTTGCATAGGTAGTGATAGGCGCAATCCACTGCTGCTTATAGTTGTGTGAGGATAGATCAGGTACTGCAGTCTACAGAGATTCCACGTCTCAGAGCTCGTCCTATTGTTTTTGGTTATTGCCAGATCTCTGTATGTGCGCTGATTACTGCACGCTGTGTTGCCTGATTGCCAGCCATAACAGTACAAGGAGCCAGCCAATGATTCCCAATAGAGGGAAAAAAGAAATCATAGTAACATAGTAACATAGTAACATAGTTAGTAAGGCCGAAAAAAGACATTTGTCCATCCAGTTCAGCCTATATTCCATCATAATAAATACCCAGATCTACGTCCTTCTACAGAACCTAATAATTGTATGATACAATATTGTTCTGCTCCAGGAAGACATCCAGGCCTCTCTTGAACCCCTCGACTGAGTTCGCCATCACCACCTCCTCAGGCAAGCAATTCCAGATTCTCACTGCCCTAACAGTAAAGAATCCTCTTCTATGTTGGTGGAAAAACCTTCTCTCCTCCAGACGCAAAGAATGCCCCCTTGTGCCCGTCACCTTCCTTGGTATAAACAGATCCTCAGCGAGATATTTGTATTGTCCCCTTATATACTTATACATGGTTATTAGATCGCCCCTCAGTCGTCTTTTTTCTAGACTAAATAATCCTAATTTCGCTAATCTATCTGGGTATTGTAGTTCTCCCATCCCCTTTATTAATTTTGTTGCCCTCCTTTGTACTCTCTCTAGTTCCATTATATCCTTCCTGAGCACCGGTGCCCAAAACTGGACACAGTACTCCATGTGCGGTCTAACTAGGGATTTGTACAGAGGCAGTATAATGCTCTCATCATGTGTATCCAGACCTCTTTTAATGCACCCCATGATCCTGTTTGCCTTGGCAGCTGCTGCCTGGCACTGGCTGCTCCAGGTAAGTTTATCATTAACTAGGATCCCCAAGTCCTTCTCCCTGTCAGATTTACCCAGTGGTTTCCCGTTCAGTGTGTAATGGTGATATTGATTCCCTCTTCCCATGTGTATAACCTTACATTTATCATTGTTAAACCTCATCTGCCACCTTTCAGCCCAAGTTTCCAACTTATCCAGATCCATCTGTAGCAGAATACTATCTTCTCTTGTATTAACTGCTTTACATAGTTTTGTATCATCTGCAAATATCGATATTTTACTGTGTAAACCTTCTACCAGATCATTAATGAATATGTTGAAGAGAACAGGTCCCAATACTGACCCCTGCGGTACCCCACTGGTCACAGCGACCCAGTTAGAGACTATACCATTTATAACCACCCTCTGCTTCTATCACTAAGCCAGTTACTAACCCATTTACACACATTTTCCCCCAGACCAAGCATTCTCATTTTGTGTACCAACCTCTTGTGCGGCACGGTATCAAACGCTTTGGAAAAATCGAGATATACCACGTCCAATGACTCACCGTGGTCCAGTCTATAGCTTACCTCTTCATAAAAACTGATTAGATTGGTTTGACAGGAGCGATTTCTCATAAACCCATGCTGATATGGAGTTAAACAGTTATTCTCATTGAGATAATCCAGAATAACATCCCTCAGAAACCCTTCAAATATTTTACCAACAATAGAGGTTAGACTTACTGGCCTATAATTTCCAGGTTCACTTTTAGAGCCCTTTTTGAATATTGGCACCACATTTGCTATGCGCCAGTCCTGCGGAACAGACCCTGTCGCTATAGAGTCACTAAAAATAAGAAATAATGGTTTATCTATTACATTACTTAGTTCTCTTAGTACTCGTGGGTGTATGCCATCCGGACCCGGAGATTTATCTATTTTAATCTTATTTAGCCGGTTTCGCACCTCTTCTTGGGTTAGATTGGTGACCCTTAATATAGGGTTTTCATTGTTTCTTGGGATTTCACCTAGCATTTCATTTTCCACCGTGAATACCGTGGAGAAGAAGGTGTTTAATATGTTAGCTTTTTCCTCGTCATCTACAACCATTCTTTCCTCACTATTTTTTAAGGGGCCTACATTTTCAGTTTTTATTCTTTTACTATTGATATAGTTGAAGAACAGTTTGGGATTAGTTTTACTCTCCTTAGCAATGTGCTTCTCTGTTTCCTTTTTGGCAGCTTTAATTAGTTTTTTAGATAAAGTATTTTTCTCCCTATAGTTTTTTAGAGCTTCAATGGTGCCATCCTGCTTTAGTAGTGCAAATGCTTTCTTTTTACTGTTAATTGCCTGTCTTACTTCTTTGTTTAGCCACATTGGGTTTTTCCTATTTCTAGTCCTTTTATTCCCACAAGGTATAAACCGCTTACACTGCCTATTTAGGATGTTCTTAAACATTTCCCATTTATTATCTGTATTCTCATTTCTGAGGATATTGTCCCAGTCTACCAGATTAAGGGCATCTCTAAGCTGTTCAAACTTTGCCTTCCTAAAGTTCAATGTTTTTGTGACTCCCTGACAAGTCCCCCTAGTGAAAGACAGGTGAAACTGCACAATATTGTGGTCGCTATTTCCTAAATGCCCAACCACCTGCAGATTTGTTATTCTGTCAGGTCTATTAGATAGTATTAGGTCTAAAAGTGCTGCTCCTCTGGTTGGATTCTGCACCAATTGTGAAAGATAATTTTTCTTGGTTATTAGCAGAAACCTGTTGCCTTTATGGGTTTCACAGGTTTCTGTTTCCCAGTTAATATCCGGGTAGTTAAAGTCCCCCATAACCAGGACCTCATTATGGGTTGCAGCTTCATCTATCTGCTTTAGAAGTAGACTTTCCATGCTTTCTGTTATATTTGGGGGTTTGTAACAGACCCCAATGAGAATTTTGTTACCATTTTTCCCTCCATGAATTTCAACCCATATGGACTCGACATCCTCATTCCCTTCGCTAATATCCTCCCTTAAAGTGGACTTTAGACAAGACTTTACATAGAGACAAACCCCTCCTCCTCTCCGATTTTTACGATCCTTTCTAAATAGATTGTAACCCTGTAAGTTAACTGCCCAGTCATAGCTTTCATCTAACCATGTCTCGGTTATTCCCACTATGTCAAAGTTACCTGTAGATATTTCTGCTTCTAGTTCTTCCATCTTGTTTGTCAGGCTTCTGGCGTTTGCGAGCATGCAGTTTAGAGGATTTTGTTTTGTTCCAATCTCCTCACTGTGAATTGTTTTAGAAATGTTCTTACCTCCCTTCTGAGTATGTTTTCCTGGGTCGTCTTTGTTCGAGTCTAATGTTTTTCTTCCCGTCCCCTCTTCTTCTAGTTTAACGCCCTCCTGACATCATTTTTTTTTCTTAGCTCTGTCTTCAGTCTTTTTTTTCCCCTAGACATTAGAGTGCTTCAGGACACAGCTGTGGACATGGATATTCAGGCTCTGTGCTCCTCAATGGATAATCTCGTTGTAAATGTACAAAAGATTCAAGATACTATTGATCAGAAATCGATGCTAGAACCAAGAATTCCGATTCCTGATTTGTTTTTTGGTGACAGAACTAAGTTCCTGAGCTTCAGAAATAATTGTAAGCTATTTTTGGCCTTGAAACCTCATTCTTCTGGTAATCCTATTCAACAGGTTTTGATTATTATTTCTTTTTTGCGCGGCGACCCACAGGACTGGGCGTTTTCTCTTGCACCAGGAGATTCTGCATTGAGTAATGTTGATGCATTTTTCCAGGCGCTGGGATTGCTTTACGATGAGCCTAATTCAGTGGATCAGGCTGAGAAAAATCTGCTGGCTTTATGCCAGGGTCAGGATGATGTAGAAGTATATTGTCAGAAATTTAGGAAGTGGTCAGTACTCACTCTGTGGAATGAATCTGCACTAGCGGCTTTGTTCAGAAAGGGTCTCTCTGAAGCTCTTAAGGATGTAATGGTGGGATTTCCTATGCCTGCTGGTTTGAATGAGTCTATGTCCTTGGCCATTCAGATCGGTCGTCGCTTGCGCGAGCGTAAATCTGTGCACCATCTGGCGGTATTGTCTGAGAGTAAACCTGAGCCTATGCAGTGCGACAGGACTATGACTAAAGTAGAACGGCAAGAACACAGACGTCTGAACAGACTGTGTTTCTATTGTGGTGATTCTACTCATGCTATTTCTAATTGTCCTAAACGCACTAGGCGGTTCGATAGCTCTGCCGTTATTGGTACTGTACAGTCCAAATTCCTTTTGTCCATTACCTTAATGTGCTCTTTGTCATCGTATTCTGTCATGGCGTTTGTGGATTCAGGCGCTGCCCTGAATCTGATGGATTTGGATTATGCTAAACGTTGTGGATTTTTCTTGGAGCCTTTGCGGTGTCCTATTCCGTTGAGAGGAATTGATGCTACACCTTTGGCCAAGAATAAGCCTCAGTACTGGGCCCAGCTGACCATGTGCATGGCTCCTGCACATCAGGAAGTTATTCGCTTTCTGGTACTGCATAATTTGCATGATGTGGTCGTGTTGGGGTTGCCATGGCTACAAACCCATAATCCAGTATTGGATTGGAACTCTATGTCGGTAACCAGCTGGGGTTGTCAGGGAGTACATGGTGATGTTCCATTTTTGTCTATTTCGTCGTCCATTCCTTCTGACATCCCAGAGTTCTTGTCGGACTTTCGGGATGTATTTGAGGGGTCCAGGTCTGATGCCCTACCTCCGCATGGGAATTGTGATTGTGCTATCGATTTGATTCCTGGTAGTAAATTCCCTAGGGGTCGTTTGTTTAATTTGTCCGTGCCTGAACACACCGCTATGCGCAGTTATGTGAAGGAGTCCCTGGAGAAGGGACATATTCGCCCATCGTCGTCACCATTGGGAGCAGGGTTCTTTTTTGTGGCCAAGAAGGATGGTTCGCTAAGACCGTGTATTGATTACCGCCTTCTTAATAAGATCACTGTTAAGTTTCAGTATCCCTTGCCATTGATTTCTGACTTGTTTGCTCGGATTAAGGGGGCTAGTTGGTTTACTAAGATTGATCTTCGTGGTGCGTATAATCTGGTGAGAATCAGGCAGGGAGATGAATGGAAAACGGCATTTAATACGCCCGAGGGTCATTTTGAGTATCTGGTGATGCCGTTCGGACTTGCCAATGCTCCATCTGTTTTTCAGTCTTTTATGCATGACATTTTCCGTGAGTATCTGGATAAATTCTTGATTGTTTACTTGGATGACATTTTGATCTTCTCAGATGATTGGGAGTCTCATGTGAAGCAAGTCAGAATGGTTTTCCAGGTACTGCGTGCTAATTCCTTGTTCGTGAAGGGATCAAAGTGTCTCTTCGGTGTGCAGAAAGTTTCATTTTTGGGGTTCATCTTTTCCCCTTCTACTATCGAGATGGATCCGGTTAAGGTTCAGGCCATCCAGGATTGGACTCAGCCGACATCTCTAAAAAGTCTGCAGAAATTCCTGGGCTTTGCTAATTTTTATCGTCGCTTCATCTGTAATTTTTCTAGCATTGCCAGACCACTGACCGATTTGACCAAGAAGGGTGCTGATTTGGTTAATTGGTCTTCTGCTGCCGTGGAAGCTTTTCAGGAGTTGAAGCGTCGTTTTTGCTGTGCCCCTGTGTTGTGTCAACCTGATGTTTCTCTTCCGTTCCAGGTCGAGGTTGATGCTTCTGAGATTGGTGCAGGGGCGGTTTTGTCACAGAGAGGTTCTGGTTGCTCAGTGTTCAAACCATGTGCTTTCTTTTCCAGGAAATTTTCTGCTGCTGAGCGTAATTATGATGTGGGCAACCGAGAGTTGCTGGCCATGAAGTGGGCATTCGAGGAGTGGCGTCATTGGCTTGAGGGTGCTAAGCATCGCGTGGTGGTATTGACTGATCATAAGAACCTTACTTATCTTGAGTCTGCCAAGCGCTTGAATCCTAGACAGGCCCGTTGGTCGTTATTTTTTGCTCGTTTTGATTTTGTGATTTCATACCTTCCGGGCTCTAAAAATGTGAAGGCGGATGCTCTGTCTAGGAGTTTTGTGCCCGACTCTCCGGGGTTATCTGAGCCGGCGAGTATCCTCAAGGAAGGAGTCATTGTGTCTGCCATCTCCCCTGATTTGCGGAGAGTGTTGCAGAAATTTCAGGCTAATAAACCTGATCGTTGTCCGGCCGAGAAACTGTTCGTCCCTGATAGGTGGACAAGTAAAGTTATCTCTGAACTTCATTGTTCGGTGCTGGCCGGTCATCCAGGAATCTTTGGTACCAGGGAGTTGGTTGCTAGATCCTTCTGGTGGCCATCTCTGTCACGGGATGTGCGTGCTTTTGTGCAGTCCTGTGGAATTTGTGCTAGGGCTAAGCCCTGCTGTTCACGTGCCAGTGGGTTGCTTTTGCCCTTGCCGGTCCCGAAGAGGCCTTGGACACATATTTCGATGGATTTCATTTCTGACCTTCCCGTTTCTCAAAAAATGTCGGTCATTTGGGTGGTCTGTGATCGCTTTTCTAAAATGGTCCATCTGGTGCCCTTGGTTAAATTGCCTTCCTCCTCTGATTTGGTGCCTTTGTTCTTCCAGCATGTGGTTCGTTTACATGGCATTCCTGAGAATATTGTTTCTGACAGAGGTTCCCAGTTTGTCTCGAGGTTCTGGCGAGCCTTTTGTGGTAGGATGGGCATTGACCTATCTTTCTCCTCGGCCTTCCATCCTCAGACTAATGGCCAGACCGAACGAACCAATCAGACCTTGGAAACATATCTGAGATGTTTTGTTTCCGCTGACCAGGATGATTGGGTGTCATTTTTGCCGTTGGCTGAGTTCGCCCTTAATAATCGGGCCAGCTCGGCTACCTTGGTCTCTCCATTTTTCTGCAATTCTGGGTTCCATCCTCGTTTCTCTTCAGGACAGGTTGAGTCTTCGGACTGTCCTGGTGTGGATTCTGTGGTGGACAGGTTGCAGCAGATCTGGACTCAGGTAGTGGACAATTTGACCTTGTCCCAGGAGAAGGCTCAGCTTTTCGCTAATCGCAGACGCCGTGTGGGACCCCGACTTCGTGTTGGGGATGTGGTTTGGTTATCTTCTCGTCATATTCCTATGAAGGTTTCCTCTCCTAAATTTAAACCTCGTTTTATTGGTCCGTATAGGATTTCTGAGATTCTTAATCCGGTGTCTTTTCGTCTGACCCTCCCAGACTCCTTTTCCATACATAATGTATTCCATAGGTCGTTGTTGAGGAGATACGTGGCACCTATGGTTCCATCTGTGGAGCCTCCTGCCCCTGTTTTGGTGGAGGGGGAATTGGAGTATATTGTGGAGAAGATTTTGGATTCTCGTGTCTCTAGACGGAAACTCCAGTATCTGGTCAAATGGAAGGGTTATGCTCAGGAAGATAATTCCTGGGTTTTTGCCTCTGATGTCCATGCCCCAGATCTTGTTCGTGCCTTTCATGTGGCTCATCCTGGTCGGCCTGGGGGTTCTGGTGAGGGTTCGGTGACCCCTCCTCAAGGGGGGGGTACTGTTGTGAATTCTGTGGCTGAGTTCACTTCTGTGGTCACAAGTGGTATTGCAGTCTCTGGGCTTCCTCCCTCAGGTGTTTTGGTGAGCTCGTTGGCTGCCTTGCTATTTAGCTCCACCTGAGTCTGTCTTCCTTGCTCCTTGTCAATGTTCCAGTGTTGGATCTGAGCTACTGGGCCTGCTGCTCTGCTAGATAAGTGCTTCTAGTTTGTTTTCTGTTTTTTCTGTCCAGCTTGCTATTAACTTTTGCTGGAAGCTCTGAGAAGCAAAGGGGTGCACCGCCGTGCTGTTAGTTCGGCACGGTGGGTCTTTTTGCCCCTTTGCGTGGTTTTCGTTTTAGGGTTTTTTGTAGACTGCATAGTTCTCTTTGCTATCCTCGCTCTGTCTAGAATATCGGGCCTCACTTTGCTGAATCTATTTCATTCCTACGTTTGTCTTTTCATCTTGCTAACAGTCATTATATGTGGGGGGCTGCCTATTCCTTTGGGGGTATTTCTCTGAGGTAAGTCAGGCTTGTATTTCTATCTTCAGGCTAGTCAGCTCCTCAGGCAGTGCCGAGTTGCATAGGTAGTGATAGGCGCAATCCACTGCTGCTTATAGTTGTGTGAGGATAGATCAGGTACTGCAGTCTACAGAGATTCCACGTCTCAGAGCTCGTCCTATTGTTTTTGGTTATTGCCAGATCTCTGTATGTGCGCTGATTACTGCACGCTGTGTTGCCTGATTGCCAGCCATAACAGGAATGCTCTGCGGGCGTCACGTTGCGTTTGCAGAGCCCTTGATGTGGCTAAACAGTAGAAACCCCCCACAAGTGACCCCATTTTGGAAACTAGACCCCGAAAGGAACTTATCTAGATGTGTGGTGAGCACTTTGAACCCCCAAGTGCTTCACAGAAGTTTATAACGCAGAGCCGTGAAAATAATAAATACGTTTTCTTTCCTCAAAAATAATTATTTAGCCCAGAATTTTTTAATTTTCCCAAGGGTAACAGGAGAAATTTGACTCCAATATTTGTTGTCCATTTTCTCCTGAGTGCGGTGATACCCCATATGTGGGGGTAAACTACTGTTTGGGCACATGCCAGGGCTCGGAAGTGAAGTAGTGACGTTTTGAAATGCAGACTTTGATGGAATGCTCTGCGGGCGTAACGTTGCGTTTGCAGAGCCCCTGATGTGGCTAAACAGTAGAAACCCCCCACAAGTGACCCCATTTTGGAAACTAGACCCTCCAAGGAACTTATCTAGATATGTGGTGAGCACTTTGAACCCCCAAGTGCTTCACAGACGTTTACAACGCAGAGCCGTCAAAAAAAAAAATCATTTTTCTTTCCTCAAAAATGATGTTTTAGCAAGCATTTTTTTATTTTCACAAGGGTAACAGGAGAAATTGGACCCCAGTAACTGTTGCGCAGTTTGTCCTGAGTATGCTGGTACCCCATATGTGGGGGTAAACCACTGTTTGGGCACACGTCGGGGCTCGGAAGTGAGGGAGCACCATTTGACTTTTTGAATACAAGATTGGCTGGAATCAATGGTGGCGCCATGTTGCATTTGGAGACCCCTGATGTGCCTAAACAGTGGAAACCCCTCAATTCTACCTCCAACACTAACCCCAACATACCCCTAACCCTAATCCCAACTGTAGCCATAACCCTAATCACAACCCTAACCGCAACACACCCCTAACCACAACCCTAACCCCAACACAACCCTAACCCTAACCACAACCCTAATTCCAACCCTAACCCTAAGGCTATGTGCCCACGTTGCGGATTTGTGTGACATTTTTCAGCATCATTTTTGAAAAATCCGCGGGTAAAAGGCACTGCGTTTTACCTGCGGATTTACGTGGATTTCCAGTGTTTTTTGTGCGGATTTCACCTGCGGATTCCTATTGAGGAACAGGTGTAAAACGCTGCGGAATCCGCACAAAGAATTGACATGCTGCGGAAAATACAACGCAGCGTTTCCGCGTGGTATTTTCCGCACCATGGGCACAGCGGATTTGGTTTTCCATAGGTATACTTGGTACTGTAAACCTGATGGAACACTGCTGCGAATCTGCAGCGGCCAATCTGCTGCGGATCCGCAGCCAAATCCGCACCGTGTGCACATAGCCTAATTCTAAAGGTATGTGCACACGCTGCGGAAAACGCTGCGGATCCGCAGCAGTTTCCCATGAGTTTACAGTTCAATGTAAACCTATGGAAAACAAAAATCGCTGTACACATGCTGCAGAAAAACTGCACGGAAACGCAGCGGTTTACATTCCACAGCATGTCGCTTCTTTCTGCGGATTCCACAGCGGTTTCACAACTGCTCCAATAGAAAATCGCAGTTGTAAAACTGCAGTGAAATGCGCAGAAAAACCACGGTAAATCTGCCATAAATCCGCAGTGGTTTAGCACTGCGGATTTATCAAATCCGCAGCGGAAAAATCCGCAGAGGACCAGAATACGTGTGCACATACCGAAACCCTAACCCTAACCCTAGTTCTTACCCCAACCTTAGTGGAAGAAAAAAAAAAATCTTTATTTTATTATTGTCCCTACCTATGGGGGTGACAAAGGGGGGGGGGGGTCATTCAGTATTATTTTTATTTTGATCACTGCGATAGGTTTTATCCAATAGTATTCCAATAAGCAACATTGGTGGTGCAAGGGATTAGTACACATATAGATGAAAAATAAGAGTCACTCAATATGCACCCACCATGCATGGACGATATGGATAACTGCCAATATACTATAACAGCTCAAGGAAATCACAGTCACTGAATCCAATTAAAAATATGTCTTTATTAATATAAAGTCTAAAAATACATACAACAAACCAGACAATCAGTGCAGGTAAAACCAGCAGATGACAATAGCCATGCCACAAACAGCATGTAAGGCAGTCACCCAAGGTACGGTGACCCCTGCAGAGGAACGAAACCCATCAACTAGCACAGCACAGCACCCATCGCCTCATAACGGTTTTCACCACTAATACAGTTATCAGCAGTGCCACATAGAAGAGGGGGTTCTTTAACTAGTAGCATTAGTAATCCATAAGACAGTAGAGCGAGGCATATAGACACAATGGGCCACCGTGCATATTACCTGCCGTGATGAGTCCGGACCAACGCAGAGGACACCGGGACACCCCGACGCGCGTTTCGGTGGCTATACCTTCCTCAGGGGGCGCACGGTGTCATATGGGCAAGGACCGATCTTATATAGAGGACCGTAGGGGAAAACGCGCCATGCGGCACGGTCACCGTCCGCCCACAGCGTCCGGCAAGCAAAACCGGAAGTGCGCGGGCCCACGCAAACCGGAAGTGCATCGCCATTGGCCGGGGTGTCAGGAGCCAAGCAGCGCATGCGCACAGGGATATCACCTATATGGCGGCCATTACAACGATGGGCAGGAGAAAGGGCAAAGATATAAAGCGGCAAAGGGTACATCACAATCGGCACAGTATGCAAAGATACCGCAACAGGCAAGAACGGCCCTATTGCACAAGGAGTACACAATTACATAACTAATCATAGGGCATAAACGTAATAGATACATAGCAGAGTTGAATCATAGCTAAGCCACTGTATGATGAAGCCATATTGTACAGCATATATAAAACATATCAAATACATTGCCTATACAGAGAAACATATATTTAATTATACTAGATCAATACCATATATCAATACAGTAATGGTAACACTACATCGAAGGGCATAGAGGAACACAAAATAAGTCACATATAAACAGCAGCACAATATAGAAAAAGATGCTCTGACAAAATTCTGTGCACTCCTTCACGTTCACTTGTATAGAGACCCTTCATTCTTCATATATGTGCCCAATGGAATATACGCCATCAGAGTCCAAAAGTAAATAATAAAACTACGAGTCCTACATAACACAAACATAGAATAAAATTAAAACATAATATAAAAACAAAACAAAATGCAGCAGGGCATGACACGGCACAGCAGTATGGTGATCACAGATATGGGGCATAACTAATGTTCTCGTTCAAGCCCATAGGGCACACTGTATTTAGTAACCAAATCCAGCGTGTCTCTAGTTGGCCAAGGCGTTTAAACAGATTACCCCCGCGGATATTCACGTTTAATGTGTCAATACCACGGACTCTAAGGAGAGAGCTATTACTTTGATGTAGAGCTAGGAAATGCCTAGGGATAGTCTTCAAAAGAGATGTATCATTTTGAGTAGCAGCTGCCTCAATCCCTAGGACATGCTCTCTAATTCTGACCTTCAGCTGCCTTGTGGTCATCCCGACATAGATCAATCCACACGGGCAAGTTGCGTAATAGATTACATAACGGGAGGTGCATGTAATGCGTCTCCTAATAGTGTACTCTTTTGACCCGTTGGAGTTCAGAAACCTATCGCACCTATCCATATTAGGGCACGCAACGCAATGGCCACAAGGTACGGACCCCACCGGAGCCGGTATATCATCCAGTAAAGTTCTAGGGCCATGACTCTCATAATGACTCCTCGTCAAGAGGTCTCTCAAGTTCCTCGCTCGCCTGAAGGTGAGAAGCGGTCTATCTGGGAGAAATTTACCAATGATGGGGTCGGTTAATAGAATGGGCCATGCTTTAGTCAATGCCGATCTCACCCTATAAGCCTGAGGGTTATAGGTAGTAATAAACCGAGGTTGATTACCACCGTTAGTTCTATCCTCACCCTGGGGTTTATATAGTAATCGATTCCGCGTGGAATATTTGGCCCTGTGATAGGCTTTTTTAATATTCCGCTTACTATACCCCCGTTCCCTAAACCGGGTGGACAGTTCCACAGCACGTGTCTCAAAATCGGAGTCTGTAGAACAGATCCTCCGTAAGTGGAGAAACTGGCCAACCGGTATAGAGGATACCATGTGTCTGGGGTGACAAGATGATGCATGTAGCACCGTATTCGTGGATGTAATTTTCCGAAAAATATCGGTGTGTATAGCCCCAGACTCATCCTTCCCAACCAACACGTCAAGAAAGCTGATATTAGACTTATCCCAGACACACGTGAGCTTGATGTTAAGGTCATTGTTGCCGAGAAGCTCGATGGACTGTCCCAGGTCGATGGCCTCACCCTGCCAGACAAAAAGGATGTCATCAATGTACCGCACCCAGAAGGGGATGCGGTCCATCGATGACAACCTGTCCGACAGGAAGAGGTCCCTCTCCCACAGCCCCAGGAACAGATTCGCATAGGCCGGCGCAAAGGCCGCACCCATGGCTGTCCCCTGGAGCTGCAGGTAGAAGAACCCTTTAAACACAAAGAAATTGTGTGTGAGGGTGAACTCCAGTAGTCTCAGCAGGAGTCCCCTAAGTCCAATAGACATAGTAGATGTCCCCAAAAAGAACTTAACAGCGGCAATACCATCCTTATGTCGAATGCTGGTATACAGGGACTCCACATCTGCTGAGACCAGTAGAGATTCACCCTCAAAGTGGAGGCCATCGACCCGACGGAGCAGCTCACCGGTATCCCTAAGGTACGACGGAAGAGCCGTCACTAGGGGCTGGAGGTGGAAATCAATCCAGGAGTTGACGTGCTCAAGAAAGTTTCCCCTCCCTGAAACTATAGGACGGCCGGGTGGTGACTTCAGGTCCTTATGAATATCTGTTCCTGGGGCTGTGGGAGAGGGACCTCTTCCTGTCGGACAGGTTGTCATCGATGGACCGCATCCCCTTCTGCGTGCGGTACATCGATGACATCCTTTTTGTCTGGCAGGGTGAGGCCATCGACCTGGGACAGCTTTCTTGACGTGTTGGTTGGGAAGGATGAGTCTGGGGCTATACACACCGATATTTTTCGGAAAATTACATCCACGAATACGGTGCTACATGCATCATCTTGTCACCCCAGACACATGGTATCCTGTATACCGGTTGGCCAGTTTCTCCGCTTACGGAGGATCTGTTCTGCAGACTCGGATTTTGAGACACGTGCTGTGGAACTGTCCACCCGGTTTAGGGAACGGGGGTATAGTAAGCGGAATATTAAAAAAGCCTATCACAGGGCCAAATATTCCACGCGGAATCGATTACTATATAAACCCCAGGGTGAGGATAGATCTAACGGTGGTAATCAACCTCGGTTTATTACTACCTATAACCCTCAGGCTGATAGGGTGAGATCGGCATTGACTAAAGCAGGGCCCATTCTATTAACCGACCCCATCATTGGTAAATTTCTCCCAGATAGACCGCTTCTCACCTTCAGGCGAGCGAGGAACTTGAGAGACCTTTTGATGAGGAGTCATTATGAGAGTCATGGCCCTAGAACTTTCCTGGATGATATACCGGCTCCGGTGGGGTCCGTACCTTGTGGCCATTGCTTTGCGTGCCCTAATATGGATAGGTGCGATAGGTTTCTGAACTCCAATGGGTCAAAAGAGTACACTATTAGGAGACGCATTACATGCACCTCCCGTTATGTAATCTATTACGCAACTTGCCCGTGTGGATTGATCTATGTCGGGATGACCACAAGGCAGCTGAAGGTCAGAATTAGAGAGCATGTCCTAGGGATTGAGGCAGCTGCTACTCAAAATGATACATCTCTTTTGAAGACTATCCCTAGGCATTTCCTAGCTCTACATCAAAGTAATAGCTCTCTCCTTAGAGTCCGTGGTATTGACACATTAAACGTGAATATCCGCGGGGGTAATCTGTTTAAACGCCTTGGCCAACTAGAGACACGCTGGATTTGGTTACTAAATACAGTGTGCCCTATGGGCTTGAACGAGAACATTAGTTATGCCCCATATCTGTGATCACCATACTGCTGTGCCGTGTCGTGCCCTGCTGCATTTTGTTTTGTTTTTATATTATGTTTTAATTTTATTCTATTTTTGTGTTATGTAGGACTCGTAGTTTTATTATTTACTTTTGGACTCTGATGGCGTATATTCCATTGGGCACATATATGAAGAATGAAGGGTCTCTATACAAGTGAACGTGAAGGAGTGCACAGAATTTTGTCGGAGCATCTTTTTCTATATTGTGCTGCTGTTTATATGTGACTTATTTTGTGTTCCTCTATGCCCTTTGATGTAGTGTTACCATTACTGTATTGCTATATGGTATTGATCTAGTATAATTAAATATATGTTTCTCTGTATAGGCAATGTATTTGATATGTTTTATATATGCTGTACAATATGGCTTCATCATACAGTGGCTTAGCTATGATTCAACTCTGCTATGTATCTATTACGTTTATGCCCTATGATTAGTTATGTAATTGTGTACTCCTTGTGCAATAGGGCTGTTCTTGCCTGTTGCGGTATCTTTGCATACTGTGCCGATTGTGATGTACCCTTTGCCGCTTTATATCTTTGCCCTTTCTCCTGCCCATCGTTGTAATGGCCGCCATACAGGTGATATCCCTGTGCGCATGCGCTGCTTGGCTCCTGACGCCCCGGCCAATGGCGATGCACTTCAGGTTTGCGTGGGCCCGCGCACTTCCGGTTTTGCTTGCCGGACGCTGTGGGCGGACGGTGACCGTGCCGCATGGCGCGTTTTCCCCTACGGTCCTCTATATAAGATCGGTCCTTGCCCATATGACACCGTGCGCCCCCTGAGGAAGGTATAGCCACCGAAACGCGCGTTGGGGTGTCCCGGTGTCCTCTGCGTTGGTCCGGACTCATCACGGCAGGTAATATGCACGGTGGCCCATTGTGTCTATATGCCTCGCTCTACTGTCTTATGGATTACTAATGCTACTAGTTAAAGAACCCCCTCTTCTATGTGGCACTGCTGATAACTGTATTAGTGGTGAAAACCGTTATGAGGCGATGGGTGCTGTGCTGTGCTAGTTGATGGGTTTCGTTCCTCTGCAGGGGTCACCATACCTTGGGTGACTGCCTTACATGCTGTTTGTGGCATGGCTATTGTCATCTGCTGGTTTTACCTGCACTGATTGTCTGGTTTGTTGTATGTATTTTTAGACTTTATATTAATAAAGACATATTTTTAATTGGATTCAGTGACTGTGATTTCCTTGAGCTGTGATAGGTTTTATCGCAGTGATCAAAATGCACTTGAAACGAATCTGCCGGCCGGCAGATTCGGCGGGAGCACTGCGCATGCGCCCGCCATTTTGGAAGATGGCGGCGCCCAGGAAAGAAGACGGACGGACCACGGGAGGCTCGGTAAGTATGATGGTGGGGGGGGGGAGGATCGGAGCATGGGGGTGTAAATCGGAGCACGGGGGGTGGATCGGAGCACGGGGGGTTGCATTGGAGCATCGGGGGGTGATTCGGACTGCAGGGGGGGTGGATCGGACTGCAGGGGGGGTGGATCGGAGTGCAGGGGGGGTGGTTGGAGCACGGTGGGGTGATTGGAGCACGGGGGGGAGCGGACAAGAGCACGGGGGGAGCGGACAGGAGGACGGAGGGGAGCGGAGCAGTGTAAAGGACAGATCGGAGGGCTGGGGGGGAGATCGGTGGGGTGGGGGCACATCAGTGTTTCCAGCCATGGCCGATGATATTGCAGCATCGGCCATGGCTGGATTGTAATATTTCACCAGTTATAATAGGTGAAATATTACAAATCGCTCTGATTGGCAGTTTCACTTTCAACAGCCAATCAGAGCGATCGTAGCCACGGGGGGGGGGGGGGGGGGGTGAAGCCACCCCCCCTGGGCTAAACTACCATTCCCCCTGTCCCTGCAGATCGGGTGAAATGGGAGTTAACCCTTTCACCGGATCTGCAGGGACGCGATCATTCTGTGACACAGCATATGCGTCACAGGTCGGATTGGCACCGACTTTCATGACGCATACGCTGTGTCACAGGTCGGGAAGGGGTTAAAGAATGCACTGGGGGTTGACATCTTAGTTTTGCAGCAGTAGCAGGGCCCTATCAGTGTCAGATTACGGCACCCCATGGACATAGGAGATAATAGACCAGCATGGACCCTATCTGTAACATTGCAGCAGCATTAGCAGTGAGCTGGGCACGCCTCTGTGGGCTGCACAACTCACTGCTGTAGGTGTGACTAGCTGCCATTTTATTATAGCCCTGTGCTCTCTATCACAGGACAGAAGAAGCCCTCACTGCTCCTCTGTACTCCAAGCAGGCACGTCCTCTGCTCCTCACAAGCTGCCCTGTGTGTTTCTCCTCGCATGTCTCCCCCTCACACACAGTCCCTGTGATCTCCAGTAAGCTGCACTCACAGCCTGCAGAGAGGAAGGTGACAACTGGAGAGAGCAGGAAGGGCAGCTGACAGGACAGGGATTAAGGTGGGGGAAGGGGGATGGCAAGAATGTTATTCACAAAAAATGCTGCTGAGCCCACTGTGTTCTGCTCCTCTGTAAACAAGCTGTGCCTCTGATGCAGTAACTGTTGGTGATAGCAGATCACAGGGCAGTCACACACAAAATGGTGCTGCCCTGTGATGCTGCTTTTCATTCTTACTGTTAGAAGCAAAATTGGGGCAGTAACTGCTGACATCACCATTTCCCTCCCCTTTTGGGTGGTCTAATATCCCTGGGGCACAGCTGCTAAATCTTACTATATCTGCTTGAGGTCTAAAACGGAAAATGCTCCCCCTAGTGGTAAATATGTATATTTGTAGAAAAATATATAATATTTTTCATATAGAAATGTTTGCAAACATTGCATTAATACATTTTAATTACTATTTTAAGCTTAATTTCACAAAAAAACAAAATGCAAGAAAACTGGTGGCACCTTCCCTTTAAGGGGTTAAATGCCTTTGGGCCACTAATCTGACACTTAAAATACACAAACAGTGATGCCCTGCATCAATCCCAGGTCCATCCAGCCTGTCCCAAATGGGTTATGGGCACCAGAACACGCATCAAAGTGGGAAAACAGCCCATTTTCGCAGATTTGAATAAGTAACTGATGTTTTTAAGGGGTTAAATGCCTTTGGGCCACTGTGTTATGATCAGGTGACCTTGGAGCAGCATGAAAACTTTCACTGGAGTAGGTGGTAACTATACTGACAGCAAACCCTGATCTTATCACCGCAACTAGAAGTAGCCGTGGGGTGTGCCTAACAAAACCTAGACACCTCGACACAGCCGGAGGACTAAATACCCCTATAGATGGAAATAGGAATTCTACCTTGCCTCAGAGCAGAACCCCAAAGGATAGGCAGCCCCCCACAAATATTGACTGTGAGTAGTAGAGGAAAAGACACACGCAGGAAGGAAACAGGATTTAGCAAATGAGGCACACACTAGCTAAATAGGAAAGGATAGGACAGGATACTAAGCGGTCAGTATTAAAAATCCTTCCAAAAATATCCACGGCAGAAAATACAAGAACTCCACAATCTAACTAAAGATGTGGAGCGTATATCTGCATCTCCAGAGAATCCAACAAGACTGAGAAAACACTGACACAGTCTAAGCTGGACAAGAGAAAAACAACAGAATAACACAGAATATAAGCAAACTGCATGTGTGCCACAGAAACAAAAACCAGACTGTTATGATACGGTGGTCTAGGAGCAACATGGAACGAGCTCTGAAGGAAGTGGTAACTGTACTGACCGCAGTCCCTAAGCTCAACACAACACTAGAAGTAGCCATGGAATGCTCCTAACTCTCCCTAGGCATCTCGTCACAGCCTAAGAGCTAACTACCCCTAAAGAAAGAAGCAGGAAAGCTATCTTGCCTCAGAGAAAATCCCCAAAGGATAGATTAGCCCCCCACAAATAATGACTGTGAGTGGAGAGGGAAAAGACATACACAGAATGAAACCAGGATGAGCACAGGAGGCCAGTCTAGCTAAACAAACAGCTTCCCCACAAAACAGCGGTCAGGCCTATCAGCCTGAAGTTCCTGAAGCACCCGCTGCAAATCAGGGGAGATAGCTGTTATGAAAGGCAATTCAGAATCACAATGGACATGGAGGTCAGAGCACATACAGTGAACTGACAATAACCCAAAATAATAGAACGAGCTCTGAGACGTGGGAACTCTGCAGACCGCAATCCCTAAGCCTATCGAACCACACTAAAGGTAGCCGTGGAGCGCTCCTGACCAGAACCTAGGCGCCTCGTCACAGCCTGAGAAACTAGCTAATCCTGAAGATAGAAAAATAAGCCTACCTTGCCTCAGAGAAATTCCCCAAAGGAAAAGGCAGCCCCCCACATATAATGACTGTGAGTAAGATGAAAACACAAACAGAGATGAAACAGATTTAGCAAAGTGAGGCCCGACTAGCTGAACAGAACGAGGATAGGGAAGATAACTTTGCGGTCAGCACAAAAACCTATAAAAAACCACGCAGAGGGGACAAAACGACCCTCCGCACCGACTAACGGTACGGAGGTGGTCCCTCTGCGTCTCAGAGCTTCCAGCAGGCGAGAAAAACCAAAAAAGCAAGCTGGACAGAAAAATAGCAACAAAATAACATAAGCAAAACTTAGCTTTGCAGAGCAGCAGGCCACAGGACTGATCCAGGGAAAAAACAAGTCCCACACTGAAACATTGACAGGAAGCATAGATCAAAGCATCAGGTGGAGTTAAGTAGAGAAGAAGCTAACGAGCTCACCAGATCACCTGAGGGAGGAAACTCAGAAGCTGCAGTACCACTTTCCTCCACAAACGGAAGATCCCAGAGAGAATCAGCCGAAGTACCACTTGTGACCACAGGAGTGAACTCTGCCACAGAATTCACAACAGTACCCCCCCCTTGAGGAGGGGTCACCAAACCCTCATCAGAGCCCCCAGGCCGACCAGGATGAGCCACATGAAAGGCACGAACAAGATCGGGAGCATGGACATCAGAGGCAAAAACCCAGGAATTATCCTCCGGAGCATAACCCTTCCATTTAACCAGATACTGGAGTTTCCGTCTTGAAACACGAGAATCCAAAATCTTCTCCACAATATACTCCAATTCCCCCTCCACCAAAACCGGGGCAGGAGGCTCAACAGATGGAACCATAGGTGCCACGTATCTCCGCAACAATGACCTATGGAATACGTTATGTATGGAAAAAGAATCTGGAAGGGTCAGACAAAAAGACACAGGATTAAGAACCTCAGAAATCCTATACGGACCAATAAAACGAGGTTTAAACTTAGGAGAGGAAACCTTCATAGGAATATGACGAGAAGATAACCAAACCAGATCCCCAACACGAAGTCGGGGACCCACACGGCGTCTGCGATTAGCGAAAAGTTGAGCCTTCTCCTGGGACAAGGTCAAATTGTCCACTACCTGAGTCCAAATCTGCTGCAACCTGTCCACCACAGTATCCACACCAGGACAGTCCGAAGACTCAACCTGTCCAGAAGAGAAACGAGGATGGAACCCAGAATTGCAGAAAAACGGTGAAACCAAGGTAGCCGAGCTGGCCCGATTATTAAGGGCGAACTCAGCCAAAGGCAAAAAGGACACCCAGTCATCCTGATCAGCAGAAACAAAGCACCTCAGATATGTTTCCAAGGTCTGATTGGTTCGCTCGGTCTGGCCATTAGTCTGAGGATGGAAAGCCGAGGAAAAAGACAAGTCAATGCCCATCCTACCACAAAAGGCTCGCCAAAACCTCGAAACAAACTGGGAACCTCTGTCAGAAACAATATTCTCTGGAATGCCATGCAAACGAACCACATGCTGGAAGAACAAAGGCACCAAATCAGAGGAGGAAGGCAATTTAGACAAGGGTACCAGATGGACCATCTTAGAAAAGCGATCACAGACCACCCAAATGACTGGCATCTTTTGAGAAACGGGAAGGTCAGAAATAAAATCCATAGAGATATGTGTCCAAGGCCTCTTCGGGACCGGCAAGGGCAAAAGCAACCCACTGGCACGAGAACAGCAGGGCTTAGCCCGAGCACAAATCCCACAGGACTGCACAAAAGCACGCACATCCCGCGACAGAGAGGGCCACCAAAAGGATCTAGCCACTGACTCTCTGGTACCAAAGATTCCAGGATGACCAGCCAACACCGAACAATGAAGTTCAGAGATAACTCTATTCGTCTACCTATCAGGGACAAACAGTTTCTCCGCTGGGCAACGATCAGGTTTATTAGCCTGAAATTTTTGCAGCACCCGCCGCAAATCAGGGGAGATGGCAGACACAATTACTCCTTCCTTGAGGATACCCGCCAGCTCAGATAAACCCGGAGAGTCGGGTACAAAACTCCTAGACAGAGCATCCGCCTTCACATTTTTAGAGCCCGGAAGGTACGAAATCACAAAGTCAAAACGGGCAAAAAACAACGACCAACGAGCTTGTCTAGGATTCAAGAGCTTGGCAGACTCGAGATAAGTCAATTCTTATGATCAGTCAATACCACCACGCGATGCTTAGCTCCTTCAAGCCAATGACGCCACTCCTCGAATGCCCACTTCATGGCCAGCAACTCTCGGTTGCCCACATCATAATTACGCTCAGCAGGCGAAAACTTCCTGGAAAAGAAAGCGCATGGTTTCATCACTGAGCAACCAGAACCTCTCTGCGACAGAACAGCCCCTGCTCCAATCTCAGAAGCATCAACCTCGACCTGGAACGGAAGAGAAACATCTGGTTGACACAACACAGGGGCAGAAGAAAAACGACGCTTCAACTCTTGAAAAGCTTCCACAGCAGCAGAAGACCAATTGACCACATCAGCACCCTTCTTGGTCAAATCGGTCAATGGTTTAGCAATACTAGAAAAATTGCAGATGAAGCGACGATAAAAATTAGCAAAGCCCAGGAACTTTTGCAGACTTTTCAGAGATGTCGGCTGAGTCCAATCATGGATGGCTTGGACCTTAACAGGATCCATCTCGATAGTAGAAGGGGAAAAGATGAACCCCAAAAATGAAACCTTCTGCACACCAAAGAGACACTTTGATCCCTTCACAAACAAAGAATTAGCACGCAGGACCTGAAAAACCGTTCTGACCTGCTTCACATGAGACTCCCAATCATCCGAGAAGATCAAAATGTCATCCAAGTACACAATCAGGAATTTATTCAGGTACTCTCGGAAGATGTCATGCATAAAGGACTGAAACACTGATGGAGCATTGGCAAGTCCGAACGGCATCACGAGATACTCAAAATGACCCTCGGGCGTATTAAATGCAGTTTTCCATTCATCACCTTGCTTAATTCGCACCAGATTATACGCACCACGAAGATCTATCTTTGTGAACCAACTAGCCCCCTTAATCCGAGCAAACAGATCAGATAACAATGGCAAGGGGTACTGAAATTTAACCGTGATCTTATTAAGAAGGCGGTAATCTATACAAGGTCTCAGCGAACCATCCTTCTTGGCTACAAAAAAGAACCCTGCTCCTAATGGCGACGATGACGGGCGAATATGCCCCTTCTCCAGGGATTCCTTCACATAACTGCGCATAGCGGTGTGCTCAGGCACGGACAAATTAAACAATCGACCTTTTGGGAATTTACTACCAGGAATCAAATTGATAGCACAATCACAATCCCTATGCGGAGGTAGGGTATTGGACTTGGGCTCATCAAATACATCCCGGTAATCAGACAAGAACTCTGGGACCTCAGAAGGAGTGGATGACGAAATTGACAGAAATGGAACATCACCATGTACCCCCTGACAACCCCAGCTGGACACTGACATGGATTTCCAATCTAATACTGGATTATGGGCTTGTAGCCATGGCAACCCCAACACGACCACATCATGCAGATTATGCAACACCAGAAAGCGAATAACCTCCTGATGTGCAGGAGCCATGCACATGGTCAGCTGGGTCCAGTATTGAGGCTTATTCTTGGCCAAAGGCGTAGCATCAATTCCTCTCAATGGAATAGGACACTGCAAGGGCTCCAAGAAAAACCCACAACGCTTAGCATATTCCAAGTCCATCAAATTCAGGGCAGCGCCTGAATCCACAAATGCCATGACAGAATATGATGACAAAGAGCAGATCAAGGTAACGGACAGAAGAAATTTTGACTGTACAGTACCAATGGTGGCAGACCTAGCGAACCGCTTAGTGCGCTTAGGACAATCAGAGATAGCATGAGTGGAATCACCACAGTAGAAACACAGACCATTCAGACGTCTATGTTCTTGCCGTTCAACTCTGGTCAAGGTCCTATCACACTGCATAGGCTCAGGTTTAAGCTCAGGTAATACCGCCAAATGGTGCACAGGTTTACGCTCACGCAAGCGTCGACCGATCTGAATGGCCAAAGACATAGACTCATTCAAACCAGCAGGCATAGGAAATCCCACCATGACATCCTTAAGGGCTTCAGAGAGACCCTTTCTGAATATTGCTGCCAGCGCAGATTCATTCCATTGAGTGATCACTGACCACTTTCTAAATTTCTGACAATATACCTCTATGTCATCCTGAGCCTGACAAAGAGCCAGCAAATTTTTTTCTGCCTGATCCACTGAATTAGGCTCATCGTACAGCAACCCAAGCGCCAGGAAAAACGCATCGATATTACTCAATGCAGGATCTCCTGACGCAAGAGAAAACGCCCAGTCCTGAGGGTCGCCACGCAAAAAAGAAATGACGATCCTAACCTGTTGAATTGGGTCACCAGAAGAGCGAGGTTTCAAAGCCAGAAATAGTTTACAATTATTTTTGAAACTCAGAAATTTAGTTCTATCTCCAAAAAACAAATCTGGAATAGGAATTCTCGGTTCAAGCAAAGAATTCTGGACCACAAAATCTTGAATATTTTGAACTCTTGCCGTGAGCTGATCCACACATGAAGACAGACTTTTAATGTCCATTGCTACACCTGTGTCCTGAACCACCCAAATGTCTAGGGGAAAAAAAATACAAAACACAGTGCAAAGAAAAAAAAATGGTCTCAGAACTTCTTTTTTCCCTCTATTGAGAATCATTAGCACTTTTGGCTTCCTGTACTGTTATGAAAGGCAATTCAGAATCACAATGGACATGGAGGTCAGAGCACATACAGTGAACTGACAATAACCCAAAATAATAGAACGAGCTCTGAGACGTGGGAATTCTGCAGACCGCAATCCCTAAGCCTATCGAACCACACTAAAGGTAGCCGTGGAGCGCTCCTGACCAGAACCTAGGCGCCTCGTCACAGCCTGAGAAACTAGCTAATCCTGAAGATAGAAAAATAAGCCTACCTTGCCTCAGAGAAATTCCCCAAAGGAAAAGGCAGCCCCCCACATATAATGACTGTGAGTAAGATGAAAACACAAACATAGAGATGAAACAGATTTAGCAAAGTGAGGCCCGACTAGCTGAACAGAACGAGGATAGGGAAGATAACTTTGCGGTCAGCACAAAAACCTATAAAAAACCACGCAGAGGGGACAAAACGACCCTCCGCACCGACTAACGGTACGGAGGTGGTCCCTCTGCGTCTCAGAGCTTCCAGCAGGCGAGAAAAACCAAAAAAGCAAGCTGGACAGAAAAATAGCAACAAAATAACATAAGCAAAACTTAGCTTTGCAGAGCAGCAGGCCACAGGACTGATCCAGGGAAAAAACAAGTCCCACACTGAAACATTGACAGGAAGCATAGATCAAAGCATCAGGTGGAGTTAAGTAGAGAAGAAGCTAACGAGCTCACCAGATCACCTGAGGGAGGAAACTCAGAAGCTGCAGTACCACTTTCCTCCACAAACGGAAGATCCCAGAGAGAATCAGCCGAAGTACCACTTGTGACCACAGGAGTGAACTCTGCCACAGAATTCACAACAGATAGCAGAAAGAATCACCCCCTCCTTAAGAATGCCAACCGGCTCAAGGACTCCAGGAGAATCAGGCGAAAAACTGCTAGAGAGGGCATCAGCCTTAACATTCTTAGATCCCGGAAGATACGAGACCACAAAATCAAAACGGGAGAAAAACAGGGACCATCGAGCCTGTCTAGGATTCAGCCACTTGGCCGACTCGAGGTAAATCAGATTCTTATGATCGGTCAGGACCACAACATGGTGTTTAGCTCCCTCAAGCCAATGTCGCCACTCCTCAAACGCCCACTTCATAGCCAACAACTCCCGATTGCCGACATCATAATTGCGTTCCGCAGGTGAAAACTTTCTGGAAAAAAAAGCACACGGTTTCATCAAAGAACTATCAGACTCCCTCTGAGACAAAACGGCCCCTGTCCCAATCTCAGAAGCGTCGACCTCAACCTGAAAAGGAAGAGAAACATCCGGCTGACGCAACACAGGGGCAGAAGTAAATCGGCGTTTAAGCTCCTGAAAGGCCTCTGTATGTGCTCTGACCTCCATGTCCATTGTGATTCTGAATTGCCTTTCATAACAGTACAGGAAGCCAAAAGTGCTAATGATTCTCAATAGAGGGAAAAAAGAAGTTCTGAGACCATTTTTTTTTCTTTGCACTGTGTTTTGTATTTTTTTTCCCCTAGACATTTGGGTGGAAAAAATAAAACCCAAAAAAGAGACCTTCTGAACTCCAAATAGGCAGTTAGACCCCTTCACAAATAAGGCATTATCACAAAGGATCTGGAACACCATCCTGACCTGCTTCACATGAGACTCCCAATCATCGGAAAAAATCAAAATATCATCCAAATATACGACCATGAATTTATCAAGATAATTGCGGAAAATATCATGCATGAAAGACTGGAACACAGATGGAGCATTAGAGAGCCCAAATGGCATCACAAGGTATTCAAAATGGCCTTCGGGCGTATTAAATGCAGTTTTCCATTCGTCACCCTGTTTAATACGAACAAGATTATATGCCCCTCGGAGGTCAATCTTAGTAAACCAACTAGCCCCCTTAATCTGAGCAAACAAATCAGTAAGCAAAGGCAAGGGGTATTAGAATTTGACCGTGATCTTATTAAGAAGACGATAATCAATACAGGGTCTCAAGGAGCCATCCTTCTTAGCAACAAAAAAGAAACCCGCTCCCAATGGTGACGAAGAGGGCCGAATATGCCCCTTCTCCAAAGACTCCTTAACATAACTCCGCATGGCGGCATGCTCTGGCACAGACGGATTGAAAAGTCGGCCCTTAGGGAACTTGCAACCAGGAATCAAGTTAATAGCACAATCACAGTCCCTGTGCGGAGGAAGGGAACTGGACTTGGGCTCATCAAATACATCCTGGAAATCCGACAAAAACTCAGGGACCTCAGAAGAGGGGGAAGAGGAAATTGACATCAAAGGAACGTCACTATGTACTCCTCGACAACCCCAACTAGTCACCGACATAGTCTTCCAATCCAGCACCGGATTATGTTCCTGTAACCATGGAAATCCCAGTACAACAACATCATGCAGGTTATGCAACACCAGAAAACAGCAATCTTCCTGATGTGCAGGAGCCATGTACATAGTCATCTGTGTCCAGTACTGAGGTTTATCCTTGGCCAAGGGTGTAGCATCAATACCCCTCAAAGGAATAGGGCTCTGCAAAGGCTGCAAGGAAAAACCACAGCGCCTGGCAAATTCTAAGTCCATTAAGTTCAGGGCAGCGCCTGAATCCACAAATGCCATGACAGAAAAGGACAACAATGAGCAAATCAGGGTCACAGATAAGAGAAATTTAGGCTGTATAGTACTAATGGTAACAGACCTTGCGACTCTCTTAGTACGCTTAGGGCAATCAGAGATAACATGAGCCGAATCACCACAGTAAAAACACAGCCTTTTCTGACGTCTGAATTTCTGCCGTTCTATTCTAGTCAAAATCCTATCACATTGCATAGGTTCAGGACTTTGCTCAGAGGATACTGCCATATGATGCACAGCTTTGCGCTCGCGCAGACGCCGATCAATCTGAATGGCTAGAGACATAGATTCGCTCAAACCGGCAGGCGTAGGAAAGCCCACCATAACATCTTTAAGGGTTTCAGAAAGACCTTTTCTGAAAATAGCAGCCAGAGCCTCTTCATTCCATTTAGTGAGCACAGACCATTTTCTAAATTTCTGGCAGTATAACTCTGCCGCTTCCTGACCTTGACACAAGGCCAACAGGGTTTTTTCTGCATGATCCACAGAATTAGGTTCGTCATACAATAATCCGAGCGCTTGAAAATATGCATCTACATTCAATAATGCCGGATCCCGTTTCAAGAGAAAAAGCCCAGTCTTGAGGGTCACCACGCAGCAAGGATATGATGATTTTTACTTGCTGAATGGGATCACCAGAAGAACGGGGTTTCAAAGCAAAAAACAATTTGCAGTTATTTTTAAAGTACAAAAACTTGGATCTGTCCCCGAAAAAAACAAATCAGGAGTAGGAATTCTAGGCTCTAAAGCTGGAGTCTGGACAACATAGTCCTGGATACTCTGTACTCTTGCAGCAAGTTGATCCACACGAGAAAACAACCCCTGAACATCCATGCCAAAGCATATATCCTGAACCACCCAGATATCAAGAGGAAAAAAAGACAAACCAGAGCACAGAAAAAAATGGTTCAGAACTTTCTTTTCCTTCTTTTGAGATGCATTTAATTCATTTTTGGCCATTTGTACTGCTATGATTCGGTGGTCTAGGAGCAACATGGAACGAGCTCTGAAGGAAGTGGTAACTGTACTGACCTGTTATGACCTGGTGGTTAGGAGCACCCGGAAAGACCTGATAGTTAAAACTCACACAGGACAAGCTCTGGGATGTGGGAGCTCTGCTGACCGCAATCCCTAATCCTATCACACACACTAGAAATAGCCGTGGAACGCTCCTGACACTCCCTAGGCGCCTCGTCACAGCCTAAGAGCTAGCTAGCCCTAGAGATAGAAAACAAAGCCTACCTTGCCTCAGAGAAATTCCCCAAAGGAAAAGGCAGCCCCCCACATATATTGACTGTGAGTAAAGATGAAAGTCACAAACGCAGAAATGAAACAGGTTTCAGCAAAGGGAGGCCAGACTTACTAAATAGACAGAGGATAGGAAAGGTAGCTTTGCGATCAGCACAAAAAACTACAAAAGACCACGCAGAGTGTGCAAAAAGACCTCCGCACCGACTAACGGTGCGGAGATGCCATTCTGCAACCCAGAGCTTCCAGCTAGCAAGACAAAATCATGATATCCAGCTGGACAAGACAACAATGAACGAATTAGATACTATCAGGAACTTAGCTTCTGCTGGAGTAGACAGGTCACCAGAAAGATCCAAAAGCGACTGAACCAATGCAGAAACATTGACAGCTGGCATGGAGTAACGATCTAAGTGGAGTTAAATAGAGCAGCCAACCAAAGGATAAACCACGTCACCTGTGTAAGGAACCTCAGAAGCAGCAGCTCCACTCACAGCCACCAGAGGGAGCCCACGGACAGAACTCACCGAAGTACCATTCACGACCACAGGAGGGAGCTCGACAACAGAATTCACAACAGTACCCCCCCCTTGAGGAGGGGTCACCGAACCCTCACCAGAGCCCCCAGGCCGATCAGGATGAGCCAAATGAAAGGCACGAACTAAATCGGCAGCATGAACATCAGAGGCAAAAACCCAGGAATTATCTTCCTGACCATAACCCTTCCACTTGACCAGGTACTGGAATTTCCGTCTTGAAACACGAGAATCCAAAATCTTCTCCACCACATACTCCAACTCCCCCTCGACCAACACCGGGGCAGGAGGATCAACGGAGGGAACCATAGGCGCCACGTATCTCCGCAACAACGGCCTATGGAACACATTATGGATGGCAAAAGAAGCTGGAAGGTCCAAACGAAATGACACAGGATTAAGAACTTCAGAAATCTTATATGGCCCAATGAAACGAGGCTTAAACTTAGGAGAGGAAACCTTCAAAGGAACATGACGAGATGACAACCAAACCAAATCCCGAAGTCGGGGACCAACACAGCGCCGGCGGTTAGCGAAACGTTGAGCCTTCTCCTGGGACAATGTCAAATTGTCCACCACATGAGTCCAAATCTGCTGCAACCTGTCCACCACAGTATCCACACCAGGACAGTCCGAAGGCTCAACCTGCCCTGAAGAGAAACGAGGATGGAAACCAGAATTGCAGAAAAAAGGAGAAACCAAAGTAGCCGAGCTGGCCCGATTATTAAGGGCGAACTCAGCCAAAGGCAAGAAGGACACCCAATCATCCTGATCAGCAGAAACAAAGCATCTCAGATATGTTTCCAAAGTCTGATTAGTTCGTTCGGTTTTGCCATTAGTCTGAGGATGGAAAGCCGAAGAAAAAGACAAATCAATTCCCATCTTAGCACAAAAGGACCGCCAAAACCTTGAAACAAACTGGGAACCTCTGTCCGAGACGATGTTCTCCGGAATGCCATGCAAACGAACCACATGCTGGAAAAACAATGGCACCAAATCAGAGGAGGAAGGCAATTTAGACAAGGGTACCAAATGGACCATCTTAGAGAAGCGATCACAAACCACCCAAATGACCGACATCCTTTGAGAAACAGGGAGATCAGAAATGAAATCCATGGAAATATGCGTCCAGGGCCTCTTCGGGATCGGCAAGGGCAAAAGCAACCCACTGGCACGAGAACAGCAGGGCTTAGCCCGAGCACAAGTCCCACAGGACTGCACAAAAGAACGCACATCCCGTGACAAAGAAGGCCACCAAAAGGATCTAGCCACCAAATCTCTGGCACCAAAGATTCCAGGATGACCAGCCAACACCGAACAATGAACCTCAGAGATAACTCTACTAGTCCATCTATCAGGGACAAACAGTTTCTCCGTTGGACAACGGTAAGGTCTATCAGCCTGAAACTTCTGCAGCACGCGCCGCAAATTAGGGGAGATGGCAGACAAAATTACCCCCTCTTTAAGAATACCCGCCGGCTCCGGAACACCCGGAGAGTCAGGCACAAAACTCCTTGACAGGGCATCAGCCTTCACATTCTTAGATCCCGGAAGGTATGAAACCACAAAATCAAAACGGGAGAAAAAGAGCGACCATCGAGCCTGTCTAGGATTCAACCGTTTGGCAGACTCGAGATAAGTCAAATTCTTGTGATCCGTCAAGACCACCACGCGATGTTTAGCTCCTTCAAGCCAATGTCGCCACTCCTCGAATGCCCACTTCATGGCCAACAACTCTCGATTGCCAACATCATAATTGCGCTCAGCAGACGAGAATTTTCTAGAAAAGAAGGCACATGGTTTCATCACCGAGCCATCAGAACTTCTTTGCGACAAAACAGCCCCTGCTCCAATCTCAGAAGCATCAACCTCGACCTGAAACGGGAGCGAAACATCTGGCTGGCACAGCACAGGGGCAGAAGAAAAATGACGCTTCAACTCCTGAAAAGCCTGTACAGCCGCAGAGGACCAATTGACTACATCAGCACCTTTCTTGGTCAAATCAGTCAACGGTTTAGCAATACTAGAAAAATTAGCGATGAAGCGACGGTAAAAATTAGCAAAGCCCAGGAACTTCTGTAGGCTCTTCACAGATGTTGGCTGAGTCCAATCATAAATGGCCTGAACTTTAACAGGGTCCATCTCGATAGTAGAAGGGGAAAAAATGAAACCCAAAAATGAAACCTTCTGAACTCCAAAGAGACACTTTGACCCCTTCACAAACAAGGAATTCGCACGAAGGACCTGGAACACCATTCTGACCTGCTTCACATGAGACTCCCAATCATTCGAAAAGACCAAAATGTCATCCAAATATACAATCATGAATCTATCTAGGTACTCTTGGAAGATGTCATGCATAAAGGACTGAAACACAGATGGAGCATTAGAAAGCCCGAATGGCATAACCAGGTACTCAAAATGGCCCTCGGGCGTATTAAATGCTGTTTTCCATTCATCGCCCTGTTTAATTCGCACAAGATTATACGCCCCTCGAAGATCTATCTTGGTGAACCAACTAGCCCCCTTAATCCGAGCAAACAAATCAGACATCAGCGGCAAAGGATACTGAAATTTGACTGTGATCTTATTAAGAAGGCGGTAATCAATACAAGGTCTTAAAGAGCCATCCTTCTTGGCCACAAAAAAGAACCCTGCTCCCAATGGTGACGACGACGGGCGAATATGACCCTTCTCCAAGGATTCCTTTATATAACTCCGCATAGCAGCGTGCTCTGGCACAGATAAATTAAACAGTTGGCCCTTAGGAAACATACTAGTGGGAATCAAATTAATAGCACAATCGCAATCCCTATGAGGAGGTAGGGCACGGGATTTGGGCTCCTCAAATACATCCCGGTAATCTGATAAAAACTCAGGGACTTCAGAAGGAGTGGAAGGCGAAATTGACAACAATGGAACATCACCATGTACCCCTTGACAACCCCAGCCGGACACAGACATAGATTTCCAATCCAATACTGGATTATGGACCTGTAGCCATGGCAACCCCAAAACGACCACATCATGCAGATTATGCAACACCAAAAAGCGAATATCCTCCTGATGTGCAGGAGCCATGCACATGGTCAATTGCGTCCAGTATTGAGGTTTATTCTTGGCCAAAGGCGTAGCATCAATTCCTCTCAATGGAATAGGATACTGCAAGGGCTCCAAGGAAAAACCACAGCGCCTGGCAAACTCCAAGTCTATCAAATTCAGGGCAGCGCTTGAATCCACAAATGCCATAACAGAATAGGACGACAGAGAGCAAATCAGAGTAACGGACAAAAGAAATTTAGACTGTACCGTACCAATGGTGGCAGACCTAGCGAACCGCTTAGTGCGCTTAGGACAATCGGAGATAGCATGAGTGGATTCACCACAGTAAAAACACAGTCCATTCCGATGTCTGTGTTCTTGCCGTTCAGCTCTGGTCAAAGTCCTATCACACTGCATAGGCTCAGGCCTATTCTCAGAGAACACCGCCAAATGGTGCACAGCTTTGCGCTCACGCAAGCGCCGATCGATCTGAATGGCCAAGGACATAGACTCATTCAGACCAACAGGCGTGGGAAATCCCACCATGACATCCTTAAGGGCTTCAGAAAGACCCTTTCTGAAAATTGCCGCCAGGGCACATTCATTCCACTGAGTAAGCACAGACCACTTTCTAAACTTCTGACAGTACACCTCCGCTTCATCCTGACCCTGACACAATGCCAGCAAGATTTTCTCTGCCTGATCCACTGAATTTGGTTCATCATAAAGCAATCCAAGCGCCAGAAAAAACGCATCAACATCACGCAATGCAGGATCTCCTGGCGCAAGGGAAAATGCCCAGTCTTGAGGGTCACCACGCAACAAAGAAATAATGATTTTTACTTGTTGAGCGGGGTCACCAGAGGAGCGGGGTTTCAAAGCTAGAAACAGTTTACAATTATTTTTGAAATTCAGAAACTTAGATCTATTCCCAGAAAATAAATCAGGAGTAGGAATTCTAGGCTCTCTCTAACATCGGATTCTGAACCACAAAATCTTGAATGTTTTGTACCCTTGCAGTGAGATGATCCACACAAGAGGACAGACCTTGAATGTCCATATCTACACCTGTGTCCTGAACCACCCAAAGGTTTAGGGGAAAAGAAAGACAAAACACAGTGCAAAGAAAAAAAAAATGGTCTCAGAACTTCTCTTATCCCTCTATTGAGATGCATTAATACTTTGGGCCAGCTGTACTGTTATGACCTGGTGGTTAGGAGCACCCGGAAAGACCTGATAGTTAAAACTCACACAGGACAAGCTCTGGGATGTGGGAGCTCTGCTGACCGCAATCCCTAATCCTATCACACACACTAGAAATAGCCGTGGAACGCTCCTGACACTCCCTAGGCGCCTCGTCACAGCCTAAGAGCTAGCTAGCCCTAGAGATAGAAAATAAAGCCTACCTTGCCTCAGAGAAATTCCCCAAAGGAAAAGGCAGCCCCCCACATATATTGACTGTGAGTAAGATGAAAGTCACAAACGCAGAAATGAAACAGGTTTCAGCAAAGGGAGGCCAGACTTACTAAATAGACAGAGGATAGGAAAGGTAGCTTTGCGATCAGCCCAAAAAACTACAAAAGGCCACGCAGAGTGTGCAAAAAGACCTCCGCACCGACTAACGGTGCGGAGATGCCACTCTGCATCCCAGAGCTTCCAGCTAGCAAGACAAAATCATGATATCCAGCTGGACAAGAAAACAATGAACGAATTAGATACTATCAGGAACTTAGCTTCTGCTGGAGTAGACAGGTCACCAGAAAGATCCAAGAGCGACTGAACCAATGCAGAAACATTGACAGCTGGCATGGAGTAACGATCTAAGTGGAGTTAAATAGAGCAGCCAACCAAAGGATAAACCACGTCACCTGTGTAAGGAACCTCAGAAGCAGCAGCTCTACTCACAGCCACCAGAGGGAGCCCACGGACAGAACTCACCGAAGTACCATTCACGACCACAGGAGGGAGCTCGACAACAGAATTCACAACACTGACCGCAGTCCCTAAGCTCAACACAACACTAGAAGTAGCCGTGGAATGCTCCTAACTCTCCCTAGGCATCTCGTCACAGCCTAAGAGCTAACTACCCCTAAAGAAAGAAGCAGGAAAGCTATCTTGCCTCAGGGAAAATCCCCAAAGGATAGATTAGCCCCCCACAAATAATGACTGTGAGTGGAGAGGAAAAAGACATACACAGAATGAAACCAGGATGAGCACAGGAGGCCAGTCTAGCTAAATAGATAGGACAGGATGGAATACTGTGCGGTCAGTATAAAACACTACAAAAATCCACGCAGAGTTTACAAAAAATCTCCACACCTGACTAAAGGTATGGAGGGCAAATCTGCCTCCCAGAGCTTCCAGCAAGACAGAAATAATTCACACTGATAAGCTGGACAAACATAGAAAGCACAGAATGGATAATTCCACAATCTATGGACAGAAAAGAGCAAGCAAAAACTTAGCTTCGCTGAACTGGTCAGGATAACAGGGAACTCCAAAGAGATGTGAATCCAACCAGGAACCATTTACAAGTGGCACTGGCTGAAGAAAGAGCCAGGCCTAAATAGCCGAGCAGAGGAGACGATAAGTGGAGGCAGCTGAAGACAGCTAACTCCAAGGAGCAGCCATACCACTAGAAACCACAAGAGGGAGCCCAAGAGCAGAACTCACAAAAGTGCCACTTACAACCACCGGAGGGAGCCCAAGAGCGGAATTCACAACACCAGACACTTATCTTTGCTGAATTGGCAGCGAAGCAGGAGAAGCCAGAAAGTGAACCAACACTTCAGAAGAAACATTGACAACTGGAAAGGACTAATGAATCCTGCACACCTAAATATCCCAGTCAGAACTGCAATAATCAGATACACCTGGCCAGGACTGCGACTTAGAGACAACTGCATTCCCACCTACAACCACTGGAGGGAACCCAAGAGCAGAATTCACAACACCACTGATACCACAGTGCATACATATAGAGCAGTGAGCCCCACATCAAAAACAGGTCCCTCCAGACTGGCCCAAATGGGTTCTGGGCATCAGAACTGGCATCAAATTGGGCACACAGCCCATTTTCACACATTTGAAAAAGTAACTGATGTTTTTAAGGAGTTAAATGCCTTTGGGCCTGGGCCACTGATCTGACACTTAAAATGCACAGATAGTGATGCCCTGCATCAAACCCAGGTCCCTGCAGCTTGGCCCAAATGGGTTCTGGGCACCAGAACTGGCATCAAAGTGGGCAAACAGCCCATTTTCGCAGATTTGAATAAGTAACTGATTTTGTTTTGGGTTAAATGCCTTTGGGCCACTGATCTGACACTTAAAATACACAGACAGTGAAGCCCTGCATCAATCCCAGGTCCCTACAGCCTGGCCCAAATGGGTTCTTGGCACCAGAATTGGCATCAAAGTGGGCACACAGCCCATTTTCACATTTGAATAAGTAACTGATGTTTTAAGGGGTTAAATGCCTTTGGGCCACTGATACCACAGTGCATAGATATAGAACAGGGAGCCCCACTGTTGTGAATTCTGTTATTGAACTCCCTCCTGTGGTCATGAATGGTACTTCGGCGAGTTCTGTCCATGGACTCCCTCTGGTGGCTGTGAGTGGAGCTGCTGCTTCTGAGGTTCCTTCCACAGGTGACTTAGTTTATTCTTTGGCTGGCTGCTCTATTTAACTCCACTTAGATCGTTACTCCATGCCAGCTGTCAATGTTCTTGTACTGGTTCAGTTCGCTCTTGGATCTTTCTGGTGACCTGTCTACTCCAGCAGAAGCTAAGTCTCTGCTAGTTTATTATTTGTTCATTGTTTTCTTGTCCAGCTTGCTATCATGATTTTGCCTTGCTAGCTGGAAGCTCTGGGATGCAGAGTGGCACCTCCGCACCGTGAGTCGGTGCGGAGGTCTTTTTGCACACTCTGCGTGGTCTTTTTGTAGTTTTTTGTGCTGGCCGCAAAGATACCTTTCCTATCCTCAGTCTGTTTAGTTAGTCTGGCCTCCTTTGCTGAAACCTGTTTCATTTCTGTGTTTATGACTTTCATCTTAACTCAGTCAATATAAGTGGGGGGCTGCCTTTTCCTTTCGGGAATTTCTCTGAGGCAAGGTAGGCTTTATTTTCTATCTCTAGGGCTAGTTAGCTCTTAGGCTGTGAAGAGGCGTCTAGGCAGAGTTAGTTACGCTCCACGGCTATTTCTAGTGTGTGTGATAGGATTAGGGGTTGCGGTCAGCAGAGCTCCCACTTCCCAGAGCTTGTTCTGTGTTAGTTTAACCATCAGGTCATTCCGGGTGCTCCTAACCACCAGGTCCATAACACCCCACATCAAAAACAGATCCCTCCAGACTGGCCCAAATGGGTTCTGGGCATCAAAACTGGCATCATAGTGGGCACACAGCCCATTTTCACACATTTGAATAAGTAACTGATGTTTTTAAGGGGTTAAATGCCTTTGGGCCACTGATACCACAGTGCATACATATAGAACAGGCAGCCCCACATCAAAAATAGATCCCTCCAGACTGGCCCAAATGGGTTCTGGGCATCAGTACTGGCATCATTGTGGCCAAACAGCCAATTTTCAAACATTTGAATAAGTAACTGATGTTTTTGAGGGGTTAAATGCCTTTGGGCCACTGATCTGACACTTAAAATACACAAACAGTGATGCCCTGCATGAGTCCCAGGTCCCTCCAGCCTGGCCCAAATGGGTTCTGGGCACCCTTAAAAACATCAGTTACTTATTCAAATCTGCGAAAATGGGCAGGCTGGAGGGACCTGTTTTTGATGTGGGGCTCACTTTTCTATATGTATGCACAGTGGTATCAGTGGCCCAAAGGCATTTAACCCCTTAAAACATCAGGTACTTATTCAAATGTGTGAAAATGGGCTGTTTGCCCACTTTGATGCCAATTGTGGTGCCAAGAACCCATTTGGGCCAGGCTGGAGGGACCTGGGTTTGATGCAGGGCATCACTATCTGTATATTTTAAGTGTCAGATTAGTGGCCCAAAGGCATTTAACCCCTTAAAAACATCAGCTACTTATTCTGATGCCCAGAACCCATTTGGGCCAGGCTGAAGAGACCTGTTTTGATGTGGGGCTCCCTGTTCTTTATGTATGCACTGTGGTGTCAGTGGCCCAAAGGCATTTAACCCCTTAAAAACATCAGTTACTTATTCAAATGAGTGAAAATGGGCTGTGTGCCCACTTTGATGCCAGTTCTGATGCCCAAAACCCATTTGGGCCAGTCTGGAGGGACCTGTTTTTGATGTGGGCCTCACTGTTCTATATGTGTGCACTGTGGTATCAGTGGCCCAAAAACATTTAACTCCTTAAAAACATCAGTTACTTATTCACATCTGCGAAAATGGGCTGTTTGCCCACTTTGATGCCAGTTCTGGTGCCCAGAACCCATTTGGGCCAGGCTGGAGGGACCTGTGTTGGATGCAGGGCATCACTGTCTGTGTATTTTATGTATCAGATCAGAGGCCAAAAGTCATTTAACTCCTTAAAAACATCAGTTACTTATTCAAATGGCAAAAAATGGACTATCTGCCAACTTTGATGCCAGTTCTGATGCCCAGAACCCATTTGGGCCAGGCTGGAAATAACTGGTTTGGATGTGGGGTGCCCTGTTCTATATGTCTGCAGTGTGAGATCAGTGGCCCAAAGGCATTTAACCCTTTCTTCAGTGCTCTTTGGTGCCCACTTTGATGCCCATTTTTGTGCCAGTTTTATTGTTTTTGTAGCCGTTTTTAAGCGTAGTCACATCCGGGCACCTCACTGCATTGTCTTTTGTTATTGTGATGATTATTTTTTGTTAAACCTATAAAAAACAGAAAAGAAAAAATTGCCAAATAAGAAACCAACTTCAGCCTTGTAATGAAATGTTCATTTTTCCCTTCCACATTGCTTCGGCTCCTGTGAAGCCCCTGGAGGGTTAATAAATTTTTTGAACGTGGTTTTGAGCACCTTGAGGGGTGCAGTTTTTAGAATGGTGTCACTTTTGGGTATTTTCTGTCATACAGACCCCTCCACATCATGCACTTGTGTGACGCCATGAAGCCTCGGTGCAGGGAGCCCCGGGCTGCTCTCGCCATGTGCTCGGCGCCTCCTTTGTGCTGACAGGAGGTGACTGCGCTCCATCACTGGCGGAGGAGGCGGTGGCCGGGAGGAGGAGGAAGCGGTGGCCGGGAGGAGGAGGAGGCGGTGGCCGGGAGGAGGAGGAGGAGGCGGCCGCTGCTCCAGTGTGGACGGGGCTGGAGCGCTGCCACCGAGCACATGCTGCTCCCAACAATAGCGGAGAGCGCCCATTGGTCGGAGCGGTGTAACCCGAGCGGCCTCACACGCCGCCTGTGCCCTCACAAAGGCTCCAGCCCGCGGCGCCCTCACCTCGCAGACATGGGCTCCGTACTGAGCAGCGACAGAGACCACAAAGAAGACCCCAAAGAAGACCCCAACGCCAGCTACGACTGCGCCGTGTGCCTGGAGGTGCTGAACCGGCCGACGAGGACCCGATGTGGTCATGTGTGAGTTACTACCGGCTGTTATCTGCTACTCTGACTCCGACATGTGCAGGATGCTGGGGGTTGTCCTGTGCCCCACTGTGCAGGGGGTCTGGTCCCTGGCATAGACCCCTCTGTGGTCTCCTCTGTAGCCCCTCTTATTGTCCTTGCCACCCCAGTCCTGCCCGGGCCCCGCACACCCTACATCAGGTATTGGGGGCTTTCTACACTTTTTTTTTTACCTAAATTTGCTTTATTTCTGGACAGGGGCAGTTTTTACTGAGCAGCTGTCGGCAGCACTCCAAGATGTGTGGCCCCCCCCCAGCCCCGGTCATATGTCTCCCCCCACACAAGGGCGCTGAGGTCCCACCGATCATTAGCTTCCCAATTACACCTGCTGGAAACATCAGGCGGTCGCCATACGGATATAGATTTATTGGTATAGCGCCATTCCTCATTGCTTTACAGACATTATCGTCGCTGCCCCCGATGGGGCTCACAATCTACATTCCCCATCAGTATGTGTTTGGAGTGTGGGAGGAAACCGGAGTGCCCGGAGGAAACCCACCCAAACATGAGGAGAACATACAAACTTCTCGCAGATGTTGTCCTTGGTGGGATTTCATCCCAGGACCCCAGCGTTACAAAGCAACAGTACAACCACTGCGCCGCCCTATCGGGCAGAGCTGAAATCATCTAGCGGATACGTCGGAATACTGGTTGAGTTGCATCCGTTCTTCACTATTTTTGACGCATTTGTCGATACGTCACGCCGACGCATTGTGATGGATTAAAAAAAAAGGAAGTGTGAAAGTAACCTTAGACAGTTAAGTCACATGAGTGGGGGAGTCTGGTACCACTGACTCTGCAGGATTACACTATGGCAGTGGTCATAGATCGGATCCCACCTATAATGCAATAATGCATTTAGGGTAGTGGTGACTTTTTACGTAGCACAGAGGACCAGGGCACGTGTCTCCTCTGCACCCACATAGCTGTGCCCCGTGTGGGGTCTACTGCTCTACCAGGCGTATAGATGGAGAGTTGCTTGTGCCTTTGGGCTCATCTTACATCTCTTTAGTTGTAGGAGTAATGGAAGTCAGGCAGGGTCTTTGTGGCCAGTGGCACGCTGACTGGTGGCGATGCAGCATGGGGCACAGCAGTGCCCTTTGTTCTTTATGCTGTACTACAGTATGGTGCCTTGTGGTGGTCAGTAGTTTCAGCTCTGACCTACATTCCCTGAGAAAATCTCACATTTTTCTTTGTCCTGCCCTCCAGCTAAGTAAAGAAGGCTTACACATAGTTCTGCTGCGGCCCAGGCAGCGGGATCTTTCTTCATGTCACTTAACAACTGATCTACTACACACATTAAATACACCATGGGCCACCAAACACAGTGTATGACCGTCGGTGGATTTGGGTGATTCGTTGGGCCTTGATCTGATCACGTTCCTGGCCTCCATACATGTTGAGGCATAAATGTAGAATGGACAAGTCACTTGAGTGGTGTAGTGTATTACCCTTTTACATACCAATTGTTTTACTAATGTATACCAAACAGACGAAGACTAAAGCTTTAGTCACACTAAACGACTTACCAACAATCACGACCAGCGATATGACCTGGCCGTGATCGTTGGTAAGTCGCTGGGGAGCTGTCACACAGACAGCTCTCTCCAGCGACCAACGATCAGGGGAAAGACTTCGGCATAGTTGAAACGGTCTTCAACGATGCCGAAGTCCCCCTGCAGCACCCGGGTAACCAGGTTAAACATCGGGTTACTAAGTGCAGGGCCGCGCTTAGTAACCCGATATTTACCCTGGTTACCATTGTAAAAGTAAAAGAAAAAAAACACTACATACTCACATTCTGATGTCTGTCACGTCCCCCGCCAGCGTCCACAGGGTTAAAACTGCTTTCGGCAAGAGCACTGCTAATGCACGCGCTTCAGCCGACAGCTTCCCTGCACTGACTGTGTCTGCGCCGGCAGTAACAGCGTGTGCTCTGCTTTACGGCCGGCGCTGACCCAGTCAGTGCAGGGAAGCTCTCGGCAGCAGCGCGTGCATTAGCAGCGCTCCTGCCGAAAGCAGCTTTAACCCTGTGGACGCCGGCGGGGGACGTGACAGACATCAGAATGTGAGTATGTACTGTTTTTTTTTTTTTTTTTTAACTCTTACAATGGTAACCAGGGTAAATATCGGGTTACTAAGCGCGGCCCTGCGCTTAGTAACCCGATGTTTACCCTGGTTACAAGTGAACACATCGCTTGATCGGCGTCACACGCCGATCCAGCGATGACAGCGGGGTGATCAGCCACCAAAAAATGGTCCTGATCATTCCCCAACGACCAACGATCTCCCAGCAGGGGCCTGATCCGTTGGTCGCTGTTACACATAACGAGATCGTTAGCGGGATCGTTGCTACGTCACTAAAAGCGTGACGTTGCAACGATATCGTTATGTGTGACGGTACCTTAAGCATAATGTGAACTTGGCCAAAGGCCGGTTTCACACATTCAGCTTTTCAGAGTCCAAACACAGACCACAATATCCAGACCGGCCACTGGTCTCCTCACCCCAAATCTTATATACCCTGCGGTCCGTACTCGGATTGTGAATGTGGGATGTGAGACCTGCTTTATGGGTGTGGGGGCCCCGGACTGTGCCCAGAAGGCAGTTGTCTGTGCGTGTTTATGGTGAGCATGTAGAGCTTGTTGTGTATACGGCTGATTTCAGGCCACATTCACATGAAACAATTCCAATAGCCAGGTAGCCCATTAGTCTCTGTATATGGAACTTCTTGGGCATTTGGATCCACTGGTGTGGCTGTGTGTGTGCCCAAAAGTTACTGGGGCTCATTCGCCAGCGCTTGTGGTCTGATTCGCCAGTGCTCGTGGGCATAGACCAGTGTTTCCCAAACTCTAGTCCTCACGGACCCCACAGGTCATGTTTTCAGGATTTCCTTAGTATTGAGCCAGTAATGGAAGTATCTTCAAGGCATCAGGAATTGTCTCACCTGTGCAACACTATGGAAATCCTGAAAAGATGACCCGTGGGGTCTGCGAGGACTGGAGTTTGGGAAATACTGGCGTAGACTCAGCCCCACATGGTAACTGCTCAGTGAGACTGTACTCAAGTCTTTAGAATAGCGAATAACTGGGAGAGTAAAAAAAATTACCGTATGTTGACTTCCAGACCTGTCTCAGTGGCTCCTAATGGTCGATTAGTATGTTGTCCATTCCTGTTCTGTGAATGTATTTTGGGGTATTTCTACTAATGGTCTTCTAAATGGAAATATTTATTTCCATTTATGATTTTTTTTTGGATTGATTTTTATTGATGTCCATAGAAGTTTATATTTCCTGGTTATAATTAATGTAGAAAATATCTGACTTTGAAGTTTCATAGTCATACATGCACATGAACTGAGCGAGTCTGATAGATAAAGCTGTCATGTCCTGCATGTTCTTGTCATCCTAGACACAGATCTGCACTTGTCTACCTCTTACATTGGTCATACACATTCACGGATTGCCCCTGTACATAAAGCAATTAACAAGAATCGCTCTGATTGTCCCATTCATTACATCTGTTTGCACATTAGGATTTTCCCACTTTCCTAAGTGAGAGTATATGGCTGGGATATGCCATGGTGGTATGTTCAGTGTGGGTAGGGCCTGTGGGTACTTTATGAATAGAGGGGGTCCTGAAGTCCGGGCCCTTTACTATTCCTGAGTATGAGGGGCTACAGCAGGCCACATTCATGTGACGGAGGCCATGCTGTAGACCCTTAAAGAAGCAACACTTTCATATTTGTGTATGGTGGCAGCAGGGTAAGCGAATATGGATTCCTACGGTTCTGCTGATTATGAGAGAAACTGTGGAATGAACTGACACATTGGATCCTGCCTGATTCAACATGGAAAGTCTGCAGCGATCCCACAGAAACTCAGGGTTTATCTGTGACTCTCTGCAGTCTAAGGCTATGTGCACACGTCAGGATTTTCTGCAGAATTTTCCTTATTGCTATGTGCGCACGTTGCGGTTCTCTGCGGATCCGCCACATTGATAAAAATGGACACAAGCATCAAATCTAGATGAAAATTGGATCCAACGCACTGATTTAAAATGGTGATTTTTTTTTTCTCAAATGAGGTCATACCCAGTTTCATGTATAAATATGGACAGTGTTTGCCGAGATGGATGTCTACACTATTGTAGCTTTTATGTTATTTTGCTTGTTCAGCAACACTTTGGCTGATCAGGCAAATACCGTGTTTTATAAAGCGAGGAGAGTAAGCAGCACCTCCATGTAAAGCAGCCGCCGTGTCCATCCTGTTGACATCTTCCATAGGGCTCAAGTTGCAAATGGCTTTTATTTGTTTTACTGTAGTTCACTTACAGACCGATGCTTTACTGTAGATTCCAGGAAATGACATCATCTGAAGAAACACACAGGCCACATCCTGAAACAATGAGTGGGAGAACAGCAAGACTAAGGATGATGCCAGAGACATGACTGTGAATATTGCAGGAAGCAACAATGCACAAAGAACGTTATGTCCCTTATGTCTGTGTCACATCTTGGCATGACTTACTACAAGACTTGATAAAAAAGCCTAAAGTACCTGACACCTGTGCAAAGTCTGTACTAGCCCCCAGCTATCGTGCCATCCACTGTCCAGCTGTCTTGTGTGGCTTGAAGGACAGGTCAGATCATTTGTTCCTGCGGAAGATGAGCTAGTGCCAGTGTTGTGTGCCATCTACTTGCAGACCATTGACATTAGATGAAGGGATTGTCCCTTTTTTTGGGAATATTTTACAGAATATGCCAAAAGTATGGCAGGTGTGGTTTCATTGCTGCTTGTAAGCCCATTGCTCTGGGTCAGGACCGGAGAGCTGGCTGCTCGTGAGCAGCTCTCTTCATTTATAGGGCACCTCCTAAAATTGCAAAATGAGCTTACCCTACTAATCTAGAATCTTATTATGAAGGCACTTGCCTTTTATTAACTGTAGTTGTAAAAATATGAACTACTAATTGAATTTTCTTCTTGGAGACTCTGGAATCTGGAACATTGTCTGCGCTGTGAGCAAGAAATGTACTCATTTTTTCTTTCACAAAGTGTGAAATCTTGTTACTTCTATTTGGAAAGCATGTGGGACCATTCGTATATGAACTAGTAGTCACCAGAGAGAAAAGCTGGCCATTACTGTATTCATCACATCTTTTGTTAGGAGACTTTTTTTTTTTTTTTGCTTCTAGAGAGGGTTTGTTTCTACAGAGAACCATCTGTGATCAGGACCATCCATGTTAAACTAAAGGTATGGTCAGAATGTCGCTGTCCTACGGATTTAGTACATGTCTTTAGTGTAAAAATCTGAAGCTGGTATTCGATAAATCATCATGATAAATTTCTGTTTCCTCCGCCGTCTTCAGGAAAATGGCGCCTGAGGAGGCGTATACTCAGAACGAGATCTCGGCTCATCATTGAGCCTGACAGAGGTCAATAATGTAGATGCACCCAGCCTTAGACAATGTGCACACCATACTAGGAGCCTATACCATGATGCCCATACATTGCCCATTGTTCATCCTTGGTGCCATGTTAAGTTGTCTTTTACTGTAGGTTTTAGTCTTAGTGACTTCCCTTTCACATGTTCTATTCCCTGGTGACCTTTTCATTTTCTGAGTTTGGTTGACCTTTGATTTGCTCTTCTGGTTATTTGTTTAGTGATGCCACTGATGTTTTTATCTAAAGTTCAGAATATTAGGTTGTCCATTTAGGATATTAACCAAACACAGCTGCTATTTTCATCTACATATCTTATTTCAACAAGTGGTTTCTGCCATTCGGTGGGCTCCTCAGACTATTTGTTAGTACACTTGACCAGTTCAAACATATCGATCTGAGGAGTAGCTTGAGGTCACTGGGCTCCGCTGCAGACTGTCCCTGGATCTATATCTTGTCGTGTATTCTGTAGTGGGCCAGTATACTCTATAAGTTATGCCCATCCCAGCTTGTCTTGGGGCATTTGTCATGGGAAGATCTGTTAATTTTCCAGTTGACTCGTGCGAAATCTGTTGCTGAAACAGTTTCTGTTGTGGCTTGGACAGAGGATCCGCACACATATTAATGGACCTATTCCAAGACTTTCCAGCATAGAATCTGCAGTAATACTGTGGATTTTAAAGTCTCCAGCATGTTCTTTATTGGGTAAACGTTGGTCAGGACCTTCATGGTTTTCATTGATTTTAAAGCAACAGTTTTACGTTCCGTGAGGTAATTTAGTTAGTCGTATGGAACTGCAGGATCAGACTAGACACAGGCTTGCTTGTAGTCTGTAGCTGTGTATATAGGAGCTGAAGACACAAACATTAAGATATTTTTAAATTGGTTTTCCATAAATAAGATTTGCATCACTATCAGCTTGCTGCAGCTAAAACTAACTTTACCTTCACCCTCCCGTGCTCCAGTGATGTCTGTCGAAGCTCTCTTTTATTATCGACAGGCTGCAGCAGTGACATCATGACGACTCTGCATATGACCACTGCAGCCAGTCACTGGGCTCAGCAGTCCATTTCCATTTGTCTCAGAGATTGGCTACAGCAGACATGTGCATTGTAGTCATGCCTACCGCTGCAGTTTGTCAGCAAAGAACAGGAGCAGCTGCGGAAAGGCAGTGCTCGAGCAGGGGAGGATGAGTGATGCTGATTTTATTATTTTTAATTATTTGTAAAAAAAAAAAAAAACCCTGTAAGCTTACTATATAGCTTCTTATCAGAACATGTCATTACATATGGCAATTGTTTTGATTTTGGAAGGAAACCAAAGTCGTGCCAAAAAAAAACCCAAAACGTACCGAGATTTGCACCTATTACCACATTGCATCAAGCCCCCCTACTCATTTACTGTAATGTGAAATGACATTGGAAAAAAGCTCAGACATTTCGCTTGTTTTGGCTATAGGCGGCTGTTTTATGGCCAGATTTTCAGCCTTTTACACAGTCGTGTGGGGAAATTCCAGCCTGGGAATCGATGATACACTTAGCACAGGTTGGAAAATGGTGACTTTTTGAACTATACATGTGTTTTTCATACTCCCTGTCTTTTCTGGCATTCTGCCCAAAATGATATCATTGGGATTCTTCATATCCATGAGGTTTTTTTTTTTAAAGAGGAAGCATGAAGGAATAAATACATATATGCTAGCCACCTTAGGGAGAGACCCAAGTTGGGCTAAATGTAGCGGGACGAAAGAGACCGAAAAGGCCTCTACTTAAAGGAAATACATAGTGGATGCTTTACTGAAACGGAAAGTACTTGCAAGCAGCATAATACAAAGAATAGCAGGTTTACCCAGAATCCTTTGCAGTAGGCGGAGCTATGCAAATCATCTCTTACCACCCCAGTCTAATCCACAGCGCTTGGAACCCCCAAGGAAGGAATAAAAACATTCCTGTGATCATGAGAGCATATCCTCCTGCTGTGTGTAAAGGGGATTCCACACCACTAGTCTAATTATAAGAGCCGTGCATTGGGAAGTACTGAAGTGCTTGGCTATGCAGTCTGGATGTAGGTGTTTATATTCACCAAAGTGTCATTGCGTCCACTACAATGGATGAGGACAGCCCTGTGTCCTAGAACTATTTAACAAGTCTGTGTTACATAAATCGTTGTCTTTCTCAGTCCCCGGCCCTACAGTACAATACAAAGCATTGCGATACTACACACGCCTAAAGCAGGGGTACACATCTTTCTTTTTTTCAGTCTGAGTAACACATTTTGTGATTTCTACCTCTCCAATGGCTGCATAAAATTTGAAGTAGTATATGTGCCATAATCTAAGTGGAGGTTTACTTTCTGGAACTATATTTTACTCAGTTATATAACCATTTACAAACCTCATCATCACTGTCCCCTATGGGGCTCACAATCTAGAATTCCCTATCAGTATGTGTCTGGAGTGTGGGAGGAAACCCATGCAAACATGGAGAGAACATACAAACTCCTTGCAGATATTGTCCTTGGTGGAATTTGAACCCAGGACCCCAGTGCTGCATAGCAACAGTGCTAACCACTGGGCCACCATCCTAATCACTGAGCCATCAACTTCCATTATTGTTGAAAAAGAGGGTCTTCTGCTCTTCTAGCTGCACTACCGATGACCATACAAAAAGCCAGCTATGCCCTAAGTTATTACTGAACATAGAGGAATCAGACTTGTCTGGGGGGGCGCACAGAATGGCATCACGGGCTGCATAGGGGCCCCCAGGCCACATATTGTGCATCTCTGACCTAAAGGTTGCCTATACACATTAAGGTACCGTCACACTAGACGATATCGCTAGCGATCCGTGACGTTGCAGCGTCCTTGGCTAGCGATATCGTCCAGTGTGACAGGCAGCAGCGATCAGGATCCTGCTGTGATATCGTTGGTCGGGGCTAGAGGGCCAGAACTTTGTTTCGTCGCTGGATCTCCCACTGACATCGCTGAATCGGCGTGTGTGACGCCGATTCAGCGATGTCTTCGCTGGTAACCAGGGTAAACATCGGGTTACTAAGCGCAGGACCGCGCTTAGTAACCCGATGTTTACCCTGGTTACCATCGTTAAAGTAAAAAAAACAACCACTACATACTTACCTACCACTGTCTGTCCCCGGCGCTCTACTTCTCTGCTCTGGCTGTGAGCACAGCGGCCGGAAAGCAGAGCGGTGACGTCACCGCTCTGCTTTCCGGCTGCCCGGCGCTCACAGCCAGAGCAGAGAAGCACAGCGCCGGGGACAGACAGCAGTAGGTAAGTATGTAGTGGTTATTTTTTTTTACTTTAACGATGGTAACCAGGGTAAACATTGGGTTACTAAGCGCGGCCCTGCGCTTAGTAACCCGATGTTTACCCTGGTTACCGGCATCGTTGGTCGCTGGAGAGCGGTCTGTGACAGCTCTCCAGCGACCAAACAGCGACGCTGCAGCGATCCGGATCGTTGTCGGTATCGCTGCAGCGTCGCTTAGTGTGACGGTACCTTTAGCCATCCCTGCCAATCTGATTGGTCTGTCTGAACTTTAATGTACGTAAAATAGTTCCTACACTCCTCTGCTGTGGATATTGGAGGAAAGAAGGATCAGCATGTTGGATTTGACCTGTCCCTGCGGGTGACTGCCACCAGATGGGACGTATCTTGATGGCTATCTCCAGTTTGCAGAACAGTACATTTTGCTCTCCTAGATAAGCTGCTTTGATCACACTATCTGGCCATCACTTGTTTTTTTTTATGCTTGTTCTTGTGGCCGACAACTTCCTGTTTGTGGATGTTGTCAGGAATGTTGCAGACCTATGTTCTCATAAATCGCACACAGTATTTTTCACTCCATCGATCTGCTAATAGTTAAACTTGGCATAGAGTGTAAAATGGTTTTGCCAATGTTACATGTGTAGACTATTTTAAATGTGACACATGCTTTATTTACTATATGGGAAGAGAAATGTTTCCATAATTATATATGGGGAAACATACATATAGGATTATAGTTACAATGTGTGCAAAATCACTATCCAATGTATCCAAAGCGTTGCCCCATTTGTGGTTCTTTCTGGTTTTATTCCTTCTAGTGTAGAGAAAAAGAGCCTTACAATTGCTTTTTTGCTGCATCAGAAAGTCGTTTTTAATTCCAAACACATACTGATAGGGAATTTAGATTGTGAGCCCCGTCGGGGACAGCGATGATAATGTGTGCAAACTAAAGCGCTGCGGAATATGTTAGCGCTATATAAAAATAAAGATTATTAGATTACTAGATGGTGGCCCGATTCTAACGCATCGGGTATTCTAGAATAGGCATGTCCACGTAGTATATTGCCCAGCCACGTAGTATATTGCCCAGCCACGCAGTATATTGCCCAGCCACATATTGCCCAGCCACATAGTATATAGCACAGCCCACGTAGTACAGTATATTGCCCAGCCACGTATTGCCCAGCCACATAGTATATAGCACAGCCCACGTAGTACAGTATATTGCCCAGCCACGTAGTATATTGCCCAGCACAGAGCCACGTAGTATAGAGACTTAAAAAAAAAAAAATAAACATATACTCACCTATAGCCCGTTGAAGTCCTGCTATAATTACCATCCGCCGCCTTTCTCGCTCCTCGCCAGGCTCCCGGGATCGCTCCATTGCAAGCTGCAGCTTCCGGTCCCAGGGCTGGTGTGAGCAGGACCTATGATGACGTCACGGCAGGTCCTTGTCGCACACCAGCCCTGGGACAGGACCGGAAGCTGCCGCTTGCAATGGAGCGGTCCCGGGAGCATGGTGAGGAGCGAGAAAGGCAGCGGAGGGTGAGTATAGCAGGTTTTTTTTTTTTTTTAATTATTATTATTTTTAACATGACATATTTTTACTATTGATGCTGCATAGGCAGCATCAATAGTAAATAGTTGGGGACACACAGGGTTAATAGCAGCGGTAACGGAGTGCGTTACACCGCGGGCCGTTACCGCTGCCATTAACCCTGTGTGAGCGGTGAGTGGAGGGGATTATGGAGCGGGCGCCGGGCAGTGAGTGCAGGGGAGTAGGGGAGGGACTAATCGGTGTACATGTAGTCATATAATACCCTAAAATACAAATTTTATTAAATATAATTTAAAATGCCAACAACCAATGGCAAACCAGTAACAACACACCGTGAAAAAACTAGGATGGGGAAAAAAGACATACCCTAGTATTTGTCTATGCTGAATACTGCCTATCTGCGGGGGTTGGCACCCTAGGGGAAGCGTATTGGCGCCCCCGCTCCGCGATGGCTGGCCCTGGGGTCCCTAAATTGACCCTGATTGACCCACAGGGTCCCGGCTCTACCCAAACAAAGTTGCACTAAAGGTACCCCTTTTGGCTATACATAGAACACACCTAAACCTAGGGAGGCCTAAACCCCACACTGTGCAGAATAAAAACAATAAGAGAACATGTTATTTAGGCGTTTAGTGGCAGAATGTGCACCCTGATTATAAATAATCTTTGGCATTGATGCCTTTCGTGGATAACCACAATATCATTAGCCCTAGCTACCATACAGTTATAAATGTTTCACCAAATAGATGAAATTAGGCTACGTTCACATTAGCGTTGCGCGCCGCTGCGTCGGCGACGCAACGCACGACGCACAAAAAAAGCGCGCAAACGCACGCAAAAACGCTGCGTTTTGCGACGCGTGCCTCGTTTTTTGATGAAAATCGTACGCACGAAAAATGCAACTTGTTGCATTTTCTTGCGTCCGACGCTAGCGTCAAAAACGACGCACGTGTCGGAAAACGCAACAAAAAAAACGCACGCGTCCCCCATGTTAAACATAGGGGCGCGTCGCCGCTGCATCGCCGACGCAACAGCGACGCACATTAGCGGAACGCTAATGTGAATGTAGCCTAAGGAGCACATAAGATGGTGAACAAAAAACATACCAGAGTCATTTGATCAATCTCTGCTAGCAGGCCTCTGCCTATTTCAGATGCACAACATATTGCAAGAGCTGGAGCATATGAATACATATAAACTTGATACTCATCATTCAGGTACAGTGCCGCCCGCCTAATATGTATTTAGCCACGAGGGGAAATCCGCAAAAAATCTGCAAAATTAATAAACATGCTGTGTTTTTTTACCGCGATGCGTTTTTTTTTCCGTGAAAAAAAACGCATCATGTGCACAAAAATTGCGGAATGCATTCTAAATGATGGGATGCATAATGTATGCGGGTTTTTTTTCGCGTTTTTATAGCGAGAAAACGCAAAAAATGTGCAACGTGTGCACACAGCCTAAATGATGATTTCCATGCAGTGGACGGGGAAGAGACTTTATCTATATAATGATTGTGCTTAGCACTACAAAGATAGGCAGTCTATAATTATTATTATAGCCCCATTTATTCCATAGCATTTTACATGTGAAAAGGGGAATACATAATAAACAAGTACAATAATCTGGAGGAAAAATTCACCAATGGGTACAGGAGGAGAGAGGACCCTTCCCGCGGGGGCTCACAATAATATTGGGCTGAATACGATTCAGTTGTATTGAAGAATCGCACTTGGACCCCAACTACGGTCATCATCATCTGCCCTTTGGGTTCCAGTAGCAGAACAGGAGACGAGGGGTTTGTTTAAATGGTCAAACTCTGTCGTTTTTGGGGGCTTACTTTATAATAATGTAGTATTTTATACCACATTAAATATACTAGTATTATTGTAAATGCTGCAATCAGTAGCAGGGGTACATGGGGAAATGTAATTTACAGGCCTTGTACTGTTAAATACTGATGAACTCACAAGAATTTTAGTTTGCACACTTCTACAACCAGTTGATTATGTTAAGATTGACTGTAATATTTTGGGAAAAATGTAGAATAATGTTTTGACATTTATGCACATGTTGTACGTCCTCTCCATATATTCATGTGGGTTCACTGGACGTGAATATATTCTATAAGGAGGCTGCACCAATCGCCATACAGGGCGACTGCAGTAAAATACAGTATATACCGGAGCAGACTGCTGCAGAACAGTATCTGGAGATACTCTTATCAGGAGGTCACAGCTGTGTTCAGGCATTGTTCAGTTTGACAAGACATTTGTCAGGAAATGAGCAGGAAAAAGGGATTTAGTGAAGAAAATCTGCTTTGAACAATGTGACCCAGGCAATTTCTAGCTCAGAAGTATTGTAGTATTTAATCACTATAACTCCATATTTTGTTCTGATTTGAGAATACTAAGAGTACTAGCATCCTGGTAGAAATGAAGTTGTGGTATTAAACGATAGATAATGGATCTAAATAGAGACTAAAGGTACCTTCACACTGAGCAACTTTACGAGAACAACAACGATCCGTGACGTTGCAGCGTCCTGGATAGCGATCTCGTTGTATTTGACACGCAGCAGCAATCTGGATCCCGCTGTGCCATCGCTGGTCGTAGCTGAAAGTCCAGAACTTTATTTGGTCGTCAGGTCGGCGTGTATCGTCATGTTTGACAGCAAAAGCAACGATGCCAGCAATGGTTTTACATGGAGCTAACAACCAGCGAGAACGATAAGTGAGTCGCCGTTACGTCACTGGATCGCTCCTGCATCGTTCTGGTGTTGCCGTGTTTGACGTCTCTACAGTGACCTAAACAGCGACGCTCCAGCGATCGGCTCGTTGTCTATATCGCTGCAGCGTCACTGAGTGTGACGGTACCTTTACAGTAGGGATGGATAGGAGATGTATCTAGTTCTCATTTTTCCCACAATTGCATGTAGTGCAGCCAGGGTTGTGTGAGTCTCAAATCTGTGTGGAAACCATAGTCCTATATTTTTAATAATTAATTAACTTATATTTTATTAGTTTGTTCTGTAATTGCTTTGTAACTTGATATAATCAACATACCGCTTGTTTGCATATTCTGGTCATACTACTAAGGCTGGTGTCACATTTGCGTTTTTTTTTTTTTTGCGTTTTATCGCAAAAAAAGCATGCATTTTTTTCCCTATACTTAACATTAAAAACGCATGCGTTTTGACGACGCATGCGTCGTTTCTATGCATGCGTTTTGTTGCAGAAATGCAACATGTAGTAATTTCTAGCGGCGCTTTTTTGCGGCAAAAAAAAACGTATTGATGTCTATGTAAACGCATGCGTTTTTAAGCACATGCGTTTGCATGCGTTTTTAAACGCATGTGTTTTAACCCCTTCCCGACCTTTGACGCATACGCTGCGTCATGAAAGTCGGTGCCATTCCGACCCATGACGCAGCATATGCGTCATTGAAAGATCGCGTCCCTGCAGATCGGGTGAAAGGGTTAACTCCCATTTCACCCGATCTGCAGGGACAGGGGGAGTGGTAGTTTAGCCCAGGGGGGGTGGCTTCACCCCCTCGTGGCTACGATCGCTCTGATTGGCAGTTTCACTTTCAACAGCCAATCAGAGCGATTTGTAATATTTCACCTAAAAAAATGGTGAAATATTACAATCCAGCCATGGCCGATGCTGCAATATCATCGGCCATGGCTGGACACACTAATGTGCACCCACCCCACTCCTCCGATCGCCCCCCCAGCCCCCCGATCTGTGGTCTGCTCCCCTCGGTCCTGTGCTCCGCTCCCCCGTCCTCCTGCCCGCTCCCCCCGTGCTCCAATCACACCCCCCGTGCTCCAATCAAACCCCCCCCGCACAGCGATTTTCCCCCCCCCGTGCTCCGATCAACCCGCCCGCACAGCGATCCCCCCACTCCGTGCTCCAATCCGCCCCCCCCCCCGTGCCCTGATCTCCCCCCCCCCCTTATACTTACCTGGCCTCCCGGGGACCGTCCGTCTTCTTTCCTGGGCGCCGCCATCTTCCAAAATGGCGGGCGCATGTGCAGTGCGCCCGCCGAATCTGCCGGCCGGCAGATTCGTTCCAGAGTGAATTTTGATCACTGAGATAGGTTATCTCAGTGATCAAAATAAAAAAAATAGTAAATGACCCCCCCCCCCTTTGTCACCCCCATAGGTAGGGACAATAAAAAAAATAAAAAAATTTTTTTTCCACTAAGGTTGGGGTAAGAACTAGGGGTAGGGTTAGGGGTAGGGTTAGGGTTAGGGTTTCGGTATGTGCACACGTATTCTGGTCCTCTGCGGATTTTTCCGCTGCGGATTTGATAAATCCGCAGTGCTAAACCGCTGCGGATTTATGGCGGATTTACCATGGTTTTTTTGCGCATTTCAATGCGGTTTTACAACAGCGATTTTCTATTTGAGCAGTTGTAAAACCGCTGTGGAATCCGCAGAAAGAAGTGACATGCTGCGGAATGTAAACCGCTGCGTTTCCGTGCAGTTTTTCTGCAGCATGTGTACAGCGATTTTTGTTTTCCATAGGTTTGCATTGAACTGTAAACTCATGGGAAACTGCTGCGGATCCGCAGCGTTTTCCGCAGCGTGAGCACATACCTTTAGAATTAGGCTATGTGCACACGGTGCGGATTGGCCGCTGCGGATCCGCAGCAGAGTTCCATCAGGTTTACAGTACCATGTAAACATATGGAAAACCAAATCCGCTGTGCCCATGGTGCGGAAAATACCGCGCGGGAACGCTGCGTTGTATTTTCCGCAGCATGTCAATTCTTTGTGCGGATTCCGCAGCGTTTTACACCTGTTCCTCAATAGGAATCCGCAGGTGAAATCCGGACAAAAAACACTGGAAATCCACAGTAAATCCGCAGGTAAAACGCAGTGCCTTTTACCCGCGGATTTTTAAAAAATGGTGCTGAAAAATCTCATACGAATCCGCAACGTTGGCACATAGCCTTAGGGTTAGGGTTGGGTTGGAATTAGGGTTGTGGTTAGGGTTAGGGGTGTGTTGGGGTTACGGGTGTGTTGGGGTTAGGGTTGTGATTAGGGTTACGGCTACAGTTGGGATAAGGGTTAGGGGTGTGTTGGAGTTAGAATTGAGGGGTTTCCACTGTTTAGGCACATCAGGGGGTCTCCAAACGCAACATGGCGCCACCATTGATTCCAGCCAATCTTGTATTCAAAAAGTCAAATGGTGCTCCCTCACTTCCGAGCCCCGACGTGCGCCCAAACATATGGGGTACCAGCATACTCAGGACAAACTGCGCAACAATTACTGGGGTCCAATTTCTCCTGTTACCCTTGTGAAAATAAAGAAATGCTTGCTAAAACATCATTTTTGAGGAAAGAAAAATGATTTTTTATTTTCACGGCTCTGCGTTGTAAACGTCTGTGAAGCACTTGGGGTTCAAAGTGCTCACCACATATCTAGATAAGTTCCTTGGGGGGTCTAGTTTCTAAAATGGGGTCACTTGTGGGGGGTTTCTACTGTTTAGGCACACCAGGGGCTCTGCAAACGCAATGTGACGCCCGCAGACCATTCCATCAAAGTCTGCATTTCAAAAGTCACTACTTCCCTTCTGAGCCCCGACGTGTGCCCAAACAGTGGTTTACCCCCACACATGGGGTATCAGCGTACTCAGGAGAAACTGGACAACAACTTTTGGGGTCCAATTTCTCCTGTAACCCTTGGGAAAATAAAAAATTCTGGGCTAAATAATTATTTTTGAGGAAAGAAAACGTATTTATTATTTTCACGGCTCTGCATTATAAACTTCTGTGAAGCACTTGGGGGTTCAAAGTGCTCACCACACATCTAGATAAGTTCCTTTCGGGGTCTAGTTTCCAAAATGGGGTCACTTGTAGGGGAGCGCCAATGTTTAGGCACACAGGAGCTCTCCAAACGCGACATGGTGTCCGCTAACGATGGAAATAATTTTTAATTCAAAAAGTCAAATGGCGCTCCTTCCCTTCCGAGCCTTACCATGTGCCCAAACAGTGGTTTACCCCCACATATGAGGTATCGGCGTACTCAGGAGAAATTGCCCAACACATTTTAGGATCCATTTTATCCTGTTGCCCATGTGAAAATGAAAAAATTGAGGCTAAAAGAATTGTTTTGTGAAAAAAAAGTACTTTTTCATTTTTACGGATTAATTTGTGAAGCACCTGGGGGTTCAAAGTGCTCACTATGCATCTAGATAAGTTCCTTGGGGCGTCTAGTTTCCAAAATGGGGTCACTTGTGGGGGAGCTCCAATTTTTAGGCACACGGGGGCTCTCCAAACGTGACATGGTGTCCGCTAAAGAGTGGAGCCAATTTTTGATTCAAAAAGTCAAATGGCGCTCCTTCCCTTCCAAGCCCTGCCGTGCGCCCAAACAGTGGTTTACCCCCACATATGAGGTATCAGCGTACTCAGGACAAATTGGACAACAACTTTCGTGGTTCAGTTTCTCCTTTTACCATTGGGAAAATAAAAAAATTGTTGCTAAAAGATAATTTTTGTGACTAAAAAGTTAAATGTTCATTTTTTCCTTCCATGTTGCTTCTGCTGCTGTGAAGCACCTGAAGGGTTAATAAACTTATTGAATGTGGTTTTGAGTACCTTGAGGGGTGCAGTTTTTAGAATGGTGTCACTTTTGGGTATTTTCAGCCATATAGACCCCTCAAACTGACTTCAAATGTGAGGTGGTCCCTAAAAAAAATGGTTTTGTAAGTTTCGTTGTAAAAATGACAAATCGCTGGTCAAATTTTAACCCTTATAACTTCCTAACAAAAAAACATTTTGTTTCCAAAATTGTGCTGATGTAAAGTAAACATGTGGGAAATGTTATTTATTAACTATTTTGTGTCACATATCTCTCTGGTTTAACAGAATAAAAATTAAAAATGTGAAAATTGCGAAATTTTCGCCAAATTTCCGTTTTTATCACAAATAAACGCAGAATTTATTGACCTAAATTTACCACTAACATGAAGCCCAATATGTCACGAAAAAACAATCTCAGAACCGCTAGGATCCGTTGAAGCGTTCCTGAGTTATTACCTCATAAAGGGACACTGGTCAGAATTGCAAAAAACGGCAAGGTCTTTAAGGTCAAAATAGGCTGGGTCATGAAGGGGTTAATAGAAAAACACAAGAAAACACACTGATAAGCCAACCCCCAACCCTAACCCTAAGGGATCCTAACCCTAACCCAAACCCTAAGGGATCCTAACCCAAACCCTAAGGGATCCTAACCCTAAACCAAACCCTAAGGGATCCTAACCCTAAACCAAACCCTAAGGGATCCTAACCCTAAACCAAACCCTAAGGGATCCTAACCCTAACCCAAACCCTAAGGGATCCTAACCCTTAGGGTTAGGGTTAGGATCCCTTAGGGTTAGGATCCCTTAGCGTTTGGGTTTGTGTTAGGGTTAGGATCCCTTAGGGTTAGGATCCCTTAGCGTTTGGGTTTGTGTTAGGGTTAGGATCACTTAGCGTTTGGGTTTGTGTTAGGGTTAGGATCCCTTAGCGTTTGGGTTTGTGTTAGGGTTAGGATCCCTTAGCGTTTGGGTTTGTGTTAGGGTTAGGATCCCTTAGCGTTTGGGTTTGTGTTGGCGTTAGGGTTAGGATCCCTTAGGGTTAGGATCCCTTAGGGTTAGGGTTAGGATCCCTAGGGTTACTAGGGATCCTAACCCTAACCCTAGCTATTTCTGTTTATAGTGGGTTTTCCTGTTGATTTTGATGATTGGCAGCTGTCACACACTTCTCATCATGCGTTTCAAAAACGCAAACGCAGGAAAAAACGCATGTAAACGCGTCCAAACGCCGCGTTTGTATTAAAACATGCAAAAACGCTCGCGTCTAAAAAAAAAATGCAGCGTTTAAATACGTTTTTGCACCAAATGCATTTGCGTTTAAAACGCTGCGTTTTTAAACGCAAATGTGAACCCAGCCTAACCCATTTTTGGCACAGTCCCTTATCGCACTGTATGCCTGTCCACAATTTCCAAAATAAATAATGCAGGATCTCCCCACAAAAAAAAAACAACAGTGTTTATTACTTGTAGGGCTGTGTATTCGGTAAGCCAAACCTCCAACTCCTCAATTTCCACGACTCCAGCCCTGCCTCACTACTGAGCATGTGCATAAAGTGCAGAGATCCATAGATCGGGAACAGACATTTATAGGACATTTCATAACTTTCCCAAATTCTTATGGAAACCTTTTAACCCCTTAATCCCATATGACGTACTATCCCGTCGAGGTGCCCTGGGACTTAATTCCCAGTGACGGCATAGTACATCATATGCGATCGGCCGCGCTCCCGGGTGTCAGCTGCCTATCGCAGCTGACATCCGGCACTATGTGCCAGGAGCGGTCACGGACCGCTCCCTGCACATTAACCCCCGGCACACCGCGATCAAAGATGATCGCGATGTGCCGGCGGTATAGGGAAGCTTCCCGCAGTAATAAAAGTACACATATTTAGTATCGCCGCGTCCGTAACGACCCAACCTATAAAACTGGCCCACTAGTTAACCCCTTCAGTAAACACCGTAAGAAAAAAAAAAACGAGGTAAAAAAACAACGCTTTATCATACCGCCGAACAAAAAGTGGAATAACACGCGATCAAAAAGACAGATATAAATAACCATAGTACCGCTGAAAACGTCATCTTGTCCCGCAAAAAACGAGCCGCCATACAGCATGATCAGCAAAAAAATAAAAAAGTTATAGTCATCAGAATAAAGCGATGCAAAAATAATTATTTTTTCTATAAAATAGTTTTTATCGTATAAAAGCGCCAAAACATAAAAAACAAATATAAATGAGGTATCGCTGTAATCGTACTGACCCGAAGAATAAAACTGCTTTATCAATTTTACCAAACGTGGAACAGTATAAACGCCTCCCCCAAAAGAAATTCATGAATAGCTGGTTTTTGGTCATTCTGCCTCACAAAAATCGGAATAAAAAGCGATCAAAAAATGTGACGTGCCCAAAAATGTTACCAATAAAAACGTCAACTCGTCCCGCAAAAAACAAGACCTCACATGACTCTGTGGACCAAAATATGGAAAATTTATAGCTCTCAAAATGTGGTAACGCAAAAAATATTTTTTGCAATAAAAAGCGTCTTTCAGTGTGTGACGGCTGCCAATCATAAAAATCCGCTAAAAAACCCGCTATAAAAGTAAATCAAACCCCCCTTCATCACCCCCTTAGTTAGGGAAAAATAAAAAAAAATGTATTTCCATTTTCCCATTAGGGCTAGGGCTAGGGTTGGGGCTAGGGTTAGGGCTAGGGTTAGGGTTAGGGCTAGGGGAGGGGCTAGGGTTAAGGCTACCGTTAGGGTTGGGGCTAAAGTTAGGGTTAGGGTTGGGGCTAAAGTTACGGTTAGGGTTTAGATTACATTTACGGTTGGGAATAGGGTTGGGATTGGGGTTAGGGGTGTGTCAGGGTTAGAGGTGTGGTTAGGGTTACTGTTGGGATTAGGGTTAGGGGTGTGTTTGGATTAGGGTTTCAGTTATAATTGGGGGGTTTCCACTGTTTAGGCACATCAGGGGCTCTCCAAACGCGACATGGCGTCCGATCTCAATTCCAGCCAATTCTGCGTTGAAAAAGTAAAACAGTGCTCCTTCCCTTCCGAGCTCTCCCGTGTGCCCAAACAGGGGTTTACCCCAACATATGGGGTATCAGCGTACTCAGGACAAATAGGACAACAACCTTTGGGGTCCAATTTCTCCTGTTACCCTCGGGAAAATACAAAACTGGGGGCAGAAAAATAATTTTTGTGGGAAAAAATTTTTGTTTTATTTTTACGGCTCTGCATTATAAACTTCTGTGAAGCCCTTGGTGGGTCAAAGCGCTCACCACACATCTAGATAAGTTCCTTGGGGGGTCTACTTTCCAACATGGGGTCACTTGTGGGGGGTTTCTACTGTTTAGGTACATTAGGGGCTCTGCAAACGCAATGTGACGCCTGCAGACCATTCCATCTAAGTCTGCATTCCAAATGGCGCTCCTTCCCTTCCGAGCCCTTCCATGCGTCCAAACGGTGGTTCCCCCCCACATATGGGGTATCAGCGCACTCAGGACAAATTGGACAACAACTTTTGGGGTCCAATTTCTTCTGCTACCCTCGGGAAAATACAAAACTGGGGGCTAAAAAAATAATTTTTGTGGGAAAAAATTTTTGTTTTATTTTTACGGCTCTGCATTATAAACTTCTGTGAAGCCCTTCGTGGGTCAAAGCGCTCAAAACACATCTAGATAAGTTCCTTAGGGGGTCTACTTTCCAAAATGGTGTCACTTGTGGGGGGTTTCAATGTTTAGGCACATCAGTGGCTCTCCAAACGCAACATGGGGTCCCATCTCAATTCCTGTCAATTTTGCATTGAAAAGTCAAACGGCGCTACTTCCCTTCCGAGCTCTCCCATGCGCCCAAACAGTGGTTTACCCCCACATATGGGGTATCAGCGTACTCAGGACAAATTGTACAACTTTTGGGGTCCAATTTCTTCTCTTACCCTTGGGAAAATAAAAAATTGGGGGTGAAAAGATAATTTTTTGTGAAAAAAAGTAAAATGTTCATTTTTATTTAAACATTCCAAAAATTCCTGTGAAGCACCAGAAGGGTTAATAAACTTCTTGAATATGGTTTTGAGCACCTTGAGGGGTGCAGTTTTTAGAATGGTGTCACACTTGGGTATTTTCTATCATATAGACCCCTCAAAATGACTTCAAATTAGATGTGGTCGCTAAAAAAAAATGGTGTTGTAAAAATGAGGGAAATGTTACTTATAAAGTATTTTGTGTGACATATCTCTGTGATTTAATTGCATAAAAATTCAAAGTTGGAAAATTGCGAAATTTTCAAAATTTTCGCCAAATTTCCGTTTTTTTCACAAATAAACGCAGGTAATATTCAAAGAAATTTTACCACTATCATGAAGTACAATATGTCTCGAGAAAACAATGTCAGAATCACTGGGATCCGTTGAAGCGTTCCAGAGTTATAACCTCATAAAGGGACAGTGGTCAGAATTGTAAAAATTGGCCCGGTCATTAACGTGCAAACCACCCTTGGGGCTTAAGGGGTTAAAGCACATCCTGCACTGAACTACTGTACCCATACCCAATTTATTATATATTGTCGGAGTGAGTCCATTTATACCGACTCAGACTCTGACTCCAGCAAAATGGACACCGACCCCCACTACTCCGACTTAATTTTTTTAAATTGAAGTAATAAAAAGTGATTTTATTTTGTAATACTTTTGCCTTGCACTACTTTTATAGGAATTGAACATATTCATGTAAAATTCTTTCCTTTGACAATCATGGAAACCTTATTTCCTTTTACTAACACAGTACCGAGATAATAATGCTTATTGCACCAGTCCATTAGTCAGTATAGCTAGGTTCACATGTTCTGCCATACAGTGTGGTCATTCTGTTTCCTCTTGTCTTTTAGGTTTTGTTACTCTTGTATAAAAGCTAGTCTAAGTAATAACGCCGACGCATGTCCCTATTGCCGAGCTCCCCTATGTACAGCAGGAACGCTTGCTGTGGACATCATGAAGAAGATGAAAACTGTCTTTCAGAATTGCGAGGGATGTGAAGAGAAGGTAAGGCAGAAGATCTTGGGTTGTGCCTGCTGATACTTACTATATGTAATATAGTACATGGCTGATCTCGGTTTTACATATGTGGCTGACAATTTAAATATAATATAGAGGCTGAATCCACGTTACCATAAGTCTTACTGGTATTCTCTGCTTTTTTTCAGATCTGCTTGAGTGAAATGAGAGCGCACCTAAATAAGTGTCAGCCATATATTTCAAAGTATGGACCTCTAGTAGAGTTAGGGAAGATAGCATGCAGGTATGTTCATTGTGACAATGGCTCTGTATGTGTGTGTGTGTGTGTGTGTGTGTGTGTGTGTGTGTGTGTGTGTGTGTGTGTGTGATTTGTTTGTTTTTGTTTTTTTTCATGATCTTAATGTATTTGATTTGAGCTTTAACTTGGGACTTCATAAACTAAAAAAATCCCACAAAAACAAAATTTTGAACTTGAAAAATATATAAAGTAGCACAGCAAACTTGCAGGAAATCTATTTCCATGTAGCATGTTTGGGAGCTTTCAGAATAGTTAGTGGCCATTCGGATGCCTCAGTAATTTCCATTGTTTAATTGTATTTCACATCCTATGGCCACGTGCACACACTGAATATTCGGTCAGTATTTTACCTCAGTATGTGTAAGCCAGAACCAGGAGTGATGATAAATACAGAAGTGGTGACTAGTGATAAGCGAGTGTACTCATTGCTCTGGTTTTCCCGAGCATACATGGGTGACCTCCGAGTATTTATGACTGCTCGGAGATTTAGTTTTCATCGCGGCAGCTGAATGATTTACATCTATTAACCAGGCTGAGTACATGTGGGGATTCCCTAGTAACCAGGCAACCCCCACATGTACTCAGGCTGGCTAATAGCCATAAATCATTCAGCTGCCGCGATGAAAACGAAATCTCCGAGCAGTCATAAATACTCGGAGGTCACCCGAGCAACGAGTACACTGGCTCATCACTAGTGGTGACGTGTTTCTATTGGGGTATGTGCACACGATGCGGACCCGCAGCAGTTTCCCATAGGTTTACAGTTCAATGTAAACCTATGGGAAACAAAAAACGCAGTGCACATGCTGCAAAAAAAACTTGCGGAAACGCATCGGTTTACATTCCGCAGCATGTCACTTCTTTCTGCGGATTCCGCAGCGGTTTTACAACTGCCCCTATAGAAAACCGCAGTTGTAAAACCGTGGTAAATCCACAGCGGTTTTCCACTGCGGATTTATCAAATCTGCAACAGAAAAATCCGCAGGGTACCATTTTACGTGTGCACATAGCCTTATACTCTTCCTCTGGTTGTTCCACTTCTGGGTTTGGCTTACGAATACTAATGTAAAATGCTGAGCGTGTGACTGTGGCCTTATGTCTTGCCGTGTACTCAAGAGCTGTCTCCACACAGCATTGCTGTAAAGAAACTTGTCTGTCTTCGTAGTCCTAAACTTCTTCCTTCATCAGTCTGACGTTACATAGCAACACTGGAGAAGACATCACAGATGCATGGCATTTCACGGATCTAGAACAGTTATACCGAATGCCAAGTACATTGGGGGCATGGAAAATAAAATCTAGTCAAACGGAGCGTAATTCTGCACACAGCTGTGCCTCCATGCACAGCAGTATTACTCATGTGTGACTTGTGTACGCAACATGGCTATTTGTCTTACAGCCCAATGGCCGCTGTTATAGAGTGGTGCGACCGCAAGTAGCAGACAAGTCACACAAGTGTTGTGTAGCCCCGACTAAAGGATAGGTATGCGAGCAGGGCCCTCATTTCTCTTGGTATCTGTTTTGATCTATGTGTTTATGGTTATACTGTAATGTCTATTGTCTGTACAAGTCCCCTCTAAAATGTAAAGTGCTGCAGCATATGTTGGCACTATAGAAATAAAATTATTATTATTAGAGGATTGAATTACTGCTCTCTTTATGTACCGTGTTTTTCCGACCATAAGATGCACTTCTTTCCCTCCAAATTTGGGAGGAAAGTGTGGGTGTGTCTTATGGTCCGGATGTAACGTGGGGAGGGAGCAGCAGCAGTGGGATCGCACTGTTATCCCACTTGCAGGAGGCAGAAAAATGTCCCAGCTGCCAGAATCCAGGGCTGGGGAAACCACATGGTCTCGATGATTAAAGTGCAGTGAATATTCATTAGCCGCTTCCCCGCCCACCTGTCAGCGCTGAGCAGGGAGCAGCAAATGAATACTCCTTAAACAGGGACACACATGGTTTCCCCAGCGCTGGATTCCTGCAGCAGCTGGGGAGCTCTGTGTGGCCGGTAGAGGAGGGGGCAGCAGCAGCAGGGGCCAGAGGGGACAAGATCACCGCATACCTGCCTGGGCTGTGCTGGATGCTGAGGCATAAGGACCTGTGTGATGTCATGAAGTGGGCGGGCTGGAGCATCACATGACAGCACAGATCCCTCCCTCTTCTTGACATCACAGGTCCTTCAGACTCCCCACTAGAATCTACAAGCTTCTCTTATGACCTGTGCTGTGAAGAG